>NC_133759.1:59965000-60590000 GCF_036562045.2 Rhinolophus sinicus | reverse complement strand
TCTCCCAGTCCCCATGTTCTGTATACCCCGCCCCTCACCTTGCTCTCTGCATCACTAGTGCCCACATACCTCTCTTCATCTCCTCCCTCCCTCCTTCGCTGTCCCCGGTGGGTGCATCCTTATTGGCATTCGGAGTAAGGAAGCTCACTGGATTTCACTTCAAGCCAACAGCTATCACCTCTCCTCCCTTTAGTCACTGGCATCTTCTCCCTGTGTATCCTCCTAGTGTTTAGCTCATCATCACCAGATAAAACCAAGTGAGACACTGGAGCCAATCCTGTTCTGTCATCAGGCCTTAAATCCTCCCATTGTCTCCATCCATAAACACTCCTGAGTGCTTAAACTTTGCCATACTTAAAAATCAGACCAGGTTTCACAGGACCTAACCTAAAGTATTAGTTAAATTAGTTAAAGGTTTTTTAAGTCTAATATTTAAGTTTCCAGACAAATTATCTATTACATTTGGCACTTTGAGTTTTCGTTTTACCCCTCAATATGTGAGTAACTGAAATTTATACCAGGTTGGACATCTGCTCCCTTACACAAAGTAAAGCCTTCTAATGTACCTATGAAAGTTGCCATTGTAATGATAGGACTAGGGCTCCTTTAAGGAAGAAGGAAGAAAGATGGCCTCTGCATTATGCAGCTTTCTTTTCTTTTCCTTCTTCTTCTTCTTCTTCTTCTTTTTTTTTTTGTGTGTGTGTGTGTGTGTGTGTGTATGTAATGACTTCAGAGACTTCAGATTCTCCTACCACCTTAATGAAAGGGTTGTTTATTGTAGGGCTTTAATGGACTTACACCTGGAAAGCCCCCTACTCTGACTCATTCCATCTTTTTCTTTCTTGGTGCCTCTACCTCCTTGGCCACTCATTAAGACCAGTCTGATCTTTCTGTGTTTCCTAGAAGTCCAGACCCCACAGGTTGTCAGTCTATTAAGCTTAACTAATGACTAATAACCATCACTACTATTGTCTACAGAGCTTCCAACCAGGCCATGCTCCTGGGGTCTTGAGGGGACCCAACAGCTTCTTCCCCATCTGGGTTTTGATCCTGCTGAGAAGTAAGATAAAGGACTAAGGAGACTGAAATATCACTTTCATTACTGGTAAAGAACAAGTTGAATGATACACCTTATTGTGAATCGACAGATGGTTTCCTTACTTGGGACACCAGGATTAGGTAGCTTTGCACACCAGGTTGCTGGTGCTACGGGACCTGGGCAGCTCCCAGCGCCAGGGCAGACCGCTGAGGGATAAAGAATGACCTGGGCTCACTTTGAGCCATATCCACAATAGGAAGGGCAGAGGAAGGGGCTGAGCTGCACCTACCAGTTTCTCCTTTCAAACATTCCCGTCAGGTAGGTCTCTACCACCACCAGGCGCCAGTGCTGGTCCAAGAAGAGGCTAGGAGGGCTGTGTATGAGCCCCTCTGCACGGAAGGAGACACCCCCAATGCACATCGCAGGTCATTAGTCTGCCCTAGGAGGGGGCTGCCTGTGGGTCAGGTGCCCACCCCAGTCTAGGCAGTGGTCATCCTTTAAAAACCAAGAGCCTGAAGTGTTTCCCTGAGCAGAAGCTCTGCGTGGAGCACTTTCATAAGGAGGAGTTTAGAGCACGGCAGGCATGGGGACTGGCGTATCCCGAGTCCCGCTGATAACTCACAACACTAGCGTCTGCTCCTGGGTGTTTTCAGGGTGATCAGTCAGTTCATTTCTTCATGCCTAAGTTTCCTTATGTAATACTTGAAAGTCATATCTGATCACATTGAGAGAGAGCACATTGCTCTCAGTGAATTGACGCACAGGTTGATTCCTTCTGGGCTGTTTTACAGGTGACAGGTTGTCCTTCCTGTTAAGATGACCCTCCCAAACAGGCTGCCTTGAGGCTTTCGAGAGGCAGAGCTATGGAAGCAGAAAGACTCCATGACAATGTTCTAGAACAGGGAGGACAAATAGCTTTCATCTCACACCACCTTCAATCTATTGACCTTGGCTGCCAAGAAAGATTCTAATGCTGTTTCCAAGCTCTCCGGAAAAGAGTTCTGTGTTCATGATCGTCTGCCACGGATGCGGGAAAGGAGAGTGGGGCACCTGAGCCACGGAGTGGCCACTGTTAATTTAAAGAGAGCTTAGGAGAATTTTCTCCCCTAGAAGTGCAGTCGCCCGCTGTATCAGAAGTAGGAAGTGGGGGCTGCAAGCTAGGGAAGCACTAAATAAAGCTGGATTCTTATCCCTGCAGTCATGGGGTGAAAACTTTGGATTGTGTAAAGCAAAGGTCTGCAAACGTTTTCCCTACAGGGCTAGATTTTAGGCTTTGTAGACCTTGTTTTCTGCTAGAATAACTCAGGTCTGACTTTGTCGTGCAGGAGCTGCGTAGACAATACACAAAGGAGTGGGCGTGGCTGTGCCACAGTAACTTTTTTTGTTCCAGACAGTGGGACATAATTTGCACCTTGATGTAGAAAAGAGGCAAGTCGTGAGACCTAGACTTCTGGAAACTCCCTATCCTCAGCTCTGAAATATTTCATAAGAGTAAAGGAAGGTTTTGGCAGGCCACACTAACCTCTCAGAATCTACCTTCTTCTCACAAACTTTTAGTAGTGAAGTCCATTCAGTCATTTCCCCCACATAAGTACAGAATCATGCTCAGTGATGCAGTGATGTCACTTCTTAGGCAGCGATGGGGTTCCAAAGCCAGCATTCCAGACAAATGAGAACTCCTGAAATCGCTCACAAATTACAGTCTATGTGGACTGAAAGCCACGAGGTGGACTCAGGAAGGCAAAGTACACATGAGATGTTGTGGCATATAGAACTATTCCTTCTCGAAAAAATTCTTCCTGTCCCTTAGCAGCTACAGAATTGTGCAGTGTCCTTGTTTGCCAGAGGGGTCGTTCCATTCTGATTTAACATTAGGGCTCCGTGCCTTTGGTTTACCTTCATATACATGTGGCTTTCTTGAGAGGTAGCACCTGCCGTAAGCCCTCACTGAATCCATGTGAGGCCCGGTCCTGAGCCTCATCAGTGTGAGCATAAGCACTGGCACACCATCCTCTGAAATGCCGCCAAGAAATACCTGGTGATCGGCTTCCTGCCGCTGAAGCTGGTGACTTCTGCTGTCACCATAAGAATAACCATCACGCTCACACCCTGGGCAGCAGTTTCTTTTTACCTGGGGAGAAAAAATCATCCAGGAAAAGGTGTGCATAGGAGAGAGCTCCACGGGCATCTTGTATCATCTCTAATTTTTATAAAATGTGAGGATGCTCAGAATTTTGATACGGTACTCATCCAACTGCAGTACCTTGTCTAGACCACTTACCTGGTCAGTTACAGCCAGGTTTAAAATCTCAGCTTCCTCATCTGTGAAATGCGAATAAAAATATCAGTGCCTCAGAGGGTTGTCGTAGGAGCAGGTGAGGTTTAAAATCAGCTAGAATGATCCCGAGCTTAATACCTGCTAGCCGTCATTATTATCTGAGCTTTTGTGCGTAACTGAGTGACCCTGGATGCTGTGGGCTGCTGCTGTGAGCCAGGTAAGGTGTCAAGTACAAGACACACATGGTCTGGAACAGCATGGGCTGCTGACACCCCAAGAGTTTTACCTCTGATCCTCAATGAATTACTCTACTTCTGACAGTACAATAACAAGACAAAGGAGATGTGATCAGTTGTCTAAATTTACGTGTCACCAGAAAATGGACCCCCTCTATCTGATTGTCACTTGAAAGGAGAATATGAAGGAGGAGGGAGGGCACAGTGACAGTGGACATTTTAGCAGGAATCTTTTGCTTTATAGAATTTGGTTTGCTTGCACTGACCTCCCCTGTCTCGGGAAAAACAAACAAATAAACAAAACACTTGATTACTTACAGCAGAGGTGGAAATATTTTAGGATTTATGGGCCATGCCATCTCTGTCACACCTACTCAGCTCTGCCATTATAGCACAAAAGCAGCCATGGATACTGTAAAAAAATCTATTTGGCTGTATTCCACCAAAACTTTATTTATGGACACTGAAATTTGAATTTCATGTAATTTTTATGTATCACAAAATATTATTCTTCTGATTTTTTTCCAACTATTTAAAAATGTAAAAATTATTCTTAGCTCATAGGTACAAAAAGAGGCCGCAGGCTTCATCTGGCCTGCTGGTCATAGTTTGCCAGCCCTGACTTACAACACCAGACTGAGAGTCAGGCCTGTCATGGTTAACTGGTTGTTTGGCCTCAGCAAATCATCCGTCATCTCTGGGCCTCAGTTTCCTCGAATAAAAACAACAGACTTATCTTAAAGGCTTCCTAGGATTTTCTCCAGGACTAAAATCCAGGCTGCATGGTTGTCATATGGCTTTGCAGTCAGACAGACCTGGGGTCCAGTCCTGGCTCAGCCTCTGATTTGCTGAGGGACATTGGGCAAGTTCCTAAGCCTCCCAGTGCCTCGGTTGCTTCATCTGTAAAATGGGGATAAAAATGATACCAACTTTTAAATGTTGCTAGAAAGATTAAAGTGATATAATATTTGTGAGCCCCTTCACTCATGTATCCAACAAAAATTCATTGCATCTAGTATGTATTCAATAAGTGCTACCTATTGTATTCTTTAAAAAAAAAAAAAAGAGTTCCTATTAAAGTAATTTTTAAAAGACAGCTTCTACACACTTCCAGAGTGGTTTTCTTCACAGTCCTGTTATAAAAAGCTGTCCTAGTTGGGTGAGTGGGACTAAACCTTTTGAACCAAACCCTGTAATTTGTGTCCACTACCCTTATCTTCTCTCCCTTGTAATGAAAGCAAAGACCAAATTTGATAAATTAACCTTGCATCTCTGCTTATAGCTCTCTCACTCCACCCAGTGGCAAGAAGTCAGTGGTAAAACAGGCAGAAATGGAGAATTTTAAAAATTGTAATAATTCTTCTTTTCTATAATGCTATCTACCAGTAAAGCAAGATTTCATTCAAAAATCATACCCCTTGATTCTCTCTGTGTTGCCATTTTAAGGCACGCGGTGAGTAGATACCATTTAGCTGAGTGGCTTTCGACAAGCAGATACTAAGAAGTGCCTGAAGTTCGACCAGCCTGAGTTGATCAGTTATCTGTAGAGGTGGTTATTAAAAGTGGTGTCCTACAGCCTCATTAAAAAGCAACGCCGCATTTAATAAATATTAGAACATGGCAGCAGCACTATTAAATGTAGGAAAGAGATCAATTTCCTTTGTAATTGGGTATACAGGCATAAACGCTTTGGAACTCTTAATTTTGTGTCAGAGTTTAAAGCAACTGTGATGGTTTCTATTTAGAAATAAAAGCAGGGAAGGGGCTGGGGAGCAGACTCAGCTACTTGATTAATCAAAAAGATACTAACCTCAAATACTCAAAGAGTATCCTTAATGAAAGGAATTCACAAACTAGCCAGCATTTGCCCAAGGGTTCTTTTGTTCCCCTTTTCTTTTCCAGTGACCTTGTTTCAGTGGATGCTGTTTTTCTTTTTAACCCTCTTCTCTGTATGTTCCCACTTGCCCTTCCAGCTGCTTACTCAACCGGAACTTGGAAGCAGGGCCCCTGGGCAGCAGAGCCTGCCCTTCGTTGCTTCTCTCTGGCCTGTCCATAGCCATGCCGTCCAGGGAGAAGCCGGGGAGGGTGCTCGGAGGAGATGTGACAGGGTCACAGTCAGGGCTAGTGCAGACGGAACTTGGCAGGCTCACGTTTTTCCGCATCTCTATTTGACTTTTTGTCTATCTCTGTCTCTTTCTTTTCATGTGTCTGTCCCTCTCTGGGTTATTCCTCATGTCTCTCCTTTTCATGTGTCTCTGGCACCTATCTCTCTCTCTTCCTCCTCTCCTCTTCTTCTACCCCTTCCTCTACCTCTCCCCCTCTCTTATTCTCTTGTCTGTCAAAATCTCTATTCTACCCCTTTTATCGTTCTGCCTCTTACCGTGTTTCCCTGAAAATAAGACCTGACCGGAAAATAAGCCCTCACATGATTTTTCAGGATGACATTCCCTGAACATAAGCCCGAATGCGTCTTTTGGAGAAAAATGAATATAAGACCCAGTCTTATTTTCGGGGAAACACAGTATTTGTTTCTCTTTTCTGTCTCTTTCCCCTTATACCACTGTATTTCGTGTGTGTGTGTGTGTGTGTGTGTGTGTGTGTGTGTGTGTGTCTATATCTCTTTTCAATTCTACTGTCTTGCCCTCTGCCTCCATTTCTTTCTTGCTCTCCCTCCATGTGTCTCTGTGTCTCTGTCCCTCACTTGTTTCTGAATACCGCCACCCCTCCCCCTTGTGTAACAGATTTGCAGCTGATCCATTTCTCCTCATCGCCCTATGCCTGAGCTTTATATTTCAACATGAAGATTCCTTCCAAAACTGCTTGGTTCAGAGTATGCTTAGTATATGTTTAATAATTAAGGCTGTAATTAAAGTGTAACTGCAAGTATAATTAAAATTCACTTTAGTGGATCCTGAAATTAAGAAGCAATTAGGCATTTTGATATTGCCGTGCAGAAGCAGCTGGAAGGAGAGAAGGGTACTGTTTTGCTGGAGAGCTGCTCAACCCCTCTGTATCCTGGCCCTTCCCACTGTTTGTTGACCTTGAGCTCGGCCTCAGTTGCCTGGGGCGTGAGGAGCTTCTGGACAGAGGCCTGGCAGCAGCTTGAGTCCTCACTCAGGGGACTGAGCACAGTCAGCTTCTACACAGCTTTGTCCAGAGAAAGAGGCCCCTACAAAAGCCCCTGGAGTACCCCAAGAAAGCTCAGGAACAATCCTTCCTTATTTTTCCTCAGGCCATTTGGAGTTTCTATTTCAAACCTAACAAAAAGGGGGGCGATCAGAAAAGTACCCACCCACACCTCACCTCCCTAAGCATGTGTATAAACCCATCCAGGGTTCTTCAGTCCAACACGTACATCCTTTGTGAACGGTCCTGTGCTAAGCCCGGGGATATCCTGCTTAGCAGACCTGACAAAAGCAGCCCTCATGTAGTGGGCTTCTGTGTAGTGGGAATGAGAGGAACGTCAGTAAGCAACCCCAATAGTACCACGACTCCAGAGGTGCGAGGTACTCTGGAAGTTCATTTTACAATCCCCGGCTCTGCTTCCAGGATTGCCAGGTGGAGAAGAGAAGGCTTCCCCAACAAAGGCCATCTAAAGAGATAGCTCGTGAAGGGTGCATGTCTGCCAGGTAGAGAGAGGGCCACAGCTCCAGGAGGAGGACACAGCAAGGCCAAAGGCCCAGCCTGGCTGCGGGTTCACAGATTTCAAAATCAGTAATGTTTCCCCTTTGGAAATACCAGGTGCTATGTAGGGTGCTGAAGAGGGTATTCACTAAGGAATTGAGTTAGTTAGGCTAGTTGGTTGCAAGGAAGAGACACCCATTTATATATATAAAAAAAAAAAAGGTCAAGAGCTTATTTCATCGATACACTTAGAGGGGAACAGGTGAAACTGAATAAACAGTTCTCAGAATGGGCAGAGCCACAGTAAAGCTGGCCTCAGGCAGGAGAAGGATCTGAGCCAGGTGCCCCTAGGGCGTCTGTGCGGCACTGACTGCTCTGCGCATGTGCATGGCCTTCCTCGCGTACCTGGGACTGCCGAGGCCTTTCCTGCTGCTACTGTCTATGTCACAGGCACAACCATTCAGATACTCAAGAGAGGGAATCTACTTGGGCAAGCCAGACCATCGTCTGTATTTGAACTGCCCTTGGATCAGATACAGTCATTGTTTTGGGAACAATCGATGTCTGCCTCGGGGCACAGAATACCCGGTGGTCCGCTTCGAGCAGGGACAGTGGGTAGGGTAGGTGTAGTCACCGGGCAGTTTGGAAAAGCAGAATCCTAATTGTACCTGATCTTTGCTGTTAAGTAATTTATAGCATCTTTGAGAGTCACGTGATCTCATGCATTGCAATGCAGAGTTTAAATGCCAAACAAGAGTCACTAGAAAATCAAAATAGAGAGGGAAGGGCAAAGGATTTTGATACTGACTTCTGCCAATCACTAAGTCTCAGTGCTTCTGGCTGAAAAAAAAAAAGAAGAGCTGATTTATAGACACCAAATTCACAAGGTGATTTTGCGGGTCAAATAAAGTAATGTGGGAAGAGTTTATAAACCACAAAATCGTAGAGATTTTTTTATTGTCAACATTATTATTATGACATATATTTACAAAATCATAAGAAGGAGTTATTCAAGGTTCAGATGGATATTTCAAACATTAGTTCCAGAAATTGTTCAAACCAGTGAGAGAGCACATTGAATGCTCATTGACTGCTTCGTAACTATTACTAGCCATGCTCCCTAGACTTTAGCCTTTAACTTAATTGTGCCTCAGTCTGCTCATTTGCAAAAGGAAGAATAATAATAGTAGCTATCACTGGTTACAACTGAGGAACAAATGAGCTAATATATTTAGAACGCTGAACAATCTGTGACTCGTGCGAAATGATAGCTGCTGTTATTGCTTTTACTATTATTATCACTACAAGTAGCCCTGCTAATTCCTGCATCAGTCTAGTTACACAGAGAGCTTGACAGGCCCGGGTCAGAATCGTGCCCAGAGCAGGACTCACACGAGGGAAAGGCAGAGTCAGGAGCTGGGGAAAGTCGGGGAGGTGATCATGGAGGTCTTGGGTATTGAGGTTAGAGGGAGCTCTGAGGAAAAAGGGAAGCGGTAGAAGAGCTTTTGTATCTTAGCTTAGATTTCTTCCCTGGCAGATTGGGGGACAGTTGGAGAGAAAAATTCTAGTCTGTGTCTGTGTTAAAGGAGATAAAAATTTACATATTAACTTTTTAATCACCTTCTGGTCCAAACACTGGTTTGCTTCTGTGTCAGGCAGGGCTTTTGCTTTACACTGTGCTGCTGCTCCAGGAAAGCCCTGCCTACAGATTAATGTGGGAATCCCTTAATAACATGGTATCTAACACCTGCCACTATCTGATCCTCTGTCCTGCTTTTTAATCTCTGGAACCTTGGCTGAAACTTTACCAAATAAATCAGACTTCGCATTGAGGTTGTATTAATGAAATAATAAATCTTTATATCTGCATTAGTTAAGTACCAATGTATAGCAAATTGCCCCAAAACTAGGGTCTTAACACAAGGAACATTGTCTCAGTTTCTGTGGTGGGGAAACCAGGTGTGGCTTGGTTGGGTCCCCTGGCCCAGGGTCTCTCATAGGCTGCAGTCAAGGTGTTGGCCTGGGCTAAGGTCATGTCAAGGCTTGACTGGGGTAGGGTCGCTTCCAAGTGCACTCACGTGGTTGTTGGCAGGCTGCAATTTCCTTTGGGGTGTGGGACCAGAGGCCACAGTTCCTCATTGGCTGTTGGCCAAAAACTGCCCTCAGTTCTTTCCGTCCTCGACTTCCCACCGGGCAGCCCACAGCATGGCAGTGTGCCTCATCAGAGCCAACAAACGAGGAGTCAGAGGGAGCAAGACAGAGGCCATGGGCTTTTGTAACTTAGTCCCACAAGTGACATTCCATCACTCTTGCTACATTCTTATTCATGAGTAGCTGGATCCAGCCCACCCTGTAGGGCATAGGATTACACTGGGTCATGAACACCAGGAGGTGAGGATTGACTGTTTTAGAAGCTGCCTACCACATTTTCAAAGCAATATATTATTAAGGTAATTCTGTAACAAGAGAGGCATGAAGACATATGAGAGACTTAATAGAAGCTTTTTTCTCATTCATATAAAGTCTAGGAGGGTGAGTGAGGGAGTGAGTGAGGTACTCTGTTCTACGGAGTTAGTCAAGTGTCCATGCTGCAGGAGTCATTGCCATCTTCTAAAACGTGTCTTCCAGGGTTTTCCTGGCTCACATCATTCCGGAAGGCGAACAGAGAGAACAGAGAGTATGGAGTGTCAGTCACACTGGAGAATTTATGGGTGTTTGCTTTATATCCCTTTGCACTCCAATGGCCAAAAATCAGTCACATGAGTGCACCTAGATGCAAGGGGGCCTGGGACACGCAGACTCGGGGTTGGGGGGTAGCCGCCTCCACTCTCCCCTGTAGAAGAGGAACGTAGGTCTTTGGCGGGCAGCCGTCCTGGTCTGCAACAGACTTTGCCATTTACAAAATCTTTCACATGTATTATTTCATTTGCTTCTCATCACAACCTGTGCTATCAGCATTAATTTGCTCGTTTTATAGACAAGGCAACAGAGCAGCTTAGCTTTAGAACATTTAGGACTAGGTAATTAGACAGAATAGGGTTCAAGTCCCCTCTCTGCCGCTTATAGCCTGTGTGATTATGGGAAAGCTATTTAACCTCTTTGTGCCTCAGTTATCTCATCTGTGTAACGGGGCAATAGGACCTATCTACTCAGTCATTGCAAAGATTTCATATGCTGTGTATAAGTCACTTAGCATTGTGTCTGGCATATGAAATTGCTTAATGAATATTAATCATAAGGAAGATGATCATAATGTTATGTCTGGACATAAAGATGTTGAGGCTCAAAGCAGTTAAATGATTTGCTCAACACTACACAACTCATCCATAGCAGAACCAGCATAAGAGGCTGGGGACTTCCGCTAACAGTGTCCCTACCTTTTGAGTTGTTGCTTGCCAGGGAGCCATTCCTCAGATTCCTGTGCCAAGCAGCAGCAAGTAAGCCCTGAGCCTGAGACATAGTGCTACATGTCCCCTGCGCCACTGCCTGGTGGACGCAGGGCCCCTGAGAAGCAACACTGTGTCACAGTTCCATTCCAGCTGTTCTCTTTAACTCCTCCTTTGCCTTTTTGTATGAAACATGCTCACCTTACACCTCCTTTTTATTTGCTCTTAGGTCCCCCAAGGCCTATACTTCAAGGTCTTTCTTTATAAATAGGCTCTGTCTTGCTAACTAGATAAAAACACAGGAAATGATGTAAGATGAGATATTTTATTAGACCTTTACATTTTATCACATTTCTCCTAAGGCCTTGTTCACTCTGAAAGAACAGAAAAGTAGTTCATGGGTTAAACAGTCCCAGGCGCAAACCTTTGGGTGGGGTGGCTTGGCCAGCAGATGACTCAGATACACCGGGAATGTCACTGGAGGCTGCAGTGTGCGTTTGTAGGGCCTCTGCCCTTTATGTTGTGTAGAATGAGGAGGAAGCAGAAATGGACGTGTTGAACATTGTCATCGTCTCCATGGCCATCAGTGGGCACATTGTCTGAACTTCAGATCTCAGGTTAGGCCATGCCTTGAACCCTTCTTTTCAAGACAAATGACTCTCGTATGGGCCAAAACCACATTAAATCTACTTGACTGGATTATCAGTAGAAATGTCAGCTTTTATCAGTAAAAATTGTCCATTCGTCTCTCAGAAGTCCTATCTCTCATCTTTTCTAGCTGGACTACTTGATATAGATTTTGTCACAATCTTTCCTGTCAATGACATTGATTAGCACCTATATTTAATTCATTTCCTGGTGGAAAGTTACACATGCATCCCCATGTGTCACTCCCAGTGTCTCATGCCATCCCAGTGTCCCAATTTACCGTTCTCTTGCTCCATTTTTACACAAAGCTTTTTCTTTAGATTCCATATTCAGACTATTCAATCAAGGGATAAATCCATTTCAGAAGATTTTCCTTTTTCAAACTTGTTGAACAAGTGGGTGTTAATCTTTCTTTGTTCACAATCATCTGAGAACCTTATTATTTCCACTTTTTTAAATGCCAGAGAAAAATATAGGCAGTATCTTTATAATACCAGATGTTTCAGGTGAAACGAGGAAAAAAACAAATTTGTCATCTGGATTCATCTAAATAGCCAGATCTATATCATAAAGAGCTGAAACTGAGTTGTAATTGTGTTAGTGAGACCGAGCGTCCTATGGTTTCAGGTTTTACAAAACTTCTTAGGGCACCACCTCCAGTTTCGTTTCAGTAACTGTCCCTCATCCATCTCTTGTAGGAACCAATGTCCACGAAGCCAAGGACATACTGAGTAACAGCGGCCTCCCAATTACTTCCGCCGTCGACCTGGAGGACGCAGCCAAGAAGGCCGTGGCGAGTGTGGCCAAGAAGTGACGACTTGGTCCTCATCCCGTGGAGGAACAAGTCCATTTCACCATAACAGGGATGGTTCTCTCTTCACTGTGAAAGAAATGGTTATCTCACTGGGAAAACATGGGGAGGACATGAGCAACAACTATTGTATGAAAAATCTTGAATCTGAAGCTTGTTGAATAAGATATCTAGATAGCCTAAATAATCTGATTTCACTGATAGTCTTTACTAAATCACTGCCCCTGTTCTCATACTTCTCTGCCATGGTGAGCCTGCTCAGTAGATATTGTGATTTTGGAGAGCAGTCTGTGTGGCCAAACAGTGCATATATATAGAATTTGAGACCCGGCAGTCATTCATTTACAGCAATTTTGGTGTAAACCTGTGTAATAAAATCCTGTATAATAATTAAAAAAAAAAAAATCACAGGCCATAAAAAACTCAGACAAGACTGCATTTAACAGATGAGCTATCAAAAAGGTGCAGCTAAGACATTGAAAAAAATAGTTGTTACACACTGCAATAGTTTTACAAGTTTCTGATTCTAGCACATGTTTGGAAAATCAATGAATATTCCAAAATATATTTTAGATTGAAAGGTCCACACTAGTATCCTATACGTGTATTCTACATTTGCCTTAATACTGAATATACTGTTTACCTCACAGAAAAATAAATCCAGAAGCCTTATTTGTGATTTTTGAGTAGAAGATTTCATTTTAATGGGAAAACTGCAGAAAGGTGATTCTTACTGAAATCTCTGTACTTACGACATTCCAAGAAGAAACGTCACTGAATATTAAATTATGTTTTGAGTGTCAGTATCCTTTCTTCCCTCCTTTATCCCCCTAGACTCTACCAGCTGGAAAAATGTAATTAAGAGAATGTGGCTTTTTTTCCATAATGTCCATTGGGGTGAAGGATTTGAATTACATTTATGTTGATATTTTGGTAAATTTTTATTTGTACACAAATTTAAATAAAATCCTGTTTTGTAAGCTCTAAGATCTGTGTATCTCTCATTTTAATCAATTTTATTCCTTAAACGATTTTTGTTTTGCTAAGACACTAACCCCTAGTGTCTTAGGCATATCTCCAAAATTAGAAAATTTGGGTTATAGATTGTCTAACAGGTTAAAATGTGACTTCAATCTGCATAATGCTAAAAGAAATCTACAAACATAAACTTCCATTTAATGAGGTTCAGTTGCCAGTGTTAACAATTTTCCTCTCAATGTACAAGTGTGTAGCAGACCCAATTTTTTGTTTGTTTTTTTAACCTGTTAATATTGTTATCGTAAATTTCACATATGGGCAAAAGTTCAAAAGTCATTTTATAGATCCATATTTACCACGGAGAAAGAAACCATTTAATAGATCATCTACTGCCCTTTTTAATTGTTACGCAATGAATGGAAAATATCAGCAATGTCTTTTTCAGTGTTTTGATTTTTGATAGTTTAATAATTAGTATGCTAAAAGAAATACATATTTTGTCAGTTAGACAAAAATCAGCATATTTGAATGTTTTGCTCTTTGGAAAGGCCTGTGTTCACATCACTTTATACATATGTGTATATATATATATATATATATATATACACACATATATACATATATATATACACACACACACACACACACACACATATATATATGTATATATATATGTATATATATGCTCCTAATCAATCCAGTTTGGAGGGGGGAATAAAGAAATTATTCATGGGGTCATTTTGTAAAAGTGTTAATAAGCAAATAGCCAACCCCCATTTCATTTTTTCAAATAAGTGGTTGTAAGGATTAAGTTGTTTTATTATTCTTGGCAGCTCTAAGTGCCTGAGTTTATATTGCTCACACGCTGTCCCTGATGCTGGGCACAAGTATAGAGTCCAAAAATGTTTGTAGAATGAATTGCTGGTGGTATGTGCGTGCGTGTGTGCGTGCGTGTGTGCGACTGTGTGTGTGTGTGTGTGTGTGTGTACCCAGCTGTGCTGACTGAGGGCAGAGCAGAAGGAGGGGCAGTCAGTGTTGGCAGTGGATCTGAAGCCTCCGCATATTACCTACTCCAGCATACACTATATTTCTGATCTTCCACCATCCTCTTTAGGCCTTTGTCTCACCTGTTCTGTATGTAAATATGAAAAATACTTTCCTTTAAACCTGATCAATATTTTTTAAAACTTGGTTCTATTCTAAGCAAGATCAGCCATGAAATGAGGTGACTATCTAAACACTGTACTCAGTGTCCAAGAAACTTGCAGAGTAGCACACACATTTTATCTGAACTGCTTTGCATGCAAGATTTTAATGGACGTGCTCTTCTACCATGTCAGTCTCCTAAAACAAGCATCAGATTTAGAAGCTATTAAATCCTAACCCTCCCACTTAGCAACGTTCACTTATTAGAGTTGATTAACCTATTATGTTTATCCAGACTCCTGTAGTGACAAAAACCCAACTCAAGTTTAAGGAAAAAAAAGGGGGGGGTGCACCATTTGGTTCTTGTGGTTATAAAAGACAAAAGTTTCTGGTTATAGTTAAGGCTGAATTCAGAGATTGAAAACCATCAGAACTTGGATACTGCATCTCAGACCAGCTTGTCTCTGTGATGGTTTCATTCTCAAGGCAGGCCATTTCCGCAAGGTGCCAAAATCGCTGCTGGCCCTCTATTCTCAAGTTTAGCATCCCAGAAAGGAAAGGAGAGGGAGATGAGGAGTGAAAGACAGAGGAAAGGGAACAAAAGAAAGAGTGAGAGTGGGAGGAAGGAAAATAGAAAGGAAGGAAACTCCTCTCTCGTAATTCTAAGAAACATCCCAGAATTGAGATGACCAATTTTGGGTCAGGAAACTGTCTCTGAACCAGTCCTTCTGGGCCTCTGACGAGTCCTGTCTGGGTGAAATACCCACTTGTTCACCTGATGACAAAACCAGCTTCATCCAAGCTATCAAAGCTGAGAGGGAGGGAGGGAGTAGTTCCATTAGGAAAATACATCTAATAAGAAGAAACAATATATTCTGGGAAGAAAAAAAAATAAAACATGACAACCACACTCATTAACCATAACTCAGTGAAGTTGAACAAATTATTCCATAAGTACATTTCCAATTCCAAAATTTCTTCATTCTGTTCTATTATTTTCTCACCAGCTCTTTTGGAGTCCATTTTTACTCATGTACAAGTTACCACGTTTTTTTTGTGTAGATGCTGTTTGAGTAATCTAAATATTTGACTTTCATTTATTTGTCTTGAACAGTAATGTCTACATAAGAAATAATGGCATTGAAGCACTTACCTCAATTTTGCATTTCTATTTAAGTTGTAATTCAATCAATGAAGTAGTAAAATAGCCAAGAAACTTGAAATGACAAGTAGATCTGTGAATCGTTTAACTAGTTCTTCTACAATTTATATGCTATGTCCATTCCTCTCAATTTTCTGTCTGGGGGAAAAAGTTATCCTGAAGAATTACATTGGTTTTTATTTAAGGCCTTTATAAAAATGAGGAGAGAAATTATAATTTGACATTTCTAAATTAAACATTTAAAAGTCAGTGATCATTTGCAGGATGCAATATATGTTCAAAAATTTTAACTAAATAAAAAAAACATAATAGTGGTGAAAAACAATGTGGGGAAGGATATATTTTTTGTTTGTTTGTTTGTTTGTTTGTTTGTTTTGACAGTTACCCATTACTTTTGTAAAATAAGGAAAGGGTAGCAGAGGTAGAGAGGTTGGAAAAAGAGAAGTAGCAGCTACAGGGTCATTCTCAGGCAGCTCAAACTTAGGAAAAAGTGCATTTCAAACCTGAGAGTCTGGAACAGAGATATTCATGCCTCAGGAACCCCTGAAAAATCTTGAAACACACTTAGAGGTATGAGGTCCAGCAATTAAGTTTGCGAACTTGTTGCAATGATGTTAACCTTTGTTGATATCAGAGGGATTATTCATTATGAATTTGTACCAAACCGACAAATAGTTAACCAAGTTTACTATTTGGAAGTGCTGAAAAGTCTGCGTGAAAAAGTTAGACGACCTGAACTTTTCGCCAACAATTCATGGCTCTTGCATCACAACAATGCACCAGCTCACATGGCACTGTCTGTGAGGGAGTTTTTAGCCAGTAAACAAATAACTGTATTGGAACACCCTCCTTACTCACTTGATCTGGCCCCCAATGACTTCTTTCTTTACCAAAAGATAAAGGAAATATTGAAAGAAAGACATTTTGATGACATTCAGGACATCAAGGGTTATATGATGACAGCTCTGATGGCCATTCCAGAGAAAGAGTTCCAAAATTGCTTTCAAGGGTGGACTAGGGGATAGTGTCAGTGCATAGCTTCCCAAGGGGAGTACTTTGAAGGTAACTGAAGTGATGTTCAGCAATGAGGTATGTAGCACTTTTTCTAGGATGAGTTCACAAACTTAATTGTCCGGGAAGGATATGTTCTTACTATCCTTCTAGATCTGGAGTTGGCAAACTAAGGGGACATTTTTAGTAAATTGTTTTATTGGTGCATAACCACACCTGTTTGTTTACATATTGTCTAAGGGTGCTTTCAGTTTCACTCTACAAAAGCAGTTAAATAGTTGTGATAGAGACCTATGACCCTAAAATAAACTATTTGGCCCTTTATAGGAAAGGTTTGCCAAACCCTTCCTTAGATAAATCTAAAAAATAAAATATTGCTCCCCAAATCACAGCAACAAATTATTGTTTCCAAACCTGCAAAAAGCAGATTTAGTCATTAAAATGAAACAAATGAATAGCTAGGAAATATGACCTTTGATCTTCCCATTTTAAACTTTGTAAGAATTTAGTAGTCTACAAAAGGCCATTTGCTAATGACAACCTATTCAGTTATGTTGATTTGTGTTTCCATCATCACAGGAATTTCCTGCAGATAGTTTGGTGTGCTTTGGAACATATGCTCTTCTTAACTACTTACAGGTGTGTTGGCATAATATAAAATCATGGCTCCGTATACTGAACCCCCCAAGAACTGTACCTCTCAAGTTATCCTCTAAGTGGTTTTTGCTAGAGACTCTGTTGTACATAATTTAATCTTGGGGTTCTGGGAAGATAAGAACACAAGGGAAAAAGTGATTTAAGTGCATCTGATCGATCCCCCCAACATGCTGCAAAGGCACTGTTCCATTTTACAATTGAGGAAATAACAGGTGAGATAAAGTTGCTCTGCTACTGTTAGATAGTGGTTAAGTTTGGCTTCTGAACTCCTGATTCCTGTGTAATTCTATCACTTCTGTCTTCTCAATTCTGGGACGTTTCTTGGAATTACCACGAGAGAGAAGCTTCCTTCCTTTCTATTTTTCTTCCTCCCACTCTTATTCTTTCTTTTGCTCCCTTTCCTTCTGTCTTTCATTCCTCATCCCCCTCTCCTTTCCTTTCTGGGATGCTGAACTTGAGAATAGAGGGCCAGCAGCGATTTTGGCACCTTGCGGAAATGGCCTGCCTTGAGAATGAAACCATCACAGAGACAAGCTGGTCTGAGATTCAGTGTCCAGGTTCCGATGGTTTTCAGTCTCTGGATGCAGCCTTAACTATAACCAGAAACCTCTGTCTTTTATAACCACAAGAACCAAATAATCCCTCCCCTGCCCCCTTTTTTTTCCTTAAGCTTGAGGTGGGTTTTTGTCACTACAGGAGTCTGGATAAACACAATAGGTTAATCAACGCTAATAAGTGAACGTTGCTAAGTGGGAGGGTTAGGATTTAATAGCTTCTAAATCTGATGCTTGTTTTAGGACACTGACATGGTAGAAAAGCAAGTCCGTTAAAATCCTGCATGCAAAGCAGTTCAGATAACATGTGTGTGCTACTCTGCAAGTGCCCAGTAAAACTTTCTGTGATAACAGCAATGGTAAATGTTGGTACTGGCCAATATGTGGCCACTAGCTACATGTGACTATTGAGTACTGAGAACAGAAGTTTAGTCTATTTCGATTAATAAATGGCCACACATTGCTGCTAGCTGCCATATTGGCCAGCACAGCTCTGTGGTCCAAATGTAATGGGCTTTAGGATGCATTACTCTCACTTCACGGGAGCCACATCGATTCAGAGCTTACTGTGTGCCAGGCATGTGACCTCTGCTGCCTTAACTAATCCTCCCAGCAGCTCTGTGAATCCGTCATCCCTGTTGTAAGATGAGCACATTGTATCTCAGGGAAGGTAAGAACATGACCAAGAACACAAACCTGTTATTTGGATGATCAGTCTTCAGACTCTGATCTTCTGTGTCCAAAGCCACTACTCTTTGTGTTAAAGCTGTAAAGACCCAAATTCAATATAATTGTGCTGCTTATAGTCATGGATAATTTGAAAGAATTTTAGAGACAAACCCATTTGGAAAACTTGGTTCTTGACTGTATTGCCTCTATAGTGTACCCCATACCTTGGAGAGTAAAATTTAAAAGCTGAAAGATCACCCTATGCAATTGGACAGATTGTAGGACTACAATGGGAATAGCACCTTCCTGGACTCGCACAGTGCACAAGGCAGGGGCTGTTTCCTAGGGACCTAATCCCAAGTGCCTTCTTGTTAATTTACTGCCTTCCCCAATATACAAACCACCCACAAGACAAAAGGCAGGCAGCAGGAGAGGTGAAGGCTGCAGACAGTATTATCAGCAGTAGGAGAAAATCTAGTTAGTAACATCCAGTGAAACTAAGAAGAGTTTACTTATTAGATGAATGCATTCAATTTAAAAAGATATTCCACAAACCACAGCAAAAATAAAATAAAATAAATTTATTTATACAGTCCCTTGTTAGGGATCTTGGATTAATTTGCACATTTTCTATAAGACTTAAAATGTATGTAAGTTCTTATAAACAATATTCTATTTTGGGAAAATATTAAATTGTAAAAGAAAAGAAAATGTGATCAATATAGACCCAAGTAAAAGTTCGTTTTTAAACTGGTCTATTTAAATAACATTTAAAAATCTCCTCATTTGATTTATATTGTAGTGTCTCTCCAGAGTAAATGCTAATTTTAGTTTTAGGCCTACTATTGCAATAGTTAGTGAACTCAGCTAGTATATATTTCATGGATATGCCCCTCCCAGTTTTGTTCAATACATAGAAACTATTTTTTCTACAGTATGAGTTGTGAAGTATTAATGATGTGTTTCATGTTCCACTGAAGTGTGGTGTCTACAATTCTAATACTTGAAATAATGTTGCACTGTGTTCTGGAGATGAACGTTGAACAGTATGTGGATCTCTGTTGAGGCATTTGCTGTTTAGGAAGCAGCCTAGTGTAAGGACAAGCCAGCTCCTTGGAAGCATGATTGGTTAAAGGGAACAGAGCAGAACGTTGCCTCTTGAGTAGACAGAAAGCATGTTCCTGGCAGTCAGTAGTTCTTCCCAACCACCAGAGAGCGCTGGAGAGGACAAAAGGCTGCTCACAGCTGTCATCACGTCAGTGCTCAAGCTGCAAATATGGCTGGTGAGTTTCAGGTTCTTCTGTCTTTTCATCCTTTGAAGCATAATGTCTAAAATTCTAGTATTTGAAAGTGTGACATGAACACAAAACCCCTTCTGGGATCACTAGTAGCACACGCCATTTTAAAATAGAGCTTGTAAAATGTAGCTAATTCGGTTTAATTCAAACGCATGTTTATCTAACATCTGCTCTTCCCTGGCAACATGGCAGCTGCTGGGGAAAAACAGATTAAATAAAGACAGACCCTCTACTTAAGGAGTGGATAACCCAGATGTACTTAGAACTACTCATTGGAACTTGACAGGCCTTGGAGGAGTGATGGAAAATGAAACACTAGAAAAACCTGGCAAGAAATTCATACCATATGGGAGGATTTTTCAGAGATTTCAATTGGTTTATAGGTGAATAACTGATTAAGTTAAAAATTTTACAACTTACTTTTTAAACTTATAGATCTTATTCTATTTATAAATCTATCCAATTTAAGAAAATCACTTTTGAGGGGCTTTTGATTCATCTTTCAATCTATTTGCAAACTTAGTGAAATTCCTTTAAATATTCAGCCTACAAATTTAATAGATTCCATTTTTTTGAGTGTTCTCAATTTTATGACAAACTATTCTAAGCATTTGAGTAATTCTCATAAACCTGATAAAATTTAAAATTGTCATCCTTAAATTATGAGGTATGACAATTAAGTTTGCGACCTTGCCACCATGCGCTTACATCGGCAGCACTGTACAAAGAACTCAATAAGGTTTCATAACCCTGGTGTATCAGGGTCTCACAGCTGTGTTCATGTCAACGTGTGGCGGTGTCTTGCTGAGTGGTGTTCATTATTGTTGTTGCGTGTTTCTGTGTGCTGTCGTGAGAATGTCAGAGCTTGAATTAGAGCAACAAACAAACATTTAATTTCTTGTTAAACTTGGCAAGAGTGGAAGTGAAATCAGGGGCATGCTAGTCCAAGTTTATGGGGGTAATGCCATGAAGAAAACGGCAGTGTGCAAATGGATTAAATGTTTTTCTGAGGGAAGAAAATGCATCACTGATGAAGAGAGGTCAGGAAGGCCAATAATGAGCAGAACTGATAAAAATATTGCAAAAATTCACCAAAGTGTGCATCAAAATCATTGGCTGACTGTGAGAAGCATAGCAGACCAAGTAAACATTGATAGAGAAACAGGAAAATCTTAACTAAAAATCTTGGCATGAGAAAGGTGTGTGCAGAAATGGTCCCAAAGGAGCTCAGCAATGAACAAAAGCAAAGGGAATTTTTAGCCAGTAAACAAATAACTGTATTGGAACACCCTCCATACTCACCTGATCTGGCCACCAGTGACTTCTTTCTTTACCCAAAGATAAAGGAAATATTGAAAGGAAGACATTTTGATGACATTCAGGACATCAAGGATAATACAAAAACAGCTCTGATGGCCATTCCAGAAAAAGAGTTCCAAAATTGCTTTGAAGGGTGGACTAGGCTCTGGCGTCAGTGCGTAGCTTCCCAAGGGGAGTACTTCAAAGATGACCTTAGTGATATTCATCAATGAGCACTTTTTCTAGGATGAGTTCGTGAACTTAATTGTCAGACTTCGTATCTTAAATGTGCTGATTTTATACTTAGTAAGATTTCTTTTTTTTTTTTTTTAATTAAATTTATTGGGGTGACAATTGTTAGTAAAATTACATAGATTTCAGGTGTACAATTCTGTATTACATCATCTATAAATCCCATTGTGTGTTCACCACCCAAAGTCAGTTCTCTTTCCATCACCATATATTCGATCCCCCTTACCCTCATCTCCCAACCCCCCCTCCCCCCCCCCCTTACCCCCTGGCAACCACTAAACTATTGTCTGTGTCTATGAGTTTCTGTTTCTCATTTGTTTGTCTTGTTCTTTTGTTGTTCTTGGTTTATATACCACATATCAGTGAAATCACATGGTTCTCTGCTTTTTCTGTCTGACTTGTTTCGCTCAGCATTACTCTCTCAAGATCCATCCATGTTGTCACAAATGTTCCTATATCATCTTTTCTTACTGCCGAATAGTATTCCATTGTGTATATATACCACAACTTCTTTATCCATTCATCTATCGAAGGACATTTTGGTTGTTTCCATGTCTTGGCCACGTAAACAAAGCTGCAATGAACATTGGAGCACACGTGTCTTTATCTCTAAATGTTTTCAGATTTTTTGGGTAGATACCCAGGAGAGGGATTGCTGGGTCATATGGCAATTCTATTCGTAATTCTTTGAGAAACCTCCACACTGCCTTCCATAACGGCTGCACCAGTCTGCATTCCCACCAACAGTGTATGAGGGTTCCTTTTTCTCCACAGCCTCTCCAACATTTGTTATTATTTGTCTTGTTGATGATAGCCATTCTGACTGGGGTGAGGTGATATCTCATTGTGGTTTTGATTTGCATTTCTCTGATGATTAGTGATGTTGAGCATTTTTTCATATGTCTATTTGCCATTTGTATGTCCTCTTTGGAGAAATGTCTCTTCAAGTCCTCTGCCCATTTTTCAATTGGGTTGTTTGTTTTTTTGTTGTTGAGTTGCATGAGTTCCTTGTATATTCTGGATACTAGCCCTTATCGGAGGCACTGTTTGCAAAAATCTTCTCCCATTCAGTTGGTGGCCTCTTTATTTTGTCAATGGTTTCTTTTGCTGTGCAGAAGCTTTTAAGTTTCATATAGTCCCATTCGTTTATTTTAGCTTTTACTTCCATTGCCTTTGGAGTCAAGTTCATAAAATGCTCTTTGAACCCAAGGTCCATAAGTTTAGTACCTATGTTTTCTTCTATGCAGTTTATTGTGTCAGGTCTTATGCTTAAGTCTTTGATCCATTTTGAATTAACTTTGGTACATGGTGACAAATAGCAGTCCAGTTTCATTCTTTTGCACGTGGCTATCCAATTCTCCCAGCACCATTTATTGAAGAGGCTGTCTTTGCTCCATTGTATGTTTTTAGCTTCTTTGTCAAAAATTATCTGTCCATATTTATGTGGTTTTATTTCTGGGTTCTCAATTCTATTCCATTGGTCTATGTGTCTGTTTTTCTGCCAATACCATGCTGTTTTGATTATTGTAGCCCTGTAGTACAAGCCAAAGTCAGGAAGTGTGATACCTCCATTATTGTTCTTTTTCCTTAAGATTGCTTTGGCTATTCGGGGTCTTTTGTGGTTCCAAACAAATCTGATGATTTTTTGTTCTATTTCTTTAAAATATGCCATTGGGATTTTGATGGGGATTGCATTGAATCTGTATATTGCTTTGGGTAATATGGCCATTTTAACTATGTTGATTCTTCCAATCCATGAGCACGGAATGTCTTTCCATTTCTTTGTGTCTTCTTCAATTTCTTTCAAAATGTCTTATAGTTTTCAGCATATAGGTCTTTCACATCCTTGGTTAAGTTTATTCCTAGGTATTTTATTCTTTTTGCTGCAATTGCAAAAGGAATTGTTTTTTGTATTTCTTTTTCTGAGATTTCATTGTTAGTATATAGGAAGGCAATGGACTTTTGTGCGTTGATTTTGTAGCCGGCAACTTTACTGTATTCGTTGATTGTTTCTAATAGCTTTTTGGTGGAGTCTTTAGGGTTTTCTATATATAGCATCATGTCATCTGCAAAGAGTGATAATTTAACTTCTTCATTCCCATTTGGATGCCTTTTATTTCTTTCTCTTGCCTGATTGCTCTGGCAAGGACTTCCAACACTATGTTGAAAAGCAGAGGTGATAGGGGACATCCCTGTCGTGTTCCTGAACGTAGAGCAAAGGGCTTCAGTTTTTCTCCATTAATTATGAGATTAGCAGAGGGCTTGTCATATATGGCCTTTATTATGTTAAGGTATTTTCCTTCTATACCCATTTTATTAAGTGTTTTAATCATAAATGGATGTTGTATCTTGTCAAATGCTTTTTCTGCATCAATTGATATAATCATATGATTTTTGTCCTTTATTTTGTTTATGTGATGTATCACATTGATGGATTTGGATGTTGAACCATCCTTGTGCCCCGGGATGAACCCCACTTGGTCGTGATGAATAATCTTTTTAATGCATTGTTGTATTCGATTTGCTAGAATTTTATTTAGGATTTTTGCATCGGTATTCATTAGAGATATTGGTCTGTAGTTTTCTTTTTTGTGCTGTCCTTACCAGGTTTTGGTATCAGGGTAATGTTGGCCTCATAAAATGAGTTAGGGAGTACTGTCTCTTCTTCAATTTTTGGAAGAGTTTGTGCAGAATTGGTATTAGATCCTCTTTGAAGGTTTGGTAGAATTCACTAGTGAAGCCATCTGGTCCCGGACTTTTGCTTTTGGGAAGGTTTTGGATGACTGATTCAATTTACATTGGTGATCGGTCTGTTTAGATTTTCCAGTTCTTCATGGTTCAGCCTTGAAGGCTATATGTTTCTAAGAACTTGTCCATTTCTTCTAGGTTGTTGAATTTGGTGGCATATAGTCCTTCATAGTATTCTTGGATGATCCTTTGTATTTCTGTGGTGTCCGTGATAACTTCCCCTTTTATGTTTCTGATTTTGTTAATCAGTGTCTTCTCTTATTTTATCTTAGTAAGTCTAGCCAAGGGTTTGTCAATTTTGTTAATCTTTTCAAAGAACCAGCTCTTTGTCATATTAATTTTTTCTATTGTCTTTTTGTTCTCTATTTCATTTAGTTCTGCTCTAATTTTTGTTATTTCCTTTCTTCTGCTGACCTTGGGTTTTACTTGTTCTTCTTTTTCTAGTTCTTTAAGGTGTAACATGAGGTTATTTATTTGGGAGTTTTCTTGTTTCTTGAGATAGGCCTGTAGTGAGATAAATTTCCTCTTAAAACTGCTTTCGCTGCATCCCAAAAATTTTGGTAGGATGTATTTTCATTGTCATTTGTTTCTATGTATCTTTTGATCTCTCCTCTAATTTCTTCTTTGACCCAGTCCTTCTTTAAAAGTATGTTGTTTAATCTCCATGTATTTGTGTTTTTCCCGCTTTCTTTTTACAGTTGATATCCAATTTCAAAGCCTTGTGATCAGAGAATATGCATGGTATGATTTCAATCTTCTTAAATTTGTTGAGACTGATTTTATGTCCCAATATATGGTCTATCCTTGAGAATGTTCCATGTACACTAGAAAAGAATGTATAGTCTGATGTTTTAGGATGAAGTGCTCTATAAATGTCAATTATGTCCATTTCATCTAATGTGTCATTTAGGGCTACTATTTCGTTATTTATTTTCTGTTTGGATGATCTATCCATAGCTGTCAATGATGTATTTAAGTCCCCTAGTATAATTGTGTTTTGGTCAATTTCTCCCTTTAGTTCTGTTAGTAGTTGCTTGGTGTATTTCGGTGCTCCCTGATTGGGGGCATAAATATTGATGACTGTTATGTCTTCTTGTTGTACAGTCCCTTCACCATTATGAAATGTCCATCTTTGTCTCTTGTTATCTTTTTCACCTTGAAGTCTGTTTCATCTGATATCATTATGGCTACACCTGATTTTCTCTGGGTACCATTTGCTTGGAGTGTCAATTTCCACCCTTTCACTTTGAGTCTATGCTTGTCCTTGTAGCTGAGATGTGTCTCTTGGAGACAGCATATGGTTGGGTTTAGTTTTTTGATCCAATCTGCTACTCTGTGCCTTTTTATTGGTGAGTTCAGTCCATTTACATTTAGGGTGATTATTGATATGTGAGGATTTCCTGTCATTCTATCCTTAGTTTTCTGGTAAGGTTGTGTCTCCATTGTTTCTTTGCCTTTTGTTGTTGTCTATTATTTCTGTGTGGTGGTATTCTATGATGTTTCCCTCTGTTTCTTTTTTATTTCAGTATATATTTCAATTCTGGATTTATTTTGAGTGGTTACCCTTAAGTTTATGTAAAAGAAAGTTTGATATTTAGAGTATTCCATTTTCTTCAGCACGCTTACTTTCTCCATTCCCATATTCGGTTCAGGCCTTTACTCTCCCCTTTTTGAGTTTTGTTTGCCACAAATTGTCCCTGTTGATGGTGGTCGAATAGCCTCCTTTAGTATTTCTTGTAGTGCAGGTCGTGTATTAGAAAATTCCCTCAGCTTCTGTATGTCTGGAAAGGTCTTTATTCCTCCTTCATATCTAAAGGATATCTTTGCTGGATATATTATTCTTGGCTCATGGTTTCTCTCTTTCAATAGTTTGAATATTTGGTTCCACTCCTCCTGGCTTGTAGAGTTTCTGCTGAAAAATCTGATGATAATCTAATGGGCTTTCCTTTGTAAGTTACCGTCTTCTTTTCCCTGGCTGCCTTGAGGATTCTTTCTTTGTCGTTGATTTTAGACAGCTTCAGTACAACGTGCCTTGGAGAAGGTCTGTTGGGATTGAGGTAACTAGGTGTTCTATTTGCTTCTTGGATTCGAGGGTCCAGTTCTGTCCACAAATTTGGGAAGTTCTCATCGACAAGTTGTTTGAATATATTCTCTGTTCCCTTCTCTCTTTCTTCTCCTTCTGGTATGCCCATTATTCTTATATTGCTCTTTCTGATGGAGTCAGAAAGTTCTTGTAGAGTTCTTTCATTTCTTTTAAGTCTCAAGTCTCTTTCTTCTTCAATTTGTGTCATTTCCAGGTTTCTATCTTCGATGTCACTGATTCTTTGCTCCATCTGGTCAACTCTACTACCTAAGCTGGTTATTTCATTCTTAATTTCTTCTATTGAGTTCTTAATCTCCAGAAATTCTATTTGGTTCTTTTTAAGATTTCAATCTCTTTCGTAAAATGCTCATGCTGTTCTTTGATTGAGTTTCTGAGTTCCTTTAACTGCCTATCTGTGTTTTCTTGTATCTCGTTGAGTTTTTTCAGAACTGCAATCTTGAATTCTCTGTCATTTAAGTCACATATTTCTGTATCTTTAAGTGCCTTCTCTGGAGATTTTTCACTTTCTTTCTGAGCTATCTTGTTGCCTTGGTTATTCATGGCGATTACTGGTTTACTATTTCTCTTCCTAGACATCTACAGGAGTGACTTCTGCAACAGGTTGATAGAAAGCGGTCTTTCTTTTGTTTGCCAGTACTTGTTGGTAGAATGTTTTATTATTTCTCCAACTGCAACTTATTTTTCTTCTCCCACACGGTAGTGCTATGTTTTCTCTGCACTATTCCAACTTCTCACGCAATGGGGGGATTCCCTGGGAGACGGGCTTCTCCTCTGTTAATAGTTCGTCTAGGTCACAGGGCGCAGTGTCCCTGTGGGTATGCGGAGAGCTTTTGATGTTCGAAAGCTCTTCCAGCTGCTGATTCAGAGCCCGTATATTTCAGCAGTTCTGTTTACTCCTGCAGGGATCCGCCCAGATAGGTGGGGTCAGGGGCGGGGTGAGTTGTGAGAGGTGGCCCAGAGCAATGGCGGCGACCACCACCACAGCCGGTCCTGCTTCCACTGCTCTCTCCCCTTTGCTGGAACTAGTTGGGCTGTGAATTTGTATTTGCGGTCCACAGATCTCAAAACAGCAAATTTTCTGTTGTTTTGATCTGACACTGCTACTGTTTCGCTTCTAGCACCGGGCAGGTGGGGGCGGGGCGAGCTCTGGGAGGGGAGGGAGGGGGCGGCTGGTCTCAGTGCCTAAGGCTCCATTCTCTGCTCGGCAGTGCGGGCTCAAACCACCGTTTTCAGCCTTTTTCCCTCAGTCTTTTCTCCGAGGTCTCTGCCGTGAGCGTTGGGTTCAGCTGTGTTATATGCTGTCCCCTCAGCCCTGTGGAGCCCTGGCGGAGCCCTAGCAGTCCGAGTTCTTCCCTCTCCCGCAGCTGCGGTAGTTCCGGGAAGCAGCGAGCTCGGCGCACTGAGCGAGGTCTGCGTCCTGCGCCAGCGGTTCCGTCTCCGCGCGCTTCTCCCTTTCCTCCTCCCTCCACTCGCGCGAATCTCCCACCTGTAGGTGAATTCAGTCGGTAGTGGGCCTCTTCGTGTTGCTTGTCTGCTGTGCAGGGAGTCCTTTGTGGAGTTTTTGTTGTTCGATTCTTTGTAAATTCCAGGGGAGCTTTACAGAGGCTCACCTCACTCCACCATTTTTCCCCATACTTAGTAAGATTTCAATTTAAAATCCCAAGTCCTTATCAAGTGTTCAGTCACACTTCTTGGATGGGAAACATGAATCTAACCTGTTAATCTAAACATTTCTTACACATGACAAGTGCACAGAATATCATGCTTTTCACATTGAACATTTGAGTGTCTTAAAGATTTCTCTGCTTACTCTGAATCTTCCTGGTCTAGCTGCCATTATAATAGCTCGTGACTTTGGCCCAGATACAGGAGGATTGGGACGCCTCCTTACAGCGTGGTGAAGGTAGAAGTCAAGGATCCCACTTGGTCTTTGCTGGCTATGTAGGGTGGGGCATAGGTTATTTCTTTGGTGTTCAGCTTCAGTAGGGGAGTGAAGGCTTAAATGTTTTCTGACTTGCTAGGCTGTTCCTTTTCTTGTCCTTTTGTAGGGGGAACAGGCTTTTGTTTCAGCCATTCTTGTCTGTGTCCATTTGCATTTCCAGGTTGCCCCCTTCCCCAGTTTCAAGTCTGGAATATGTGGGGCAAAAAGAAAACCCAGGAAACTTGCCACATTGATGTTCCTTGTTTCCTGAGGTCCCTAGGAGAGCTTTTCTTCACCTTTCAGAGTCGTCTTGTTTGTTTAATACATCATGTACAAGATCTTTAGTTCTAATTATTGGGCGGAAAAGAGGACAATATATCCACTTTATCTTCCCAAAAGTAGAAGACCTAGATTTTAAAAGTTTCTAGACTTTTAAACTGAGTTCATTTAGGGGAAGGAAAAGGCCATTTTTCTCTATGATCTTTTTGCTAAGTTACTCATGTTTTTAACATTAAAAAATCTTAGTCATGCTTTCTGTTACAAATGTTGAAATTAAAAAATATAAAAAGAAAAAAATCATAATTCCACTGCTATTGTTCATTACTTTGCATGCTTCCTTTCATTCATTTTCAATGCCTACATGGAAAGAGAGATGTTATACTGTTTAGTACTGTACTATGTATAAATTTGTATCACTTTTCTTTTAACATTACATTATAGGCGTTTCTGCAACCACCATCACCTCTTCTTTAATTATCTTATGAAAGCAGCAACACACAAAGAAGTCAGATAAAAATCCTGGTAGTCAGCTATCAACCCTGCTCTCTACCTGGACAGTTCTGTTGAGAAATGTATTTGTATAATGGTACAATTATGGGAACACACATTTCCCAGAAGGAATAAAACTGCTGCATGTTCCTACATTTTATTTACTCACTGAAAAATCTTATATTTGAAGGAGTCAGTGTTAATGACCATGGAGTCTCTAACCAACCCTGAAATCATTAGATGTCTGTGAATTTGTGCGTCCTTTGAGAAAAGTGAACTCTCATTTCCCTCTATGCAAAGATTTATCCCAGTGGATAATATTGCAGGGTTCTAACTTAGTTTTACTTCTTTGGTGAGTGAGAGAGGCTCAAGTTGAACTCCTCTCTTTGATTGGGTTTGGTTGGAAGCAGAACCTGAGACAGATTCCTAAGCAAGTGATTTACTGAGGTCACCTTCTCTGGAGAAACATATATGGAATGAGGAGAACGGCATCATGCAAGGGAAGGGACTAGACAAACACGTGGTTTCCGGAGAAGTCTACTAGGCCTGATCCCATGGGAGCAGTAGAGTATAACTTGGACCACAGAGGTTTTCTCACCCAGAGGGGAGGGAGCAGGCAGGGCTATTCAATGCCTGCATCAGTGTGAGGACAGAGCCAGGAGTGCAGTTTCCAGGCTCTCGGCCTCACATGGAAAGGTGCTGGCTCAGGTAGTAAATGGCCATCAACTGTGATTGGATGGCCATCAGCTTTGGCTAGTTGGCCGTTAGCTGTAACCAGTGAGCCATTGGCCACTAATATAACTGCTGTGGCTACGCTAGCAAAAAATGGAGACTAGCAAGATGGTGGCTGGCAAGTGTGAATTGCAGTTATCACGGCCGATTGCAGCTAGCAAGTGAGGTTGGTTGGCAGAGAGAAGTGGACGGCAGGTTGCGGATAGTGTGGCTCCTGCTTCCTGTGTCTCCAACCCAGCTGCCAGTGAGAATATAGTCGTATGACTCCCCTACCTATGGCTCCGTGGGTGTTGCTTTTTGACCTCACTATATCCTGCGTTCTTATGCGGGGAACGGGACCAGAGACTCCGCCTGACACCCTGCATGACAATCAGTCGTTGGTTATGGACTCCCTCTGGAGGAGAGCTGTTAGGGTAACCTCCCAGTTACCTTTGAATGAGGCAGCTTCTGTCACTCAAAGGCATTCCCCCAGAGAAGAACCCGATGTAAGTTAACTGTCATCACCCACAGCAAATGGAGGATAGATGCATCTGCTACATTCGGATGTCTGCGAACCCATGGCTGATGGTCGAACTACCTGGCTCTGTTCCACATGTCTCATCCTTAGCAGCCTAGCCAGTGCATGTTCTCTTCACAACCACAGAAGAGCAAGAGCAAAACCAAAATCATACAGTCACATTTTATGCATCTGCTTGCACCACAACTGCTAGCACCCCATTGGTCAAAGCAAGTTACATGACCAAATTCAGACTCAAGATTCCATAAATTACTACTTGATGGGCGTTGCTTAAAATTCCATGGCAAAATCATAGATATGAGAAAGGATGAAGAAATGGGCCATTTAGTGTAATCAATGTGGTAACAAAGAAGCAGGCAGGGGCCAGACCCTTTCGGACATGATAGGCCGTCCCACAGAGGCCATGTTCCACACAGCTGCCTGTTTGCAAGTCTGTGGTAGCAATTGGCCTCATCTCCCCTCAGCACCGCCTTAGAAATTAACCCATCCCATCAGTTGTGTCATTTTTCAACTCCAGGCTGCTGTTGTATTTCACACATAAGACATTTGTTAGTGCCGTGTTCAGGATACAGTTTCTATTTTCCTTCCTGTACTACTAGACTTTGTATTGAATGTTCTTTTTACATTCCTGTGAGACGCTCAGAGTGATTTATATTTCATACATTAACTAAGCTGTCAACTACTCCTCTGAGATAGTTAGCATTACAATAGATGGCAGAGAGCTCTATAACAGAAAAGTATAATTACCTTTTATAGGTGCAGCAAGAGAGGTGCCAAGAGGTTCTTGAGTGATTTTTTCCCCCTCAATGTCTCAGGAGAAGTCTAAGAGTGAACCATTAGACCCAAGGGTCCTGCCTTCTAGTCTAGGCTATATTATAGTCCCTCTAGTCTCTGTTTTATAGGAAATCCCTGTGTGTAGTTTCTATTGCTGTCTGGAGATAAGAAAAATTCACCTGTTTCATGCTGTCTTATCCAAATATGAGGGGATCATTGTGTTGTTTTCCTAACAAATGAGGGAGACACAGGGGGGAAAAAGTGTGGTCCTCACGGCATACTGCTCCAGTGGTAGGAGAACCAGGAATGCCCTATGTCCCATCAATAGATGAGAGTAACAATGCATTGTAGGTCCCATAATCTTGTATGTCTAAATATATTTCAAGGGAAAAAAAAGTCATTACAAGACTCTATTAATCCAATTTCAAGTACTTCTAAGAAAAACAAGGGAGTTGTGTGTTCTGAAAGCAAGAAACAAAAATCTCAAATGGGATTATGAATGGTCTCCAAGAGCATGTCACCCACCAAAATCTGAATAAGTGTACCATTGGCATCTTTTTATGTTGAAGGTTAATTTTGCTAGAATACTTTTGCTAAAATTGCTTTAACAAATTAATAAATATTGTGAAAATTATTTGTTCTTATGTTTAAGTTCAGCTATCAGGTAATATAATCAGAAAATTGAAGAGCATTGATGATACCCATTAAATCCCCATGAATATTTTAGGATTGTGTCTAGGTAAGACATTTGTGGAAGAAACGTGCTTATTTGTTTGAAGCATTTGAAGAGCCGAGAAAGAACGGAATACGTAATCAGGGACTATGATCAGGTTTTTCAAGAGTCTTGGCTTCTTAATTAGATGGAAAATGGGCCATTTGTCTTCTCTCTTTGGACATCTTGTGTGATATCACTTGTGATCCTGGTCAGTGTTCAGTACTTAGATGAGAAGGAGGCAGAGACTTCAGAAGGTTGTACCTGTCATCCTGTAACAGCTCTCCATTCCTGGCTCCTTAGAGAATATTTGCTATCAAAGAAAAAAGGCTACCCAGATTATTTCAATCTGTTTGGGAAGAAAAGCTATGGGTATTGTATTGAATTCCTATTTTAAAAATAAAATTAAGAAACTGCTTACAAAATGCTATGTCCATTAGGACGCTTTGGCTCCCATTCATAGAATATCCTTCTAAGACCTCATTAAACAATAAGGAATATATTATCTCAAATAATATATCCTACATAAACCAAAAGTAGTGTAGCTCTGAGGTTAGTTCCTCCACGGGCTCAGCAATATCCTTGTTAGCTTCTCTGATCCCCTTGGTTCTGTCCTCATGATCCAATGTGGCTGCCACAGCACCAAGCATCACTTCTTCAGATAACAACATCCAAAAACAGGAAAGGGAAGTTTTTTGTCTGTGACATTCCTTAGAGTGAAGGAAAAAAAGAAAAAAAAAACTTTTTGAAAAGTTCTAGCAAAATGTCCCCTTTTTTCTGGTCCTTTTCACAAGGATTGTCATAATGTCTACTCCTACCTGCATCACTAGCAAGGAAAATAGAATACCTTAATTCTCATTGTTAGCTATGTTGGCTTATCTACACCTATGAAAATTCTTTACTTGTACTCATGTAATTGTTCCCCTTCCCTTTCTCATAAATACCCCTTGCCTGTACCTCCTAATCAGACATCGTTTTGGTTTTTGCCTGAATCAGTGCTTCTGGAATAGCTATTTTTTGGACCTCAGATAAATGCTTGTTGCCTTTCACTTTGGACTTTTATTTTTAGGTTAACACCCCTTAGATTCTCACTTTTTAGTATATACACCTTGTATAATCTCTTCCCCTTGAGAATGGGCAGGACTGGTGAATATAATGGGACAGCATGACTGTGATTAAGTTACATTATATGGCAAAAGTTGAAGGGATTTTGCAGAGGTAATTAAGGTATCTAAATCAATTGACTTTAAGCTAATCAAGGGGGAGGTTATCCGGGTTGGGCCTTATCTAATCAGATGAGCTCTTCAAATGAAAGTCTAGAAGTCAAAAATAAGTCAGAGATTCTCCTACTGGCCTTGAGAAAGCAAATAGTCATGGTGTAAACTGACTGTTGAGGGGGACTCATGTAAGGACCTGAGAACACCGTTGAGGAACTGAGACCAGTTCTGAACCAATAGGTAGCAAGAATGCCAGGATTTCAGTCAGAGAGCCGAGAGAACATTCATTCTGCCAACAACCTGAGGGAGACTGAAAGTGGATCTTTTCCTATCGCTCTCCAGATGAGGACACAACTTAGCAAACATTGAGGACTGTGGGCAGAGAAGACCCCCACTAAACTGTACCCCAGACTCCTGACTCACAAAAACTGAGATACTGAATGTATTTGTTGCAAGTGGCACATTTGCCTGTCATTGTTATTTGCTTAGAGCAGAGGGAGTGTCCATGGAAGGGGCCATCTCACCCAGAAGTCCCCCGAACATTCTATATGCGTCATCTCATTTAATCGTACACTTGAAGTAAGGATCACTGTCACTACTTTACCTATGAAGAAACGGGCTCAATGATATGAAGCAGTTTTCTTCACACATATAATACATGTATAGCCAAAATACAAAACTTAAAATTTTGATTTGGGAGCATACGATCTGAATTTCTAAATCTTGACAAGATGGAGCTATTGAAAACACAAATAGATGGAGTGCATAATTGATAAAAGAACACCAAATTGCCTATGAGAAAATAGTTCATGGGTGGATTGGGTCATGATCTAAAGGAAGGATGTATCTTCCTTGGAGACAGGAGACATGATATTACAGAGAGATCCCAAAGAAGATAAAATATTGGCTGAGAAGCCCAGGTTGATATGTAAGTTGTGATTAAATTAGGAGGTGAGGTTTTTCTACTTAGAGAAGGTGGGGCCAGGAATCTGTATATGAAGAGGGAAGGTATAAAATAGTTACTCTGAGAGATTTGGTGAAGAATCTGGAGACATCTATTCTAATTAGATTTAGTCAATTCAAGGAACCGAAACAACAAATGTGAAAATTTGGATTCAGGCAGTTATATTTCAACTGTTTCTTCTCTCTAATACCTCAAGCAAGTAGACAGTGGGACTTTTTAGTTAGATTAGACAGTGTTGCTACGTCCCTATTTTTATCCATTGCAAGTATTTTCAAAGGAGACCTACAATTATGTATTTTCTTCTACCCTTGGTTTCTACCCTTGGTTGCCTAACAATAACAGCAAGAGCTACGTGATTTCCTACCTCAGTTTGACTGGGATGGTCCTAGTTTGCACCTTTTGCCCCTAAGGAGTCATTACTAGCACCCAACCACTCTTGAAAGCATCCAGATTTGTATGATGAATTATATGGTCACCTTCATAATAACTAATTATTAGTGTTTATGTTCCAGATCTGTGCTCAACATTTATACGCTCAATTATACTTCATACTCACATCTACTCCATACAGTACTTGACTATCCTCATTATTAAATTTATCATTTCAGTCACTGAATATTTATTAGGTGCCTACCATGTTCCAGGCAATGTATTAAATATAGGAGAAAAAAATATGAGCTCAGTGATTAATGTCTTACTCTTATGTAGCTTGAATTGAGATTTAGAAAAGTAGAATTAGTTGATCAAGATCACCCACTTGCAAAACCCAGGATTTTAACCCAGTTCAATCTGACATCAAAGCCTAAATTTTAACCACTACCCACTGCATTTTAGTAATGATAAGTATTTTATTTTAAGATTTTATTAAAATACAGCTAACATACTATATTATATCAGTTTCAGGGGTACACCATAGTAATTCAACATTTACATTCCTAAAGAAGCGATCACCATGATAAGTTCAGCAAAGGGCTGACACTGTACCACGCTATCACATTATTACTGACTATATTCCCTATGCTGTATGTTACATCCCCGTGCCTTATTTGTTTTATACCTGGAAATTTGAACCTCTTATTTTCCTTCTGCATTCCCCTCTCTTCTTTAATTTTTCAATTACAGTTGATATTCAATATTATTTTATATTAATTTCAGGTGTATAGAATAGCAGTTAGACATTTATGTAATTTAAGAAGTGATCCCCCTGACTAGTCTAGTACCCACCTAGCACTATACATAGTTATTACCATATTATTGACTATATTCCCTATACATGCCTGTGACTATTTTGTAACTACCAATTTGTACTTCTTAGTCCCTTCACCTTTTATACCCTGTCCCCATCCCCTTCCATCAATCACCTCAACAAATCTAGTACCCATCTGACACCATACATAGTTATTACAATATTATTGACTGTATTCCTTGTACTATACTCTACATCCTATTGTGTAACAACCAATTTGTATTTCTTAATCCCTTCACCTTCTTTCACTCACACCCCTAACCCTAACCCCCTCCCAGCTGGCAACCATCAAAATGCTTTCTGTATCTATGAGTTTGTTTCTGTTTTGTTTGTTACTTTTGTTCTTTAGATTCCACGTATAAGTGAAATCACATTGCATCTGTCTTTCTCTGTCTGACATACTCCACTCAGCACAATACCTTCGAGGTCCATCCATGCTGCTGCAGATGGCAAGAACCCATTCCCTTCCCTGGCCGAACAATATTCCATTGTATGTATGTACCACCTCTTCTTTATCCATTCTTCAACCAATGGACACCCAGGCTGCCTCCACATCTTTGCTATTGTAAACAATGCTGCAATGAACATATGTATGCATGTGTCCTCTCAATGTAACATTTTGGGTTTCTTTGGGTAAATACCAGAAATGGGATTACTGAGCCATTCTTTGTCACTTATTATAGCCTTTTAGTCTTAAAGTCCTTAGTTTTAAAGTCTTTTTTGTCTGGTATAAGTACTGCTACCACAACTTTTCATTTCATGAAAAATCTTTTTGCCATCCCTTTACTTTCAGTCTGTGTGTATCTTTTGATCTGGAGTCTCTTATAAGCAGCATATATAAGGGTCTTGTTTTCTTATCCATTCAGCCACACTATCTTTTGATTGTAACATTTAATCCATTTACATTTAAAGTAATTGTTGATAGTTAATGTAGTTATTGACATTTTATTATTCATATTTTGGATTTTCTTTCTTTTTTTTTTTTTTGTCTTAGAGATGTTTGTGAGGAACTCCTTTAGCTTTTTCTTATCTGGGAAATTCCTTACTTCGATTCTAAATGGCAACTTTGCTGGGTAGAATAATCTGGCTGTAGGTCCTTGCTTTTTATCACTTTGGATATTCCTGTCAATCCCTCCTGGCCTGCAAAGTTTCTGTTGAGAAATCAGCTGACAATTTTATGGGAGCTCCCTTGTAGGTAACTAACTGCTTTTCTCTTGCTGCTTTTAAGATTCTCTCTTTGTATTTAACTTTTGGCATTTTAATTGTGATGTATCTTCATGTTGGCCTCTTTGGGTTTATCTTGTTTGGGACTTTCTGAGCTTCCTGGGCTTGTATATTTACTTCCTTCAGCAGGTTAGGGAAGTTTTCCATCATTATTTCTTCAAATAGGTTTTCAATTTTTTGCTCTCTCTTTTCTCCTTCTCTATGATGTGAATGTTGGTACTCTTGATGTTATCCCAGAGGCCCCTTAAACTCTCTTCATTTTTTGGATTTATTTTTTTTTTCTTTTTGCTGTTCTCATTGGGTGTTTCCTACTACCTTATCTTCTAAATCACTGATTCAATCCTCTGCTTCATTTAATCTACTGTTTGTTCCCTGTAATGTATTATTCATTTCCGTTATTGTATTCTTTATTTCTGACTGGTTCTTTTTCATGTTTTCTATGTCCATTTTTATGTTTCCTATCTCTTTGTTGAAGTTCTCCCTGAAATCACTGAGCATCCTTATAACCAGTGTTTGGAACTCTGTGTCTGGTAAATTGCTTGTCTCCATCTTGTTTAGTTCTTTTTCTGGACCTTTGGTCTGTTCTTTTATCTGGGACATGTTTCTTTGTCCCCCTATTTTGGCTGCCTCCTTGTGTTTGTTTCTATGTAGGGCTGCTATGCATCCCTGTCTTATAGAGTTGCCTTATGTAATAGGTGTCCTTTGGGACCCAGTGATGCAGTCTCCTTGGTCAACAGAGCCAGGTGCTACACATGTGTCCCCTGCAGGGGTTGTGTGTACCCTCCTGTTGTAGTTGAGACTTGATTTCTATTTGCCAATGAGATTGACCCTCAGGCTGATTAATTTTGAGGACTGGTGGTGACTACAGTGGAGGAGCTGTGGTGCAAGGACTGACGCTACTGAGCAGGATTCACTTTAGCAGGGCTCTGGTGCCTGCTCAGTCTGCCCTTCAGGTGTCTTGTTCTTGGCAGCGGCCAGGTGATACTCTGGTCCAGTCTATAGCTGGCCACTGGGCCTGCCAGCCCCGGGGCCTCCTGGCAGGGGATTTACTGCAGGCAAAGTTCAGCTGCATTCTGTACCCTGCCTGGGGCCACCTGGCATGAGCCACAAAGCCATCCCAAGATCGCCACCACCCATAATGTGCTTGGAAGCACCTTGAGAAGCCAAACCACGAATCATGGCAGGCTGTTGCTAGTGCCGAGCTTAGGGTTGCTCAGCCAGAGGTACGGGACATGCTGTAGCCAGATGCTGCTTGTTTGGGTTTTGTGAACCTTTGAGAGATTTCAGGAAAGTCTGCTCAATAGCCAAGGCAGGCCGTTCATATATAAAAGCCACTGGAAGCGGCTTAGGTGTGCCCAAAAGTTGGGCTGGGCATGGTCTTAGAGAATCACTAGGGTGGTGCAAATGAACGGTGATAGCCAGTGTGATGGAGATTCAGTTGCGTCTGCCTGTGTCTGCACGCAGGGAGTGGGAGGGCTCAACACAGAAACAATGGCTTCCTCGAGCTTCTCTGTCAGGGAGAAAGCTGCCCCTCCAGAACTCGCCCTGAAGCCCAACAATTCACTTCCACCCCATATGTCTCTGGTGTTTTTCAAGCTTCTGCCCCTGTGCTGGAGCTCAGAGCGAGTGAGTCCATCAGTGGGTAAGTCTGTGCATGGGCCCTTAAAGAGGAACGCCTGGGACTCCAGTCACCCTCCATCTTACTCAGCCACAATCTCTGCTGGTTTTCACAGCCAGAAGTTATAGAGAATTCTCTCCCTGGCACTGAAACCCTGGGCTGGGGAGGGGCTGGGACCCCTCACTCCGCATGGTAGGACCTCTGCAGCCAAGATATCTTCCCAATTTTTAATGGTCACACGCAGGTGTGGGACCATTTCGTTCCGCATCTCTACCTGTCTTAACAGTCTTGAGGTGGCTTCTTCTGTATGTGCGGACTTGTAGGGCTTCAGTAATATATGTATTTTAAATTACACATTATTGAATGTGCCAGGTAGCTATATAAATACCAAAAATATTGATGTGTCAAATTTCATTAGCAGATTAAAATATCTCACACAACAGTATTTTAGGGTGAAAATATTTGATGGCAAATTTTTTATTTTAGTATATGGGTATATTACCAGTTGGTCTAAGTATCATTGTACTAAACATTTAGAAAGATTAAACCAATTGATCTGCATTAGAAAGGTTGTAGTTGGTATGATGACTACTTGCCACAGGCATTAGAGAACTTTGTATGGGATTTTGTCAACATTACTTGTTCTTGTTTTTTGTTTGTTTCCCTCAAAACAACTGCATCCTGTTTTCTATTGCATGGAATATACAAAGATGGTCCTTTAAGATTCTTTCATTTTACAAAATTACTTCTTTACAGATGATAAAAATTACAATATTCAGAATATCCGTCAATAACTTTTTAAAAATATTGATTGCAAGATGCAGCACACATAAACCATTAAAAAGAAAAATAAAAGCTGGATTTTTGATAGGGGAAAGTTTATCTCTCAGTATTTATCAGTTTTTCAGATGAGAAGAATGATAACAGGAGGTGTTAATATTAGTACTGTGTGAAGGTGTCTTGGTGACTTCCTAAAGGAGGTCTAATAGGAAAACGGAAAGGTACGTGATAGTCAACAACCCCAATATTCAATGTGAAATTTATTGAATGGCCTCATAAAAACATTTTTAAATGCTTTCCCAAATAGATAACAAAGTTTGTTTCATTTCAGCTAAAGTAATTTATGACATTGGTGCTATTTATATTTATTAAGTATGCATTTTGGCCCTTATTTTGTTGTGTTATTCCATCAATTCACTAAAATGAATAAATGGCTAGAAGTAGTTCTAGCTTGAAAGTAGTGATAGAAAAAATGAAATTATTTACTTTTGATTATTTACTGCAGTTTAAGATGGAATAAGCCTAAGGACTGAATACAGAGTCTGAATCTGTGTTTGCTGGGACAATCAAACCTATCGGTATGACGAGATTACTGAGGCAGCCGAAACAGCACAGTATGTCTAAGAAGGTCAGTGATGAACATCTGAAAGTTGGATTTTATTGAATCAATAAATAGCCTCATGCTCACTGAATTATCAAATTTTCATAATGATTCCATAATGTGTTTTATGCTTTTCATCTTTTTCAAATAGTATGCTTGTTAACTAATTGTGTTTTCTTAGAAGAAGAAATGTAGAATAACATTTCCAGTACAGAAATCGATGCATTGTGTTGATAAGAGCAGAGAAGGGAGAACACTACAGATGCATCACACAGTTTGCACCCTCATGGCAAAAGCAGCAGAGTTACTGCTGTATGAACTTGGAGAGAGACTTGAGTGAACTTCCAGAACAATTTCTTTATCAAGTGACACTGATAACGATTACATAATGCACATGGTATACACTGGGGAATAGAAAGCACTGTGTGAGTTGGCAGGTGCTTTGCATCACAATTGGTTAACACACCTCTGTATGCGTGGTATATCTAAGAGAGAGAAGAGTATGTGTGGTATATCTAAGAGAGAGAAGTGTTCAATGATTTCCTGTTCTGTTTACCAACGAGTGTTCAGCATTCGTTCTACAGAAGAGATACTTTTCATGCTTGACGGTTATTTGAAGGCTTTGAAGTGGAAGGGAAAATGTATGTTGTAATCACTACTGAAAGAGCACCAACTGCATATGAAAAACAATGAAGGGCTTTGAATTAAAGGTGTTGTGCCTGGTTAACAATCCAACATCGAGAATATTTATTTACAGAGAGTACTGGTAGTCGATACTTTGTTTCCAGATCTAGATTTACTATTGAGGAAAATTTTTATATATAATTAATTAATATATACATTAATTAATATATACATTAATCAATATACACATTAATTAATATAAAATATTAAATAATATATATTATTATTAATGGCAGTTGATTTTAACTCCTTACAGAGTATTGTTCATATGCAGCAATTTCAAAATTCTACTTTTCCACACTACTATTGAGGAAAAAGTTGCTTAGATGAACTTTAAAATGAGAGATGAGATTAAAGAAACCCATTTCTTCATTACACTGACAATGCCAGTAAAGACTATTTCTATGATTTCAGAATTTGTTCAAGTGGCAAATTTTAGTGATTCATTCAGAATCTTGAATACACGCATATATCACCCCAAAGGAACATTGTCATTATTTTTTCTTATTGAAGATAAGAAAGACATGACGATTTTTTAAGAAAAACAAATTGTGGTACAAACACTTCAATCTTTGCAAATTTAATTCTTTTCAAATGCTTGGTGCATTTGTCCCCCCTCACCCCTAACTTATTTATGAAGGAAATCATTGATGTGTTATTGCGTGTGCTTTAAAACCCATCCATCCAAAAGCTGCAACAGCAAAAGGAAAAATACTCTCTGGGGCTGAAGACAAGCAGAGGCTTAGGATCCGATTTGCTGTGATCCTTCGAGTTCAGCCTTCAGTCCTCTAGCCTGTGAGTGTGATACACGATAAGGTTGTTGCCTTCGGTGTCAGGTGAGCTGGTGTGTCTTCAGTGAGAAATTTCCCCATCATCTGCATCTATATTTGGCCTGGATATCACTTTGTAGAAATAAAGGCTATGAAAATAAACTGAGTGGAGGAGCCACCTATTCTGCAGCTAATGTTATTTATTATGCAAGTGGCGGTGTATACCTTACTTAGCCTATGATATTAGAGTATATTAGTAGTATATTACAAAGCCATCTCTCATTGACGGTTAACTTTTATTATCATTAAATAGTACAGGCTGTTGCAGTCTTACATATTTTAATTTACTAAATGTAGTGCTGTGCATGCCTGAAAATCCATTAATTGTCCTATAAATGCCATAATTTGAGAAGCACTGGCCTTAGTCTTAAGAGATAAAATGAGTCTGTTTAATGAAAAGACGACAAAAATAAAAGTGAAGCGTACATCAATGGGAACTCCAAGGAAACACCTAGTGTCAAGTGAGCTAAACTAATGTTAGCTACACTAATATTTTAAAGAATCAAGTTCCCAGATGGTCATTTCATGAAGTGATTTTTAAATTTTTTGACCACCATCCTCAGTAAGAAATCCATTTTATCTCCTCAATCCAATACACACATATATTTTTATTAGTCATCTTTGGGCAGGTTATGCTACAGTAACAAAAAATTCAATATCTCTGTGGCTTCAGAATAAAGGTTTCTTCCTCATTTTCTGTTTCACACTGTGGTTCTGTCTTCCAGCTGTAGGGAGGGCTCTGCTCCAAGGAGTTTGCCATTCCAGGAGTCAAGCGAAAGGAGCCGTCCCATCCTGAGATGTGCTCATGGCAGAGGGAAAGAGTAAAACTCTGAACCAAATGACACAATTGCTCTGAAAGCTGCTGCTTAGGCTTGGCACGCGCAGTGCTTACATTCCATGGACTCTAGTTAAAGTCCCGTGGCCCCTCCCAAACATCAAAGCAATCCCCTCACAGGAGCAATGGAGAAGAACGGATAATCTTTCAACAAGGAAATGTACTGGGTGTGGGGTAAGAGGGCAATAGTTGTGGAAAATCATAGCCCACCACGTGTGTATATATGAGTGTATATGTAATTGTTTATATGTAATTGAAACCAGAATCTCACAAAATAATAATCACTCTATGTTTGATACGTTTTGACATTTCCTATTCTATTTTTTTGAAATGCTAGTTGCAACCCACTAAATTGAATATTGGACCCACTAATCAGATACTGTTAGCATCTTGTAAAGCACTTGTTCTAATAGCCTAAGCAATTTCTTGCAGTTTCTAAAGTGTCACGTCTGAAAGTGAATGAGTCCTTGATTACTGCTTTTCTTACAGGTGAATGAGACGAGCCCATCTTTCTTTATTCTGAATTAAAGGATATATGATAGAAAGGGTAGAACACTAGAGTAAGAAGTTGGAGAATTTAGTCCTGGCTCAGTGACTGACTGCGTGACACATTCACTCTATCTAGGCCTCAGTTTCCCCATCTGTAAAATGGGGATAATGACAACTGCCTGTTCATACACGCAGACCCAGAGAAAAGCCCTGAGGCTGTAAATCTACCTCTGTAATCAGAGGGCAGGAAAAGACCAAAAAAGAGAGGCTGGCACATCCAGTCTGGTAATTAAGGGAGTGTATTAAGGGAAACTTACATACGAGACCTGTCTTGGGCACCTGCAAGGTGAAATGGATCACCATGCCATTGGGGTGAGGGGGTGGTGGGTAGTATGTGAAACCACATGCATGACCAGGTCAGGACAACAAGCTGTTCCAGGAACTAGCACACAGCAGGAGGCAAAATAGGGGTGCTGATTTATGTCAGAATGAACATCAATTACAGTCAGAGTGTCGAAGGCCGGGTGGGAGGACTTGCAGAGAGCAACCTCTGTTCTGGCCAGGGTCCAGCTTGTGGGACAGATAGCGGTTATGTCATGGAACATTCCCTACACTCACTAGCTTATCTCAAGTGATAAATAACTTCTGTAGTGCCTGGCACCATTCTAAGCATTTTAAATTTACTAATGCGTTTAACCCACAAGACAATCGGCTAGGTAGGTGCTACTAACATCCTTGTTTTCTAGAAGAAGAAACTGAGGCACAAAAAGTTTAATGATTTTTACTGGTGTATCCAAGATGCAAAACTGTGCATTCTGGCTTTATAACAGTTATATGGCCTCGATCATGGAGAAGAACTTTCTTTTAGTATATGAAGCCACCACCTTTAATATTGTGCCATATTCTTGTTCATTCTCTGGGAAAGTAATGGTCTGTTTTTGACTTTTCAAAGTCTCCCTGGTGAAAATTGCACATCCACTAACAGTGAAATTGGCAACAGTTCTGATGAGCAGATGTCTTGGTTCCAAGTCAGGGGCACAGAGCCAGGTTCAGCTTCCTGTTTAGTTCTGGCGGACTCATACCTGTTGGTCTGCTGATTCTGTCTCCTGAGGCAGAGTGAGCACCAGTAAGTTAGAGTCAGAGAGCATGTCAGTACATTTACCTAATAACGGTATCAACTACGATCACTGCACATGGTTCCCAAATGGTAGATTATTAAAATCCAACCCCATTCAGCTTTGGTGGGTTAATTTTGTTAGAGCATACAAGTGAATGAGAGTCATCATTTGTCCCGAAGGTTTATGTTCCTGATCTCCACAATGTAATCACTTTCTGGATTGCTTTTTAAAAGACTTGTTTACAGTGACAGCCAACCTTGCAACAGTGAGATCATTTATTCAGGAAAAACTGAAAAATACTAAATCTGTGTTAACTTTCTTTCTCTTATTTTTCAAAGAACCAATTTTGTCAGGTTCAAAACAAAGCATTTGACAAAGCATCCTGTAATGAGAGAACATATAAAAACTTGAAATACAAAATAAGTTTCTGTTTCTGAGGAAATACTCTGTGGAAGAAAACTCTTGTAAACAGATTTAATTGACACTTTATAGATTCCATTGCATAACTAAGAGTCTTTAGCCAAAAAATAGATTTGTATGCTGTGGCCCATTTCAGACCAGAGGTGTCAATGTCAAATAGCCCACCTACTGGAGGAATACTTGGCAATGATATAAACAATCTGCTTTATAAAAGAAACAGGTAAAGTACTTAGTGTTAACCAAGGCTATTAAAATGTGTTATCATTTGGTATTGATAGTCTATTTAGAAGAATTATGGTCTAGCAAAATCTTAAATCACTTGGTAATTTTTTTAACATCTTTTAAGAGTCAGCATCACAGTATAATTTACATATATTAAAAATCTTCAATTTTAAATGTACAAATTATAAATTTTGACAAATGTATACAGTAAGAAATGTTACCACCACAATCATGATATAGACTAATTTTATATAGAATACAAAAAACCCTCTTACAATACATTGATAAGAATATGAAAAAAATAGAATTTAAAAAGTGGGCAAAAGGTTTTAACGCTCAACCAAAGAAGATTCACTAAGGTAAATAAGTACATGAAAGAATATTCAACATTATTAGCCATTTGAGAAATGCAAATTAAAATTACAATTAGATACTATTACATCCACTAGAATGGTTAAATTAAAATGACTAAGAAAACCAAGTGTTGACACGAATGTTGAGAACTGGAATCTTCTGTATTTACTAGTGGCAATGCAAATGAGACAGACACCTTGAAAAAAAGAGTTTAGCAGTATCTCATAAAGTTAAATATACATTTATCTTATGATCCAGGAATCCCTCTTTTGGGTATTTTCCCAAGAGAAATAAAAATATATTTCCACACAGTCTTATATGTGGATGCTCAGACCAGATTTATTCATAGTATTAAATAACGATGTAAACCAACTATCCATCAACTAGATAATTGATAAAAACAATTATAGCATATCTCTACAATGACTATCATTCAGCATTAAAAATGGAACTACTGATGAATGTAACACAATGGATAAATCCCAAAGCATTATGCTAAATGAAAGAAGCCGGGAGCAAAACAGTATTTACTTCCACTATAGACCAGATGTTGAGGCATGTAACAAATCTTAACACAATTAAAAGGATAGGAATAATACAAAGTATATTCTACAAGTATAAAGACCCACTTTTTCTTCTAGGAATGCTTTTTATATCACTCTTTGTATGGGAGTGATTATTCTTACAACTGTGTAGATTTGTACAGCCTATTACTGAAAAGTGTCTTCCAGTTTCCATATATTTGTAATATAGTTTAATTTTCTCTTTAGTTAATTTAGGAATGTGTTCAGTTTAATCGGAACAGAGTATGGCGGTGTGGTTGAAGGCTTCTTTTAGTTTATATATTGAGTCCGATAAATACTTTTGTTTCTTGAGGATTGTTACATCAATCGCAATCATTCTGTTCTCTCTGGAATAAGATCTGGCTTATCATCTTGCCATTTATACTCTGTAGAGGATTTTAGTACTGCTCTTTTTACAGAAGAAACGTAACAAAATGGTGTTTTCACTATATGAGATGGACACACATTTATATTTATGTTCATATTTATCTGTCTTTCTCAATTTGAGGTCTTCATATAACATACCCACATAGTCACTTCTTTTTTTCTTTCCGTTTAAAGAGAGTGATATTTATTACTCTCCACTGGGTGTGCTTTTTGTCTGTGATTAACAGTCAACTCTATATTAATATTTCTAGAAGAAAGTAAACTTCTATACTATATTTATCTAAAAAGAATTAACTATATCTTTAGAGTTCATATAAAATTAAAAATAGATGAAACTCTCAGGAATGTCTTTGGTGGTTGCTACCTAACTTCTTTATTTAATTCTGGTTTATTGAAATATATTTTACCTAGAATAAAATTGAATGATTTTATTGTAAATGTCAACGGGCTTTGACAAGCAAATATAGTGCTGTGACCACCACTGTAATCAAGAAATAGAATACTTATAGCATCCATAAGTTCCCCCATTCCCTTTTGTTCTTGATCCTTCCCCCCAACTTCAACCACAGAAAAATCAGTAACCTTTTTTCTGTCTCTATTGTTCGCTTTCGCGATCACGTCATACAAATTGAATCATACAGTATATAGATTTTTGAGGCTGACTTATTTCACTTAATGTAATTCATTTCATAGTCACCTGTGTTGTTGCATGTATCATTTATTTCCTTTTTATTGCTGAATGGGATTTCATTTATTGTATGTACCATAATTTTTGTTTAATCCCTTCATCAACTAAAAGGTATTTGTGTTGAGTGAATTATTGGATCATATTATAAATCTATGTTTAACTTTATAAGCAACTGTAGGCTGCTTTCCAAAGCAGCTACTACGTTTGGCAGTCCCACCAGCAACGTATGAAAATTTCTCGGCATCCTCCTCAGCACTTGGTATTGTCCGAATGTTTTGTTTGGTTTGGTTTGTTATTTTTAATTTTAGTCATTCTACCAGATGTATAGTAGTATCTCATTGGGCTTTTAATTTGAATTTCCCTAATAATTTATGATGTGGAACATTTTTTTATCTGCTTGGTTGCCAGCTCAGAACTTAGTCCACTGCCCTATGCTGAATAATGAAATAAAATAAAATTACAACTACTTTCAGAGGAGGCTGGACTTAGTCTCATACATACAGTAATTTGGGTCAAGTACCTGTTACTTATCATGTTTAAATTAGCCAGGGGTCAGTGAATGTGAACCCAGCCTCAGCAAAACTCTGTCTAAATGGCAATTGTCTTAAGCTACATTCCCCCATGTAGTCATTTATTTTTGGAAATTATCCCAAGGAAGAGGATTAAAAGTCGGGGAAGATGAAACAAAGATCCCAGAGTGTTATTGAACCACTCACTTCTGGGCCAACAGCAGCTCATTTCTGCATCAGGACTTGGTCTTACTAAAGCAGCCACGAAAACACTGCCTTTGATTTTTTTTCTTATTTTATTATTTTCTTCTCTCTCTTCTTCTCCACCTCCCCCCATCCTTCCTAAATTCCTTTCCAGTCTCCTGTTGTAACTGTCATGAGAAATGCACAACCAAGAGTGAAGAAATATCTATTGTCCCGAAAAGGGAAAGGGGACCCACTTCACTTAACATCATGATTCCCAAGTCTGTGAATACTTTGAGGACAAAAATTATGCCTTATTCTTTTTCTTTTCTTTTCTTTTCTTTTCTTTTCTTTTCTTTTCTTTTCTTTTCTTTTCTTTTCTTTTCTTTTCTTTTCTTTTCTTTTCTTTTCTTTTCTTTTCTTTTCTTTTCTTTTCTTTTCTTTTCTTTTCTTTTCTTCTTTTCCGTCAGCTTATACACAGAAGCTGGAATATAGTAGTTGCTCAAAGATTGTATTTTGGATGAATGAATGAATGAATGAATGAGGAGTTATGCTATTCCCAGAAGAACACTAGAAGGTCCTTCCCCCCCCATCCCTTTTTTTGTCTAGCTATGGACATAACTGTGGGGCTAACTATGCTGATTTTCCTAAAAAATCTTTCTTGCTATCATATGAAGGGCAGATGTTACCAGCAGGTCACTACTTTATGCAGTGCTTTCTCCAAGGTTCTCAGAAAACATCCCTCTATATCAGAACAGAATCTATAAAAATTTCTGTGTTGCATTTGCATTTGAAGTCTGCCTTATAAACTGATGTTCCTCTCCCTGTAATTCAGGTTCTGAGACACCTAGGCCTGTGAACAATGATCTATCCATGTAAGTTGGTAATACTCAGTTAAATTTATGTGGGTAGATTTTCAGTATATTTCCCATTTGGAGTTGCATTCTTCTTCCATAGCCTGCATATGAACAGCAGCTTTAGTTATAAATGTTTCCCAGTGAAGGAGCACTCCAGATGATAGAAATGAAACATTGTATTTCTTACAAAACTGCGACATGAATCCTACCCATCACCATGACACCAGCTGAGGAACTGCACTTGGCTTTGCTACTGGTGTTTTATCACTCTAAAGTGAACTGCCAAGATTTATACGTCCTCTGATCGGGTGAGTTTTTTAAGAGGGTGAGCAGAGTATTGTCAAGTGAACATATTCTTGACCGGCAGGGAGCAGAGGAACCAGTTTGCTCAGTAGAATGTAGAAATGATTGCATTCTACCTTGAATAGTAATAATTATCACTACTGTTTTTAGAAAGGAAAAAGGGACAACAGAAAGCTGTATTTAAAAATGTATTTCAACTCTGTCTTCTTTCTGATATCATATCCCACTCTTTTCTTCCTACTGGCATATGATCATCTTGTTCGTGTCAAATGAATAATGAAGGGTACTAATTTGCTGGTCTGCTGACTACCAATTCTCTCTCTCTCTCTCTTTCTCTCTCTCTCTCTCTCTCACACACACACACACACACACACACACACACACACACACACACACTCTTATACCTGCATAAACTGTGTTGATTATCAATTGCAGTATTTGCAGAACAACTTACATTGGAAAGCATTTCCATAAGCCTACTGCGTGTCATTTAGCCCCCACCAAACATCTGTAGGGAGTTCTCATACCTGTCTTCAGCTGAGAAAGCTGCTGCTCAGAGAGTTTCTGTGACGCGACCCCACTTTTTCTTCATGTTTGGCCTGGTGCTTTCCCACTATCCCTATAGGAACAGTGAAATCATCTACCTCAAATTGGAGGATAAGATAATGCACGTGGAGCTCGCAGCACAGGGCCTGGTGTATGAAGAGCTGAGGAAACAGTAGCAAACATAGAAATATCCCAGGGGACATACATTTCACACCAGACACATTTGTCTGCCTCTTTCTAGAGCCTGCTTGGGTAGACATATCTCCATGGGCACATTTCTCAAAAGGTCATTCATCTTGGCCTTAACATAACACTACTTTCTAAAACAACATGCATGTTGTGCTTTTCACAAACGATTTATGTGTCAAAAACCCGGGTAGAAAGACAAGTTGTCTACCTCTAGTTCCTAGCACAGAAATCCATATTAAAAGTATCAACATTGCATAGACTTCTATAAAACACACTATATTTTTTGATCATTATACCTCAGCTTGAAATTCTGACAATTTGAAGTTTTTAAATTTGTGTAAGAAAATGGTTCAGAACACCTATATTAATTCAGGTTGCTCAGGAAGGACACTCTGAAAGTACAGTTTATCGGGAAGTGCCCTGGGATCAACATCTGTGAGGGGCGCAGGAGACAGTGTTGGGCAGAGAGGATTTTAAAGCCGCCACAGAACCTCAGCCTGAAGCTGGGGCGCCCATTTAGAGTTGACTTACGTGGGCCTTTCTGTGGCCTCATCTACCTGTCACTGTATGTAGGCTCCCTTTGACTAAAGGCACGTCCCTGAGTCCAACTCAGCCGAGACCCACAAGCCACCAACATGCCCAGCAACCGAGAGTGAGCAACGAGACACGGGCCTCGTATCCATGCAACACCCCACAGCATCCACCATAAAGCAGACCGAGCTCCAGGTCCCTTCCTGCAACCCTTTCACGTGCTTCTCTGTTTTTTACCTCATTGTAGGAGAGATGGCAAGCACAATGGTGCCTCTTGAATGCTTTTGTTTGTGATTTGTCATTGTGGTTTTGCTATTATTCCTCTTGTCTCTTTGCCTTTTAAAGATACTAAGATTAGGACTTATAAAAATCACCTAGCTTGATTTGTTTTCAACTAACGATCGTTATTTGGGTTAAGGACAAAGATCCTACCTAGCAGGAAACAAATGGCACACTGTTGGGTAACCAACGAGAATTTAATGAAGGGAATGTTTAGAAATGTCTGGACAAAGGTAAGGAAACTAACAATGAGTGATGAAACCCTTGTTTGGGCAGCAGTGGAAAGCCATCACTGCCCCTAAGCTTGAAAGGCAAGGAGAGGGGTAGGTAAAGGGAACTGGAGAAAGTATAGTCTGACCATCTCCACTACAATGAAGTCAAGACGCTTCTGACACCCTGTGGTCTCACGCTGGTGCCACCCATCGGCTGGACACAACCAGAACACAGCGGGTGAGGGCATTAAGTCCCTGTGGGACAGAAGTCAGCCCCCTGGGTATAGAGCAGGTGGAGTAGATCTGCAAATCGAAGGTCTCCCTTTATAGCCTTGTGTCATATCCAGTGTCACTGAAGTTTTTAACATCCATCTTAATTTTTGGTGCCTTTTTCTATACGGTCAACTCTAGTACATAACATTCTTATTTGCTTCCATACTCGTCTCCTGTGAACCCTTTCCATCCAGGAATTGGAATGTTGCTTTTACAACATAATTCTTCTCCCGGTACCTACTTGATGGAAAAGTCCTCAGGGACTCCCCACTGCTCTTAGAGACAGAGGCCAATCACTTGAACATGACTCACAGGCTCCCTGGTCTGATCCTGTGTGCATCTGCCCCAGCCTCATGCTGTGCCTGCACCTTGTGTACCATTCAGGGCCCTTCCCCTCCCTACCACTGCTCCCTCTCTGGGACACACTGGGCCTACTTAACCTCTCCTGGTGCTTCGCATCTTAGCTCTGAGATCTACTTCTTCAGGGAAACCTTCTGACTTTGCCTTCTCCACCCCCCAGAATACTTCAGGACCTCTGGCAAATGCTCTCAGAGCACCCTCTATGTTTTTTATCATAGCACTCTTCCAAATTTGCAAATCTATAGAACTGTTTCCTGTCTGTTTTCCCATAGACTATGTAGTCTAGGAGGACAGAATCTAGCACAATGTCTCCTGGCACATGGCAGGTACTCAGGAAGTACTTACTGAATGAACATATGAATGAGTGTCTGAATGAAGGTGTAGATTGGACCAGGTGGGTCCAATCAGAAACTCGGCAGCTCATACTTGCTTACATGCGCAGCTGTCAAGAATCCCTGTACATCAAAGGCTCAGTGTTCCCAAGAGCTTACATGAGACCAGTGTTGCCAATATTTTCCATGTTTTAACTGATCAAGAACAACCTTGATCTAACGTAAAAATCTCTTGATTTTAAAGTGTTGGTGACTAATTCTAATTTGTTTTAAAATACTATGCAGTCCAAAGAAAACACTGTGTGGGCTGAATTCAACCCAGGGCTGTCTGTTTGAATTCCTTGTATAGTCAGCTTCACAGAAGGTAAAATGTCACACCAGAGGTTCCCTGTTTACCCAAGATATTTTTTTTTTTTGGTAATGTTGTTATTAGTATCTGAGTTTAACTCAAATTTATTTGTAATCAGTTAATGGTCTACCCTCGCTTTCATTTAATCATAACAAGTCAAGATATTTTAAAGGAACAATTAGAGGCAGAGGACAAGATCTATGGAGCAGTCAAAAGCCCCTACTAAAAATTGAGTTCATAAACACTGGCTCATCTGGCCTTTTTAATGATTACTTACAGAAAATGCACTAATTAAAATTAGTAGTGCTGTTTTTTTAATGGCAAATTATTTTTTTCATGGACACGAAACTGCTTGAAGACAAATTACAGCAGGAGAAAACATTTGTGTTTCTGTGGACTTCATCAGTTGTTTCGGGCCCTGGTACTACTCAGACTGCTCAGTATGTAGTTACTAAAAAAACTATGTAGACCAAGAGCTGAAGACAATAAGTGGGAGGGAAATTGGGGGACAATTATACCATGGAACACATAAGGCTCCCATGGAAACTATCTGACCAACAGAAAGCATACTTTCAGAAATAGCACGTAGATTTTTTATTACCCCATGAAAAGGAATTGGTTTGAGCTCTTTGCCCAGTCCGGTGAGTACTGTGCTAGGAACGGGAATCTCCTCACCAATGCAATCCACAGTTTTTGAAGAGAGGTTGGACATCTCATGCTTTTTTGGACTTTATATTTTCAAAAGCTGTGGATTATTTCCCCCCATTCTGCCATTGCTTAGAATGAAAAACATACCTAAAATACAGATTTCAAGTGCTATCAATATCAAATGTGTTTCACACGCCTCCCTTTGAAAAGCCTGTGTGACTTGTCACAGGTGATATATTCCATGTGACGAGGTATGTGACATAATGAGATTATATATCACAGGCATATTTTTTCCAACTATTTACGCTAGTATTCAGGCACTAAACATGAAGTGCTTAGTAATTAGATCTTCATCGAATTGACGATCTCCTGGTTGCACTGGTCATATTAAGGAATCATTTATAAATCCTCATTTCATTCTTCTAAATAGGAAGTTTCATTCTTAAGCTGAAAGTGAACTTTGTCTTTTAAAACTTGGAAGAAAATTTTGAAGAAAAATATTTTATTTCCTTTAAAAGGAAAGAAAGTCCTCTCTTGATTTCATAGCATCCTAGTCAAGTGTCACACAGATGACAGTACATGTGTCTTTGTTGATGTAATAGTCTGTATCTGGGCCCCGTGCTCTCTAGATACTTCCATGTCAAGACATACATAGAAAACATGGACAAGATACCAGAGGCTGCTTATGGTCTCAAGGAGGGGCAGCAGCTCTGACATTTGTAGGGATTAATATCTCTGCATACTTTTAATCTAGTCAAGGCACACTGGTTGAGAAGTTCTAACTAAGACTGCCTACTTCTATTAACATTGTGTTTATACATCAATTTCCCATAACCAAGAGCAATGATAAGAATGTTTAAAATATTTCAATGATTTGCAATAAGCATCTTTTCTATTAGCTCACCAAAACATATTTCTCATTACCATCCCTAGACTGATATTTCTATGTGAGTAATCTTTTTTTAAGCAAATATTCAATTTTTAGGTTGTGTATAGAAGTCTCAGGGACCCCTTCAAGATGCAAAGTACAATACCCCAAAATTTGGTGTTTGTCACTTCACATAGATTCCCATTTGGCAAGTGATAGGTTTTCTCTTTTTAGATAAATAGGTTTATGACATTCAAGGTACGGTAAATAACTGGTGCTTTTTAGTCAATATTTTTGAATTTTATTTTAATAATCCATACAATATTCAATGAAGGTGGGTGAGGAAAATGAAAAGAAAAAAGAATACCCAACATAAAACTCTCTTAATCACGCTATTATTCATGTTTCACTATTAGGGAAAGCCCCAGATTGGTTTGTTTGATATCTTACCTGACTATTCTACCTCAGTTCTTAGAGAAACCACAAACTCATGTGAAACCATAAAATCTTCAGAAATTTCCACTGCTATATTTCATTAAAACATGTCTATTTTCAACATAAAAACATCTAGTAGTGTACTTTACATCAAGAAAGAAACAAAATAAACACTACAAAAAACAAGAATATGTGAATATGAGTGAAGTACCATATTTTTTTCTTACTTAAAAAAATTACTCTAATGAGAAATTGTAACAACAGAAATAAAATAATTTAACAGAGTTAGTTAATGGCAAAATTGATTTGGTATGCTAAAGTATGGTTTCATATCTACTAAAAGATGTTAGTAGTTTCTATATCCTCCTCAGTAAAGTACAAGCTCATCTCAAAATCAGTACATTCTAGTAGCTAAGTACATTTTCTTAATAGGTGTTTGATACTCTTTCTAAAGATCCTTTTCTCTGCTTCCTCTCCATTGTTGATGTGCAGACAGATGGGATTGAATGATATGCCCATGACTCTCCATCTCTGGAAGTTTCATTTCCTTTGACATCAGTGCCCTGGGCTAATGTTTCTCCCCATTACCCTTTCCCCTTGCCACTCTGGAACACATTATCTCATGAAGTATGTTGGCTTCAGTATATCTAAGAAGACAGAGTTTCTATAGTTAGTTGCCTTTTTTGATAATCACTAACCCATATTATTTTCCCGTTTCCAATTTAATCTGTATCCTCCTATTTCATGGAAAGATATTGGCATTAATATCAGTCGTGGGTCATGGGGTTTGAGATGTTTCCAGCATCTCAAAGCTTGTGGTAATTGTAGATGTAATACCATTTGAGTACCAAAGATGTGGCCATGCTGCTTTCAAAGGTGAGTCCTTAAATCTGAGAACCCAAGGAAGCAGAAAACTAAAAAGTATCTCTTAATATGGCACTATATTAGATGATTAAAAATAATATAATAGTGTTAATGTTGGAGAATGCATACATGCAATTACTCAGCTGAAATTTGTGAGAAAGTAGTAATACAAAAGCAGACTTATGCCACCTTCTTCACCTACTTTTTAGCCTTTTCTCTATTATGAGGTGAATACCGGATAGATATTACATGTCAGAAACCATGACGGAAGATAGAGAAGAAAAACTGGAATATCAGAGAAGTTATTCAATAGTTTCTGCCTGACAATCATGATTAACTTCCCACATAAATTCATCAGAGCCCAGGTTACCTCATGTTTTGGTTATAGAAACGTGAGCTAAAAGCCATCACCAGTATTTCATTTGCATTAATTTTTGTGCAAATTATGACTTTTCACTTATTCAAATTGGTAATATGAATTTGAGTATTTATAGGATGCAAGAACCTATTCTCAAACATCCTATCAGCATCCCACCTAACCAATCTACTCTTCTTTGTATCCGGATACTAATAAACAAGCCACTTGGCATGAATGTCTTCCACTGGCCTCTTCAGATCCCCTGTTTACCTTTTTTCACCTGGCTCTCTGTCCCAAGAGGCTGATGTGTGCTTCTTTACCTTCTGTCTCCCTTTTTACTTTAATCAAGGAAGCGGGAGAGGGGAAAGAAAGAGAGGTCTAGATATTTATTCTACCATCCTTTGACGTTTCCTTGGCCTGCATTTTCTCTAAACTGCTCTCACAGTAGACTTCTCTTCATGACTATCTCCTTCCAGATGGTGGTAACTTCTTGCTCCATCCTTGCAGGCCTGTGTATTGTGATAGCTGTGTGGCTATTAACACTTTATTTTTGCAATACCATTTTTGTAAATAGTTTTCTGTAAATAGTTTTTCTTTTTTTATAAATAGTTTCTGTAAAACAAAACCTCCTCTAAATTGAGTATGCTCTCTGTTTCCTGTTGGAAACTATTTATACCCAACTTACCCATCATAGACTTGTCTTTATTATTGGGTGTTATATATGGATTAGATTTTAATATCATTAAGTATGGTCATCTGAGCAATGTAGATTTTGTAAAAGATTAGCATAGTTTTGCCAATCTAAGAATCCTTAAATTACAGACCAGCCATAAAATACTCAAGACTAAACTTAACTGAGAGATAACCAAAAGCTTTAAGGAAATTGAGAACAAAGAAACAAAACTTTCAAAGTGTTTATAATTGGCTCCTAATTTTGTCAGAAATGACTATGCAAAAGCTGGGTTTGGATCTCCACAAAGAAAATTAACATTTCTTATTATAAGAAATCATAGTGGAATGACTTTAACCAGAGACAGAAGAGGAATTTATAGCAAGGAGAGTAGGCACTTTAATGAGATCACAGAAGAATCATAAATCCCACTCAAATCTGGCCAGTGTGGATTTGAAAAACAGGATTTAAACTTTTTTTCCAAATGAGAACTTTTGCTTCCAGAAAGATGAAATAGCTGATTTTTTCCTATCCCTCCCTGTAAGTGCAGAAAAAAAAAACAAAAAACAAAAAAATGCCTGGTTATTATAGGTTAAACAAATTTAAGACAACTCAAAGATAGAGAAAAGAAGGAAAACTAGATAGGGAACTTGGAAACCAGGAATGACATGGTGATGAGTTCCCAGAGTTTTCTTTTTGGCCTCATAAAGCCCAGATTTGGAGATGAAGAACCAGGCAATATATATAGGCTCATGGGTGAAACAGACCAAGGCCTGCACCCTCAAAAGTCCATTCTCTTTAGATGAAGGACCAGGAAAGGGGAAGCCATACAAGACAAAAATACTTTTAGAAAATACTGCTCTACACTATAGCAAAACTGTATCCTCAGGATGATCTGGTGATAAAAATATGCCCCTCTGTTTCCCCTCTGGGTAGTGAGGAGCCCGTCAACACCCAGTGTCAAGAGCCTGAACTCCTACCCCCATCTTCTCCTGTCAGAGCAGTATCATAGGAGGCCTACCAAAATGGAAGATTTAAACAAGATGCAGATCTTACAACATAATATCTGAAATGTCAAGTTTTCAATTAAAAATTCATATATCATACGAGGAACCAGATAAGCCTAACTGGAATGAGAAAAGACAATGGACACGAATACCAAGATGACAAAAATGTGAAAATTATCTGACAAAAATTTTAAAGAAGTCATCATAAAAATGCTTCACTGAACTTTTATGAACTCACTTGAAAAACATGAAAAAATAGAAAGCCTTAGCAAAGGAATAAAGGATATGAAGAACAAAATGGTAACCCTAGAACAGAAATAAAATACTAAATGAATAAGCTTAACAACAGAATGGAGAAGATAGAGGAAGAAATCAGTGAACTTGAAGACAGAGTAATAGAAATACCCAGTTTGAACAACACAGAGAGGAAAATTTATATATATAAAACTCAGCGACCTGGGTAACTATTAAAAAATGTCTAACATTCACATCCTTGGAGTTCAAGATGAGAGATGAAAGAGAATGGTGGGGGAAGTATTCAAAGAAAATAGTTAAAATTTTCCTAAATTTGGCAAAAGGTGTACACCCACAGATTCAAGAAACTGAGTGAATCCCAAACAGGATACACTCCCAAAATACCCAAGTCAAAATACATAATCAAACTTTCAAAACTAAAGACAAAAAGAAAAGTCTTGAAGGTAGAAAAAAAAAATGGTGTATTAATTATAGAAGAAAAAATTCAAATGACAGCAGATTCTCATCAGAAATGATGAAAGACAGAAGAAAGTGGCACGTTTTTCAAGTGCTGAAAGCAATGTCAATCCAGAATCCTGTAACTTATACCCAATGAAAATATTCTTTAAAAGTGAAGAGGAAATCAAAACATTCCCAGATAAAGGAAAATTAAGAGAATTTGTTGCCAGTAGACCTACCCTAATAGAATGGCTAAAGGAACATTTTTAAGCAGAGAGAGAAGGATAGAAGAAAAAATCTTGGAATATCAAAAAGAAAGAGAAAATAATGGAACAAGGAAGAGAGTGTATCTGCCTTCTCTTCTTGCATTTTCTAAATTATGCTTAACAATTGAAACAAAAATTATAACTATCTAATGTGAATCTCAATGTCTGTAGAGGACAGATATATTTAAGACAACAATATTCTAAATAGAGTGGGTAAGATGTAAAGGGAGGTAAGATTTCTATATTTATGAAAACTGGTGAAATAATGGCATCAGTAGAGTATGATAGGTTATATAATAACATATATAATGTAATACCTAAAACAACCACTAAAAGAACTATACATATAAAGAGGTACAATAAAAAAAGTGTAGACAACTCAAAACAGAATTCTAAAAAATATCCAAATAACTCATAGAAATACAGGAAAAAGAAAAAAAGAGAAATAGAAAAAGGGAAAGCTCAAAATAAAAACCATAAAATGGCAGGGGTAAGCTGTAATGTACCAATAATTACATTAAATACAAATGGCCTAAGTACATCAATTAAATGACAAAGATTGGAAGAGTGGATTAAAAAACATGACCCAGCTATACTCTGTCTAAAAGAAACTCACTTCAATTATTATGGTATAGGTAGATTGAAAGTAAAAAGGATGAATAGAGATTGCCATGCAAATATTAACCATACTATTCACAAAGTACCTCGAAATGGATCTTAGCTCTAAATAAAAGAGATAACCTATAAAACTCATAGAAGACAACGTAAAAGTAAATCTTTGTGACTGAGACAATGGTTTCTTATGTATGACACCAATAGCAAAACAAAAGAAAAAATAGATAAATTGGATTTTATCAAAATGAAAAACTTTTTTGCTTCAAAGGACACCATCAAGAAAAGGAAAAGACAATCCACAGAATGGGAGAAATATCTGCAAATCACGTATGTGATAAGAGACATTTATCTAGAATACATAAAGTATTCCTACAACTCAACAAATAACCCAATTAAAAAACAGGCAAAGGACTTGAATAAACATTTCTCCAAACAAGATATGCCATTGGCTAATAAACACATGTAAAGATACTGAACATTATTAGTCATCAGAAAATGCAAATCAAATTCACAATGAGATACCATTTCACGCTCATTAGGATAGCTACATCTAAAAGACCAAAACAAATGTTAGTGAGGATGTGGAAAATGGGAATTCTCATACATAACTGGTGAGATTGTAAAATTGTAAACCCTCTTTGGGAAATAGTTTGGTACTTTGGCAGTTTCTCAAAATGTTAAACAGAGTCCCAAACCTTTGTATATAGCCAGGGGAAATGAAGACATATATCTACAAAAAACTTGTACATTCATGTTCATAAGAGTATTACTCATAAATCCAAAAAGTGACAAACAGCCCAAATATCCAACAACTGATGAATGGATAAATCAAATGTGGTGTACCCATATAATGGAATATTATTTAACCAATAAAAAAGAATGAAGTACTGATACAGGCTACACTGGGGAGGAACTTTGAAAACACTATACTAATTAAAAGAATTCAGTCACAAAAAGTCAAGTATTGTATGATGTCATTTATATGACATGTTCAGAATAGGCAAATCCATGGAGACAGAAAGTAGGTTAGTGTTGCCAGGGCTTGAATAGAGGAATGGATGATTATGACGATCAAAACATTCTAAAATTAGATAGTGGTGATGGTTGTACAACTCTGTGATTATACTAAAAACCACTAAATGTACAATACAAAGGAGTGACTTTTATGAATTATATACCAATAAAGCTATTATTTATAAAGTGTGAAGAAGAAAAAGAAAAACAAACCAGGAGTGGTTATATTAATATCAGATAAAGTAGACTTTGGAACAAAGAAAATTACCAGGGACAGAGAGAAGCAGTATGAAAGATAAAACTGTCAATCCAACGAAAAGACAGTTATTCTAAATGTGTATGCATCACACAACACAATTGCAAAATATTTGAAGCCAAAACTGATGGAACTGAAAGGGGAAATAAGCAAAATCGCAATTATAGTTGGAAACTTCAACATCCTTCTCTCAACAATTGATAGAACAACTGTACAGAAAATCAGCAAGTATATATCATCAACACTGTCATTCAAGAAAATCTAATCACCACATATACAACACTCCTCCCAATTATGGCAGAATATGCAATTTGTTCAAGCATTCACAGAACATAGATCAACACAGACGGTAATCTGGGCCATAAACAAATCTCAACAAATGAACTGAAATCCTACATAGTGTGTTCTCAAGCTAGAAATGAAAAACAAAAAGATAACAGGAAAATCTCCAAACACTTGGAAACTAGACAACAGATAGTTAAGTAACTAACTCATGGGATTAGAAAAGACAAAAAAACTTCAAATCAATAGTCTAATGTTCCACCTTAGAAAACTAAATATAAGAGCAAATTGAACCCAAAGTGAGCCCAAGGAAAGAAATAATAAATATGAAGAGATTAGTAAAATTGTAAACAGAAAATAATAGATAAAAATCAATGAAACAACTAAAATGTCTTCGCAGGTAAATGATTAAACAAAATGTGCATCCATATTGTGGAGTACCATTCAGCAAAAAAAGGAACATTTATTGATAAATGTAACACCATGGATAGAGCTCAATGGTGTTATGCTGAGTGATAAATGACCACCTCAGTAGGTCATATTGTATGATTCCATTTATGTAATATTCTTAAAATGACAAAATCATAGAGATGGAAAAGAGATTAGTATTTGCCAGGTATTAGGGATGATGGAAGTGGCTAAGTGTGACTATAAAGGGGTAGCATAAGGGAACTCTTTATGGTGATCAATAGTTCTGTTTCTTGATCATGACCGTGGTTACACACATGTGATAAAATGGCATAGAGCTATACATTCACATTTTACCAATATCAACTTCCTTGTTTTGATATTATACTATAATTATGTAAGATGCAACCACTGGGGAAACCGGGTATGGGACCTCTCTGTACTATCTTTGCAACTTCCTGTAAATCCATAATTATTTCAAACTTAATAGTTTCAAAGAAAGTTTGCTGGATGAATTTCTTTTTATCCTTGTAGGACATGCATGTTTATTAGTTATTAATACCCACCTATGAATACTTTGGTTTGAATACTTATTCAAAAAAAAGGAAGCATCAGAAAACCTATTTTTAAGTTCTAGCTTATCCACATTTCACCTTTGTGTCTTTGGGGAAGAACATTAACCTCTGTGAGGCTCTCAACTACATTGTAAGGAGCCATCTTTGGTAGGCTTTGTGTCCTCTAATGTGTTATGCATAAGGAAACCTAGCCTGCTTATGCCCCAGGGTGCTTTGGACGACCAAGTGATACAATTTTTCGCACATAGTAAGTGCTCAGTATTGCTTGCTGTATTAAATTGGATTGAATCATAGATAAAGGTCATATGTATATTATTAAGAGATGTACAATTTTAGGTATTACTATGGCTGTGTTTATGGTGTATAATGCCTCCAAAGAGAGTAAGTTTCATAAAGGTAGAGTTCAATAAATGATGTTGCCTTTGTGGAACATCAAAATCATGAATGAATTTTGCTCAGGGGAGGATGGTCTATGTAGTCAAACTGCTACTTACAACAAGAATATCTACAGTAACAGTTGCTGTTGATGCCAAGAATCTCTTTACTAGGAAGGTTCACGCATCTCCCCCTGTCCACCCCTCACTATGAGTGTTGTTAATGACCAACATTTACCTTCTTCACCAGAGAATTCTCTGTACCTGGAAAGTGGGACCAACTCTGTGGTGCAAACTGTGTTTCCGAGCTCCTCTTGGGATCAGGCTAAAGCTACGTTCCATTTGAGACTATGGCCTTGCTTAAGCCTTTCCCCTGCATTCCCCTTCCCTGGCTCCTCTTCTCCTGTGAGCTGTCAATCAATCACAAGCTCTCAAGTCCATGTCTCAGAATTGCTCAATTAAATGCCTACAAGGGCCAGCCAAGTCAACGGGACATCAAAAACATTATGTATGGAATTAGGGTCACCAGAGAAAATATAGGATGACCAATTAAATTTAAATTTCAGAGAAGCAATACTTTTTTTTGGTATTAGTATATCCAAAATATTGTGGGGGCCATACTTATACTTTAAAAAAGTATTCAGTATTTCTGAAATTCAAACTTACCTGGGTGGTGCACTGTGTTTTCTGTGCTAAGTCTGGCAAGCCTGTGTGGGGTGGGATTGTGGCTGACTAGACTCCCAAAGCGTGGTCTTGAGAGCAGCAGCAGCAGCGTTTGAAAGTTTTGTTAGAAATGCAGAATTTCAGGCCTCACCTCGGACCTACTGAATCAGGAGCTGCATTTCAACTATTTCCCCAGGTGATGCACCTGCACATTAACATTTGAGAAACAATAGGCAATGGAGATGGACATTCTGGGGATTTTGAGAGCTCAGGTTCAGTCTGAAGGGGCAGCTGCTCCAGCTCCAGCCAGCTGTTGCTATTGCAGGACTGTGGGTCCAGTGCTGCCAGATCTCTTCCTTTTTCAAAAGAATCTGAAAGTCTTGGTTTTTATATGAAACCTCTTGATTTATGAATGTTGGTGACCAACTCAACGTGTCATAAATATTTTGTGAGTCAGATAAAACAAGTCTGTGGACTGAACCCAGTTTGTGGGCCATCTATTTTGTTACCACTGATCTAAACACAATTCCTACAGAGGTTTTTGAATGTAAAATATTATAGACATAAAAAAATGATTAAGTGAAAATGACTGAACTGGATAAAAAATGATCCAGTTCAGCCAAAAATAAATACAAATGATCATGTGCTGCATGTGTGTTTGTGTACATATGTGTACATCCAGGTATGTGTGCATATGTATGCTGTGAATGTGTGCAAGAACCTCAGTGTGTTTGTGTGTGTGTGCATGCATGTTTGTATATATTCATACAGGTGTGTGTTTGCATATGTGCATGCATGCTTGTGTGCATATCTTATACCTACAGATGTGTGCATGTGTGCATGTGTATAGGTGTGCATTTGAATATGTGCACACATGTTTGTGCACGTGTGTGAATGCATACAGGTGTGTGTTTGCATATGTACATGCATGTTTGTGTGTATGGCCATGTATTTGTGCATGTCAATGTGCACATGTGTTTGTGTGCATGAGTAGTTTGTACAGGGAAGCTCTAATATTTCACTTTTTCTCTCTTAGCAGTTGCTGAAAATTTTTGGCCAGGAGTTTCAACCTTCTCCTTTAAGCATCTGTCATTCTTGTCCCACCCTAAGCTGTGCAAGGTAGCCAATTTCTCATAACAGGGATTTGTTACCACACCAGAAAAACAATAATTTCAGATGCAGAGTAGCTTTTAAGTAAGGGGACTTCCCCCTAATAGTTAAAGGAAGGTGACTTTGTGGCTCCTCTTCAAGAGGGCTTCTTCTGACTGCGTGGTCCTGTAGCTTTCTCTCTGTTTCCCATACATCATTTTACATTTGTTCTGCCTGAGCTGCAGACATAAGATGACCTTCAACCTCATTCCTTTGGAGGGATAACTGATTCAGCCCAATCTGTAAGGATCTTTCTGATTCTAGAAACATAAACTTGGTAATACCCTCTTTCCATTTGCTCTAAAAGCCCAGAGTTTCCAGTATTACTCTATCACTCTGTTAGATTGGCTGTAGTGAAATAGAAGCACGTGCGTGTATGGATCTACAAGTTCATGGACCCATAAGCTCACAGGCCATGTGTGCATGTGTGCACCTGTATAACCATGTCAACGCTAGGGAGGCCGTATCAGAGCCTCTGTGCCCAACATGCTACGCTGCATCTGGGTGGCCAGGTCGTCCCTTCACAGACACCACCTTAGAATGGTCTTATTTTAAACCTGGACATATTTGGGTCTTGGGCCTTTTCAAAGTCGATTGAACATTTGTAAGTAGAAATAAATTCTGGCTTAAAAAAATCAGAGTTCAGAATCTCCCCAGTGACTTAACCTCAACTAAATAAACTTGATACATTTGACTGGATGAATTATGTTTGACAGGACTTGTCTCTGGTTTACAGGAAAAAGACATTCCATTCACTTATATTTTAGCCATATTTATAAAAATTGCTGTGGGGACAGAGAACCAGAGAGCAGTTTCCAGGCTCTCGGCCTCACGTGGAAAGGTGCTGGCTTGGGTAGTAGATGGCTGTCGGCTGTGGCTGGTTAGCCAATTGGCCACTGGTATAAGTACCGCGGCTACGCTGGTTGGTGAGTTAAGTTGAGTGGAGTCGGTCGGTTGGCAGGCAGAAAAGCGGACAGCAGGTCACACGTCATGTGAATCCAGCCTCCAGTGAAATTACAGTGGTATGACTCCTCTACCTATGGCTCCGTGGGTGTTCCTTTTTGGCCTCACCATATCCTGCGTTCTTATGTGGGGAGCGGGAGCTGAGAATTGCCATTAAATTATCCCTAACCATGAACTCCTAACTATGGTTTTTAGACATATTTCTTCAAAACCAACAATTTTGTATTTAAAATTTACATGAAATTTTCATTATATCCCTTATATGCCCATGTTTGCACATTTTTAAGTTTCGAATTACATGGAATAAAATTTTTACTTTAGGCAATAATGTATTTTAATAAGTATAGTGGTAGTTCATTAACTATTTTTACTTGCTTTCCAGTTTTTCTTTGAACAATTAATAATAATAATATAGTTAAAACAGGACATTGTAAAATATTTTGTTCACTTAAAACATACATCTGTCCACAAAATATTTTTTCCTTGTATATTGTTATAAAATAGTTTCTTCAGCTCTGCGGTTGTAGGCTGATTTGTAAAAGATGTCACTGATATCAGCCAAGAGCTTTGCCAATTTTTACAAACCTGTTTGTTATGCTTGTTTTGTACCATGAATACACACAAGTGGATATAATCAGCCTACATGTTCTTTGGCAATAAATGGGACACTCGGGATGCATTTACAACTCTAGTATCTTCCTGTTACTGAAGTGGCCCAAAAGAGATAGAAAAGTTTCCAGAAGGGGTTTAGCTCACTCCCAGAGAAAAATTTGGCTCACCCTCTCACAAATGAAAAAACATATAGACAGTTTTAGTGAGCTTTATGATTGCAATATGTGAGAATAGCTATTCCTTTTACCTTCCCCTTGTGAGAATTAGATATAGTTGAATGTATGTGTTAGGTTGGGTGTCCCTAAACATGAAAATAAATCAAGCAAAGTTTTTTTCCTCTGGGATCTACCTGCACCTCTGCATTTTTGCAGTCTCTATCTATGAAAGCAGAGTTATAAGAAGTTCATGTATTTGTGCAACAAATATTGATGGAAGACTTACTATGTGGCTATGACAGTAACCAAGAAGGACATTGCCCTGTCTTCATGACACTGACCTTTTTTCATGGGGAGTTGGACAAAAAATAAAAGGTCAACAAACAAAATTACTGCAAATTGTGATACATACAACAAAAGAAATTGTTTAACAGGACAAGATCTACTCCAGAGACAGCAACAAAGAAAGGCCTATCCAAGGAGAAACTATTGTAGCTGAGATCTGAGGAAATGAGCAGGATGAAGAGTGATCCAGGCAAAGAGAGCAGCATGCTTTGAAACAGAAAGAATTTGCAGATGGCGGAGAGGTGTGGCCTACAGTGTGGGCTCCGTGGGAAATGAGGAGAGACAGAAGCAGAGGCTACATTCCACAGGCCCTGGGTTTAATATGTTTGGATTTATTCTAATGCAAGGCAAAGCCATGGGAGATTTTCAACTAGATCAACATAATTTGATTATTCTGACTATTTTGTGGAAAATGAATTAGAGGCCAACGACAGAAAGAGACTTAAAAAAAAAGGGAAGACTTTTTTTGGAGACCAGGCAATCAGAGATGATAATCTAAGCCAGGATGGAGATAGAAAAAATTGACAACTTTGTGATGTATGTTGTGACAGAAGTTGTTGATGGCTTGGAAGAGGGAGGAAAGGTAAAGGGAGGAAGCAAAGACTCCTCTGTTTCTGGCTTGAGTGGCTCTTACTAACATGGGCCAAACTCCTTTCATATTTCATGTCTGCATGAGGGATCTGACACTTACTCTTACTTGTTAGTGTTTCAAGTGATGTTAACCAGACAATATGAGACATTTGCCTTATGTCTCATGCTTAGTTAGTTTTCATTGCATCGTAAGTGTAGATTTCTGCAGTTGCATGATACATGATACGGATAATGATGGTATCAGTTGTTTTTAAAAACGAAAAGACTTCTACTTTTAAAAGCAATATCTTGCATATATCCTGTGGATGTGACGCTAAACTTTATCATGGATAAACAAGCACAAGAGCCAATGTATAGCTTTCTTTCAAGTACACATTGTGTAGTCCATAATTCACCCTGAAGAGCTGGCACTATGATAGCAAGAGGCCTCTCAAATATATTCATAACAGTATACAACTGTAGATTTCTGTTTTATACAGGTCAGTGGAGAACCATCACTGCAGAATGAATGCATCTAACTTCTTGAATGTCTAAATTTAAAAAGAATACATTTCTGCTAAGATTCCTATCAACTTTTGCTCATTATGTTTCATAAAAGCAAATTCTCCTACAGTGGGCTTTGAAAAGGACCAATTTTCTGCTTCTCTTGACTATATGAGACATTCAGGAATTAATGAAAAAAGCAATACCTGTCTGCTTTGTAAGCATCACAGTCCTATTCCTGCATAAATTCGCACAGGTCAACTCAAAAAACAGTTCAGGGTCAAAATCTCATCTAGTCACCTAGATTAAAAACTAATTTCTCTAAAGTATGTTCTATAGTGAAGCCTTTCATGCAAATAAATAGCAAGAGCCTTATCCTCTCTTCCTTTATTAGTTGGGCATGTCATGAATTTGAACAGGACACTTTGTTCTGTACTCTAATTACATGTGTTATCAGGAAAAATCTATTCCTTGCATACATATTAGAAGCAGCACTGAGAGTGCGGTGCTATCCTCGGGCTCGTCACGGCAGTTCATCGTAATATTGACAGTTTAATCTTTTTGTTTCATAAAGATTAAAAGTCGCTTGATATCCATTTCTTCATAGCTTGAATGGTGAATCCAATTGGCCTCAATCCATTTCTAAGTACTATCTCTGTCATGAAGATGGACTCCATCCATTTTCCCAAATATACTAGGTAATTATCTACAGTTATGGGGAAACTATTTCATTGATGAGAAACCCAAGAAGACAGATTTTCTAAAAAAAAAAAAAAAAAAAAGTTTACTTATAACTAAGTGGCTGAACAAGGGAAATCAACAATATCCTTTCCCTTCAGATGAACTGACAAACCAGAATTGTCACTCACTCACAACCTCTTCAGTGGTCTGAAGACATCATTTTATTTGGTCATTTGGTTTACTGGCCGTTGAAACGTGATGGCTAGCTTTGAAATGAAATTAGTTTTTAAAGCCCTTTATAGGCAGGATCTCAGGATATGTCAGTAAAATGAAAGAAAAAATAAACAGGTGGAATTTGGACACAAAGAAAAACATCCTTTACTCAAAAACTATTTATTAAAATGATAGTACAATGCACTTCATCTGTGAGGTGACAAGTCGCAAATAAGAAATATGGGAACTTGTAGAGTTGTTAAAATTTAAATTATGTGGCAGCTTGTCATCAGAAATGCAATAGTAATTTAGAGTTAGGCTCTCCAGGTAGATTTATGTTTCAGTAAACAAACAAAGGGACTTTCTTGCCTGCAGTGCCAGCCAAAGGAAAAGAGTCCCGTGGATTGGAAAGAGTGTTGCAGAACTGGTGTCGTTTATTCCTCTTGTTCAAATACTTACGTATTTTACCCATACTTATGTTCATACTGAGGGCCAAATTAATATCAATGAGAGTCAGCACATCCCCGTTAGAATATACTGGAACACCACATGTTAGAAGCATGGAACACCACACTTTTAAATTCTTTGCACTCCTGCAAAATTTCTAGTTTAATTTTTGAACCATGTAATGGGTATTATTTCACAACTGGAATGATTTTCCAACAAGTACTGTGCAAATGAGGACATGTTTTGTGACTCAATAAAAATGAATTGAGTGGCTTTGAATAGAATCGAGAGTTTAAAGAGTGGTTGTGAATATTGGGGAAAGTGTCTTTGGTGCTTTGAAAGGAGGAGCAGACAGCTTCTCTGTCTCTTAGGGGCTTCTCTCTTGCCTTGTCTCCCCTGAGATTAGAGTGAGCATTGAGTCTTCCTTGTTTTTATTACTATCACAGCAGTCACTTTAGACAATATGAGATGCTGGTGAACTTTTCTTCTGGAAAGATTTAGAGGCAGATAATGAGGTTACAGGGTCAGGCTCTGGAAACTTTGGTCATCTAGTTTTCCTTGCAGAGAATAGGCAATTCCACTAGCTTTTTTTTTTTTTTAATTAAAGTTTATTGGGGTGACAATTGTTAGTAAAGTTACATAGATTTCAGATGTACAATTCTATATTACATCATCTATATATCCCATTGTGTTTTCACCACCCAGAGTCAGTTCTCCTTCCATCATCATATATTTGATCCCCTTTACCCTCATCTACCACACCCCTCTACTAACTCTTGACAGTGAGGTTGGTCAAATTCAGCCGCTGGCTCATTGCATGCTTTAGGGGTGATTTTTCAGGGTTTTCTCTGTTTCCTATTTTATTTGCCTAAACTTCCATATGCTTCTAGGATGGATGACCAGACAGTCAAACCCAGAGTGTTTCTAACAGGTTCGTAAGGATGTGCATGTACTGTGTCTTCAGCTTTTCTCTGTTCCATTCCAACAGGTGTGAGGCTCTACGTCTAATCCATTCTAATAGTGACGCATTGGGAAAGGGTCTGTAGATTTTGTCTGGCTATTATTGTTTTATGCAATAATCTTAAAGCCCAACTTGTTGGAAGCCTTTGCTTGAATTTCAAAGACTTGCTCTGGGAAGAAACATGTTAGTTGAACAATGCCACGTTCATCTCTTCATCTCAACTCTTATGTTAGTCAGCAATTAAAGAGGGCAATTACGAAAATGAAAATATTCTGTCATATGTACTCCTCAAATTGAAGGCAAAAAGCAAATGAGTCATGATGGAATAATTATCAGACAGTGACAATACTTTTCAGGAAAGAATATCTCTTGACCTTTTCTAAATAGCAAGAATATCCTCAACCTTAGAGGAGAGGTAGGGTTTATTTTATAAAGTGTGAAACTATCTGAGGATGTTAAGAAATCGAACACACAGATAGAGGGCATATGAGAAGAGATTAAGATTTCAATTTGAATTGGTACTTAAAGGATGCAGACTTTCTTTCCGTATGAATTATAAAAAGGTCATTCAATTTAAGCATGACAAACACCTCTGAGATAACAACAAAGAGAAATATTTGTAATGTAGTAGTTGTGTGATTAATGAAAAACAATGTTGAGTTATCCATGAATGGTTGCTATTTTGTGTTTTGGGTTTTTTTTGCAGTTAATGAGTCAGGAAAATTATTCTTTATATGTATATAGATATATAAATATAATGTAAATATATCATATTAATTTTGGATAAATATGTTTGTATGTAAATACAAAAATAGCTATATTTATATACATATATAAACATATTGATTTAACAAACTCATATTGTTAGTTTTCTTCTTTCTTTTGGCTGATGTTATTTTTTTTGGCACATATTGTTAAATGGCAACTTCTAAACATGTGGATAATATATGTTACTACTCGCCTGTCTTCACAAATGTAGTTACACAGAAGAGTGCGTCAAAGATACGTTCCAGCTTCTAGTTCATTTTTATAGGCACTTGGTAATGATGAACTGAGCAATCAAGGGTCTGTGTAAACTGATATAACTTTTCATACCATGAGCCTAATTATACCTCTAGTTAAACATAAGCTAAATTAATAGCAAGTATACTTTCAACCCGATATATAGTCTCAATAGTGCTTATAATTTCAGAGGTGGTTTTTTTTTTTGGGGGGGGGGATTAATGCAAATTTCCTTCTGTTCAACATCATTATAGAAGCCTAGACTTTGTAATCTTTCCCAACAAGCCAAGGGAGGCATGTTTCCATCATTCGATTTCCATAGAGGTCTGGGAACGTTTCCATAGCCTAAGCATAAGGCAGGGAAATATTTACAAATTCAGTGCAAACTAGATAACCAAAATCCTCTTCTCATGGAGTTCATTGTCAAGTGAGAGAAATTATAAAATAAATGAACGAAATAATCACTTTAATTTTTTACATGATATATTTTTAAATCACACAATTAAATAACGGTGATAATAAGTACCAGAAAAGAAACCAACAGAGTCTTATGATAAAATGTAACCGTGGCCACCTTTGGTAGGCATCAGGTTAGGCTCCTCAAAAGAGGTAACCTTCCAGAAGAGAACTGCTAAAAGATAAGAAACCAGCCTTGCTGAGAGCCCGAGAAGAAGGAACAGGAAGTGCTAGCCAAGGCTGTGAGGCAGGAGAGAGTTTGACTGTTATAGGTATTCTCAGAAGACTTGTGAGTCTATGGCTTAGTATGTGAGGGAGAGAGCAGAATGAACAGACCTTTGGATTTTGGTAGAGCAGAAAGAGGAGAAACAGAAATAGAGAAGAAGGAGTCCCCTCCATTAGCCGATCTCATCCATTTTATCATTTTATGCTACTAATCTGCTCTCTAAGCCAACACTTTACTTGTATTGCTTCCAAGTAAAAAACAAACAAACAAACAAAAAAAGTGTAAGAAATAAAAAGAAATTTATTATGCTCATCCTCAAAGAATATCACTATATCACCCCTAATACGTATATGAATTATCCTACCACCATTGCCATAGATTCCATCAAAGAATAAAGAGTTCATCATAGAAAAAAAATCCAAGTTTTCTATTCACTGTGCTTATAAGAAGACTTGTATCTCATACTTAGGGCAAATAATCTAAGACATATTTTGGCACCCTCAGTATAATCTTGGATCAAATAAAACTAGTAACTTACAAACTAGTTCACAGCTATTTGACACTGTGAAAATAGCCCTTCACTGAAATGTACCTTAATGCTACAGTAATTCCATGGCTCTTATGAGGCACATTATAAAACACAAGTAGTCCCTTGTTCAAATGGCCAATAAGCATATAATAAATCACCCACCTAATAATAAGGAAAGAAGTGAAAATTTTTAAAATGAATAAAAATATGTAAGATACTCAACTTTGCTTATAATTAAAGAACTTAACTCAGGACAACATTACTTTTTTTTTGTTTTTAACCTCTCAGATTAGCAGAAATTTAAGATTTTATATTATAGTGGTAAAAATGTGAAGAATATGTGCTTTCAAATACTCTTGTAGGAAGTGTATGTTGGTATGACTTTTTAAAAATTGACATATAATTGAAATATAATATATGTACAGATGTACAACATAATGATTCAATACACTCCTATAAGTCTAATTAACATCCATCATCATGCATAGTTACAATTTTTTTTCTTGTAATGAGAGCTTTAGCTTTTCGCCATTGAGTATGATGTCAGCTATGGGCTTGTTTTATATGGCCTTTTTTCAACCATAATAAACTTAATTTTATTTTTAACCCAATTTTAATTGCACTTGTAGTTAAATCTAGATAGATATATACTTATTTATCGAAGTGGATGTAAATTTACTGGTTTCATGTTTATAGTGTAGCCATCTTTCTGCTAGAGTGTTATTTAATATGTTTCGTCATGTTTATTCCATGTATGTACGTCAAAACCTTGTATCTAAATTTATTTTCTCATGGTCATCATCATTTTTTAAAACATGTGATTAAAACAAAAATACTGTTCAACTGTGATCATTTTTTTCACAGTGGCACAGTCTCCCTGGTCACCAGAGTCAGTGCTCCAGATGTATCCCTTGTGTGGGTTGTGTGTGCCCTCCTGTTGTAGTTGAGCCTTGGTTGCTGCTTGCACATCAATGGGAGGGATTGACCTTCAGGGTGATTTGTTGTGAGGACTGGCCTCACAGTGGAGGCGCTGTTGTGCAGGGGCTGAGCGGACCCTACAGAGCAGGATTTACTTCAGCAGAGACTCCTGCTCAGTCTGCCCTCTGGGTATGTCATCTTTGGAGGCAGCCTGGTGATGCTCCAGCCCAGTCCAAAGCTGGCCATTGGGCCTGCCAGCCCTGGGGTATCCTGTAGGCCAAATTCAGCTGCAGCCTGGGCCCTCCCTGAGGCCACCTAGAATCAGCCACAAAACAATCCATAGATGGCCACCGCCTGTGTGCTGTGCTTAGAGGTGTCTCAAGGGGCCAAGCCACCAAGGTCTGCTGTCATTAGTACCAGGCTGAGGGCTGCTCAGCCAGAGGTATGGGACATGCTGACGCCAGATGCTGCTTGTTTAGGTTTTGTGAACCTTTGAGAGATTTCAGGAAAGTCTACAGCATGAGCCAAGGCAAGTAGTTTGTATGGAAAAGCAACTGAAACTGGCTTGGATGTGCTCAAAACTTAGATGGGGTAAATGAATGATGTTAACCATGTTGTTGGAGACTCAGATACAGTGGCTGCCTGTGTCTGCACACTGGGAGGGTGGAGGTGGGTGGAACTCAACAAAGAAACAATGACTTCTGTCAGTTCTTTCATCAGGGAGAAAGCTCCCCCTCCAGCCATCGTCTTGAAGTCAGACAACTCAGTTCCTCCTGTGTGTCCCTGGTGACTTTTGTTGAGATGCTGCCCCAGCGCTGGAGCTTAGGGCAAGTGAGTCCTTCAGTGGGTAAATCTATGTGCTGGCCCTTTAAGAGAAATGCCTGTGACTCCAGACACCCTCTTCTCACTCAGCCACAATCTCTGTTGGTTTTCACAAGCAGAAGTTATGGAATCTTCTCTCCCCTGCACTGAAACCCTGGGCTGGGGAGCCTGGCATGGATCTGGGACACCCTTACTCCTCCTGGGGGGAACTCTGCAACCAACATATCCCTCCCAGTTTGTAGTGGTCACATGTGGGTGTGGGATCAGCCCATTCCACATCTCTGTCCATCCTACTACCAGTCTTGAGGTGGCTTCTTCTGTATGCCTGGAGTTGTAGGGCTTCAGTTCAACTAGACTTCAGGCGATTCTCATTGATGGTTGTTCTATAGTTTAGTTGTAATTTTGATGTGGTCATGTGCTTACAACATTTAACTACTCCGCCATCTTGACTGGAAATCTTTATATACAGTCTTTCTTATGTTAAGGTACATACATTCCTTCTATACTCACATGTTGGGTTTTTATCAAAAATGGAGTTGAATTTTGTCAAACACTTTTTCTTCATCTATTGGGATGATCATATGAATTTAATCCTTTGTTTTGTTAATCTGGTCTATCACATTGTTTGATTGAGGATGTTGAGCCATCCTTGCATCCTGGAATAAATCTCATTTGTTCATGGTGTGTGATCCTTTTAATGTATTGTTGAACTCAGTTTGTTGTATTTTGTCAAGGATATTTATATCTATGTTCATTAGAATGTTGACCTGGGTGACGTCATAGGAATGGCGGCAGCGGGTTGCACTTTTTGAGTTCTCCGTCCGATCTTATCAGAAACAGGAAGCTTATAACCCATCAAAGAACTCTCTGCTCATCACGCAGAACAGCGAACAGACTCGCGCAGGGATTACTTGCAGGTGGGAAAAATTGGGCGAGCAGGGGAAGAAGGAAGGGAGCAGAGCGGAGACACGCCGCACCTGCGGCGGCGGTGGGGACGCGGGTTGGAATCGCGGTCCACACCTGTGGCTGTAGAAATTCGGCCCCCACCCTTGGGTTGTGGAAATCTGCTCCGCACCTGTGCCTGTAAAAATCCAGCCCACACCCACGGCTACAGATACGCAGGATATCCCAGGACAGAGGAGAGCGCGGAAGCCAGGAGGTGGGCGTTTTGCCCTGCGTCCCACAGCAGACCTCTCCCGCCGCAGGGGCAGCATATCCAGCATTTGAGGCTATAACTTTAGCTACCACCAATTAAGCCTGAGGCCGGACAAAGGACACAAACTCCATAACTGGGCCCTTCCCCTCGCTCTTCCGACCCTACCCCCGCCTTTCTAGAGACTTGATCTAGCCCCTGCACTAAGGAGCAGTGGCAGATTACAGAGGAGCCTTGGTGCCCGGGCTCCGGGAAGACAGGCGGGTGGCTCTGGCCCAGGGAAGAGGCTGAGAAGAGTGTGGTTTGCGCTGGCCTAGGAGACAGGAGACTCCTGCATCCCCAGCCCCCACCCTTTCTGGCCTGCCTAGGGTGGGGCAACCACATCCCCAGCTGCAGAGACGCAGGGGTTCCCAGGACAAAAGAGAGAACACAAAAGCCAGGTGGCAGACTCTTTACTCTGCGTCCCACAGCAGACCTCTCCCCCCACAAAGGCAGCATATCCAGCATTTGAGGCAATAACTTTAGCTACCTCCAATTAAGCCTGAGGCCGGACAAAGGACACAAACTCCATACCTGGGCCCCTCCCCCCGCTCTTCCAATCCTACCCCCACCCTTCCAGAGACTTGAACTGGCTCCTGATCTGAAGAGCAGTGTCAGATTACAGAGGAGTCTTGGTGTTTGGGCGCTGGGAAGACTGGCGGGTGGCTCTGGCCCAGGGAAGAGGCTGAGAAGAGTGTGGTTTGCGCTGGCCTAGGAGACAGGAGACTCCTGCATCCCCAGCCCCCACCCTTTCTGGCCTGCCTAGGGCGGGGCAATTACATTGGCGGAGGCACTCCCAGGGATCAGCAGTAAGTGGCAGATGCAGCTCTCAGCTTTCAGCAGCTGAGGAATCTCCCGCCCGCCACACACACATACAGGGAAGAGGTTCCCTAAGACTCAGGAGAACTGGACACAGGGCTGGTGGTGCTACTCTCAGAGTGCATATGTGCAGGCAAGGGCAGAAACTGCACTGGCTTTGTAAAAACTACTGTCCAGACCCCTCAGCCCCACGCACCTAAAGCTGCAGCCCCAACATCACTCTGGGCACCAGGTGACCGGCTCTACCTACACAATACGCAGGGGACTCTGTGCTACAGCAGAGAACAACCTGGAGATTACTTGGTGGGCTTAAGCCACAACTGGCACTGTTTTTTGTTCTGTTTTGATTTGTCTTTATATCTTTGACATCTTTGCCTGTGTCGAGTGGGGGTTGTCGATTGTTTTTTACATGTGAATGTACATGATTTTTTTCCTTGTTGTTGTTGTTGTGCTTGGTAATTTGCTTTGTTCTATAATTGCCCTACCAGTGCCCAGCTTAAGAGGCACAATATTCAACATACCCAGCGGCCAACTCCAGACCAAGCCAGAGTACTACCGGGTTTGACCTACAAGTGACACACCCAGAAGGGATTCTCTACAGGCATATAGAGGCCAAACCACATCTAAGCGGTCAACCCTCATGCAGCAGAATACTCTGCGTGGGCAGAGCCAAGTCTCACAACTAGTCAGCCTAGGAGTTAACCCCACCTACTCACAAGCGAAAAGCAATTAAGGATCTTCTTTAACAGGACAATATACACAACACAAGAGTCACTTTTGGAGCACACGCAGGGGAGAAGAACGAAGTAGTGCAAGTGAAATATAAAGGACATTTATTACATACTAATCCAGCAAGAACTAAGAACTCCAGGGCATCTACCTAATACATCAAGCAAACACAGAGAGTCAGCCAGAATGAGGAAACAAAGAAACATATCCCAAATAAAAGAACAGAAGAAACCTCCAGAAATGGAACTAAATGAAGCAGAGGTAACCAAACTATCAGAGACAGAGTTCAGAATACTGATGATAAGAATGTTTAAGGAGCTTAGAGAGGACATCAAGAAGGATGTAGAAATCATAACGAACAACCAGTTAGAACTAAAGAACACAGTTACCGAAATAAAGAACTCACTTGAAGGAATTAACAGCAGGTTAGATGAAGCAGAGGATCGAATCAGCGACTTAGAAGACAAGTTAGCAGAGATCACCCAAACAGAACAACAGAAAGAAAAAAGAATAAAAACTATGAAGATGGTTTAAGAGACCTCTGGGATAACATCAAGCGCAACAACATGCACATCATAGGAATACCAGAAGGTGAAGAGAAGAAACAAGGGATTGAGAACATATTTGAAGTAATAATGTCTGAAAATTTCCCTAACCTGATGAAGGAAACCAACATACAAGTCCAGGAAGTGCAGAGAGTTCCAACCAGGATAAACCCAAACAGGTCCACTCCAAGACACATTATAGTTAAAATGGCAAAGATTAAAGACAAAGAGAGAATCCTAAAAGCAGCAAGAGAAAGACAGAGGGTTACATACAAGGGAACTCCCATAAGACTATCAAATGACTTTTCTGCAGAAACATTGAAGGCCAGGAGGGAGTGGCAGGAGATACTCAAAGTGATGGAAAACAAAGGCCTACAACCTAGGTTGCTTTATCCAGCAAGGCTATCATTTAAAATTGATGGGGAGATAAAGAGCTTCCCAGAAAAGAATAAGCTAAAGGAATTCATTACCACCAGGCCAGCATTGCAAGAAATACTAAAAGGACTTCTGTAAATAGAAGAAAGATGAAAACAATCTAACCACAAATTTAAAAATGGCAATAACTATGTACTTATCAATAATCACTTTAAATGTAAATGGTTTAAATGCTCCAATCAAGAGACATAGGGTGGCTGAATGGATAAGAAAGCAAGACCCTTGTATATGCTGTATACAAGAGACTCACCTCAGATCAAAAGACACACACAGGCTGAAAGTGAAGGGTTGGAGTAAGATATTCCATGCAAATGGAAATGAGAAAAAAGCTGGAGTTGCAATACTTATCTCTGACAAAATAGACTTTAAAATGAAGAAAATATTAAAAGACAAAGATGGGCACTATATAATAATAAAGGGATCAATTCGACAAGAGGACATAACCTTAGTAAACATCTATGCACCCAACATAGGAGCACCTAAATATATAAAACAGATATTGACTGACATAAAGACAGAGATCAACAGTAACACTATCATAGTAGGGGACTTCAACACACCTCTGACAACAAGGGACAGGTCTTCCAGACAGAAAATCAATACGGAAACAACAGCCTTAAATGACACATTGGACCACTTGGATTTAATCGATATTTTCAGAGCATTCCACCCCAATGCTGCAGAATACACGTTCTTCTCAAGCGCACATGGAACATTCTCCAAGATAGACCATATGTTAGGCCACAAAGCAAGTCTGGATAAATTTAAGAAAATTGAAATCATACCAATTGTCTTCTCTGACCACAGTGCTATGAAATTAGAAATGAACTACAGGAAAAAACTGGAAGACACACAAATTCATGGAGGCTGAATAATATGTTACTAAATAATGAATGGGTCAAACAGGAGATCAAGGAAGAAATCAAAAGATATCTCGAGACAAATGAAAATGAAAATACAACGAGCCAAAATCTATGGGATGCATGAAAGCAGTCCTAAGAGGGAAGTTCATAGCACTGCAGGCCTACCTAAAGAAACAAGAAACATCACTAATCAACAGTTTATCTTCACACTTAAGGGATCTGGAAAAAGAACAACAAAATAAGCCCAAAGGCGTACAAGGAAGGAGATAATAAAGATCAGAGCGGAAATAAATGAAATAGAAACCAGAAAAACAATACAAAAGATCAATGAATCCAAGAGTTGGTTCTTAGAGAAGATAAACAAAATTGACAAACCTTTAGCCAGACTCATTAAAAAAAAGAGAGGACCCAAATTAATAAAATCAGTAATGAAAGAGGAGAAGTGACAACAGACACCGCAGAGATACAAAAAATTTTAAGAAATTACTATGAGCAACTGTATGCCAACAAATTTGACAACCTGGAAGAAATGGACAATTTCCTAGATGCATACAACCTTCCAAGGCTAACTCAAGAAGAGACAGAAAACCTGAATAGACTGATTACCACCAAGGAAATTGAATCAGTAATCAACAATCTCCCAACAAACAAAAGCCCTGGACCAGATGGCTTTACAGGTGAATTTTACAGAACGTTCAAAAAGAATTGTCACCTATTCTCCTCAAACTCTTCCAAAAATCCAGAGGAGGAAGACTCCCAAACACTTTTTATGAAGCCACTATCACCCTGATCCCAAAATCAGACAAAGACACCACTAAAAAAGAAAACTACAGGCCGATATCGCTAATGAACATAGATGCAAAAATCCTCAACAAAATACTAACGAACAGAATTCAGCAATACATTAAAAGATCATACACCATGATCAAGTGGGATTCATCCCTGGTATGCAAGGGTGGTTCAACATCCACAAATCAATTAATGTGATACACCACATTAACAAAATGAAAAATAAAAATCATATGATCATATCAATTGATGCAGAAAAAGCATTTGATAAAATTCAGCAGCCATTCATGATAAAAACCCTTAAGAAAGTGGGAATAGAGGGATCATATCTCAACATAATAAAGGCCATATATGATAGACCCACAGCTAACATCATACTCAATGGGGAAAAGCTAAAACCATTCCCCTTAAAATCAGGAACAAGGCAAGGTTGCCCACTTTCTCCACTTCTATTCAACATAGTGCTGGAAGTTCTAGCCACTGCAATCAGACAAAAAAAAAGAAATAAAAGGCATCCAAATCGGTAAGGAGGAAGTAAAACTGTCATTATATGCAGATGATATGATACTATATTTAGAGAACCCTAAAGACTCCACCAAGAAACTATTAGAGCTGATAGATGAATTTAGTAAAGTAGCAGGATACAAAATTAATATTCAGAAATCAGTTGCATTTGTATATACCAATAATAAAACATCAGAAGGAGAAATTAAAAAAGCAATTCCATTTACAATTGCTCCAAAGACTATAAAATACCTGGGAATAAATTTAACCAAAGAAGTAAAAGATCTGTACTCAGAAAATTATAAGACACTGAAGAAAGAAATGAAAGAAGATACAAATAGATGGAAACACATACCATGTTCATGGATAGGAAGAATTAATATAGTTAAAATGTCCATACTGCCTAAGGCAATATACATATTCAACGCAATTCCTATCAAACTACCAACGACATTTTTCACAGAAATAGAACATATAATCCTAAAATTTATATGGGATAACAAAAGACCCCGGATATCCTCAACAATCTTGAGAAATAAGAACAAAGTGGGAGGTATAACAATACCTGACTTCAAATTATACTACAAGGCTACAGTAATCAAAACAGCATGGTACTGGCATAAAAACAGACCCATAGATCAATGGAACAGAATAGAGAGTCCAGAAATAAATCCATGCCTATATGGCCATTTAATCTATGACAATGGAAGCAAGAATGTACGGTGGGGTAAAGACAGTCTATTCAATAAATGGTGCTGGGAAACTTGGACAGACACATGCAAAAAGATGAAGCTGGATCACCTCCTTACACCACATACAAAAATAAATTCAAAATGGCTTAAAGATTTAAATGTAAGATCTGAAACCATAAAATTCCTAGAAGAAAATATAGGAAGAAACTTCACAGACATTACCTGGAGTAAGATTTTTACTGATATATACCCTCGCGTGAGGGAAGTAAGAGAAAAAATAAACATGTGGGATTACATCAAACTAAAAAGCTTTTTCACAGCAAAGGAAACCATCAATAAAACAAAAAGGGATCCTACTGAATGGGAAAAGATATTTGCCAATGATATATCTGATAAGGGGTTAATATCACAAATTTATAAAAAACTCACTCAACTCAACTCCAAAAAAACAAACAACCCAATTAAAAAATGGGCAGAGGACATGAAGAGACATTTTTCTAAAAAGGACATACAGATGGCAAACAGACATATGAAGAAATGTTCAACCTCACTAACCATCAGAGAAATGCAAATAAAAACCACAATGAGATACCACCTCACCCCAGTCAAGATGGCTATCATCAATAAATCAACAAACAACAAGTGCTGGCGTGGATGTGGAGAAAAGGGAACGCTGGTGCACTGTTGGTGGGAATGCAGATTGGTGCAGCCACTATGGAAAACAGTTTGGAGGTATCTCAAAAATCTGAAAATGGAACTACCTTATGATCCAGCAATCCCACTCCTAGGTATCTATCCAGAGAAATCCAAAACTCCAATTCAAAAATCTTTATGCACTCCTATGTTTATTGCAGCACTATACACAATAGCCAAGACCTGGAAACAACCGAAATGCCCATCAGTAGATGACTGGATTAAGAAACTGTGGTACATTTATACAATGGAGTATTACGCAGCCATAAAGAAGAAAGAAATCTTACCATTTGCAACAACATGGATGGACCTAGAGAACATTATGTTAAGTGAAATAAGTCAGAAAGAGAAAGACAAATACCATATGATCTCACTTATATGCGGAATCTAAAGAAAAGAATAAGTGAATGAACTAATCAGAGACAGTTTTGGAAACATGGAGGAAAAACAGAGGGGCGGGGGGTGGGGATAAGGGGAAGGTGAGAGGTTTTGAAAAATAGTCGGTAACCACAAGATGGTCATGGGGGTTTGAAAATTAATTTGGGGAACGTACAGAGGGATAGTGGATGGGGGGAGGGGGGTTCACACAGTGTGAGGGATATAAATGATAAACGTCTAAGTTTTGCTTTGTCTTGTGCACCTGAAACTAAAAAAAAAAAAAAAAAAAAAAAAAAAAAAGAGAGACCACACAGAAATAAATACTCAGGAAGACAGAAAAAAAAAAAAAGAAAAAAAAAAAAAAAAAGAAAAAGAATGTTGACCTGTAATATTGTTTTCTTGTAGTGTTCTTATCTGGTTTTGGCATTAGGGTAATTCTGGCCTCTTAAATTTATTATGGAAGTGTTCTCTCTTCTATTTTTTGGAAGAGTTTGAGAAGGATAGGTATTAATTCTTCGAATGTTTGGTAGAATCCAGCAGTGAAGCCATCTGGTCCTGGACTTTTATTTGTTGGGAGGTTTTTGATTGCTAATTTAATCTTCTTACTAATAATCAGTCTACTCAGATTTTGTATTTCTTCATGATTTGATCTTGGTTGGTTGTATATTTCCATGAATTTATTCATTTCTTTTAGGTTATTTAATTCATTGGCATATTATTGCTCATAGTAGTTTCTTATGATCCATATATTTCTGTTATCAATTGCAAATCTCTTTCATATCTGATTTTATTTGAATTTTCACTCTCTTTTTTCTAGCTAAAGTTTTGTCAATTTTGTTTATCTTTTCAAAAAATCAGCTCTTAGTTTCATTGATTTTTTTTTTATTGTCCTTTCAGTCTCCATTTCTTTCATTTGTGTTCTGATCTTTATGTCCTTCCTTCTACTGACTTTGGGTGTAGTTTTTTGCTTTTGTTTCTATTTCTTTGACATGCAAAGATAGGCTGTTTATTTGAAAACTTTTTTCTTAATGTAGTCATTTATCACTATAAACTTTCTTTTTAGAACTGCTTTTGCTACATCCCATAGTTTTTGTATATTGTTTTTCCAATTTCATTTATCTAGAGTTATTTTTTTTTTTACCCTTTTGATTTCTTCTTTGACCCATTGGTTGTTCAGGAGCATGTAGTTTAATCTCCAAATAATTTTGAATTTTGAAGTTTTCTTCTTGTAATTAATTTCTAATTTCACACCATTGTAGTTGGAAAGATATTTGATATGATTTCAGTCTTCTTAAATTTGACTTGTTTTGTGGTCTAACATATAATCTATCTGGAAAAATGTGTATTTTGCTTCTGTTCATGTAGTGTTATGTGTATGTCGTTTAGGTCCATCTGGTCTAATATGTCATTTAAGTCCAGTGTTTCCTTATTGATTTTCTATCTGGATGATCTATCCATTGTTGAAAGTGGAGTATTGAAGTCTTCTACTATTATTGTATTGCTGTCTATTTCTCCCTTCAGATCTATTAATACTTGTTGTATATATTTAGGTGCTCCAATGTTGGACACATAAATATTTATAGTTGTTATACCCTCTTGATGAATTAACCCCTTGATATAGTGACATAAAGACCTTCTTTGACTCTTGTTACAGTTTTTGGCTTCAAGTTTGTTTTTTCTAACAGACATAGCTTCCCTGCTGTCTTTTGATTTTCATTTGTATGGAATATCTATTTCTATTTCTTCCCTTTGAGACTATATGTGTCTTTAAAGCTGAAGTGAGTCTCTTATTGTCAGCATATAGTTGGATCTTATGTGTAATTTTTTGTTTGTTTGTTTATTTTTTATTGGTTTGGCCACTCTGTGTCTTTTGATAGGAGACTTTAATCCATTTACATTTAAAGTAATTATTAATAAGTATGGAGTTACTATTGCCATTTTATTGTTTTCTGGCTATTTTGTAGTTCCTTTTTTCCTTTCTTCCTCTCCTGATTCCTCTTTTTTGTGTGTGATTTGATGATTTTCTGTAATGATATGCTTTGATTCCTTTCTCCTTATCTTATGTGTATCTGTTGTAGATTTTTGCTTTGTGATTACCACAAGGCTTACATAAAACCTGATAGTTATAACAATCTTTTCAGCTAATAACAACTTAACTTTGAATACAGACAAAAGCTAAATATTTTTACTCTCCCCCACACACATTTTATGTTTTGATGTCACAATTCACATCTTTTTACTTTGTCTATTAACAAGTTATTGTAGTTAGAGTTATATTTCTAACTACAAGGGTAAAGTTATACCTTTTATACTAGAGTTACAAGTTTACCTACCACTGTTGCAATATTAGAGTATTCTGAATTTAACTATATACTTACCTTTACCAGGGAGTTTTAGCGGGGAAGCTCCATCCAATAACACCTGCATATATCTTAGTTGTCTGGGTCACTTGGCCACCTCTAGCTGCACAGGAATCCGAGGAAGTAAGTAATATTAGCTGGAAACATAGTATTGTTGCCTGCACAAAATCAGGAGTTGTTAGTAAGGACAAAGTGGAGAATGGATATTAGATAGGCAATGAACAATAGCTGCCATACTATGGAAATGCTACTCTTATAGTTCAAATAGTTCCAATGGCTGATGCTCATGGTCACATCTTTGTGGTTCATTACACTTCCTTCTCTATTTTAAGTACAGATGAAGAGAGAATGGATATTTTATACAGATTTTCCATGGATGCCTTGATCTGTCTTATATCCTGTTTCCCTCATAAAGCTGATGCAGTTGCTAAGCAGAAAAGATTTTCCTAGCACATCATATCAGAAGATGGCATTGCCAGCCTGATATGGTTGTATTGAGATTTCTGTCTTCCAGAGACGGAAGTGAATTGTCAGTAAGCCAGTGTTACTCTCATTTCTCTAGGAATTTTGGGTGATTTCTTGACAGCTTTTAGGGCATAACCTGTGTCTAAAATAGAAAGGGCAAAGCTAACTGAACTAAACTTGTCACCATCAGATATATTGTCCGCAGAGACCAGAGGACTATTGGAAAATGTACTGCTGATCATATTATACCATATGTCATGATGGTTTTATGCATCCCATCCCCTTTGATAGCATAAATTTCTAATTCTTTAGTATGACATTTGATAACCTCTGTAATTTGACCTCTTTCTGCTTCACCACCAGCTAGTCCTCAGCCTTGCCCTTTACCTCAAGCAGCATGACATTACCTGCCATTGTATCTTTCATGCTGTTTTCCACTATTCTGCTTTTGTTCTTGCTATGACCACTCTCAGGAATGCCCCTCCTCCACTTTCTCACCTAGGTATCTCTTACTCATTCTTTAAGTCACTGATTCTCAACTAGGGTGATCCCCTTATCCCCAGCCAGGGACCATTAGGGAATATTTGGAGACATTTACCCCAATTTAGGAGCGGTTGCTACTGCATCTAGTGGGTAGAGGCCAGGTATATTCCTAAATACCCTATAATTCACAGAACAGACCCCAGAACAAAGAATTATTCAAGCCAGAATGTCAATTGTGCTGAGGTTAAGACATGCTACTTTAAAGTTTTGTCTCCTCCAGGAAGAAACTTTTTCTGATCTTTCCAGGATTGTCTTAGATACCTTCATAATGTCATAATGCTATTTAGAACTTCTTAAGAACCTTATACTTTAGTGATTAAGAGCTTGGGCTTTAGAGTCAGTATCTCTGATTTTGAATTTAATTCCACTATTGTGGGGCCTTTGGAAAGTTACTGATCCTTGGTTTCTCAACAGCAAAAATTGGTTTCTAACTCATGGCATTCTGTGAGGATTGAATGAGATAATGCGTGTAAGCTGCTTAGCACAAAGCTAGGTACTCAGTATACAGTAGCTGCTACTGCTGCTGTTATTGTTGTTATTGGCTTATTATTTATTACTCCACTTCTAGGATCAGAGGTGGATTTACCATGAAGCCAGTGAAGCTTAAACTTCAGGACCTCATTTTGCTTGGGGACCTCCCAATGCCCCGAGTCTAATTCTATATTCAGGATTTTACATTATTGTCTTCAAGGACACCCCCCACCCACTTCATCTCCTCATTGTATAAGCTCCAGGCCCTACAGAACTTAGACTCTCTCCCATCACGTTCAGGGCCTCGTAAAAAGCCTTGATGTTTGGGACACAGTAAACATTCACCAGTGGTAGTAAACTACCCAAGACCATAGCCTCTTCCTCACGTTGCCAAACAGCGTGAAGTGAAATGTGCTTATTCACTGTTATGTGGTTTTTTAAAGCCTTTCAGCCTTAAGCTCCCATTGCTGTCTCTCTCTCTTTTTGGTGGGGTCCTCTAGAAGACATTTCCTCTATCTCACAGAAATCAGTAGCATCTCTCTCCTTTTATTCTCTCTTTCCAGTTGAGGATTCACCATTGTGACAAGGACAATAAGGAAAGAAAGCATGTGCTATCACTGATTATTTACTGAAGAAAATTCTGACATAACTGCAACAGCAAAGCCCTGTTTCCATGGGGACTGCCTGCATCTTGGAAATGTTTGTTATCATAAACTTCAAGCTATTATGATATTTGCTATACAATTATCTGACTTACAGAACTCCTCCCTCCCCAACCTCAGCTGACTCTAACATCCCACTCTATGTTTCTAGTAATAAACACTTGCGTATGTGTCTGTGACTGGCTTGCAGCCTTCCAGTGTCAAGGTAGACATGACAGGAAGAAAAGGGCTGGACAGGTCCATAAGGAAAAACCCACAATGGTGGAGTAATACTGAAGCCCAAGCTGGCATTAAAAACTACATGTGGCATTGGCATTCTGACCACAGAGATGTCCAGTGACAGACATTTAATAAAAATGGAAAGATAATAATAGAAAAAAATGTTGCAAGAAAATTAAACTCTGAGCTGACAAGACTCAAGTAAGAATGAGAAATAGTAATACAAATAACAGTTTTTTCATCATATAGCTGATTGTTCAAGGAGGATGGCTTATAGCTTTTCTTCCCTTAAATATGATCTCTCTTCATTATCTGATAGCATCCCTCAGCCAGAGTAGAAATCAAACAGGTCTTCATTGAGAAACCATAGACAACATCTCTTCCTTGACTGATTTCCACCGGTGACTGCTACTTTACCAGTGCTTATTTTGATTAGAATGGAGGCTAGGGAGGGAACAGCCACATTTTATAATTTTGACTTTAGGAAAAGTAGAGGATGAAGGTACAAAGGAGTGTTTCATCATGGGAGAAGTGCTTGTCTGTTATATCCAAGCCTCAACTCTTTTAATCTGTAAAATGAGGTTAATAATAGTCACCCAGGAGATTTTTGCATGGTGTAAATGAGGTGAGACATGGGAGAGATTTATATTGTGGTACTTTCTCCTCAGAGACTCTATTTCATGGACACATTATCTTTAATTAACCAGAAGGACATGCCAGTATCTTCCACATTGATGTCTCCACCCCAGACCATTTTACTGAGCTCTAGACTCATATATTCTGTGTTCCTGGAACATCTCCATTTGGCTTTCTCCAAGGTACCTGAAATGCACACAAACATGCTGAACTCATCACTGTCCCCTAAAATCTGGTCCTTTTCTAATATTTCCCAGCTCATGAATGGTATCACCATTTATTTGAACAAATCAGAAACCAAAATATCAATTTCCCAATCTTTAGTGACTTCATTCTTCTTAGTATCCCAAATGTTGTCCCAGGTCTCCTTATGTCTATAAAGACGGCATTGTAAAAGAAAAGCAGTGATTATTTTTACAAAACACACGCTCTTTTATAAAGTACTCTGTGTCTGAACCAGTTTAGGACCTGGAGTTAACCATTAAATACTGTTCCCTGAACTGCTCACCTGCAGGGATGGAACTAGTACACAGGCAAAACATCCCGTGAAAAGGAGATGCTGTATGTGAATTAGACATGATTTTGTTTATTTCAGCTTCTCTAAAAAGGCAAAGGAAAACTCAGTAGACTTCAGAAGAAGAAAAAAGGAAGTAAGAAAGCAGAATTGAAATGCTATTTTCTTGCCTCCAAACACACAATCCATTTATCAAAGAAGATATCACTCCCACAAATGTTTGTTACTGCCTTTTAATTTCTATTCAATAGCATCAATCAAGTAATGCTAAGCAGGATGTTGATGAATATGAAACTATCTTGAGAGAATGTTCAATTATGTTTACAACTTGATTTTATTGCTCAAATGAATATATTTCAACATCCATAATTGCTACCGATCTCTGATTTAGCATATCTGTCACAATTCTACTGCAGCAACTTTTTAAAAAGGGGTGTATAGAATCACACAGTTTAAGGCTCAGTGGGATATTTAGGATTATCTAGTTCATCACCTTTATTTTCAAAAGAAACTGGGATAAAGTGAGATTAAGCCTTGTCCAAAGTTAAATATATAGTGTCAGAACTGAATTTAGAAACTAGATTTTGTGGATCTCTACCTAGAGTCTTCCCTCTGATACTGGTATTGTCTACCTATTCTATTTTAAACATTTTTCTAAACCATAAAGTTCTTTCACTAAAAGTTCACTGATAAATTTGTTTTGTTAAATTCTTTTTACGTGATTCCTGACACTCAAATCATAATGAAAGTAAAATGAACCTTTGACACAAAACCAAGGGAAATAAATGTGGTATCTTGACAATTTTCTTTCCATGTTGTTGTCTCCCCATGTTCCCTGAACACACTCTGCATCTACCATTGTGAATCTTCCCCTGACCTTGATTATTTCACCAGTTGCTACAAATTTATCATTAGCAGTCTTTTGGATCATTACCAAAAATAATCTATTATTAAAACATCTATATGCTCACTTGTCTACATCTAAACATTAAACTTTCATTTAAAGTTGAATCCAGTAAAACACTTATATTTTAAAACTATTGATAACTGGCTTCTTAACCATCTTTTTTAAGGAGTTGAATTAATTATTAAAATATCAGATTATTTGCCTTGAGATTAACTACGTAGTTTTTAAGGCCACTTTGTATGGGTAGACAGCCTGCTGTTTCCTGAATATTAAAATTCAGAGTACACAAAGTGGGTTTCAGCTTTGTTTAGCTTCTTTGCAGATACCATATACTACAGTGCCCTCAAATTCAGTGTCCTGACATGAAAAACTATTAGCATCCTCATGTGTGTATTTCTCTACATGTATCACACAGCAATAGAAGATCTCGCAGATTAGTGATGCTGTCTGCATCCAGAAGTATCATTTATCAAGCAATGATAAATGTAATGAGGACAAATACAATTTTTTTCAGGTTAAACAACATTTTTATTTCTCCCTTCCCCACATAAAGAAAAACCAGGCAGTCATATATCAAAGCAGACCTGGGCATGCTGGTACAAGTTTATACTGATGTTTTTGACTTGACTGAGTTTTTCTAAATGGCCTGGAAATTAGAGATATCCACTTGCAAGGGGCCACTTGGCCCCGGCCACTATACTTGGTTCAAAAGTGGACATTTGTCTCAATCAGAACTTCTGAGGGTCAATACTTTTATCAGAACTGTTGGGAAGGGAGATTCTTTTTTGGTGTAATAAGAATATAACATTCTTTAACATGAAAATGTACAGTTTGCATTTTTTTTTAATTTATAGAATTCTTACAAAGAATTTTAAATGAAATAACCCATTCTGTGATATTAATCAGACAGGAAATGACAAAATATTATGTTCGTTAAGATCTTACAACAGTCATCAGTTCCGGGTGTCTCTTTTTATTTTTATTTCTTTAGGGGGATCAGGTCTGCAATTGTTGTGGCCTTTATATTTTAAAATATAGAGTAGATCATTTTAAGTGCAACACTCTAAGCTGTCCATTGATTAACTCAATTATTTCCTATAATCCCTCTGCCCTTCTGTGGTACGAAAGAACAAGTAGGTTGATGTTAGTCTCTGTGGTCTATTTCCAGGAAGCTTGTACCTGAACTTTTTCCAAGGTCTCCCAACCCTTGCAGTCAAAACCCAGTGCAAAAAATAAATTACATCGGTAAAGGGTTAGATAAAACCATGAACCTCATCATTGGCATTTTAGAGATTCAGACTCAGTCATGTGTTTCTATTGACTTCACACTCATGGCTGGGTGGCAATAAGAAGACTGTATTTGTATTTCAATATTTATAATTCCGGGAATCCCCTTTTCTTGGATTTTTTTTTTTCTGTCCTATATCCATTCTTCTCTATTCCTCATACAGCAATAACTGAGTTTCTAACAGAGGCCCAAGACAATCAAAATTGAGAGGAATACACTCATTTTCATAGGAAAGGAAAAGTATGGATGGGTCTCTCACCTCCTTACACCTGCAATAGACTGAAGACAGGATAAGTTTTTATAGGTATTAGCATGTTTGGGTTCTTATCTTCTTCATTCCAAAGAGCCAGACCCTTGCTCTCTCTTTGCCCTGGGATTTTTGCAGAACTGAAAATAAAATACTGGGATCTCTGTTCCTATTACCGTGTATTAATGCTTAAATTTACTGAATTTATTTATTCACAGGAGGGTCAGGGAACAAGGAGCTAGATCTCAAAAGGGAATGAGTACATAGCAGTGCGTCTACTGGCAGAGAAGTAGGAGGATGACCAATTTCAAGGGTCCCCAGGAAGTGGGACAGGTCAATGTCAGCAGGCCTTACCCTGGTTTTCTATCACATAAGTCTTTCAGATTACAGGTCACACATTAGTCTCCCTCAGCTGGAGGAATAAAGGTTTGGGTACATTAATCTGATTTAGAGAGATACATATTTTTATTTTAAATGAATGCTTTTCAAATAAGGAAATATCCTCGGTTAGGATATAAATAAATAATGAAAATTATGAAATTCCTATTTCTTACCCACTTGAATTTGTGGATCAAAGAACCATACCCTCGATAGCCATATAGAATAGGCACGCAAAACACAAGTCACTGTTCTCTTGTAGTAAGAGCATCGCCCCTGGACCACGGGCTTGCCATCTTATGAGGAATCCTAACGTGACCATGTGTGGGAAGGGTTACCTTGTATTTCCTGTATGAATGGGCTGGGGAAATTGTTCAGGGTTCTGTGAGATGCTGAGGTCCAGGTCTGCAGGCTCAAGTGATTTAATGCTTTCCCTGGTGTTTGATGTGAGGGGAACCAGGCACAGCTTTCGATGCCCTGGGACGGAGCATGTTTTGTTGTGTTCGCAGATCCTTTAATCTACTGGAGACTTTTTTCACCAGATGAATAAAGCCCCAAAAGCTTTAAAGGAGAAAAATATGCACACTCGACATAAAGATTTATGGATTTCAGTGCAAAACAGTCCAGTGGGGAGATTTAAAAAAATAATTTATATTTGAGGCAGCACAACATTGAGTATTTGAGGCATTTAAGAATTTTAAATATGAGGGACTGTGTTGAGGGGGGGAGCTATTCATTTGAAATACCATATCAGAGTTTAGAACAGGTGGGGAAAATCAACTTTTTTTGTTTTTCTTAAATGGAAGAAAATGTTGCAAATTGAGTTTTGCTTTGCCCACACAGGAGTACTAAGAAAGCAAAGCACCAGCCTTCATCTCTGCTAAAGACCTCCTAATAGGTAATATTGCAGGCACTTCCGCACATTCAACGCAAGCCACCATGTGTGTTTGTAAACAACTAAAGACCTAGCTAATCTTGAGCAATACACAAATGAGCCATCTTTGAGAGTGCCAGTCGACTGCTAATAACTTTCTAAAATTGCTCTACAGCACTAATTGAAACCATAAATCCTCATCACATTCAAAGCCTAACCACTGTATACCATTAGCCCACTTCAGTTCTTAATTTTCTTCTGAGGCACTTTCTTTCTGTATCTTTCTTCCCCTAGGAGCAGCCCCATTAATTATTACAGTTCAAATACCTTGAGCTATTCCTGTTGGAGAGCTATATAGTGTCTCTCTAAGCATGTCAATATGAGGATGTGCTTAATTGGAATACCTACCCCAGTCCCATTGGAACAAGGTCAAAAAATGTTGGTGAAATATATTTCACTCATTCACCCTAGATGCCTGTAAATAACACAGATCAAAAGAATATTTAAATTCTGTTTTGTTAAGGCAGGCTACTTCTCTTACATAGTGGAGCAGGTAGCAGGTTATAGTTGCCTCTAGACGATTTGCCAGACAAGAAAAATGGTTTTGCAGACCATCTGACAGCTTTATTCTTGTGATTCTGGCAGAAAAATAGGCAAAAAAGATTGCAGAGGTGGCTGAGTAGAATGCAACACAAAAGTTCAGAAAAATATTAACTGGTTGTAAAATGAGTGGGAGGCTGTAGTAAAGGAACTGGCATTTCAGTTATATAAAATCACTTATTACAACATTTTTATTGCCAAACTATGCTCCCTTTCTGTACTGTATCTTTGGGTCTGTTGCCTGGAATAGATGGTAAAGAATCCTTCCAAAAGGCGCAAAATGTTTATATGGAAGAAGAGAGAAGCAGCAGCCATAAATTATATTATGTCTGAATCACGCGCCTGATCCCAATGAGCCTGCTGGCAGTGTTGGTCTGATTTATGTTAGGCCCTGTGCTTTTACAGATTGTTCTGGCCCCATTTATTGGCCTGCACAACCACTCCTGGACCTTCTAATGGACACTTGTAACTAATGTGGAATGCTCTGATCCTTGTATCCAGACGAGTCCATCAGGGGCCTTCAAATCATTGAGACAACAGTGAATACTGCAAGTTTTCTTGAAGCAGAAAAAACTGACTCAATGAAGTATTTTCTTGGATGATGGCCCATTTGGTAGAGTCATCTTCACTTCATCCCTTTTAGGCAAACTTGCCCACTAAATACAGAAGAGAAATCGTCCTCTCAACCCACTTGTAAGGACTAATAAGAACCTGGACATCCCCTTAAGGAAGCTCTTCTTTAACATAAGAATTTGAAGAAACAGGCTATGCACCCACTGCAAGAATGCATCCTACAGTTGCAAGAAATATTAATACAATATGACAATTAAGTTCACAAACTCATCCTAAAAAAGTGCTACATCCTCATTGCTGAATATCACTATGGTCACCTTTGAAATACTCCCCTTGGGAAATTATGCACCGATGCCAGCACCTAGTCCACTCTTCAAAGCAATTTTGGAATTCTTTTCTGAATGGCCGTCAGAGCTATCGTTGTATTACCCTTGATGTCCTGGATGTCATCAAAATGTCTTCCTTTCAATATTTCCCTTATCTTTAGGTAAAGAAAGAAGTCATTGGGGACCAAATCAGGTGAGAAGGAAGGGTGCTCCAATACAGTCATTTGTTTACTGGCCAAAAACTCCCTCGCAGACAGTGCTGTGGGAGCTGGTGCATTGTGATGCAAGAACCATGAGTTGTTGGAGAAAAGTTCAGGTTATTTTCATCTAATTTTTTCATGCAGCCTTTTCTTCTCTCTTTTTTTTTAAGTTAAAGTTGATTGGGGTGACAATTGTTAGTAAAGTTACATAGATTTCAGATGTACAATTCTGTATTACATCATCTATAAATCCCATTGTGTGTTCACCACCCAGAGTCAGTTCTCCTTCTATCACTATATATTTGATCCCCTTTACCCTCATCTACCACCTCCTTACCCCCTTACCCTCTGGTAACCACTAAACTATTGTCTGTGTCTATGAGTTTTTGTTTCTCATTTGTTTGTCTTGTTCTTTTGTTGTTTTTGGTTGATATACCACTTATCAATGAAATCATATGGTTCTCTGCTTTTTCTGTCTGACTTATTTTGCTTAGCATTATAATCTCAAGAGCCATCCATGTTGTCAGAAATGGTCCTATTTCATCTTTTCTTACCGCTGAATAGTATTCCATTGGGTATATATACCACAACTTCTTTATCCATTCATCTATCGAAGGACATTTTGGTTGTTGCCATGTCTTGGCCACTGTAAACAAAGCTACAATGAACATTGGAGCACACGTGTCTTTATCTCTAAATGTTTTCAGATTTTTGGGGTAGATACCCAGGAGAGGGATTGCTGGGTCATATGGTAATTCTATTCATAACTTTTTGAGGAACCTCCATACTGCCTTCCATAACGGCTGCACCAGTCTGCATTCCCACCAACAGTGTATGAGGGTTCCTTTTTCTCCACAGCCTCTCTAACACTTGTTACTATTTGTCTTGTTGATGATAGCCATTCTGACTGGTGTGAGGTGATATCTCATTGTGGTTTTTATTCCATGCAGCCTTTTCAGCACTTCCAAATAATAAACTTGGTTAACTGTCCAGTTGGTAGAAATTCATAATGAATAATCCCTTTCATATAAAAAAAGGTTAGCAACATCGTTTTGACTCCTGATTTGGACTGATGGAAAATTTTTGGTTGTGGAGAATTGGCTGACTTCCATTGTGCACTTTGATGCTCTGTTTCAGGGTCCTGTTGGTACACCTATGTTTTATCACCAGTGATAATACAGCCCAAAACATCATCTTGCCTCTCCAAAAGGTCTTGGCAAACCTCAACTCTCCTTTGCTTTGTTCATCAATGAGATCCTTCGGGACCATTTTTGCCACACCTTTCTCATGCCAAGATTTTCAGTTAAGATGTTCCTAACTGTTCCCCTATCGATGTTTACTTGGTCTGCTATGCTTCTTACAGTCAGCCGATGATTTTGATACACAATTCAACTAATTTTTGCAATGTTTTCATCAATTCTGCTTGTTACTGGCTGTCCCGACCTCTCTTCATCAGTGATGTGTTCTCTCACTTCAGAAAAGTGTTTAATCTATTTGTACACTGCCATTTTCTTCATGGCATTATCCCCATAAACTTGGACTAACATGTCCCTGATTTCACTTCCACTCTTGCCAAGTTTAACAAGAAATTTAATGTTTGTTCATTGCTCTAATTCAAGCTCAGACATTCTTGGGACTTCTCACAAAAACACACAGCAATAATGAGCACTACTCAGCAAGAACCACCACAAATCAACACAAACACAGCTGTGAGACACTGATATACCAAGGTTAAGAAACGTTACCAAGCTGTTTGTACAGTGCTGTTGATGTAAGCGCACGGTCGCAAGTTCGTGAAATTAATTGTCAGGCCTATTATGTATTTGCTAAAAGAAAAAAATAGTAATTAAATACTTGGGAAAACACTGGGTGAAACAGTTAAAAATATTTTTCTACTGCAGGACTTCTCATTGCTAATATTATCCTAATAGGCACGTTAGATTTTCAAAAGAGGAATGTATTTATTTCTGATATTCATTTTACCACAGGACTCTTTATTTTATGGAAACTAAAGTCAGTGTTCCTAAGAATACATTAAGAAACAATGCCCTTTTTTATTTAGGACTCTATTAACAAGGAGAAATGATGTTTCTTTGAACGTCAGGCAAATTTATGTACTTAAGTTTTCAAAAAAAATTTAGAACTCCCCATTCTATAGAATAGTGATCAAATGTATTTATTTATTTTATTTTACTTTAGGCATTCAAAATCCTAGACGGTCTGGCCCCAGCCTTTTACTCCCTTTATGACCCATTACTTAGCTTTCCTTGCCACTCACACTCTAGTCTAATTTAGTTCTTGTTGCTCTTTGTACACTCTTTGTAGCTCTCACCTCTATATCCTTGAACACAGTATTTCCTCTTTCTGGGACAAACATTTCCCTTGTTTCTACGTATTTGGTACTTAACCATTTTTCCAGAATCATGCCAAATGCTGCCTTCCAAGAAGTGTTCTGCAGTCTTGCTGTTGGGAATTGGTTTTTCCTGCTTTAGTGTTCCTATTGCATTCAGTGTGGGCTTCTGGTCTAGTTTACGCCAATGTTTCCATGTTCTGATTGTTTGCTGTTTCCATGACTTCTGCTCAAATCCGAGTTTCTTGAGAGCCGGGACTGTGTTTTGCTCATCTTTGGGCACAGAGTCTGTTATATTGTCAGGACAAACAGAATCTAGGTCAAGCTAAAGGAGATATGCAGCCCCTGGATCCCATTTCTGCCGGGCCCTCTTCTCTTAGCTTTTCTGCAATGTTTATGAAGTGGTCAGGCACAGGATGGTGGCAGGTTCCACCTAGAGCTGGCCTAAGGACACTCACCAAGCCTGAGTGTACTCTAATGTGCTCCAGTGTTACATTGTCTGTTTCATAGCTCCACGATTGATAGGGCGATCCTGACTGAGAGACAAGCTGCCATGAGCATGTCTAGTTTATTTGCAGAATTGTTCTAGACTTACATGCATAAGGCTGAGCTTGCCTGTTTTGGGGAGGCAGCTGAGCTTACAAAAGATCTAGTGTACCCCTTTCTCAGATCTACCAACCATAAATGTGCATATCCCCGATGAAAATATTATCTCCATGTTCTTTCCAGCCTCACAGCCTTTGAAGTCCCGTTCCCAGAACCCTTAGGAGGACACTTTCCTGCAATTATTTTATTCTCTGTGACTTCTTCACCGAGTCTATGTGCTGCAGTTTGAGAGACAATTTTCACTCTTAGTTCTTGGAAGCCCAGCCTAGGTCCAAGGCCTATATTTTCCCACTTTATCAAGACACACCTGTAGTCATAGCACATTATTCCCGGAAGCAATAGAGTGTAGGTTTAAGAGCATACAATATACGTTTAAATGAATGGATTGAATTTTTAAAAAATAAAGTAAATATGAGCTCTGGAGTCAAGCTGTCTGGGTTAATATCCTGGATCCAACATGAAATAGCTGTGAGTTTTTGCAAATTAACCTGTGTGACCTCAGTTTATTTAGCTATAAAATAAGATGATAGTCACACCTACTGCACAGGTGTTGTGAGAGTTAAAGGAAATGTCACATGTGAAGCACCTGGCACAATTACTGGCATGTTGTAAGTGCTCAGAAGTGGCAGCTGTTGTTATTTAGAATACAGTGGAAGGACAAATTTAAAGCTTAGAGAGTTCCTGGGCAAAACGTTTAATGTCCCCACTGTCGTCACCTGTAAAATGGATGTGTTGCCTAACAGAGTACCACATGCTTAGCAGCTTCAAACAACACACATTTATCATTTCCCTGTTTCCATTGGTCAGGATTCCAGACACAGCTTAGCGAGGTCCCCTGTGAGGCTGTAATCCAGATGCTGGCAGTGCCTGGCTTCTCACCTGGAGTCTGCAGAGAGTCCACTCCTAAGCTCACTCAGGTCATTGGCAGAATCCATTTCCTGTGGCTGTGAGCTGTGAGCCTCATGGCAACTCGCTTCTTCTTCAAAGTCAACTATCGGGAGAGAGAGATTGAGAGAGAGACTCCAGAGTGATTGTCCTACAGCATGATCACACACGCCCCATCACCTCTGCCGTATAACATTGGTCAGAAGCTTCTGCCCACACTTGTGGGGAAGAGGGCACACAAAGACATGAACACCGAAAGGTGGCGTCATGGCGGGCATCTTAGTGTCTGATGATAACAATAGAAACACTGCCATGGTTGTTGTGAGGATTAAATGAACACATATAAGGCATTTGGAAGAGTGCCTAGTACACAGTAAGGGCTTAATAAGAGTTTTCTGTATATAATCAGGCCTGTGAGTGGAGGAGGAAGCTGGGTTGGAACGAATGAATGAATGGATGAATGAATGAATGAGGCTATTTTTCAGAATTCACAACTGGTAGATTCTTTCCAAGCAAGCTTTATGCTGGGCTGATTTCCCCAGTGGTTTTAGATCAGCGACTGCAAGCTGCCGTGGGTGGTGTTGAATGTCAGCTGTAGGTGGGTATCACTTGCCTTAGTCATGTGTAACTAATTTAAAGCACACTGTGTTTTCAGGCAAGTGTCTGTAATTGCCACTTTTGCTAATTGTGAGAGTGACTTGTTTGCAGTCTTCTCTCACAACTATAAGAAAGTGAGTCTGGAATCAAGGAGTGGGCTTGAATAAATTGGCTTCTTCCTGTGTGAAGTACCTAGGTATCTGTTTGGCACAACAGGTTGGCTTGTAGGCAAAGCTCAGACAATCACAGAGTAAGCTCAGAAATACTGTGTCCAAAAACAGGCTCACTGGTCATAGAAAAAAAAAACCACCAAGAATGAGTTTCCTCATTTAATCAGGAGCCTCTTCTGTGCCAGGCTTTGTGCTAGATACTCAGATGACAACGGAAAAGAAACAGACTTAAAAATCCTGGAATTCTTAACTATGGCCTCAAAATTCTTTGACATTTTTCCCATTGAAGGGGAGGGGGAGCTTGTCTCCTTTCCTTGAATCTGGGCTTTGTGACTATTGTCCAGTAGCAGATGGCAGGAGTGGTGCTGTGCCAGTTTCCAGTCACAGGACTTAAGAAGACTGCAACCTCCACTTCCTGTCTTATGCTCTAGAAATCCAGTCACTATGTCACCATGGGGAGAAGCCATGTGCAGATGATGACAGCCAGTACCACCTGGCAGCCACATGAGTGAGCCATCTCAGAAGTGTATCCTTCAGCTCCAGCAGAGTTGATGCAATGTGGAACAGAGATGAGCATTCCCCAGCAATTCTTGCCCAAATTGTAGACTAATGAGTAAAATGATGGCTGTTGTTTTAAGCCACTAAGTTTTGGGGGTGGTTTGTTATGCAACAATAAAGAACTGGGAAAATTGTGTGGAAAAGGAGACAGATACTAATCAGAAACTAAAACTAGCCATTGTACTTCTATATGCTAAGATCCTGCTCTGTGGGATATGGGTCTATGAGGACATTGAGCAAAGGAGCTTCTGACTTAGGCTGTTCAGTCAGGGAGGGCTTCCCTGAAGAAGTAATGCTTGAGCTGAGATAGAAAGGATGGAAAGAAGTTAACTAGATGAAAAAGGAGCAGGAAACAGTTTGTGCCAAGTCTTCATGGTGAGAAAGAGATACTTGAAGAACTGAAAAAAAGGTCAGTGTGGATTGAGGGGAGAAGAAAGTGAGAGTGATTTAGGAGCTGCAGGTAAGACAGGCAATGTTCTGATGTTAGAGCATGTCTGCCTCTGCACTAGGCAAGGCCCTGTCATGTGTAGGGTGAGTGGAAGAGAAAGGGATGAAGTTTTACAGGAATTTAGTGTAACCTGCCCATCTTACTTACAAATGCAGTTCATAGTAAGTGACCACACAGCTAGCATTGGATAGGGGTCTTGAATCACGAGGACTTAATTGTTTCCTGGCAGAAGAAAGGTTGAAAAACATTTAATCAACAGTTCTAACTACCTTTTCAAACTGAATTTCACAGCTGACCTAATTCAGTAACAGTGTCTACAGGAGTTTTTAATAGATTCACAGGGACTAGTGTTTCACAGACTTCTCTCTATTTTTACATCTTTACAGAGAAGAAATTATTCCTTATAGCTAAGCATACTTGCTAGAACGTTGGCCTGCTTTCTCTCCTCTTGCTCCTGTGCGTATGGGAAAACACTGAGCAGAGGGCTTTACGTAGATCTGGTTTAGGTGCACGAGGACAGTTGCTTCAACCCTCCTCTGTCGTCTAACTGTTTTGATCATCCTTTATTTTTCAGGCAGTATCTTCTGCCCGTACCCCTCAGAGTTACCCTTTCCTTTCTTTCCATACCCACAGCATCCCCACATCACCTCATACCTCAGACTCAGCTTCATGTAAGCAACAAGGATTTTCTGAACACCTATTGTGTACCAGGCCCCAGGCACTGGGGACTTAGGAGTGAAATCTACTGTAATCTGACAAGGACACTGGGTCTCAACCCCAGCAACATATTAGAATTAATGGAGGGATAAAGAGGACAGAGATGGGAACTTTAAAATATGTTGATATCTAGGATTTATTCCCAGAGATTTCAATTTTATTTTATTTTTTCACTATTTGAGTGGGAGGTTACAAATAAACTGTAGAAATAAGCTAGAATGATCCATGCAGTAATTGACCAAACTCAGAGACACATCAGTATGAATTCATGTTTGGCTTAGTATAGGTACAGATGATTACATGTAAACATATTTATAAAAATATGTATATACATGGGTTAGTATAATCACATATAGTTCCTTGTTCTATCATCTGATCTGACATGACTCAGAAGCCATGATACCACAGTAGCAATGATCACACCTGAAGATCAGATCTTGGTATCTAATCCCATTCTTCCAAAAAAAGAACCAGCGATCCTTCTAAAAATGGCAGATTTTAGGACTGGGGCAGGAAATATACAAGATAAGCCTGGAGCACTTGTAGTGCAGAAAATAAGGGTATACACACACACACACACACACACACACACACACACAAAATGGTGAGAGTAAGGCAAAGGAACACTAGAAGAGCTCCCAGTGGCCAAAGCCGAGAATATTCAAGAAAAAAAAAAAAGAAAAAAAAAAGTGGTATTGGAGTATAACCCAAAGTATAAAATAAATATCCATGAGTCCATACTAGTATACATAAATGATTACATAAACAAATGGGGAGAAAATAGAAATAAGAGAAACCTCCCATGCAGAAGAATTCCAAATAATTTATGTATAAACTTTGCCTTCAAAGAGATGGAACATACTCCCCACTCAAGTGTGGGTTGCACATAGTGACTGCCTCTTGAAGAGTATTTATAGTATGGATGGGAAGAGTGACTACAGTGGGAAAATCTGACAAATAATACCTCAGCCAGCCAGATGCTCAAGGTCAACATTAACAATGGTAGGTCTTGATGATCGTGTATATTCTTGACATGATATGATGCAAATGGCCCTTTTACCTCTGTGATCTTCCTCCCAGAAAACCATAACTTCAAATGTAATCGTGGGGAAAACATCAATAAATCCCAATTAAGGGACATTCTGCAAAATCCCTCATCAGTATTTCTTAAAACTGTCATAGTCATCAAAAACAAGGGAAATCTGAGAAACTGTGGCAGTCTAGAGGAGCGTAAGGAGAGTTGACAAATAAATGTGAGGTGGTATCCTGCACAGGATCCTGGAACAGAAAAAGGACATTAGATAAAAACTAAGGAAATCTGAATAAAGTATGAGATTATTTAATAGTAATGTATTAATATCAGTTCATCAATTACAACAAATGTAGCATACTAATATAAGATGTTAACAGGAGAACCTGAGTGTGGAGTATATGATAAATATCTATACTATCTGCTCAGTTTTTCTATAAATCTAAAAATATTCTAAGATAAAACATTTATTTAAAAAATAAAAGTCTGCTTCATAATATTTTGGTTATCTCCATATTGTTTGTCTTCTGGGCAATTAACTAGACTGTAAGTTCTTTGAAGACAAAGAATCTGCTTTTCTTTTATGTTATTTTACCATAGTACTACACACAATAGGCAGGCAACTATGCTAAATTTACTGCAATGATAATGTGGAATTTTTAAGTAACACACATCACCCTTATAAAATGAAAGAGGATTTAATTAAAGTAAAAGTGAAGCATATTAAAAACACTCATGATTGTGTGATTTCTAAGAATATCACTGTTCATGTTTTCATATTCTTCTAAATATTCTTTATTTTACACTATAAAATTGAGATCATGTATTAGCTACTATTTTGAAACCTATTTTCACTAATAGTCTATTAGGAAGTGTTTCTCATTCCATAAATAACCTTATTACAATATAAAATAAGAATTTTAATAGCTGGATAATGTTTGATAGCAAGGTTTGCTCAAGTACATAGGGGAGGAAGGAAAGAGGCAGAATTAAAGTTGGGGCGAATAGGAACCATTGTAGGTGATTTCAGTGGCTGTGGCATTGGGTATCAGGAGTGTTTAACTTGCTGTGTGGTGGGAGTTGGGCAGGCAAAGGGAAAATTAGTCCCCTTTGCTCCTCTAAATTCACTTTTCTGCAGACAAAAGTTCATTTCAATGCTTCTCCTTTTTCACTGCAAATGAGGAGAAAGATAGTCACCAGCAAGTTGAAGAGCATCTTCAATGCCATCTTATCCCTTTGTCTCATTAGGCGGCTATTCCAAGACTCAGAATTTAGTTGGCAGCCATTGAAAAGCTCTGCTGCGTTTTTTGTAGAGCTCCAGCTTTTGCAGCTCAAAGCCACTTTCTAGCCCAGTTGTACAATAGCAGAGTGTTGCCAGGAAAGAACAAGTTGAGAGTTTGCTGCTTTTCTTTCCTGTCCTCAATGTATACTGCAGCACAGAAAGACCGGCAGGATATGGGAGCTGATCTCATGCTGCAAATCCTCCACCAACTTCTACTCCCCATCCCCGCAAAATCAAGTTCCACACTGCCAGGCAGATTCTTTCTTCATAGAACAAACTGTGCTTGAGATATACCAAGTAATCTTATGTAGGTTTTTAGTTAGGGCAATGCTAATATTTCTTTTTCAACCAATTACCTGGAAGCAGAAAAAGAAATCAGATAGGCTTTATAAAAAACTAGTTGCTGGGTCCCAAATTCTGTGATATCCATTCCCCTTCAGACATTTAAAACCAAAATTGAAGGGAAGGCTTTATCTAAGTGGGTAGTTGTAAGTGGAGTTATATTTGGCCAGCATAATAAGAACATTTAGAAAATAATGAGTGTTGACATGGGGAGCGAGGGAAGAAGCAGTCACGAAAGTGTGGGACCAGTGTGGATTTGGAGTTTTGAATAGCATGTGGGTTACTGCTGGTATTTGAGAACTTTTGTCTAGGATGGATTACAGATATAGGAATGACATGTGTAGGCATCTAATCAGCATTTAATAATGCCAAATCAACAACTGATTCACTTTGATGAAAAAAACAAGTCCATGAATTGATTCAGTCTTGTGAGAAAGATACTGTAGGGTCCTATGGATACGTGTTTCTGAGTGTTAGGGGAAATTCACGGCCACTGAAAACCAAAGTTTTTGAAATACTAGAACTTCAAATTTTCGAGTTTTTTGCTGTAGAGAAATTTCAGGATCACGTCCCATCTTAAATCCCATCCCAGAAAGGTTAGTTAGAGAAGTAATTTAAAGCCCTTCTTTAAGATTGGATGTCACTAAAATATGTATTAGGAAGGAGGAATTGAAAGGTTTGGGTTCAAATTCCTGCTATGTTATTTTGGTATGCCCTCCTTATCCATGGTTTCACTTTCTGCAGTTTCAGTTACCACAGTCAAACGCGAGGCAAAAATATTAAATGGAAAACTCCAGAAATAAACAATTCATGTTTTATTTATTTATTTATTTATTATTTTTTTTTTACTTCCTATGCTGCACTTTACATTCCCATGACTATTTTGTTAACTACCAACTGGTATTTCATAGTTTTTTGTACTCATTTTTTTTTTTTTGCTTTTTTCCCAATTTTTTTTTCAATTACACTTGACATTCAATATTATTTTATATTAGTTTCAGGTGTACAGCATAGTGGTGACATTTATAAAATTTATTCAGTGAGTCTTCTCGATTAGCATACATAGTTGTTACAATACTTTTGACTACATTCTCTATTCTATACTTTACATTCCCGTGACTATTTTGTAGCTACCAATTTGTTCTTCTTAACCCCTTCACCATTTTCACTCAGCCCTGCCAACCTCCCTTCATTCTGGCAACCATCAGTTTATCTGTACCTATGAATCTGTTTCTGTTTTAATTGTCCATTTATTTAGTTGTTTAGATTCCAAATAGTGTCTCAATCACTTGCTCCCTCTTTCTTCCTTCTGGTACTCCTATGATGCAAATGTTTTTACGCTTGATGTTGTCCCACAGGTCCCTTAAACTATCTTCATTGTTTTTTATTCTTTTTGTTGTTCCCATTGGGTGTTTTATGCTATCTCATCTTCTAAATCACTGATTCGATCCTCTGCTTCATCTAATCTGCTGTTGATTCCTTCTACTGTATTCTTCATTTCAGTTATTGTATTTTATTTCTGCCTGGTTCTCTTTTATGGTTTCTAGGTCCTTTATGCTTGCTATCTCTTTGTTGACATTCTCACTAAGTTCCTTAAGCATTCTTATAACCAGTGTTTTAAACTCTGTCTCTGGTGGGTTGGTTGCCTCCATTTCATTTAGTTCTATTTCTGGAGGTTTCTCCTGTTCTTTTTATTTGGGACCTGTTTTTTTTTTGTTTCCTCATTCTGGCTGCCACTCTGTGTTTGCTTCTATGTGTTAGGTAGATCTCCTATGCCTCTCAGTCGTTGCCGGGTGGCCTTATATAGTATATGTCCTGTGTGGTCCAATGGCACAGTCTCCCTGATCTGTGCATGTGTTCCAGGAGTGTCTCTTGAGTGTGTTGTGTGTGTTCTATTGTAGCTGAGACTTGATTGCTTTGGGTGCATCAGTGAGGGGGACTGACTCCCAGGCTGAGTGACTGGAGAATTGGCTACACCCACAGTGTATGAGCAGCTGTGTGGGGGTAACTGATCAGAGGGAGCTTTGCCCCTGTGGGCTCTCATGCCTGTTGAGACCCCCCTTTGTGTGTGCTGCTCATAGGAATAACCAGGTAGTGCTCTGATGTGGTCTGAAGCTGGCCTCTGGGTGTGTTGTTTCTGGTGTCTCTTCAGCAGGGTTTATGTGCAGGCACATTTCAGCCTTGCCTGTGACCAGTCTGTGGTTACCTGGTAGGAGCCACAAAGCTATATGTGGTTGGCTGCTGCTTATGCTGGAGCTGGGGGCATGTGAGGGTGGCCTTACTGTGAACCAAGGCCGGCTGCCACCAGTACTGGGCCTGAGGCAGCTTAGCAAAAGGCCCAGGTCTCCCTAGACCTATTGCCACCCTCCAACTGCCTGTGAGGCCCAGCTGTTGAAAGAGCCTCCTTAGGTGTGTGCGCCGGGCTGGTTGACCCAATGTTGAGAGTGTCCCCAGTGATGCAGCACTAGCTGGGTGGGGCAGGGTCCCAGGTTTTCACAAGATGAAGCAGGTGGTATTTACAAAGTTAATGCAGATGTCGTTCTTGCACCAGCACTGAGCTTGTGACCACTTGGCAGCCAGCCACCACTTGCTTTGAGGCAGTGCCTGGCCTGCGACTACTTTGCAAAATGCTCTTAGAGCACTGCAGCCAGCCACCTCTCAAGTCACGCTTGCAAATCCTGGAGAGCTCACCAAGGGAGGCTGGGGTACAGGTTTAGATCACTGCTCGCCACCAAAAGTTCCCCAAGCTGCCTCAGGTCATTTTCTGCTGTAAAAGACTTCTGCAGTTTGTGGGACATGGCCAGCCACCCAGGCACCTTGAGTGCCCCTGGCGATGGAGCTCTAGGTGGATGGTGCTGGGTTCCAGGGAGCTACGAGGTGTGGCCAATGGTTTTTACAAAGTTAATGCAGTTTTGGTTCTTGCACCAATGCTGCACCTTTGCAAAAATGCCCTGAGAACGCTGTGGCCAACCACTGCTCACCTCAGGCCTGCAGGGCCCCATGAGCTGCCCAAGAGAGGCTCTAATGTAGGTTTGTGTTACTGCCCACCACCCAAAGTTCTCCGGGCTTCCACAGGTTGTCTGCTGCTATCAAAGGCTTCCACAGCTTGCGGGGCAGGCTAGGCACTCAGTAATGAAGAGTATACTGGGTGATGCAGTACTAGCTGTGTGGGGTGGGGACCCAGGACATCACCAAGGTGGTACACACGTGCAGTTTTTACCAGACCAATGCTGTCTCAGATTTAGCCCTTTGGGGGAGGGTTCAACATAGAAAAGATGGTGCCCTCCTGTAGGCTACACGTGAGTCAGATTCCACACAGAGATAATGGCTCCTGTCCTTGCAGCCCTCATCCTAAAGCCACACAACTCAGTCTTTCTCCATATGTCTCTGGTTCCTCCCAAGTTGCCACCCCACCACCAGAGACCAGGTAAGTGTTTGCAAGTGAAGCTATATGTGGGCTCTTTAAGATGGTGTCTGGGTTTCCAGCCACCTTCCATCTCACGCAGATGGACAGACAGAGTCATCACTGATTTTCACTGTTAGATGTTGTGGAAATTCTTCTTCCCAGTGCAGGAACCATGGGCTGAGGAGCCCCGTATGGGGCTGGCACCCCTCCCTCTTCCCAGGGGACCACTGCCAGCAAGGTGTCCCCCTTGGTGTTCAGCTACTATCTGTGGATTTGGGGTCAGCCCTTTTCGCATCTCTACCCCTCCTACCCGTCTTGATGTGGCCTCTTTATGTCCTTAATTATTGGGGTTCTGTCTTCAGATGATTCTTGAGGTTGATTTTTCTATAATTTATTTGTAATTTTGGTGTGATCCTGGGATACAGTGTGCATAGCATTTGGACCTGCCATCTTGGACCTCTCTCCTGATATTGCCTTTGTTTATAGTCTGTCTTTCCCTCTAGAGTAAGAACACCACCAGAGCAAACATGTCTGTTTTGTTCACGGCTATATCCCCAGTGTCCAGAACAGTATGTGACACTTAGTAGGTGCTCAATACATAATTTTGGAATCCATGAATAAGGAAACAAAAACTCATGAAGATTAAGAAATTGCCTACACTCAAAAAGGTCAAATCAGGCAGTAAGATTTGCAGTATCTGAGACTTAAGGTCTCTCTGAGATGGGGGAGATTTGGGCCCTTTGGACTATGGTCTGCTAATTTCTGATAGTCCCTGAAGTGCTGTTCTTGCCAAAAAGTGTTTTTTTTAGAACTCTTGGCAATAGTGCTTCAGTGAGTAAGTCCTGCCTGGGTGCCTGGTGCATAACAAGCTGACACTGCGAACTCCTGGAGTTCTATGCATAACCCAAATTCATAGCCCTTGACATGGCCTGTCAGCTTCCACTGCCTTTGGTTCTAAATTGTGTGATCTTAGCATAATTAGGCCAGTTTTTGTCATTCCACAACTGCTAAGTATGCAGTGGCTGTGGCGTGTTATGGCTCCTCTTGGAAGCAGATGACATATCATGAAATATTTATTTAAAAAAACAAGTGCAGGCTTTCTTAATTATTACCACTGACTGCTCCCCCCTCAAAATCCAGGAGAGGTGAGTCTGTATATGGCAGAACTGCTTGAATATGATAATTTCCTTTTGATCTTTAATATTCCTAATCCGCATTTGGATACATTTTATGGCTTCTTTGAAAAGCTCCACTCACCCTCACTGGCTGGTTGTTTATTTTCCCCAATCTGCAATGCCTTTTGTTGTATCATTTCCATTTCTTAAATTGTTTCCAATGAATAAATATTGCCCCAACAGCTCTAGTTTAATAAAACTATTATTGCTCATTACCTCTCTGTGCTAGTATTAGCTGGAAAATATGCACTGGGATTGTTTTGTGCATTAATATTTTTAAAATCACTTCTTACTCTGGGACCCCTGGAGTATATTCTTATGAGTAGAGAAACAGATCTTTGGACATGAGTTAATGACTTCAGGTCACTGCTAAATAGGACCCAGTTATTACTTAAAGGAATCATCAGTTCTTGGGTGGGCAAGTAGAATTAGAAAGCGAAATGTACTTCAGCTTTTCACAAGCCCCCTGGAGCTCATAGGAGGAAAATAGTCGTTATAGCTGCTTGGTCTTGCACTTTTTCTCATACGGGTTCCAACCCTCCCTTCTGTCTTCTTCCTGTTGCTTTCTTCCCTTTTCTCTTACTCTACAGCTCCCTTCTCATGTGAATATGAGAAACTTATGCGTATTTAATGAATTTTCACATGTGGCAGAGCCCAGGGTCTCCCACCTCCACAAAATGGAATCAGAAGGCGGAAAGCCAGTCTCGTGTGATGATCATGAGATCATTCATTGTGCAGCCACATTACAACAGGAACACAACATCTCTCAGGTGTCTTTTGCCCTTTCTCTACTGTCTTCAGCCTGCTTCTTTTTTGAGGAAGCCAAGGAAATTGGAATGGATAAAAAGATTTGCACTAGGATCTCAAAATATTCATTTACTTTTATACTCTCCTAATAAGGAAAGTAGAATCTAGTCTTATCATCCCCATTTCATCGATGGAAAAGCTAAGGAATTGAGATGCTAAGATCTAAACATTCAGGTGGAACCTAAGGGTAATTAGAGGAAATAGTTAATACATACAAAAGATTATATATAATGCAGTTAGACATAAAATACAATAATAAAATGAATACTGAGAATGCACTATCCAACTCAAGAACTAGAACAGTACTAATACAATTGAGTTCATGTAGATAGTCCCAGAGCTAACTACTATTCTAAGTTTTGTGTTTATTCTTCCTCTGCTTTTTACAAAATAGTATTACTACATTTGTTTACATTTCTAAATAATGTACTACTTCATTTTGGTTATTTTAAAGGCCAATAAAATGGTAATGTACTGTAAGTAGTTCTGTGACTTTGTTTTCACTAATACAGCATAACTCCATCATAACCAATACATGTGGTCCAAAAAATTCAAGCATATGAAATGCAGGGTCACATTACTTACGGACTAATGAAATGAGGAGAGCAAGCAAGTTGGCTAGAATTCCAGAAGTCCAGACGCACAGTTCAAATCCATTCTTGTCCTGACTGCTCCTGGTGGCAGTTGCCGGTTCCTGTGGAATATCACTGGGGACAATTCTACAGTCTGTGTCACCATTTAAGGGACAGCCACCAAGTGGAGCCAACTGACCTGCACTGGACTGTGATGATATTTGTAGGTCACTGAGATTTGGGTTGTTTTAGAGCAGCTGGTTTAGCTATCCTGATCAATGCAGCTTCTTTCTATAGCAAATGACCGTGTTCAGATTTATGCCTTCTCTGCCCTTGATCATCCTCACTAGAGACTTATTGACTTTGCTAGTTTTTCAAAGAACAGACTTTGCTTAATGGATTAGCTCTATTTAAATGTGTGTGTTTTTATTTCACATAAAAAAATTTTCCCTTCTACTTTCCTTGAGCCTTTGGGGTTATTCTTTTTTTCAATTCCTTTGATGAGTTGCTTAGCTCACTGATTTTCAGACTATCATCTTACGCAGGCATCTAGAACTACACATTTTCTTGAAACACTAGTCTTGGTCCATGTCACAAGTCTTGATCTGTAGTTGTATTAATCAGGATAGTCTAGATATGCTACAGAAATAAACAGTTCCAAATTCTCATTTAAAGAACAAAGGTTGTTTCTAACAATTTCTAAGTTGATGCTAATGATGCTTGGTCCTGGACCACACTTCGAGTAGCACTGCTTTAAATCCATCTTTCCTCCTTGAGCTAGTGATAGCTATGAAGTAAGCTATGTACCTTCGCTATGAAATAGATAAGTACCCTTTATTCCTGAAATCACTTATTCCTTTTTATTATTCCTTCTGCTGGGGGATTTTAAACCCTCCTTTTCAGGTAGGGAAATTAAGGGGCATAAGAGGTCTCCCCCCAAGGCAGTGGCAGGCATTCAACCCTGGATGCTGACTTCACATGGTCTTATTCAACTGTGTCTGGACCACACTTGAACGCAATTCAGGGAGCTCATGCAGTATGCCACTCTTGCATGTTTCCATCACTTTTCCCTGAACTGCCCACCTTGAAAGGCACCCGTCAAACTGAAATACCATTGTGTAGGCTAAATCTCACAATGTCTGCTATGCCTACCTCAGGCTTAAATGAGGTTCCTTCCACATAAATGAACATTGGGGCATCTTATAACCCTATCTGACCACTTATTGGGCCAAAGGTGGGCACCTGACTTAAAGGCAGCCCAGTGGGAAAGCTCCATGTAACAAGAACAATCAGTATTAACTGGGCTACTTAGGTTCTCATCCCCATGAGGCCAGATGCATGATAGTTCTTGTTCGCTCCATGACACCAGGTGATAAGACTCTCCATGATCAAGAGGTTGAAACTTTTATTGCTAAGAGAGAGTTAAAGGAACCTGTTTTCTAAGCCTAGGCTCATAGGGACATAGTGTTTGATTGCTCAAAAGGCAAAGGCATCGATGGATAAGAAGGAGCAGTTTGCCCCGGGCACAGACAAGTATTTTTAAATTGCTTGCTGGGTGATAATTTTAAAAAGCAAACTTGTGGATTTTATTATTGTTTTCACATTTTTTTTATAGAAAAGACACCCTCTTATTACCTGTTCTGACACTGAATACACTCATCAGATACCCTTGGTATGCCACTGTCAAAAAGACAGGCTTCTGGGGTTTGAGGGTAGGGGTTGATGGTGTGCTCTTCATGGGGATGAGAGGGGAAAGAACACCCCCTCTCACACAGCACCTAGGAGGGGCAGACCTGTGATAACAGTGGCATGTACACGTATGGAGAGTGAGCACCATATGCTGTGGCCTTGGGAGCTGAAATCATACAGGGAGAGGATGCTTGAACAGCTCTGAATTAATTACAGGAATTTAGTCAATGCCATCCTAGCTGCTATCCACAATGGACTATGAATACCAAAGGCTCTTTTCCAAGCTCACTAGACTTTCGTAAATTCCAGAGGTCTTATTCATCCATTTCTCCAAAAGGATTAAAAATTTTCACCAATGTGATGATGGGGCGTGGGAGAAGGTCTGATTTAGAAAAATTAAGGAGTATGATGTTTCTTGTATCTGTGTGTCGAGAACCTAGTGATACCTATTAAGCTGTCTTGCTTATTGCTTATTTATTCTTACAATAGCCTTCACAGTTTAAAGAAATCTGAGTGATCCTTTATTCCTTGCATATAATAGGGGGCAAACTGACTCAGACACATACAAAATATGACAATTAAGTTCGTGAACTTGTTGCAACAATGTTGCTAACCTTTTTTTATATCAGAGGGATTCTTTATTATGAATTGTTACCAACTGGACAGTTAACTTAACCAAGTTTACTATTTGGAAGTGCTGAAAAGGCTGCATGAAAAAGTTAGATGACCTGAACTTTTCACCAACAATTCATGGCTCTTGCCTCATGACAATGCACCAACTCACATGGAACTGTGTGAGGGAGTTTTTAGTCAGTAAACAACTGTATTGAAACACCTTCCATACTCACTTGATCTGGCCCCCAAGGACTTCTTTCTTTACCTGAAGATAAAGGAAATATTGAAAGGAAAACATTTTGATGACATTCAGGACATCAAGTGTAATACGATGACAGCTCTGATGGCCATTCCAGAAAAAAAGTTCCAAAATTGCTTTGAAGGGTGGACTAGGCACTGACATTGGTGCATAGCTTCCCAAGGGGAGTACTTCGAAGGTGACCATAGTGATATTCAGCAATGAGGTATGTAGCACTTTTTCTAGGATGAGTTTTCGAACTTAATTGTCTGACCTCATATTTCAAAACAAGTCTCCCACAAACAGCCATTTGCTGTTTCAGGTCAAAGAGGGAAATTATCCAGTTTCACATGAAGATTAGTGTCTTAGAAAATGAGTTTCCAACCCCACATTTTTCCTTAATGGTTCTGGCAGGCCCATTTTCCTGTGTTTGGTGAAACATTCTGGAGAATGCAGAGTCGGAACCCGAGCCAGAGAAAGAATAAGTGGATTGCCAGGAGAAGGTAGGAAAATGGGGACAGCAAACATTGTATTTCCACAAATATAGGGCGCCTTCTTCTATTCTTTCTCCTGAAAAATGGCTTATTTGGAAAAATCATACATTTTCCCACAACCTGTTTGAACCTTTTGGACAGCGTGTTGCATCCCTTCTTCAGTGATACTTACCTCCCTTCATGATTGCCAGCTCATACTGTGTCCCCCAAAGCAACACCAATGCCTCCTTGACCTTGAGTCATCATCGGGTTATTGCTGGGTTTTCAGAATCCCATCTGCCCATACCAGATGGATGGATTCTTTTGCCATCACAGGAGGGAAGTCAGAGTGTGAACTCTGAATCATACAGAGTTCATTCAAGGCTCTAATGAGAAAGATTTCAATTTTTGCCCCATAATCAAATGTTTTTCCTCATCCATAGAATTAGGATTTGGCCACAGCAACTGTATAGATTCAGGGAGTCTCATAGACTAGACTGAGAAGTAGTCTGTTTTCTGAATTCACTCATCTTCTTGGGGCATTGTTCCTGGTCCCATGACACTCAGTTTCCTCCTGGGGACAGTGAAACCCCACCACTCAGGCCATTCTGGCCTTAACATTTCTGAAACTCTTCTTTCCCTGAAGGCTATGTTAAAATTAGCCTGGATTGACTTAATGCTGGGACAAATTTAAAATTAGTCATTAATGTCTACTTTATTTATTTATTGCTGTATAAATTCAACCCAAAATTTAGTGAACTAATCGGCAACATTGATATATTATTTCTCCCAGTTCTTTCGGTCAGATATTTGGAATAGGATCAAATAGACAGTTTTCACTTAAGTCTGTCATACAGTTGCAATCTTATGTTGTCAGGAGCTATAGTCATCTGAAGACTTGACAGGGGTTGAGGGGCCCCTTTCCAGAATGACTCATATACGTGTCTCGTCATTTGGTGCTGGCTGTTGGTTGGGGGTTCCAGATCCTCGCCATAGGGTGACTGAGTATTTGCAATACTGAGTATTTGCTTACTTCCCTAATATGAGGGATCCAAGAGAACAGTGGAAGTTGCAATGTTTTTTGTGTTCTAGCCTTGAAAGTCACTGCCACTTCCATTGTATTCTATTGGTTGAGGCAATGACCAAAGCCTGCCCATGTTTTAGGGGAGAGAACGTCAACCCTACCTCCTGATGAAAGAGTGTCAAAGTCACATTGTAAGAAGAGCACCCATGATGGGATATATATTATTCCAGCCATTTGGGGAAAATATAAACTGCTATCTTAAGCAAATGTGGGAAGGAGAGAAGAGTTGAACATTTACAATTTATAAATGCCTGTGCTTTGCCTTTCTTCACACTTGTGTGATCGCCCAAGTAAGGTCCTAACTTTCACTCATTTCTGAACCTCTCATATACAGTTTCTGGTTACTGTCCTAGGGATGTCAAGGGACAACCCTACTTTCTAACATTATATAGTCAGGCTGGTAAAAATTTAATGAGTGACCCAGGAATAACTGTTGGAAAGACAGGTTTTCTAAGTTTCTGAGGGTACAAAGCCTTGCCACAAAAGCCTGAATATATAATGTTAGAAAGTGGGATTGTCCCTTGAATGTAATCTAGGGCAGTAGCCAGAAACTGTATATGAGAGATTCAGAAATGAGTGAAAGTTAGGCACTAACTTGGGCGATCTCACAAGTGTGAAGAAAGGCAAAAGACTAGCATTTATAAATCGGAAATGTTCAACTCTTCTCTCCCTCCCTAAAATAAAGGGTTCTAAGATAGTTTTTACTTAGGGAAGCTCTGACTTTATAAGACAGGTTCTTTGGGCTATCCAGATGCAGAATTAGAGAACAGAGTTAGCAAGGTGGGGTTGGAATGGAGAGTGAAATGGGAAGAGGGAAGAAAAGGGTAAAGGATTTGGGCCTACAGTAATGAGCTGATTTACTTAACCAGAGTGGAAAGAAAGCACTTTGGCCTGAAATGAAGGAGGAGTTGGGAGGATAATTTGAGGGTTCTTACAGGACAGTTATGCTATGAGGGTAGTAGAAGAATTAGAATTTCATGTATTTGAACTGTGCATTTGCATTGCTATTCTTTAATAGTCTTAATATATTTGAGAAAAGAATGGGATTCTCTTTAAATTAATTTTGCCCACTGAATTATATGTTTGAAATGGGATTCATCCCAAAGACTGAACCACTTGAGTACTGGGGTTCAAGAACCCAGAAAATAAATATGTGGTTAAAAGTGTGATCTCTGAAGTCACACAGGTCTGGATATAAATCTTGGCTTATCAAGTACTAACTGGGGGCTTGTGACAAATTATTTACCGTCTTTGGGTCTCAGTTTTATCCCTAGTCAAATGAGGTAATGTGTTTCAAGGCTCCTCTAGCATTTTAAATACTAGACCTGATGCAGCCCCAAATCATATGACTTCCTACAGTTTGGCATCCAGGCAAAATCAGGACTTTAAAAAATAGAGTCACTGAAACAGAATAATAAGAGGAGTTGCTTAAAATAGAGGTTCTCCGGCAAATCCAGGGCACAAGACTCTTCATTTAAGACAAAGCTTTTCAGCACTTGCTGTGGAAACTGGGGCATTCCACTTAGCTCCTCAGCTTCTATTTGGTATATTCACATCAGGAAGGAAAATAAGTTGTAAAGGAATCAAGTAGAATTCTTTTTTAAAAAATACATCTAAATTCTGATAAGTCCTAATTAGATTTTAACTTTTCTTCAGAGATATTTAAAGTGAAAATAAAGTTGGAAACTGAAGCAAAATATCCACTTTTCCCCAAAACTTAAAGTTTTATTTGGGAAAAACATTCAGAGATTTTTGTTTTCATTTTACTTAAGGCTTAGTTAGATGCATCCCCCACCCCACTATAAAAAGGAGTTTCAATATGATTCATGTACAATTTGAAGTTATTTTTAAATATTTACTTTTTCTGTCATTTTTCAAACCTACTAAGGTTTTACTTAAATCTCGAGTCTTAGGTTGCTGAGGAGAGTAATGATAGTATTTTAATATGAAAAACCTGCAATAATCTGAACCCCTTCTATATCCTCAAATTAGTTATTACTTCCTTCTTTCTTTTTATTTCCTTCTCTTTCTCTAGACCTCATTTTCATGGCTATCTGTTTGAGCCTGTCACAATGCTTAGGACTTTTCATATATTCTGTCATTTAATTTTCACGACAATTCTCTGAGTGTTATATTATTATCGCCAATTTAGAAGTAAGAAAATATAAACCCACCATGATTAATTAACCTGTCCAAGCTCCCACAGTCTAAGATGGCACAGCTAAATTTCTGATTCCAAAATATTTCTATCATAACACACAAAATTCTTCTTTTATTTTCTACTCAATCACAATTACTACTAGTTGACACATCAAGTAACATGTTGGAGTATGATTACTGGATCATATGGTAAGACTATATGTAGCTTTGTAAGAAACTGCCAAACTGTCTTCCAGAGTGGAGATACTATTTTTCATTCCCACCAGCAATGAATGAGACTTCCTGTTGCTTCACATACTTGATAACATTTGATATTGTCAGATATCTTTTTTTTAAATTTTAGCCATTCTCATAGATAGGTAGAGTTATCTCAATGTTTTAATTTGAACTTCCTTAATGACGTATTATGCTGAACATCTTTTCATATGTTTATTTGTCGTTATTTATCTTTTTTGGTTCAGATCTTTTGCCTATATTTAAAATTATGTCAATTGTTTTCTTATTGTTGAGTTTTATAGGTTCTTTGCATATTTTAGATACAAGTCCTTTATCAGATATGTGGTTTGCAAATATTTTCTTCATCCGTGGCTTGTCTTTTCATTCTCTTAAGCCTTATTGCTTTTTAATAGGATCTTTCCAAATTATTAAAATTTGGAAATGTTTGGGTTCTACAGTTTTGCCAAATGTTGCCAGTGAAAGCAAACAAAGCAAAACATCAAGCCATCATTGAAGACAGTAAATAGTTTCCATGCCTCATATTCACTTAAACTATATTGAGTTTCCAAACATGCACCTCCGTCAAAGCACTCGCTCTGTTATCACCAGAACACCCATGGTGCAGCACCACACGGTGCAGTCTAACAAATAAATGAGAAATTGACTGCTGCAAATAAGAGCAGTCATTGGGATTGTTCCTTATTCTCTGTAGCCAAATGTGATGTGTTCCCTGCTCTCAGCTATACTCAGGTTCTAAGATGAGGCAGATCTGTGACACCCTGCTTGTTCATTGTGCATTCATTATACTTAAACGAGCTGGGTTATCTTTGGGAATTTCTATTTAGGTGTTTTGATTTCCACCCACTCCCTTGGATTAGTCATCCTGGATAGATTATGTTGCAGTGCCAATCTAAAAGTCTCAGAGGTTCAAAACCTACATGTCACATTTCATGTCCTTATGGAGGGTCATCCTCAGTTAATGATACAGGCTGATGGAGACTGGATCACTGGGAAATTGCTGGTTGCTATGGCAAGGAAACAGGAATGCAAGATGGACTACTGAGTACTAAAGTTCTCTGCCCAAAACTGACACAGTTTCATGGACCATATCTCAAACTTGAAAGAGTCAAAGAAGTAAAATCCTACCATGTATACAATGGGAGAGACCAGATATATCAATCAGTGAATAGCCCTAATGACTGACATAGCCCTATAACTGGAGCATCCTGAAACATTCTGGCTATTACTGGTAATTACAATTGAGCATATACTATGGGGTCTTGAGTGGCTGTTTTTAAGGAATTTGTTATTACCTCTATCTGAGGTCAAAGCACACCTGGTACCCTCACATTCAGCTGACTGACAATCACCTTTTATAGAATTTGTTGGGGGAAAGGCCAGTTTAATAGAGCTGCACTTGACTATCACATCTCTTCTTTTGGAGGAATAGGGGTACGGTAGGACTCATTTGGTTTCCCTTCCCAAATCTAAAGAATGGGGTGAGGAGCAGGATTTTGAAAATCATTTTCAAAAGCTTATACATTTTGCAAGAGGAAAGAGAAGCATCGTGTTCACCACTGGTTGTCTCACAGGCAGTGAGACTCACTGCTGCTGCTTGTGCTCCCAGTGTCGGGGAAAGGATTACTGCAGAGAATGGTGACATGGCTTAAGATGGAGCCAACCTATGCCCACGAGCCACCAGAACTGAGGAGTAGAGCAAAGATGAGAGTGGGGCCTCACATCTGTTGGGAACCACCTAGGTGTGGGGCAAAAAGGCCTGTGTCAAAGGAATGTGGCTTGATGGCACCAAGAGGAAAATGTGGGCAAATCCTGTGGGAAATAATCGCTACCCAGGAAGCTATTTGGGATTGAGTCCCTCATCTGGTTGGCCTTTTGGGGCCTAGCATGACCCTTCAGACCACGAGCTATTGGCTTTCACAACACAGAAAACAAGAAAAACAATCTAGTCAACATCACATCATAGTTCACATTAGGATGGGGTCGTTAACATGTACAAAGAGAGCAGCCAATACATCATGGCACCATGATATAAAGCCATAAGGAGACATTAGTTTTCTCCCTCTCTGTTCGAAGACAGAAGAACAAGGGCAGGATTTGGGATGGGATGTGAGGTGTAGGAATATATACCCCCTCCACTTCAAACTCCTGGTAAACTAAGTGTAGCCTGTGCTGTGGGGAGAGAAAAACCCTTTGAGCTGAATAGAATATGAGATTGAAGATGGGAAAGACTAAGTCTTCACTTAAATGAGACTGCTTAAATAACCAAAGACGACTGAAACAGCATGGATTTGAAATGAGAGATATTAAAAGAGCTTGCTCAGTAGTGAGAAAGGTGAGCTTTGACAGTACTTGGTTAGTAGCAAAGAAAGAAAGAAATGAAACTTGTCTACATTTATACCTCAGTAAATTGAGACTGTAATCCAACTGGCTCCATATAATAAGATAACCCACATTGGTACAGTGTCTTGTAGTTTAAAAAATGCTTTCATATCCTTTTTCTCCATTGATTCTTTTAGCAGCCCTGAGAGGTATATAGAACAATATTATTATTCTATTTTTTAGATGAGGAAACTAAGGTTCCAAGTGACTTGTCCAAAGCTGCATGGTCATCAAGTATCTTAACCACTATTAGTGTTCAGGCTGTCTGATTTCCTTTCTGTTCTCCTGACGAACATGATGGATTAAGAAAACAACTTTAGAATTCAGGTAAATTGCTAATGTAAAGGTAATAGAGCAACCAAAGGAAATTTTGCAAATAGGTAGAGAATGAAGTAAAAATGAGTGTTTCTCACAGTGAGATATTTGGTCCACAGGCATTCAAATCTCCTGGGTATGAATCTATTAAAAATTCAGATTTTTAAAATTTACCCTCAGACCGTTTGAATCAGAATTTCAGCAGTCAGTGCCTAACATTCTACAAGTTTAACAAACTCCCTCAGTGATTCTGATTCATTCCAGTGCTTTAGAGTCAGATGCTAAACCTCCATGTTTTTTCAGCCCTTTTCTTTCTTAGATTTCACTGAAAATCAGACATGGTACTTTGATAATACTTTTCAAAATTTGCTCATTTAATCTTCAAAACTATTCAAAAAGGTAGATGTGATTATCCCCATTTCACAGTCAGGAAAACTGAGGCACAGACATTTAAGGAACTTGCCCAAAGTCACACAGCTAGTACAGGAGAGCTAGGATTCCAACCCAGGCCTTGTTGGACTCCTGAGCCTGTAGGGTTAATGTTCAGGTTCCATTGCCTCTGTTCATGTTCTGCCATCACATGTCTGTGTTTCTAAGCCCTTTGGTTCTAGTAAAATAGTTGTTGTCTCGTGTCTGAAAAATATATATCAAGCATATTCAGAGTTTAGGCAACTTAACTGAGGTTATATAAGCTAATTTCTCAGTCCTATAAAAGTCATCAAAAGATTGCTTGTAAAGGATGCTATTTACACCCTGATTTAACACTCAACAATTTATTAATCTACTAATGTCTCTTTTTTTTTTCTATTTTATTCTCAGGAAGCAGTTAAGTTTCTGTCTAAAGTGTGTTTCAGTGTGAGGAGGTGGAGAACAGCTTGCTAATGGGTTTTCCATTATTGCTTGAGAATTGCACCCTGAGAATATAAAAGATGGGGAAGGGACTGGGACAGGAATATGAAAAGGAGCTCCCCCACACCCCCGAGCCTTGTTTTATCTTTCTTCTGAGATACTCATTCAGCAAAAGGTTCTCTGAAGTGCTACCACAGCCTCCCTTCAGAATCTTGTCCTTTTATACTTGTGTCACTGACTTATCCTCCTAAGTCCAAATGTCCCCAGGAAGCCATCTTACATGCTGGGCTTCCATCGTCCTGGATCATATAGAGACCCTTGCCAGACACTCAGTAGAAGTTTAATGTGCATATCTGGTGTTAATAATCTTTATTGTGGGGATCCTTTCTCATAATCATGCTGTAAACTTTAAATATACAGTGGTACCTCGGTTTTCGAACATAATCCATTCTGGAAGACTGTCTGAGTTCTGAAACATTCGAAAACAGCTGACAGCTAGGCCTCAGGATCTTGCACTCAGCGGAAGGTGCATGACATGTTCGACTTCCGAGGCGTGTTCGAAAACCGAAGCATTTACTTCCGGGTTTATGGAAGTTTTGGTAAACCGAAATGGTCGTCAACGGAGACGTTTGAAAACTGAGGTACTACTGTATTATAATTTATATACAGAGGGTTCCAAAAAACTGTATACAGATTTTAAGAAAGGAAAACTGTATTAAAATTGTAATAATATATACTGATAACAAAAGATGAATAGAAGTTACATTTGATGTCTGCAATTACAAGAGGTGCTCATAGTGGTTACCATCAGCATCCAGCCACTTCTGATTATGGTGAACTACTGCTTGAGCAACACGGACCAAAGTGTTCACTTGTATACATTATTTTGGCACTCCCAGTATATTATGATTGAAATATAATTTTATTTGTCAAATATACCATAACAATAAGGCTGAAAAAATATGTAGGGATCTAGTTGCTGAAGTGTTGGAAGAACTGAAAGTAAGCAGGGAAGGTGAGCCTGGAACCCAGCGTTTAACAACTGCTGGAGGGACTAGGAGAGGAGAGGATGTTATTAGAATCCAGGAGTCAGGGAGGCCTGGAGAGAGATGGAACATGGGAGGAGTCGCTGGCCGAGAGGATGACATGGCTGGGGCTATCAGGTAAAAGCTGGAATTCTGGAGCGGTAGCTACTCATTGTGAGCTGGGGCTATAGCAGCAGTTTCCCAGAGAGAGTGAAGAGCATAGAAAAAATGTGTATCCAGCAAGAACTGGGAACATGCAGGAGATGCAGCTATCACCAAGATGCTACCTGAAGAAGACAGAGCAGGAGAAATATCCTGGCTGCTCCTTTCTTCCTGCCCTTCAGTCTTTCAACATTGCCTCGTATTGCATGAAACCAGTTAGCAAAGGAGCCTGGGAATTGTAGGTTTCAGCGGTCGACTTTCTGTGATACAGAGCAGAACAGAGAATGTGAGTGGAAGTGAAAGCAACCAGGCAAATGATCAGTACAGACACTAAAAGGAAATGACATCTAAGTGGCATCACAATTATTATAGCTTACAAATGGGGTGGGGCACAAAGTCTGGAAACACAGAATATATACAATATAAGGTTTATTGGTATTACATTATATTACATATGTTCAATGACATTAAATGATACACTCAATGTTTTGACTCATTAGTAGTTCTTTTTTGTAACATAGTAAATAGTACATAGTTCAGTGCACTATAAAAATTGCCACAATACTGGCACATTAATGCATTTTCATCCATCCTTGCACAGGCATCTGATACCTGTTGCCTCCCATGGTTTGTGCCTTTGCTTTTTCATTGCTTAAACCTGCATGTTTTACATATCCCCCCAAAGAACTGTGTTCAATCTGTTTTTAAAACAATCATCTATGTTTCCATCTGCCTCATGTACATTAACTTATTTAATTAGCTACTATTGTGCATTAAACCCTATTCCAGAAAGAAAATCTGAGTTAAACTACAGCAAAGTAAACTACTTCTATTTCACATGCTCCATTTCATAGAAAGCAACTGACCTAGTGGTCAGTATGAGTTGAAGAAATAAATTGGGGGTAAACTCTGTTATGTGCCATAATTCCTTTCAAAATGGTAGCTTGCAGTATAGAAATCTAGAAATACGATCTACCTGGCATTTAAGAAATCAAGAAACATGAGAAACACTCCTGGAGGATCCCAATTTGAACAGAATTGAAGATTTGAAGTTTATTCATTACTGCTCCAGAAAGAAAAGTTCAAGGAGTGAGGAATGTAGTCAGACTATCAGGTCAAATGTTAATCTCGGACTCTTCAGAGACTATGTATGATACACAGGCCTGTGAACTATTTTCTCCTTCCCTCTCCTATCTAAATGATTAGTCACTTTCGCCTACATTCAGTTGTCCAGCTATAAACCTCAGGCTTCCTCACTCCTTACTGCCTCTCACTTTTCTTGGCAACAAGTCCTGTAAATTCTACTTCTTATGTCCTTTTTCTCAGTCTCTTTTGCTCAGACCTACAAATATGGCTTTATTTCAAATCCATGTGTACTCATACTTTGTCCACTGCAACAGCTTCCTAATTGGCCTTAATAAACTCTTTAGCATGATATACAAGATCCTTTCAAATATGACTCCTACCTAAGTTTGTAGTGCCTCTCCTGCAACTTCCCTTTATGTAAGACTTTCTGCCATTGTAAGGAACAGAACATTATTCGAAGTAGTTCGGTTGTGGTTATAATAATTTCTGGGCATCTGTTTTAGTCCTTAGAGCTGTTGGTCAAATATTTCTGGTTCTCTACATTTGTGGTACATGGTGGGATTGTTCTTCCCCTTGTGGAGGGTGAGTCTATGTGACTAGTTCCAGCCATTGTGTTTTGCGTGGTTGTGATATGGTCACTTCCAGACTGGAGCATTTAATTGCTGGTGTAAGACTTTCTGGAGTTCTTTCCCTCTGCAACAGTGTTTAACAGTGTTCATTATGAAGGCAATTCAATTGGCTTCCTTCCTAGAGTAAGGAGACTTGGAGCAAAGCTCCAAGGTGATAGGTAGCATGAGTGAAAAACAAACCATTCTTGTTATAAGCTTCTCCGTTTGGGTGGTAGTTGTTGCTATAGTGCAGGGGTTGGCACACTTTTTCTATAAAGTCTTGTGGGACACATAGGTAGTTGATCCCCTTTGTTCTCCTTCTTTATGATCCTTAAAAACTGTAAAAATAATTCTTAGTTCATGCTGTACAAAAACAGACCTTAGGTTGGATTGTTTCAAGGGCTGTGATTTGCCATCCTCTGCTATAGTAACCTGGTATAGTTTGACTAATACAGCATCAAAAAAACAGGAAACAAAATACATGTGGTTCTTTCATCATTGCTTTATTCTGTGAGTCTCTTCAATTCTTGCTTATCTCTGGACCAGCTACCTCTGCTTCTTGCTGTGCACATGGCCTAATGCAGTCACAACAGAAGGCTCAGCATGGCTGCCCTTATCTCAACTTTTCCACTTAAATACCTCTGGCCTATTAGTTCACATTCTCTAAAGTCCATCTGATTGGTTACTTAACAACCAGTGTATTAGGTAAGGTATCATCTCTGACCCAATCAGCAAGAGCAGATTGCAGTACATAGAGTCACTCCTTTCAGGAGCTGAGGGTGGGACAGATTCTAGAAGGGACCAGGAACAGGTAATGTTTATAGATTTTTCTAATAGAATACTCTAACATTTTCTACAGACCCTTTCTATTCCCCTTGTTTGGTATATGTAGCACATGTTTCTTTTCCCTGCTCTTCACCTGACAATCTTCCATCTATACCTCAAGATTTAGCTTAAATGTCTCTTCCTCTGTGAGGTCCTACATTAACCATTAACATCATCTTGTGCCTACCATTCAACCCAACTAGGCAAAATTAGTTGCTTCTCCTTTGTGGTCCCATATTACATTATATAAACATACCAAATTAATATAGTAATGTAATGATTACACATATATCTCCCTTACAAGGAGCTCAGTTTGGTGGAAGAGACTGCAGCTTATTCACTCTCACGGTAGATTTTTTTGCTGCAAGGGTGTTGCCGCCTTAGTCCTTGAGGAACACTCTCATCATAATTCCTATCATTCTAAATTCCTATTTGTCGTTGGCAACCATATCTGAGGTCCTTAGTAACAACAATCACTTTAAAATAGAGATTCAATGAATTTACATTTTCCTTTAGCAGAACACAACCTAATTTTTATAGGAAATTTTTTTTCAGAAGTACAGAAATTGCAAAATCTATAGGCAGCCACGTATAATACCTAACCCCCAAAATAAAATTCTAGCCTGAAGGTTAACAAGAATTAGATAACTGCTGCCTACAGCCTAAATTCGCCTGACAGATTTTTGCCTCTAGTGCAGTGCAACGTTACAGACATTTTATCGAGCTGGGATATAACTTCAGTTAAACCACCAGCTGGTTTAACTTTAATAAAACATCAAGCTGCTAAATATGCCATGCCTTTCTGGTTCCAGCATTTAGTGTGTGTACTGATTGCAGGAAAAAAGTCAATAGAACAATATGTATAAAATATTTATTTCAAATTATTATATGGCAGTATTTGAACCTGGTAATGTCACTTTATAAATATTTAGGAATTTTTTTAACATAAAATGTCATTTAAAAGTAAATTTTGCCCTATTAAAACTTAATTTAATACTTAAAAATGACAAAGTTTATGATCTGGGAACCCTTTTAGGCATTTCCATCTGAGAATGGTCAGTATCTGTCAGAGAATAATCAATTGTTAGTTGATGGTGAACTTGTTTTATTTATAGATTAACACTTCCTTTTTCTTTGCTCTCAAATGGGCAGTAAGATGTTCTATTTGAGTATTCACTGATATTGCTTACATGGTAAAAAATTTGGGTTAGTGGTGGCAGGGAGGCTGGAAGTTAAGGGGTAATAAACAGAAAATAAGGTAGAGTAGCCTGTAGGTACTTGGGGGAAAAGTAGAGTACAAGTTGCTGGGGGAGTAAGTACAGAGAAGGGAAAGGCCAGTAATTAGAGACAAAGGAATTGGGATTGGGGGGGGGGGGGAGGAAGGCCCCAGAGAGAGAAAATACAGATTGAGAATAATAAGCCCTGTTTTCATAGAAATTGACCATCCACCTACATACTGGACCCTTAATGAGTGGCCGTTGGACTTCTGGGTGTGTCTAATATGCTACATGTTGTTCCCATGGCCAAGGGCACCAGGAACATACCAGTTCTGCCTTGGTCCAGCTGTCCACTTTTCCCATTAGGTCCTCATGATACATACATGCCTAGGAACAGTGATCAGTGACGAGGTGACCAGGTATCACTGGTTGAAGCTAAACACCAAGGCAGAGTTCTAGAAAGATAGCTGACAAAACTGAAGTTTTCTGTCTTCAGAGCCAGTTAGGCCTAGTCACCTCAGATAATCCAGGGTATGAGAAGGGCTCCATCCCTCCTTGTCCCCGAATGTTCAAACTCAGGTCTCTGGTTTAATCCCCATGAGATGAGATGTCTGATGTCCACCAAAAATGGGCAGTGGAGTTGGACCAATCCTAGGTTCCCTTCCAAATCTATGTAACAAGAAGAAAAGAGAGCATCTGAGAAGAGACAGAGAGACGCCAGGCCCTGCAGGAACAGTCCTAGGCTCTTACCATTTCTTTGGGGAGCAAGGAAGAAAGAGAAGAGAGGCCATGCCCACACATGACATGACCTTCATCACCTCTGAAAGTCATCCCATCAACATTCTTAAATTTTAGCAACTCTTCCCGTCTTGGGAAGCCAGGTTTCTTGCTCCTGATCCCAGGGAGGTAGGAATCAGGTTAGAATGAGAAAGGAAGGAAAGAGTCTTGACTCCTCCTAGAGACAAATAGTGCCTCACTTTATTTCCTTATGTTTCCGGTACATAAATATATCGAAGACCGAATAGAATAGTGTCTACCAAGTACAATATTCAGGTCATCTCAGACCTTTGTGAATTTCCATTGAACAAAACTTGTTAATTGTTTATAAATATCTGTGCCCTTGGATCCTAAATATGACAAATATTTCAGACTTTGACTAGACTCCTGGCCCAGATATGTCCATTCTGATATGCTGAGTACCTGCCTCACCATTCAGATCCCCAACTGCTCTTCATGTGCCCTCACAGCTTTCACCCAAGATTCTGATTCTTGACTTTTAAAAGTGTAGACATTTGAGTAGCCCACATTTCCCTGTAGGAAAGTTTTCTTAAAAAACAACAACAAAAGAGCTTTTCACAAGGGAATTATTTAGCAACATTCATTTCCAAAGTCATTTCTTTTGATAGGCTGTAAATAAATTTGCAAAATCATGTAACTTTATGGTGATAACATGACCTGGAAATTAAAAAGTAATTAAACTCAAAGCATGTAAGTATAGTTCTGCAAGAATAATTTATTTCTTGGTGCCCGGGAGTCAAGATTTTATGCTGCTAAGCACTAATGCAAAATGAATTAGTACTGAAGGTTCCAAGCTGCCACATGCCAGGAGTTATGGGGGCTGCCTCTTCCCTTGCTGGGTGTAATTTATGACTGCATGGGGTTGAAACAGTGGTGTAAAGATATTTGGAGATGACTTGTTATACAAGTTTATTGTGATTTTAAGCATGTTCTGTGTTCCTGGTGGAAGGTGAATATAAGCATCACAGTGGCCTATGTAAAGAACTACTGCCCTAAGAATCAGTGAGTGTTCAATCAAACCTGGATTGAACGAGGGTTTGAAAATGGAGGTAATAGTTTGATGGTGCAGCTTGAATTTACCGATACCATAGGAAAGGCCTGGAAGAAATTTTTCCACAGTAAAAACGGAAAGTTTTCAGGTCACGGTTTGAATTGTCCAACCTCAGTGGAAAAGAATTCAAAGGCAACTACTTCCCAAATCCCTGAGGCCACTGCATGCCCCCAAAGCAGCTGGCCAACAAACTTATGGAAGCCATCTTGATTTAGGCACTGTTTGTTCTCTTGGACTGTCCTTATCTGCCACACCAGATGGCTGGCACTGAAGGCACCTTTTTCTACTGAAAGAAACAGATAAAATATTTAAGGTCACCTCTACATTGTTTGCTTGGGCCTCCTGAGAAGAAAATACAGAGACATACTACTTTCCAGCCTTAAAAAATGGGTGTTATCTATTGTGTGTTGTGGCTCAGATGAAGTGGCTATAAAATATACTAGGAAAAAAGTTAATGTGGCTGCCTCCTTAGGGACTCAGGATGGCTGTATCCTCAACATAAGGTCACTTCTCCAGGTTGCTGCTTCACATGACTTTTTTCTTCTAAGTTCTTGATTATTTTTCTGCATCTTGCCTCTTCAGACCTAAGGAAAGTAACCCTTCCACTCTTATTAACCCTGGGGTACTGTGCTATTCCTGTGGTTTCCCTACCTCTGCCCACATCTTTTAAATATTTCCTTCATTAAACCCTCCTTGGATTATCCTAATTTGAATGAACCATCTGTTTCCTGTTGGGATGCTAACTGATATTCTTACTAATGTTTAGGGGACATTTTTGAGTTAAATATTTGTCATTGATATCTGTTTTAATTGTTCAGAGCATGTGGTCTGTGGAATACAAATTCTAATTCTAAATCTTTGTAGTTGTCTTTATTTTTGTTTCTATGACTCAGGTGCTAGAATGTGGTTTATTTTTATAAATGATTCATAAATGCTTAAAAAGTCATATTCTTTATGTGTAAGGCAGGGTTCTACACAGATTCATTATATTAAACTTAAAAAAAAAAATAGATCCACCAACAGTCAGAAGAGAGACTTTTGAAAATACCCAAATTTGAAATACTCTTAGAACATGATTTTTCTCCCGTAAAACATTGTAATGTGTGATTGACAGTTTATCTTTCAGTTAATTTACCCTAAATCATTATTGATTGGTAATGAATTAATATGTTATCTGAATCCATAGGCTATACCTAGAAAGCCCCTCTACTTACACATAGGTCCAGTTGTGAAGATTCTATTCGTAAGCAAACAGACCATTAATGCCTTTTGTGGCCATATTTAATGTGCTTTTGATCTGCTATGTTTCTTTGCTCATATTTATAGAAGCTTGCATTAGTGAGAGTTCCCATGTTGAGAGTGTATAATTAGAGGCTCTTCTGTATTAACTTAAATTGCATACCTGTCTCACAATGAGGAAAAGATGGAATGAATGTTGGGAGTCAAAGCAGACACGTGTAATTGAGATTCCCCCTTCAAGAAAGGACACCTTGCTCAGCTGCAAGATTTGTGGTTTGCTGATAGCCTCCAGCTATTACCTCCTTCAGTGGACCCTAGTTTTGTAGCCAAGGTCATGCTCCTTCTAAATAGCTCCTGCCAATGACTAAGCAGCACAGTGGTACAAAGAAAGGCTCACGTTTTTCTGTCCAGTGGAAGACTCTTCTAAAGAGCAGTCTATGCTCTGCAGAGCCCTGTTGGGCTGCTAGATCTATATAGGGTCTGAATATCCCTCCTGCGTTTTTCTTTCCAAAAAATCTTCTGTACTCCTAACTTAGTCTTAGCATTTATTTCCCATAAGACCCAACTGATACCAGAGTTAACCCAAAATGTCCATTCCAAAGCAGTTATTTTACTTTCTCTCCATGCTGCTTCTGTAACTCTTTTAGAAAGATGAAATATTTTATTTCAATGTTGGAATTAGTTTTATTTCAACTTGTGAAGTAATGTGCCCAACAGATTCGTCCATAGGTTCAGGAAACCATTGGTTCATAGTACTCCTACAACTCTTGTTCTGTCTCAAGGTATTTTGCGTGAGTAAACTCAATACCACAAATGTTGTATTACAGACACCATTGATCTCCTACAAGATACTGCAAAGAAATGATTCATTGATTCCATCCAGAGGCGGCAATCTGCAGCAATGTGAGGAAAGACTATTGCAGGAAGAAGCAGTTTTTTAAATCGTTTTTAATTCTAAATGTGTTTAATTCTAAAAGTATTTGTTTTGAGAGTTTGGCTCCATCTATACCCTTTGCTGTTCTTTAAAAAGGTTAGAATATGAGAGGGAGGTGCTTGGGCAGGTAGGAGGTAGCAGAATAAAGTGAAGTGAATTCTAGGCAAGAGACCTCTAGATAGCAAGACTGAAGGAAGAAATGAAGATAATAACAGTAAAATCTATCCTTTAATTACCTAAATCATTCAGTGGATGGCACTGCATGGCTAAAAAGCAGATAAGGTTGTTCTCAGCATCCTCTTCATACGAACTTCCAGATTTTTGAAATTCTAGGCTCACCCCACTGATAATATCCTAACGTAATTGTGGATTTGACATGAAAATCCAGGGTATATTATGGGGTGAGGTTGAGTGATGGTATGGGGTTAATTCTAATGGCATGTTGGGCCACATACAGTGTGGTTAATAAGTCCTCCTGGGGTTCTAAAAAGTGGGTCAATATTTGTTCACCACAGCCCTTTCCTTTGGTTCACAATTTGATGAGGCTGAGCAGAGTCATACATGTTTAAGTTATTAATATTTACCTTAGTCTCTGTGTTAAGCTAGTAACTGTGATCATCCATGCTTGGGAGTAAGGTGTTTGTGTGTGTGTGTGTGTGTGTACATGTTGGGAGTGATGGTAAGTTGTATTAGTGACAAAGTCAAGAATTCAATAAGCAAAGATTATTTACCATGGGGGAGGGAGGGTGTCTATAAAGGTGATCAAAGACTCTAAGTGATTTGGAACCAATCTCATTCTCCTCTTTCTCCACCTGTCCTGGAGGTAATTCCAGATGCCCAAGTAGAGAAGTCCCTGGGAAGGGTGAGCCAGTCACCTTGTTGTCATTAATCACCTGCAGATGACTGGTTCCTAGAGCTCCCTCAGTTCTGTCCTGGAGTGATCTATAGTATCTCCCAGCAACAATGTGTGTGAAAGCTCAGCTCCTCCTCCAGGCATCTTTCTTTTCCAAATGTCAGCCTCAGAGAACCATCCTGGGGAGGAAAAAAATATATCTCCTGCAATGTAGTTCCTTTAAAATCCTTTACATACACATCTTAAAAATGGATTGCAATGCTTACCTTTTTTACTTTGGGTAACCCACTTAATATGTTAGGACATGTGTAAAATGGGAACATGTATAAATGGAATTAGTGTATGTTTGTCCCCCCTACTTCAAAGGATTGTTTTGCAAGTGCTCAAATGGTATATCATTGCTGCTTATTTATCATACCTTACACAACACTATTTGTCAAAATGTGTTTCCTGGAACACTGGTCTGTTGAGGTGCTCTTGAAGAAATTTGATTGGGTCTTAGGAAGTACTGCCAACCATACCTCACTCCTAGAAATTCACAGTGCATGTTTAAGGATTGGAGGAGTTGTGCCATCAAGAATCTATTAAACTTTGCTTAACCTGGTGCTTCCTAAACTTATTTGATGATGGAATCTTTTTTGTATGTGTGCATTTATTACTATTCTGAATACGGAACACTTACTGTAACCATGTGCTGAGGACATACAATACAATGATTAAGAGCCCGCACACTTACTGCTTGGGTTTGAATCCCAGCTGTGACATTTACTGAGTAGTTGACGTTGGAAAAGTTATTATCCTTTCTGTACCTCAGGTTCCTCATCTGGAAAATAGGAATAATAATAACACTGCATTAAGGTTGCTGTGAGATTCAAATGAATCTCTGTATTTCAAGTGAATGCATGGCACATAGTAAGCATTCCATAATGCTTCCTGTTATCATTGTGACTTTCTGTGTTTATCTTCAGAAAACAACTTTGGCCTAATAATGACAATAAATAAGCAGTGAATATAAATTTGTGGTTGACAAACTTTCTCATATGTGCATACTTCATCTTCAAATCAATCTTAGTAGAGAGGCATTAGAGATGACAGAAAGGCTAGGAAATTTGAGTATATTTTTAATGAGTGGGTAGTAAAGCGAAAAGCCAGGAATCAACTATGGTCTTCTGATATCAGATCTTGTGCTTTTTCCACTGAATATCCTTGTTTTTTCTATGATTTCACATTAAATATGAAAACTGTCCACTGATAGTAGCTGAGAGGTCTGCATTTCACAACACATAAAGCTTAAACACCAAAGATTAGAGATAAAAATTAGAACTTAAAGGCATTACAGTAGATGAAATGTAAGAAAAGCAAATAAGACAGGGACTTTCTGAGTTATTAAGTTCCTGGGCTAGTATTGTAGAAGAGTAAAGAGCACTTATATAGGATATAAATATATTCCACCAGGTTATAAACTAAAAATCAGAACATATATTCTGACCAAGCATCATTATGCTTTTTTTTCTTTTCTTTCTTTCTTTTTTTTTTTTCATGCTAGAGAAAAATCTAGGTGTTGAAATACTGAATTTCTTTGACAGATAGTTATGAGGGCAATAAACTGAATATTTGAGATCTGATTTTGAGTTGAAAATAATTGATTGGTCCTTATTTTAGCATAATTTATGATTTCCTTCAGCCATGCAGAATCTGAAATTCAGAAATAGAGTTTGGCACCCAAAGTTTCCTAGAAAAGTGAAGTTTGGTGCATTAGTCCTGTAACTCCTTAAATCAGTATGGTACTACCATTATTGACTCATCTTTGGGTCTCTGATATCAGAAAACCTAGGTGATCTTTGAAGTATTGGGGTGGAGGAGGGATGGAGTCAAGGCCGCTATGTCAAACTGGCCAAAATATTTGTTTAAAAAAACATGGAAATAAACAACTTGACTTGGAGAAAAGTCCTGGAAGTGCACATTGTTCCCCAATAAAGTCCTGTTCCCCTTCCCCAATAAAATCTTAAAAAACAAACAAACAAACAAAAAACACACAAGAAAACAACAACATGGAAATAACAAATAGTGGGGGTAGAACTATAATCTCACTGATTTGCTATGGATGACCTTTAAAAACCAGGGTAATCTCAACATACATGTAGGTTCAATTTCTGATCAAAAAAGTTAACCAAATCAAATAAAATACCTGTGTGGAGGAGTGGATGGGAAGAGAAAGCAAAAGATTTCATTCTGCTCAAATCACAGTGGTCCAATGATGTGATACGTGATTGGTCTAACCTGACAAATGAAAAGTCACATAAACCTTTCATTTAGGTCACTGTTACTAGATTTTAGTGCCTCCTGTGCTCTCAATAAGTTTATTTTTCTTATGAACTACTTTGCTTCTTTTAATTTGAAAATGGGACCTATTTCTCATTTTGCTTTACTTGCCAGGGAACTTAGTGCTAAACCATAGTCATGATGGCATGTATCTGAAGTCTGATATAGTATCACCCCCTTGGCAGCCATGATTGCTTATATTGATTTCTTTCCATATAAATGTGGATATTTGTGTGCTGATACTTATGGGGTTTTTTGTTGTTGTTTTTTGTTTGTTTGTTTGTTTGTTTTTTTGTTTTTGTTTTTGTGTTTTTTTTGTCTGTAGAAATGAAAATAAAACGAAGGAGGGAAGGAAGGAAGAAAAACATTTTAAAGAAAGATTTTCAACAATAAGCATTAAAAAAATGAAGTTTTTCTTTATTAGCATTCAATCAGAGTTCCCCCACCCAGACATTTTACTTAATGAGACTGTTAATACAATAGTTATATTCAAAGTTATACATTGTAAGAAAACTGAAAAATGTGTTCCGATGGCAGACAAAGGTATTTATGAGAAAGGAAAGATGGTAAGATTGAACCCAATCAATATCTGTGACTTTTATTAAAGATTCAAAGGAAATTATTGCCAAAATGAAGATAAGCATTTTGCAAAGTAGAGAAAGCCTGTTGATAGCTGCCACAAAGACAAAGAGAATTGAAACAGGAATCTTTGGGCAAAGATACACCACAAGGCACCCTCCTAGTTACAAATTTGTGAAACATTTTACCTGACTCTAAAATCTTTGCATTTTCACAGCCCTTTTAAATGTTTCTGTTTTCTCCAGGGCATCAGAAAAGAAATCCCCAGGACACTTCACATTTCACATGAGAAAGAGAATACATTTCCACTGCAATTTGGAATGGAAGCAAGTCTGGCCTCATTCCTTATCTGGGGGCCCCTCCAAAATCCTCCCTTCCACCAATGCCAGAATTTGATAGCAAGGAGACTGTCAGCAACAGAAAGAGGTAAGAGAGAAAATGAGCAACTTAGCTGGTGCTTCCTCTCTCTCGGGGTGCTGAAACATTCACTCCAGTACTTCTTTGAGCATCTTTACATGTCTGTGGTGTTGTGATCCTGCTGTTTTGTCCTTGTTGTTTTTATCTCACATCTCAGTTAAAACAAGATGCAGACTTGCATCTTTCTGAAGACCAGTAACTATTTATTTATAAGCCACAAACAGCTATTAAGTGTGTATGTGGAGGCAAGTGGAATTGCTGCTGAATGCATAAAGTAAATTGATTTGCACCTACAATTTACATTTATTCTCCTGGTACGTTTGACACTAATGTTGTGACTGAACTGCCATGATGAAGATTAATTATATAAACGTTTTTTGCTGACTTTGTGAGCAGCCAGGTTGATTGTTTTACTTGATTTTCTAGGCTGGGTGCCAGTAGCATGATGGGACACATTTCTGGGTTTTGCTTGGCATCTGCATAGATTACTGGACCAGTGTGACCTAATAGGTATTTGGGGAAAGGTTTTTGCTAGCTACAGTGCTCCAGCTTACTTTATTGGGAAGGAAGAAGTGGAAGACCACGCAGTTCTTAGAATGTTGCACACATTTGGATTTGAGCAGGATTTTTCCAGAATAAAATGAGAATTATGCCTCTACCATGGGTATAAATGTGCCCTACACAGAAGAAATGGAAATTTGGTTTTCTTGCTCAAACGATATTGACCCCCAACACCTTGAGCTGGAGAAAGTTAGGCTCTCAGAAACTCCATTTTTCTCCTTTGCAAATGAGGATAATTAGAGTACTTCCCTGTACTCACTGGACAACTCACATCGGTGTCCCTTGGGTTCACGCTAAAGATGTAGTTTAAAATTCCAACTCAAGCCCCATAACATCAGAATCACTGGGGAAGAGCCTGTGTGTGTTCAGCTCTGGTTCAGGAGGCACAACTATACTCTCTTGAGATTATAGAGAAATCTCGAGGCTTCTAGTTGTGAGCGCGTCATGGTCACTTCTGTAGAACTCATGATCCAAGCCCATGTGTGTGTTGGAAGACAGCAGCTCACATACTCTAGCAAGAGGCTTGCAGTGGGCGTTCTGTGCTGGGCTTACAAATACCGCAGGGCCTGAGGGTTCAGGTCTTTGTCATTCATAGCTCCTCCACCAGAGTGGGTGAGAGCCCCCAGGCCTTCAAAGCCCTCCTCACTACTGTGTGCAGCCAGAAGGTTCCCAGCGCCAGCCTACCTCCCGGAACACGCATGCCCAAATAAGGCCCTCAGTTAGGTTGGCCAATAACTGCTGTTTTCATCCCTGAAACACAAACTGATGCTTAATGAATTCCTGAAACAAGAAAGCCCAGATCTGGCAAACAAATCTTAAAAGCTTTTTGTAATGGGTCTAGAGAAAAACGCCCCTTGTTTTCCCAACTCCCATAGATGAGTCAAAAGAAAGCGCAATTTACTATTTCTAGAAATTTACCTGCCTTGCTTGTACTTGAATTCACTTTCCTAATATATGTTTCATGCATTAATCAGAGTCCTGGTGACAGAGGACAAAGATGTGGGCACAGTGTGGGGAAACCACAGAAACGCTTCATACCCCATGGTTATTATCAGGAGGGAGCATTTACTGTAACTCAGGGGCCAGAGGGAGGGATTTGCAGACAAAGCAGCTGTGGGGAAAGGAATGGTTTTATATCCATTTCGTTGAGAGATGCTGCTTGGAACTGCCTCTCTCTTATGCCTCTGTTCTCACACTGGAAGCCAGAGAAGGCAAGGTGGCCCACTGACAGGGTGTGCTGGGAACCTCAGGGCAGGGAGCAGAGAAGGACAGAGAATGGGTGAGTGGCAGACAAGAGACATCTAGCACGCCTTCTTTCCATGATGGTCCTTTTCATAATCTTAGCCGACATTCATAATATTAGCATGACAGTTCTAAGACTTTCATATGCATTATCTAATTTAACCCTCACAGCAGAGCTGTAGGATAGAAATGATTATTTTAGGGATGAAAAACTGGAGACAGAGCAGTTAAAGAATTCAGGTCTCTTTCATTCTAAAGGTCATTTCATAATCAGGACGTTAAATTTATTTATGGAATTGACAAACCAAATAGCCATATTTTAGCCTGAGTTTGCCAGTAAGTGGTATACTGATTCTCTAAGTCTATATACTCAGAATGGTCGAGAGACTTTTTATTACCTGTCATTAAGGAAGCTCAAATCTATCAGGCAGTGATGCGCTGCTTTTTCTCTTTAGCCCTTATTTATTATATTTACATATCTATTTCTTAACTTGTAAACATTTTTTCATAGTATAACATGTATGCAGAAGAGTACTGAAATTTAAGTGCATGGTCTAATGAAGTTTCACAAAGTAATTTGCTGTGTAACCGCATCCAACTAAGAAATAGAGCATTCTCAGACCTAACGTCCCCGAAACCTCCTTCTGGGACCTCACCCTCTGCCCACCTTCCTGATTTCTAATCACCACATGTTAATTTAGTCTTTAGTACTTGATGGGATGCACCAAGGAGATGAACAATACTTATTTTATACTTAATGCAGACTTATTAATGATTTATTGCGCTATATCAGAGGATGGCAAACTACGGCCCATGGGCCAAATACAGCCCACTGCCTGTTTTTGTAAATAAAGTTTTATTGGAACATGGCATGGCTATTTGTCTATTTATTAGCTGTGGCTGATTCAAGCTACAATGGCAGAGTCGAGTAGTCCCACAGAAGACCTTCCGCAAAACCAAAAATAGTTCCAATATGGCCCATTGAAGAAAAATGTACTGAGCCCTGTGCTAGAGTATGGAGAGAGAGAGTGGCAAAAAACAAACCCAATCTGTGGCCTCAAAATGCTTATAGACGGACGGGGGAGACTGATAGGAAACAAGTAGCTATACAGACAAATAATAAATTATACACCATGTGAGTTCTCTGAAAGGGAAGCCCAGAGTGCCACGTGGAAAACAGGAGGACCCTAGCAGCCATCCACTTTATGCTGTCACATTTTTCAGAAAGTTCCGCCACTTTGGCATAGGACAGGTTTTGTTTTACTTGGACAGTGGCAATATGGGTCCTCTGGAACTATAATGGGATGTGGGTGAGCAGCCTGGCAAGAATCATTTTTAAACAGCCCACATTTGCAGTGGGAGGGGAGCTGACCCAAAGACCACATCTGAGCCACTGTGCCGAGCTGTCCCCAACGTTACTGCATGTCTGCTTGAGAAGGGAATGTGAAATGTGGCCTTGGCTGTTTACCTTAAACCTGGAGGCACAGACCTGGTTCCTCTCTTTCGTTACCCAGTGACCTCTCCTATCAGCAGCCTGGGGCTGTGAATTCTTTATCCTTGTGAACTTGGCTGCCAGTGTGACTCTGACAGAAAATGCTGAGAAGCCCTGGGCTGGGCAGCAGGTGCCAGCTTCCAGGGAGCAGGGTGGGTTTACATCTAATATTGTTGGGAAAGGGTTTATTTTGTTTTCGTCCCTGAGGAGTATGCAAAGTGTGAACATTTGGGTTTATCTGTGAAGGAGGAAACTTGCAATGACTTTCCACCCTTGCCTAGTCCGGAATCATGTGAGAACAGGTGTACGGGGGAATCAAACCCGAGATGTCAGTGAGGTACAGGTGCTGCCACAAAGAGTTTCAGCCTGCAGGCCTGCTAGGGGCTACCTCTGGTTTTGTGGTGTGATTTGTTCAAATGTTCTTTTCTTTCTTTCTTTCCTTTTAAATATTTTATCCAAATGTATTCTCACTGGGCAATCATTTCTGTTCCCTTGAGTTGGGTTTGTAGTTCTGAGAGGGTCGTCTTTACAGCTGGTTATTGGTGCAGACATCGTCAAGCCCTCCCTAATCACAGGTGAGTAGCCCTTTGAGTTTTTCACGTTCTCAGCACATCTGCAACTACAGAATATGGTCTTGTCCTTCTGAGCTGCCTGCTAACAAGGAAAAACTTGGATATGATGAATTTGTCTCTCTTTGAACAAGAAGTCTCAGAAAGACTGTCAACACTGACAAGAGGAAGAAATTTGCATTTATAGAAAGTAGGTGTTCTTTAAACCAGATGGCAATCTCCAGACAAACGTCCACACTTCAGCCTATGTCAGACATCAATAATCAATCACTGCGCACCTTTCTGCTGAGCCTGGACAAAACCTCAGACTCATTCTTTTGTTTCTTTCAATTTAATTAATTTTATTTTCTTAAAGACTTTTAATAAAATATAGCGAACATACAATATTATATTAGTTTGTACCATAGTTATTGAACATTTATATACCTAAAGAAGTGATCACGATAAGTCCGGCAACCATCTGACACCATACCATGCTATCACAATATTAGTGACTATATTCCCTATGCTGTACATTACAACCCCATGACTTAATTGTTTTATACCTGGAAATTTGAATTTCTTATTCCTTTTCACCTTTCCCTCCCTTTTTAAAATTTTCAATTACAGTTGATATTCAATATTATTTTATATTAATTTCAGGTGTACAGCATAGTGGTTAGACATTTATATAATTTAAGAAGTGATCCCCCTGACTAGTCTAGTAACCATCTGGCATCATACGGTACGGCAATTAAGTTCGTGAACTCATCCTAGAAAAAGTGCTACATACCTCATTTCTGAATATCACTACAGTTACCTTCAAAGTACTCCCCTTGGGAAGCTATGCACCAATGCTAGCGCCTAGTCCACCCTTCAAAGCAATTTTGGAACTCTTTTTCTGAAATGGCCATCAGAGCTGTCATCATATTACCCTCAATGTCCTGAATGTCATCAAAATGTCTTCCTTTCAATATTTCCTTTATCTTCAGGTAAAGAAAGAAGTCACTGGGGGCCAGATCAGGTGAGTAAGGAGGGTGTTCCAATACAGTTATTTGTTTATTGACTAAAAACTCCCTCACAGACAGTGCCATGTGAGCTAGTGCATTGTTGTGATACAAGAGCCATGAATTGTTGGCAAAAATTTCAGGTGGCCTAACTTTTCACAGTCTTTTCAGCACTTCCAAATAGTAAACTTGGTTAACGTTTGTCCAGTTGGTACAAATTCATAATGAATAATCCCTCTGGTATCAAAAAAGGTTAGCAACATCGTTGCAACAAGTTCCTGAACTTATTCATCAGACTTTATACATAGTTATTACCATATTGTTGACTATATTCCCTATGCTTTACTTTATACCCCATGACTATTTTGTAACTATCAGTTTTTACTTCTTAATCCCTTTACCTTTTTCACCATGTCCTCCAACCCCCTCCCATCTATCACCCCCAACAAATCCAGTACCAATATGACACCATACATAGTTATTACAATATTATTTACTATATTCCTTATGCTACACCATACGCCCCCGTGATTACTGTGTAACAACCAATTTGTACCTCTCAATACCTTCCCCTTTTTTCACTCACCACCCCCCCCAATTCCCTTACTGTCTGGCAACCACCAAAGTGTTCTCTGTGTCTATGAGTTTGTTTCTGTTTTGTTTATTTTGTTCTTTAGATTGATTCGACATATAACTGAAATCTCATTGCATCTGTCATTCTCTGTCTGACACTCCACTTAGCATAATACCCTTCAGGTCCACCCATGCCACTGCAGATGGCAAGAACCCATTCCCATTCATGGCTCAGCAATATTCCATTGTATATAAGTACCACCTCCTCTTTATCAGTTCTTCCATTGATGGACACCCAGGCTGCCTCCACATCTTGGTCATTGTAAACAATGCTGTAATGAACATATGGATGCACATGTCCCCTCAAAGTAGCATTTGGGTTTCTTTAGATAAATATCTTGAAGTGGGATTACTGGATTCTTCATTGTCTCTTGTTATAGTCTTTGTTTTAAAGTCTATTTTGTCTGGTATAAGTATTGCTATCCCAGATTTTTTTGTTTTTTCATTTACATTTTAATGAAATTTTAGGTTGGTGCAGTAGTAATTGCAGTTTAAAAGGCTAAAAATAATTTCAAAAATCACAATTACTTTTGTGCCAACCTAGTATCTTGTTCCATCCCTTTACTTTCCATCTCTGTGTGTCTTTCAATCTGAAGTGATTCTCTTGTAGGCAGCATATATAAGGGTCCTGTTTTCTTATCCATTTATCCATTGGAGCATTGAATCCATTTACATTGAATGTAATTGTTGATAGATATGTAGTTATTGCCATTTTTTATTCATAATTTTGATCTTTTTGTTTTTCCCATCTTAAAGAAGTCCCTCTAACATTCCTTGTAATACTGTTTTGGTGATAATGAAAACCTGTTTCTTTTCTGGGAAGCTCTTTATCTGTCTTTCGATTCTAAATGATAATTTTGCTGGGTAGAGTAATGTTGATTGTAGGGTCTTGCTTTGCATCACTTTGAATCTTTTATGCTAGTCCCTTCTGGCCTGCGAAGTACCTGTTGAGAACTCAGCTGACAGTCTTATGAGGGCTGCCTTACAAGTTACTAGTTGCCTTTCTCTTGCTGCTTGTAGGATTCTCTTTGTCTTTAACTTTGCCGTTCTAAGTATAATGTCTCTTGGTGTGGGCCTATTTGGATTCGTCTTTTTTGGGACTCTCTGCACTTCCTGGACTTCTATGTCTATTTCCTTCACCAGGTTACAATGTTTTCAGTCATCATTTCTTCAAATAGGTTCTCAATCCCTTGCTTTCTCTCTTCTCCTTCTGGTACTCCTAGGATGCAAATGTTGTTATGCTTCCAGAAGTCTCTTAAACTATCCTCATTTTTTTAAAATTATTTTTTCTGTTTCTGTTTGGGTGTTTTCTGTTATCTTGTTTTCCAAATCGTTCATTCAGTCTTCTGCTTCATCTAGTCTGCTGGTGATTCCTTCTAGTGCATTCTTTATTTCAGTTGTTGTATTCTTCACTTCTGACTGGTTCTTTTTTATGGTTTCTATGTCCTTTTTTATGCTTGCTGTCTCTTTGTTGAAGTCCTCACTAAGTTCCTTGTGCATCCTTATAACCATTCATTTTGAACTCTGTCTCTGATAGGTTGTTTGCCTCCATTTTGTTTAATTCTTTTCCTGCAGTTTTTTCCTATTCTTTCATTTGGGACATATATTTTGTTTCTTCATTTTGGCTGCCTTTCTGTGTTTGTTTCTATGTATTACATAGATTGGCTATGTCCCCCAGTCTTGGCCAGGTGACCTTATGTAGTAGGTGCCCTATGGGGCCTGGTGGCACAGTCTCCTTGGTCACCTGCACCAGGTGTTCCAGGAGTGAGTGTTATGTAAACCTTCCTATTATAGTTGAGCCTTATAGTTGCTATTGGCATGTCAGTGGGTGGTACTGACCCTCATGCTGATTGGCTGTGGGGTTTGACCACATCCTCAACTTATAGGCTGCTGTGTGGGTGGCTTACGCCTCTGAGTGGGATTCGCCCCTGCAGACTCTGGTGTCTGTTGAGACTGCCCTTTGGACGTGCTGCTTGTGGGTATAATTGGGTGGTACTCTGCTGTGGTCTGAAGTGAATCTCTAAGTATGTTGTTTCTGGAGCCTCTTGGGAGGGGCTCTGGGGCAGGCCCAGGTCACCCACTGCCTATGGCTGGCCAGAGACTACCTGATAAGAGCTACAAAGCAATCCACAGTTGTTCACTGCCTGTGCTAACCCTGGAGGTACGTGGGAGAGGCCAATTGTGAACCAAAGACGTCTGTCACCATTACCGGGCCTGGGGTATTTCTGCAAACTGCTGGGACACCCTGAGGCCTGCTGCTACCAGCCAATTCCCTTAAGTTTCAACCATTGATAAAGCCTCATGTGGTATGCAAGTTGGATCAGGGAGCGTCTCAAGGAGTCACTAGAGTGGGGAGAGTTGTGGTCACCAGGTTAATGTAGAATCTGGTTTGGTGCCAGTGCTGAGCCTGAAGCTACTCAGCAAAAGTCTCAGAGCACACCCAGGCTGGTTGCCTCTGGCCTGGGGTCTGTTGGACTCTGACCGTTTTCCAAGAAAGAGTGCAATGTGGATGGGGCTGGCTATTCTTGGAGAAAGTGCCTTTGTCATTGGGGGAATTTGGAGGGGTGGGGACCAAGTGAGTGAGCAGGGCAGAGCTGCAGAGCTCACCAGACCAATCAGATTCAGATTTGGCTGTAAGTGTTGGGGGAGGGCTCAACACAGGAAAGATGGCACCAGTGTACTGGTTGCTAGGGAGAAAGACCCCTCACAGGGAAAATGCCAACTGTCCTCAAGCATTCTTCCCAAAGTCACAGAACTCAGTCTATCCTCTGTATGTCTCTGATGTCCCCCAGTTACTGTCCCTCCACCAGAGCCCAAGGTAAATGCCTGGGAGCGAGTGAGTCTGTGTGTGGGTCCTATACGAGGATATCTGGGTTTCCCATCACTTTCTGCTCTACCTGGATAGTCAGAATCCCCACTGTTTTTCACAGCCAGATGTTGTGGGTCCTCCTTTTCCCCACACCAGTACTCTGGGCTGGGGAGGCCGGTGTGGGGCTGGGATTCCTTGCTCTTCTGGGGGGAACCTTTACAGCCAAGATATCCCTACTTATTCTCAACCACTACATGGAGGTTTTGGGGCCAGCCCGTTCTGCATCTCCACGCCTCATAACAGTCTCGACGTAGCTTCTTCTTTATATCCCTAGTTATAATACCTCTATTCAGCCAGACTTCAGATGGTTCTGCAGGTTGATTTTTCTATAATTTAATTGTAATTTTAATGTGTTCATGAAAGGAAGCAGGCATGATGTTTATCTACTTCGCCATCTTGGATCTCCCTCCCGGACTCAATCTTAACACTGTAATTCTTGTAGCTACTATCAGGAAATAAAATACTAGCTTAAACAAATTTACCATTCCTGATTTAAGTAATTACTTTTAAGTAGACAGGCTATTGTGACTAATAATGATGATGATAATAATAATAATAATAAATAACAACTGACATTCATTATTTATTATGTGCCAGACATTGTGCTAAGTGCTTAACATGGACTCATTCATTTAATATAAATCACATGAGTACAGCCTTTGTTTGGATTATTGTTGTATTACCAGAGCCTCGAAGAGTCTCTGGTACATAGTGAGTGCTTAGTAAATCCTTGTTATCCAAATGAATTCCAAAACTGATTATTATTATTATCATTTTTCAGGAGAGAAAACTGAGGCCCAGGGAACTTAAGTGATTCTCCTAAACCAGTAAGGGCTGGAGCCATGATTTGATATTGCTTTAGTCTTTTGTTCATACTTTTAAACACTTTGACCTCTTGCTTCTTATAGGAGCTGTTTGATATCTCTGTTCTTATTTATTAATGTCCAGTAACTTTCTTACTCTCATTGCTTCTCTTTATTCTTCTTGCTTACATCCTTCTTGATATTTTAGAGAGTTATTCACCTCTGAAACAAACAAGAGAAGAGCAGGAGGTGACGTTTAAATGCCTATGGGGTTTAGACAGAAGATATAAGTGAGGTGACAGGCTACATGGTGGCCTGCACGGGGCAGTGAAGAGTATGTCACTCTGGGCAGCTGCTTTTCAGCTGCAGCAATTGTAGCTGTAGGAATCCAAGCAATATTATCAAATCTCATTTTTCAATATAAGCAGGAAATCTAAACTTTCATATGAAAATATCAAATACCAATCTGAAGAATCCCATATATAAAATGTTGACAAGCAAGGCAATTTAATAAATAAAAATTAACAAAACATTGAAAAGTCAAATAAAATCTCTCGGTAGGTTCAATCTAGTTGGCAACCTGTGAGAAAAATTGAACTTGAAATAGAAGTTAAAGTGGCTTTGGAGAACTGATCCTATATTTCTGGTTTTAAAAAAAAGACCATGATGGGAGACAATTGTAACTGCTGCATTTTGCCATGTATAATGCACACCCAAGTTTTTGGCCCAAACTTTCAGGGGAAAAAAAAAAAAATTCATTTTAATTATTTAATTCAAATTTGTATTTGTTTACATTTAGGTACTTGTTTTTTTGTATTATAAAGGAATTTTAGCAATTATTTTTTAACATATCATGGTACAAGAAATTTTATGTAGCAAATAATTACAAAACACAAGAACAGATACAAGGTACGAGAAATTTTATCTACAGGTAACAAATTTACGGTATTTACACCTCACAGAAGGCCAAGAACTCTGTCATTGCAAGTTCATTGTAAGTTCAACAAAACCAATGATTGTATTCCAGGGTATTATTTTACATACGGATTATTGTTATTGATTTCTAGAGTTACACTTTTAACTCATAAGCATAAATAAAATAATTAAAAACATTTATATAGATATGGAATTAGTACTACCCATGTATAATGTGCATCCTTATTTTTCCCTCACAAATTTGGGCAAAAAAGTGTGCATTATACACAGCAAAATACGGCATATGTTAAGGTTTTAGAATAGGGTTTGTTTCTGGAAAATAAGCTGCAATAATGATAGTAGAGCAATACTTTTGCATAGTGCTTCATATTTTTCAATTCACTTGTATATGTACATTAGAATGTCCCTGAAAATCATTTTGATGGTTCAATTACTTTGTCAATATTAAGCAGTAGGATTCAGAATTCAGACACTGATCTCCCAATTCTCTTTTAGCTACACAAACCCTGAGCAGGGATGACCGACTTCCAATATTCAGAATTCTTACAGGCCTGTACTTTTACATTTTGTATATAATCAAGAAGTGTAAAAACAAACAAACCAAAAAAAAAACACTGAAAAAACAACAAAAGTATGATAAGAGACATGCCACATTTCTGATGAATATTTAGATAGAAAAGAAATAGGACAATCATTTGAGGATGCTTGCATGATTACTCAAGAGTGTTATTCTTGGCAGATCGAAGCTGTTGATTTCCATTTGGTCCTCTCCAAATCATCTCTAATTACAAAACACGCACCTATGAGAGGCCAGATAAATAATGTAATGTTGGCCTAATCATGTGTCCATTCCTAAATGCCCAGCTAATGACTTAGCAGGTTTGGGGTTTTGCTCCTAGTACGAGTGAAGCTTACTGCCAACCAGAGCTGGGATGTGGCGTGTTTTGCATGCTCCATGGAAAACATTTTAAATTAAGCAGATGTGAAAATCATCACATAGAGGAAAATTTTTCAGATCACGGGGTCTGTGTGGGCCTCTCGAATGTCAACTCCATGCTGGATGGGCTCTTGGCATGTGATGCCTTTCTACCAAGCTGTGTATTTGACAGCTGTTGTGGGTTGTCTTTTCCCAGCCACTGGCCTGGCTACTATCATAAAGCCAATTAGAGTGCAGGCAATTAATGTTATTTTCCTCAAATGCTCCTAGAAATGCTTATATTATGTAGCACTTCAGTATGAAATCTGTGACCTTTGGAAATACAAGCACAGAAAGCAAATAAGCTTGGCTATGCATGTACTGTGTTCCATTAAGTTATAAAGAATATGAAAACAGATTGCTGGATACAAAGATATCTGTGGAGCACTTTATGTCTCAGGATTCTTAAAAATGAAGATATGTGCCCACACCAAAACTCAGATAAACCATAAAAGGGTGGTAGATATATTGAACAGCAATGCATTTACATATCTGCAGCAAGTTACTTAATGAAATTTATGAATTGTAACACATCAGAATGGGGCTCCATAACTAGTACTTTACACATGTTTTGCCACATTTTAAGAAGGATATTAACAAACTGGAAATGAAATGAGAAACCCTGATATTTTAGGAAGGATTGGAGAAAATGGGGCTGCTTGAGCTAGAAAGAGATGACCGGGGAATTATCCTCCAATGGGTAAAATGAACTCCATGAGAAAGCTTGTTTTATTAATACTTCCTGGATTATCCCCAGGGATTCCTTGTAATCCTTGATTGAGAACACCATGCTTAGAGCATAGTAAGTGCTGAATAAAAATGTGTTCAATGAGAAAAAATAACTAAATAAAAGGGACTAATAATGCAAGACATTTGAAAAGAGTTGAACACATGAAAGAAGCTGTTACATGCAATGGACTGCTGTGCAAGGTGTGCTCCCTGTTATCTACTTAATCCTGGGATGTAAACTGGTGGCCTGTGGACCATCACTTGCATATGGATGGATATTATTTGCCCACTCAGTGTTTTCTTAAAGTTTGGTGTTTAAAAAATGTTTTAATTGAGATGATTTCTCATCCTCCCATCCCCTCTCTCTACTCTGCATTTCAGCAATTGAGTGGAGATGAGACGCTGTCGCTCCCATTTGATGGAGCACGTGCCTTTCAGTTTTCCTCAGTTTCCATTCATCCCTGTTGTTTTAGACTCAGCTCCATTTCACTCATTGCTCTGATCTTCCTTGCCCCTGGAGGCAGCTGAACTTGCTGCCCTCGGCTTAAGCAGAGGCCGTGGCCAGCCACTTGTCATGCGTATAAAAGTGGTTCCTATATTGAGAAAAAGACTTTTAACTCTAATATGCTGTCATGCAGGGTCTCTGGTCCTGCTCCCCACACAAGAATGCAGAATATGGTGAGGCCAAAAAGGAACAATAGAGCCATAGATAGGGGAGTCACACCACTACACTCTAAATGGCGGCTGGTCGAGACACAAAAGCAAACATCTGCCAGTACCCCAATGAGGGGTCTTCCTGCACCCCAGTCTCTCTCGCGGCCAGGCAAGACACAGGAAGTAGGATCCACACAATCCGCAATCCGCCATCCACTTGCCAACCACACTTGCCAGCCACAATCCTCACTTCTCTGCCAACCAACCAACTAACACCCTAGCGTAGCCACCGCAGGTATATTAGTGGCTAATGGCTAATCAGTAACAGCTGATGGCCACCCAACCACAGTGGATGGCCATCTGATTACAGCTGATGGCCATCTACTACCCGAGCCAGCACCTTTCCACATGAGGCCGAGAGCCTAGAAACTGCTCTCTGGGACTCTGTCCCCAAAGATGTCTTTGCTCAGTGATGAATTACTATGGCTCGTTCATCAGAGTAATAACAGCATTGGTCTGGTTTCAACCAACTCACAAGCTCTTCCTTTGAACCCAACCAATCTTATCACAAGGAGTACTGCCTCTATCACAAAATCCCCGGGCTCTACAGGTTCAGGTGGCATTCAGTGCCCTCAGAATTCCATCTCATAGCTGCCAAGGTGAGTAGCTAAACCTACTTCTTCATCCCACCTTCGCCCTTCTCCTATCTCACTTACGTTGGTTTGTTTCCAGGTGCACACCCAGATACAGTCCTCCGGGATCCAATCAAGGGGCTGTAGGAAGACAGGGTGGGGGAACTCATGGAGATGAGTTGTGTCACCATTAATAACATCAGTATCAAGAAGAGCTGGAACTGAGCAAGTTTACAGGGAGCTGGGAGCAGGAGCTTGTTTGAATTTAAAGGTTGCCATGGTTGTGCTAAATGCTAATCACTTTTCATCACACTGGCTAATGGGTGCAGAATTTTTGGCTCAAGTCCTTGTTAGCTATTCCAGGCTAGCTCCTGAGAGAGCTGCAGAGTTCTGGCTCCAGCTGTGCTCCTTCTTCTGTACTCCCTTCAAAAAATTATTCTTAGATGCAGTCCCCTAAAATTTAGACAATGATTCACAGGAGCTGGAGAGGCAGTGAGAGTGGAAAAACAAACCACCTGATTCAGATTCACGGTCCAATTGTTGACAACACACCTGATCAGGTCAAATTGGTAATAAGATGCGGCATTAAGTACCTTTGATATCTTACATGTGCTGCATAACCACATTGGAAAAGGCCAAATTGCCACATCACTCACTGGGGATTAGAGGTAATGAAGTCACCTGGCAAGTGCTGAATAAATACCCGCAAGGCTAGAGAGGCCATTTGCCTGAGTCCTGGTTTTGGTTCAACTGGGTTGACAAGTTTGTGTTTCCACTATCTCTCAGGTGCCATAAGGCAGTGGCAGGATGGTGTCCTTGGGCCACACATGTTTTGGTCCCAGAGTCATTGTCCAATATGTCAGGCCATCAAGACAGATGGCAAGCAGGACAATGTTTCTGAACTTTTGGAAAAATATACCACTCGAGAGTCCAGCTGGGGAAATGCCTGAAATTGGAAAATAATGTAATAGAATATTTGATTTGCCACCAAAGACCTCAGCTGGAAGATTGCCACATTGAAATGAGAGGACAGCTTGGCTGACTTATACCTTTCAGCTCTGCTTAGTAACTGCCCATCTGTGGGCTGGGTCCTGGACTCCCTGGGGGGCTCCAAAGCACACATTTTACCTCTGCCTCCCCCAAACACCACACATCCACAAGCACACACCCCAGGAAAAGTTTGGAGATTATCTAGATGTTGTAACACAACCCTAAGAATAAAGGCCAGGGCCAGAGGTGACTGGGTGTTTCCTCAGTCGATCAGAGTGGGTGACACGGTAAATGAAATGTCATTCCCCTTTAACTCAATTTGTTTTTTCTCCATGCTGCCAGCTACTGACTTGGCTTCTCTGAAGCAATGGTTTTCATGTGTGTATGTATGTATGTTTCTGTGTGTATGTGTCATGCGGGAGACCCTGCTGGCTGCGCCATTTGTCATGCGGGGCGGCCTGCGGGGTCTCTGCTCCCACTCCCCACACAAGAACGCAGGATATGGCCAGGCCAAAAAGGAACACCCACGGAGCCATAGGTAGGGGAGTCATACCACTATATTCTCTCTGGTGGCACTATACTCTCACTGGAGGCTGGATCCACACTGTCCTCAAACTGCCATCCATGCTTGCCAGCCCAGCCGCCATCTTCTTGGTAGCCCCCATTCTTCTCTCTCTCTGCTAGTGTAGCCACAGCAGTTATATTAGTGGCCAATGGCTCACTGGTTACAGCTGACGGCCAAGTAGCCACAGCTGATGGCCATGCAATCACAGTTGACGGCCATTTACTACCTGAGCCAACACCTGTCTATGTGAGGCCGAGAGCCTGGAAACTTCTTTCTGGGGCTCTGCCCCCACACTCCACCCCTACAGGCTCTCACCTCACAATCTACATGACAAGCGTCTTCCGTGAGGGGCCCTGTGCGAGGAGCCTGGAGGTGAATGCAATATCCTGGACATAGCCAGGCTCTCTGGGCACAGCCAGGGTTTCTCAGGGCACCACCAGTGCTTCTGGGCACAGCCAGACTTCCTGGACTTCTTAGGGTACCACTAGTCTTCCTGGACACAGCCAGGGTTTCTCAGGGCACCACCAGTACTTCTGGGCACGGCCAGACTTCCTGGACTTCTTAGGGTACCACCTGTCTTCCCGGACACAGCCAGGGTTTCTCAGGGCACCACCAGTACTTCTGGGCACAGCCAGACTTCCTGGACTTCTTAGGGTACCACTAGTTTCCCCGGGCACAGCTAGGATTTCTCAGGGCACTGCCACTCTCTCTGGGAACAGCCCGACTTCCTGGGCACAGCCAGGGTATCTTCAGGGCTCAGCCAGACTTCCTGGACTCAGCCAGGTCTCTCAGGGCACTGTCACTCTCTGTGGGCACAGCCACACTTCCTGGACACAGCCAGGGCTCTCAGGGCACCGCCACTCTCTCTGGGCACAGCCAGACTTCCTGGACTCAGCCAGGGCTCTCAGGACACTGCCACTCTCTCTGGGAACAGCCCGACTTCCTGGGCACAGCCAGGGCATCTCAGGGCTCAGCCAGACTTCCTGGACTCAGCCTGGTCTCTCAGGGCACTGCCACTCTGTGGGCACAGCCACACTTCCTGGACACAGCCAGGGCTCTCAGGGCACTGCCACTCTCCCTGGGCCTCTCAGGGTACCCTGCTGGAACAACAGCGACTCACAATCAAGGTGCTTACATATTCTCAATGGCGGCCAGTCAAGACACAAAAGCAAATTTCCTCCAGTTCCACTAACAACAGTTCCCAAACAAACAGTCAAGTTGTCCATTAAATTAGGGATGGAAGGCAATTCCCCATAGTCCATAGTCATTCGCCAGGGCTGTCCTGGGGGTGAGGGATGACCTTGACCTCACCCTTATCTCCCATGGAGGACTCAGCAAGCGTTACCTCCTGGGACTATAAGTCCTGCATCCGGGCTGCCTGAGCAGGAACTTCCCCGGCCCACAGGGCTGCAACGACCTTCGCTTTCTCTGGCCTGTGCTGGTTGGGGAACCGTCCACATCTTTCCACCTCTCCACGGGGCTCCATCTCTCCAGCAGCTGCATGGCTTTTCCTGTACTGGTGGGAGAACCGTCCATGTCGTCCCACCCCTCCACGGGGGTCCAGCTCTCCGGCAGCTGCTCCTCCTGGTCTTCCAGAGACTGAGTGTTCATACACACAAACTGCTCCACCACTCTTCGGAGAGCTTTGGCCGGCACCATACCCTGCTCGCTGCGCCATTTGTCATGTGGGGCGGCCTGCGGGGTCTCTGCTCCCACTCCCCACACAAGAACGCAGGATATGGTGAGGCCAAAAAGGAACACCCACAGAGCCATAGGTAGGGGAGTCATACCACTATATTCTCTCTGGCGGCACTATACTCTCACTGGAGGCTGGATCCACACTGTCCTCAAACCGCCATCCACGCTTGCCAGCCCAGCCGCCATCTTCTAGCTAGCCCCCATTCTTCTCTCTCTCTGCTAGCGTAGCCACAGCAGTTATATTAGTGGCCAATGGCTCACTGGTTACAGCTGACGGCCAAGTAGCCACAGCTGATGGCCATGCAATCACAGTTGACGGCCATTTACTACCTGAGCCAGCACCTGTCTATGTGAGGCCGAGAGCCTGGAAACTTCTTTCTGGGGCTCTGCCCCCACAGTAACCAGTGAGCCATTGGCCACTAATATAACTGCTGTGGCTACGCTAGCAGAGAGGAGAGTGGAGGAGAGTGAAAGAGAGTCGTCGGTGGGTTGCAGACAAAACGGACAGCAGGTCGCACGTCCAGTGAACCCAGCCTCCAGTGAGACCGTAGTGGTATGACTCCCCTACCTATGGCTCCGTAGGTGTTCCTTTTTGGCCTCACCATATCCTGCATTCTTGTATGGGGAGCGGGAGCAGAGACCCCGCAGGCCTCCCTGCATGACAAATGGCGCAGCGAGCAGGGTCTCCCGCACGACACAGGGTAAAGTATAATATCTGTCATTTCCTCCCAATATTCTCTGAAGTTCTCAGAGTATTGCCTTGGCACATACCCTACCTACAGAAGGCTGCTTTTTATTTTAAACACCTGTGATTCCCTGTTTTTCTCCCGCAACTAAGGGAACACTCTTCGCAAATCTGAAACTGGAGAGTTAATCGTTCCAGAAGTAGCTGTAGCCAATAACAGAAGGGAAGCCAGTGGAAAATACTTCAGCTTCTTTGCCCCTTGTTTTGGCCAATTCTCTGAAGCTTGTTCTGTAGTCTTCCCATAGCTCCCCGTGGGGCTGAGCTCCGGTTGTTCACAATGGTAGCTGACTTGGTAACATTGTTTTATGTGCTTCATTCCTCTCCTGTCTCCCCTCTTGGTGTTTCCTGGTACCTCCCAAATATATTATTTACACCAGTATCCCCTGCCCCTCAGCTTCTGCTTTAGGAGAATCTAAACTAAGAGATGCAGCTTTCATGTAGTAGGGAGGTGTGCAAACTAGATTGTGAGACTGTGCATCTGGGGGCCTGCATTTGGCCCCAGGTCTTGCTTTATCAAGAAGCATTGGTTCCACCTGGAAAGCATTAGAGAAAGCAAAGAAAACTACAGAAAAATTAGGTGGATGAACATTAGGAAAGAGAAGGTTGGCACTTGTTAACATGCAAAGATGGCTGTGTATTTATGCTTATTTAAGGTCTGTGTCCCCCAGTGAAGTGTTTAAGTCCTAATGAGGACAGGAGCCATAGCAGCTTGTGTTCACCAGTATGTCTCCATAAAGTAGATACACACTAATATTAAGTAGAACTCTCATTATAAAATACTCTCCATGTATCTAATTTGTATAGAAGAACTCCAAACCTTTCGATGGCATAGCTGCATTGGTTATTGTTGGGTGCCATTGTTGTTGTCCTGATGTATGAACAGAGGACCAGCAGGGTCACAGGGAAGGTGAAACTGACTTCCCGGGGAGCTAGTGAAGGGCACCTTTCATCTAGGTCTTGAAAATATTAGTAGTTCAAGAGTTAGAAAAGGGGGATGGGATTGAGTGTGATTATTTATTGATTCCACAAGTGTATAATTTAGTACCAGCTGTGTGTCAGGAATTCTGCTTAGCATGGAGAAGTGAGCAAGACAGACAGTGATGCCTCCTTCCCAGGACTTGGACTGAAGCTCTATTCTCACTGTATTCATGTAATATTGTGCCAACTGTCCTGGAGATGGACAGTATTGATCATAAAACTGTCATGGCTGAAACTTTTCTGAAAGAAAAGGTTTATTGAGCCATGTGCTAGCCAGAAAAGGACCAGGTCCTGAGGCATGCAGTCTAAACTACCAGCAGCAGGGCTACAGGGGAAAGGCAACATGCCCACCATCCTGGTGTTGACAGGTTTTTTTTTCATACAAGTAGGGGGAAGAAAGATGTAATTTGTTTTGAAATAACTTACATGACTATAGATGTCGACTGGCCAAAATGACTCTCCAGAAAATCCACTAAAAGAGCAGTTTATGCAGGGAAAAAAAAGAGAAACGAGACCACCCCAGCAGTGTGTGAACGCACACCACCTGAGGCGGGAGCTCCAACCAGCCACACACATGCAAAAAGAGAGAGAGAGGGCGTGCCTTCCCAAGACGGCCTCTCTCTATATATATGAATCCCTCCCCTGGAAGTTACCACAACGTTTAACAGGAAGTCATGATGAGGAAGTTAACAAGGGGCCCAGCTCTGCCCATAGTCCTCCCAGCTCTATGGTGAATCATCTTAAGGTGCCAGTTCACTTTTATCAAGATAAGGTAGCTGTGGAAGGTGAAGAGGGACTAGTCCTGTGATAAGTGCAGAGTTTGTAAGGATGAAGTGTTTGCTCCTTTGGCTTGGCTGTGGACAGCAGTCAGGAAAGTTTACATGTAAGCAAGAAGCAGAAGCTTGTGGGGGTTGGTGGCACCTGAATATTCTCTTTTATATAATTGAAGAATAGCACACAGCATACATATAGGAATCTAAGAATTCTTTTGTTGGTTTTGCCCTGCAGCTGTTAACTGATTAACTTGTTCTTTCTTGATTTTTTAAAAAAGATTTTTATAAAAAGTATAGCTAACATACAATATTATATTAGTTTCAGGAGAATGCCGTAGTTTTTTGACATTTATATGCCTAAAGAAGTGATCACCAGCAACCATATGACACCATACCACAGTTTCACAATATTTGACTGTATTCCCTGTGTTGTCTGTTATATCCCTGTGACTTATTTGTTTTATAACTGGAACCTTGAACCTATTATTCCTCTTTATCTTTTCACCTCTTTTTAAATTTTTCAATTACAATTGACATTCAATATTATTTTATGTTAATTTCAGGTATACAGCACAGTGGTTAGACATTTATATAATTTACGAATTGGTCCCCTCACTAGTCTAGTACCCACTTAGAATTATATAAGGCATGATTTAAAAAATGCAGTATTGCTTTTTTTGTTTGTTTCATTTTCATGAAATAACTTTTTCCATCCCTTTACTTTCTGTCTGTCTGTTTCTTTCAATCTGAAGTGAGTCTCTTATAGGAAGCATAGGTAAGAGTCTTGTTTTCTTGTCCATTTGGCCCTCCTATGTCTTTTGATTGGAGCATTGAAACAATTTACATTGAAAGTAGTTGTTGATAGACATGTAGCTATTGATATTTTATTATTCATAATTTTGACCTTTTTTTTCCATCTTAAAGAAGTCCCTCTAACATTTCATGTGATACTGATTTAGTGGTGATGAACTTCTTTAGCTTTTTCGTTTCTGAGAAGCTCTTTATATGTCCTTCGATTTTCAATGGTAGCCTTGCTGGATAGAGAACCCTTGGTTATAGGTCCTTGCTTTTCATCACATAGAATATTTTGTACCAATCCCTTTTGGCCAGCAAAGTTTCTGTTGAGAAATCAGCTGACAGTCTTATGGGGGCTGCCTTAAAATTTGCTAGTTGCCTTTGTCTTGCTGCTTTTAGGATTCGCTCTTTGTCTTTAACCTTTGGCATTTTAATTATGATGTGCCTTGGTGTGGGCCTCTTTTGGTTCAGCTTGTTTGGGACTCTGTTCTTCCTGGACTGTATTTCTATATCCTTCACCAGGTTAGGAAAGTTTTCAGTCATTATTTCTGAAAATAGGTTCTCAATCCCTTGCTTTCTCTCTTCTCCTTCAGGTTCTTGATTTGTCCCAGAAGTCTGTTAAACTGTCCTCATGTTTTTGGATTCTTTTTGCTTTTCAGATTGGGTGTTTTCTGCTACCTTGTCTCCCAAATTGCTGATTAGATCCTCTGCTTCAACTAGTCGGTTGGTGATTCCTTCTAGTGCATTCTTCATTTCAGTTATTGTATTCTTCACTTCTGATTGGTTCTTTGTTATCGTTTCTATGAGGGTTTTTTTTTTTTTGGGGGGGGGTTGTTTGTTTTTATGCTTACTGTCTCTGTTGAATTTCTCACTAAGTTCCTTGAGCATCCTTATAACAATTGCTTTGAACTCTGTCTTTGGTAGGTTGCTTGCCTCCATTTTGTTTAATTCTTTTTCTGGAGTTTTCTCCTGCTCTTTCATCTGGGACATAGTTCTTTGTTTCCTCGTTTTGGCTGCTTCTCTGTGCTTGTTTCTATGTATTAGGTAGATCTGCTATATTTCCCAGTCTTGGCCAGGTGACCTTGTATAGTAGGTGCCCTGTGGGGCCCTGGCAAAGTCTTTCTGGTCACCTGCATCAGGTGCTCCCTGAGTCTTGATTGCCATTGGCACATCAGTGGGTGGTATGGAACCTCATGCTGATTGGCGGTGGGGTTTGGCCACGTCCACAGCTTATAGGCTGCTGTGTGGTAGCCTTACTCCTCTGAGTGTGATTTGCCCCAGTGGCTCTGGTGCCTGTTGAGATCCCCCTTTGTGTGTGTGCCACTTGTTGGTCTAACTGCGTGGTACTCTGCTATTGTCTGAAGTGAACCTCCAAGTATGTTGGTTTGGTGGCCTCTTGGGAGGGGCTCCAGTGCGGGCCGAGATCCCCCACTCCCTGTGACTGGCTGTGGACTACCTGGTAAGAGCTAAAAAGCAATTCACAGTTATTTACTGCTTGTTCTAACCCTTGAAGCACATGGGAGAGACCACACTGTGAACCAAGGATATATGCCCCTCTCGAGGGGTATCTCCACGAAATGCCAGGACATCCCAAGGCCTGCTGCCACCTGATGGCTCCCTTAAGGTTCAACCAGTGATAAAGCCTCATGCAGTACAGGAATTTGGTGAGGCAGGGTCTCAGGGAATCACTAGAGTGGAAAGCGTATGGTCAACAGGTTAATGTAGACTCTGGTTTGGTGACAGTGCTGAGCCTGGAGCTACTCTGCAAAAGTCTCAGAGCACACCAAGGCTGGTTGCCACCTGCCTGGGGCCCACAGACTCTGATAGATTTTAGGAAAGAGTACAATGTAGTCAGGCTTCTGGCCAGAAAGTGTCTCTGGCATTGGGGGTGTTGGGTTGGGTCCCAGCAGAGCACATCAGGCCAATCAGATTCAGATTTGGCTATGTGGGAGAGGGCTCAACACAGGAAAGATGTGGCTGCATGGATGTAGGACCCCACACAGGGAAAATGCCAACTGTCCTCCATCCCTTGTTCCTGAAGCCACACATCTCAGTCTGCTCCTGCTATGCTTCCAATGCCCTCTGAGTCACTGTACTTCTGCCAGAGTCCAGGGTGAGTGCTTGTGTGTGAGAGAGTCTGTGAGTGGGATGTTTAAGAGGACATCTTGGTTTACCCCAGGCTTCCTTCCCACCCAGATGGTCAGAAACTCCACTGTTTTTCACAGACAGATGTTGTAGAGGCTCCTCTTCTCAGTACCAGTACTCCAGGTTGGGGAGTCTGGTGTGGGGCTAGGGTCACTCATTACTCCATTCCAGTCTTGACGTGGCTTCTCATTTATATTCTTAGTTATAAAACTTCTATTTTGCCAGGCTTTAGATGGTTCTCTAGGTTGATTGTTCTATAATTTAGTTGTAATTTTAATGTGTTCATGGAAGGAAGCTGGCACAGTGTTTATCTATTCCACCACCTTGGATCTCCCCTAATTAACCACTTCTTGTCTGTTCCTTCCACCCTTTGGCCTGCTGTAATTTAACTTAGGATATCTCAGAATTTTCTGCTTGTCAACAGCAAGGAAGTAAAGAAACACAGAAAACAAATAATTATAATAATGATGATAAATACAATGTGATAGAGCAGTGGTTCTCAAACTCACATTTGTATCACATGGGGATCTTATTTAATGAAATGCAGATTCTTATTCAGTAGGTCTGGGGTGAGATTCTACATTTTTAACCAGCTCCCAGGTGATGCCCAAACTGCTGGCCCTCAGATCACACTTTGAATAGCATGGTGATAGACCCCGGGTTCTCAGCGCTGTCTGCACATGGGAGTTACTTAAGGAAATATAAAAATTGCCAATACCTAATTTCACTCCAGCAAGTTTTATTTAATCTGACTGAGAAAGGCATTGCCCATTTTTAAAAACAGTTTTATTGAGATATAATTTATATGTCATAGGATTTATCTATTTATTCTACACTTTAAGCATACAATTAAATGATTTTTTAGTCTATCTACAGTTTTGCCTCCTTTGCCACAATCCAGTTTTAGAAACATTTCCCATTATCCAAAAACATTCATTGTATTCCTTTGCAATCAATCCTTGTTCTTATCTTTAGCCCCTAGGAAACCAGTATTCTTTCTTTCCCTATAGATTTCCCTTTGCTGGACATTTCATATAAATAAAATCATGCAATATATGGTGTTCTTTTCTCACTTAGCATAATGTTTTTGAGGTCCATCTATGTTGTAGTACATGTATTAGTACTTCATTCCTTTTTATTGCTAAATTGGTTCTACTACATGGATATAATACTATGTCTTGTTTATCCATTCACTAGTTGACTGGCACCAGAATTGTCTTCACTTTTTTGATAAATAATGTTGCCTTAAGTATTTATATTCATGTCTTTACCTGGGTATATTTTTTCATTTCTTTTGGGATACCTAAGAGTATATTTGCTGGATCATTCGGTAACTCTGTTTAATTTTTCAAGTCACTGTCAAACTGTTGCTTCAAAGTGGTTGTACTGTTTTACATTCCCACCAACAATGTAGGAAGATTCTAGTTTCTCTACATTTCTACCAACACTAGCTATTGTATGTATGACTATAGCCATCCTTAGGGATTTGAAGAAGTATCTCCTTGTGGTTTTGATTTGTATTTCCCTAATGCTTAATGATGTTCCTATGCTTTTTAGCCTCATACAGAGGGTGCCAAAAAAGGTATACACATTTTAAGAAAGGAAAAAACTGTATTAAAATTGTAATGCTCAATATATACCAATAACAAAAGATGAATACAAGTCACGTTTGACTTCTGCAATTACAAGAGATACTCAAAGTGGTTATCATCAATATAATTTTAATACAGTTTTTTTCCTTTCTTAAAATGTGTATACATTTTTTTGGCACCCTCTGTATATAGATAGATATAGATATACTCGTAAATAGATAGAAATAGAGATATCTGATTTGGTGAAATGTGTATTCCTATTTTTTGTCTATTTTTAACTGGGTTATTTGTCTTCTTATTGAGTTGTAACTGTTCTTTATACATTCTGGATATAAGTCCTTTATCAGATACATACTTTTGAAATATTTTCTGCAAGTCTGTATCTTGTCTTTTATTTTCTTAACAATATCTTTTGATTAACAAAAGTTTTTAATTTTGATGAAGTTCACTTTATCATTTTTTTCTTTTATAGGTTGTGCTTTTGGTGTCATATCTAAAAAGTCTGCCTAACCCAAGGTCACACAGATTTTCTTCTATGTTTTCTCTAAAATGTTTTAACTCTTGTATTTAACTTTGTGATCCATTTAATGTTTGTGTATGATGTGAGGTAAGGGTCAAATTCATCTTTTTGTATGTGGATATACAATTATCCCAGCACCATTTGTTGAAAAAAACATTTTTTCTACATTGACTTTTCTTTCCACCTTGGTCTAAAATCAATTGATCATGCATGTAGCAGCTATTTCTGGACTCTCATTTGTTTTTTTTGTATCCATATATTTAGTCTTAGGCCCAGCGCCACATTATCTTGGGATTTTATTGTAATTAGGATATCTAAAAGGCCCTTAGGTAACTCTAATAATCAGCAAATTTTCAGAATCACTTTAATAAAAAATAATTTGAGAGATGGGTTGGGGAGGCCATTTTTGATAAGGTGGTAAGACTGTTTTGGAGCAGTATGCTTCAGCTCAGGCCTGAAAGATAAGAAATAAAACAGCTATGAAGAGAGGTGAAGACGGAGTACCCATGAACTATACTCTAGGGGGCACTTTGCCAGGACAGGTTGGTGACATTTGCAGTCTGGCTAAAGGAGAGAGGGTGGCCGTTCTGATAACTCAAGAAGTCCTGTCACTGGGAAGCCTCAATTTCCCAACTCTACACAATCATCCAACATTTCATTCCTCCATTGATTTTCAGATTGGGGTGAGTGTAACCTCTTTGTGTTACTCAAGGGTACAGCACAGGATATGCCACAGAATAAGCCAAGCATTCATTCATTCACTCATTCATTCATTAAATAAATATTCATGGAGTGTCTCCTGTATACAGAGCACTATACTAAGCAATAAGGATATGATAGTGAATGAAACAGTCTTGGCGTCATGGAATTGACAGGCACCTCCATAGAGCATCAGTTACACACACACACACACGTTGTAAGATTGAAACACAGAGGGAAAAATTAGCACACACACTCTGCATAACTATGAGGCTCCTTCATAGCTTCTACAATAGACATAGACACCCGCAAAAGGATTAAGTATAAGGTATGCTAGTGCTAATGTCCATGGGCCGACTGCTTCACATGTGCCCACATGCTAGCTATCAATGTATTGTCTCTCAGCTCCAAATCCCCTTCCTTGGCACTGCTATGTGATACTGGTGCTGGACACTGTAGATAATTTCCTTTGCCCACTGGCAGGATGCTAGCCTTTGTCAAAAGAGGACCCTGGAATGACCCTACAAGGCTCTAGAGGCAGATTGGCTTCAGTCTTCGATTATTTATTATGCAGTATGGAAGCTGAGTGATGTGTATGGACTAGCTCCAGCAGAGCCCTCAGGCCAAGCTCTCACCACCGCCCACCCAGACCTGACAAGGGCAGGCCACTTCTCAAGTACAGTGAAGGTCAGTGCCCTCTGGCAAGTTTCTTGGCCATCAGCCAACTTTCTCTGGTACCCACACCCTCTTCAAAGAGGTCTGGACCTTGCCTTGTGGGAAGAGACTCAGGTCCTTTGTTCCCCTCTGCCCACTCTTCCTCAGCCTCAGGGAGAAGCTGCTCTTTTGCTCCTGTTGCTTCAGAGCCCCTTAGAATCTTTTTCACCCTTTTTTTTTGTAGTTAACCACCTTGCCCTGGTTTATAATTCTTTACATTAAAATTTCTCTGTTCAATAAGCCAGTGAAGTTTCTGTCTTCCCACTGGTCCCTGACTGAGCTAGGCCAGAATTATGAAATAGGTCAGTTTCACTTCTGCTCAAGTAGTGAGACTGAGATACATTGGATGTCTCCTTCAAAATGGGGGAATGAAAAAAAGAAGAAAGATTGGTTCACTTTCTGAAATCCTGAACTAATCTCACAGCCCTGTGTCATACAAGGAGCCCATGAGCAATTAACATTTCCTGAGGCTTCATAACTCTAACATTCAGTGACAAAAATGGTTAAATATTGATGCTGTCATTCCAAAGAGCAGATTTCATTTTTCTCTCCACTCAGGTTGGCTTCAAGGTTGAGGAAACTTGTTGGGAGGAATAGAAAAAGATCCAAAGCAGCATCTTATCTCCGAGGATTTGTATGCCAAAAAGTGTTCATAACAAAGTTAGTAATGTGGTGGCACTTTCTGCCCCAGTGCTATATCTTAGAGCTGGTATGACGTAGAAGGGAAAATTTAGGGATATTTTATGCCTTTTAAATGTGTGCATTCTTTCCTGTTGCCCACATGTGAAGGAAGCAATAGAGCACAGCGATTAGGCATGCAGGCACTAGAGCCTGGCTGCCTAGTTAAATCCTGGTTCAGCCATTTTCTGTGCGATCTTGGTCAAATTACTTGACATGCCTTAGTTTCCTCATCTGTAAAATGAGGACAATAATAGTACTTATATCATAACAGGTTGTTGTGAGGATTGGATGAGTTAATACATATGAAGTGCTTGGATGTTGCCTGGCACGTTGTACGGGCTATAAGTGTTAGCTGCCATGACGATGAGCCTCCCTGGGGGTCTTCATTTGTTCTCTTGTCCCAGGCCCCACAAATGTTACCAGTAGGCTTGCTCCTTGAATTTTCAAAATCTAGGGGACATCATATCCCACTGCATTCATTCATTCTATTGTTCATTACTTTATCCATTCAGCAAGTATTCATTGAACACTAACTGTGCCAGACACTAGGGCCCCAATAGGTTACATAACAAACAGCTGTAAGCATTACAGGCAAATTTAGGCAGTCTGGCTTCAGATCCAATGCTGGCCCATCCGTGCTATTATTGCAGAATGTTTAACCACAGACAGTGAGAAGTACAGATAAAAAATAATACATTGTTTTATTCTCTTCTATCTCTGTTTACCTCCAACCCTACCCCCAAATTATTATAATTATTAGGTTGGTGCAAAAGTAATTGCAGTTTTTTGCAATTTTTAACCTTTTAAACTACAATTATTATTGCACCAACCTAATATTAACTAGTAGAAAGACTAGACATACAGGAAAACCTACAGGAGAAGAGCATGAAGGTCTGATGCTGGTGAGCACATACACACACAAAAAACACCCGAGATCAGAAGTCAGTGCAGGGAGGCCACGTGATCTAAAGAGATGGAACTTTCAGTGGAGCTTAGAAGGAATTAGGGAGATGGGCAGCCGAGTAAAGCAAGGAGTAAGTTACTTAACAGAGAAGTTGCATGAACACTCCAGGTGGCCCAACACCCAGTGGATGATAACCCTTACAAATTCTTTTTTCAATATTTTTTTATTGTTTAATTACAGTTGACACACAATAGTATATTAGTTTCAGGTGTACAAAATAGTGATTAGACATTTACATAACTTACAAAAGTGATCACCCTGATAAATCTAGTACCCATCATGACACCATAAATATAATTGACTAGATTACAATATCATTGACTATATTCCTTATGCTATACTCTACATCCCCATGACTACTGTGTAACAACCAATCTGTACTTATTAATTCCTTCTCCTTTTTCACCCATCCCCACAATCCCCTCCCATCTGGCAACCATCAAAATTTTCTCTGTATCTATAAGTTTGTTTTTGTTTTATTTGTTCATTTTTTTTTGTACTCCACATATAAGTGAAATCATATTGCATTTGTCTTTCTCTGTCTGACTTGCTCCACTGAGCATAATACCCTCTAGGTCCATCCATGTTGTTTCAGAAGGGAAGATTTTATTCTTTTTATGGCTGAGTAATATTCCATTTTATATATCTACTGCCTCTTCTTTATCCATTCATCCTTTGATGGACACCCAGCTGGCCTCTATATCTTCTCTACTGCAAATAAAGCTGCAATGAACATATGGATGCACATATCCCTTCGAAGTAGTGTTTTGTGTTTCTTTGGATAAATACCCAGATGTGGGATTACTGGGTCCTTCTTTGTTTCTTGTTATAACCTTTGTTTTAAAGTCTATTTTTTCTAGCATAGTATTGCTATCCCAGTTCTTTTCTTTTTTTCTTTCACATTTCCAGTTTTATGAAATCTATTTTTCCATCCCTTTACTCTGTCTGTGTGTATATTTCAATCTGAAATAAGTCTCTTATAGGCAGCATATGTAAGGGTCTTCAATCCTTACCCTTTCAGCCACCCTATGTCTTTTGATTAGAGCATTTAACCCATTTACACTGAAAGTAATTGTTGATAGACATGTTGCTATTGCCATTTCATTATTCATATTTTTTATCTCCTTTTCCTTCTCCTTCTCCTTCTCCTTCTCCTTCTCCTTCTCCTTCTCCTTCTCCTTCTTCAAGTTCCTTTAACATTTCTTGCAATAGTGTTTTGGTGGTTATGAACTCCTTTAACTTTTTCTTGTCTGGGAAGCTTTTTACCTCTTCTTTGAATTTAAATGATAGGTTTGCTGAGTAGAGTAATCTTTATTGTAAGTCTTTGCTTTTTATCACTTTGAATATTTTGTGCCAGTCCTTTCTGGCCCGCAGTTTCTTTTGAGAAATCAGCTGATGGTCTAATGGGAGCTCCCTTGTAAGTAACTAACTCCCTTTCTCTTGCTGCTTTTAAGAATATCTCTTGAACTTTAACCTTTGGCATTTTAATTATGATGTGTCTTCATGTGGGCCTTGTTGGATTCATTTCATTTAGCACTTTCTGTGCTTCTGGGCTTGTAGGTCTATTTCATTCACCAGGTTAGGGAATTTTTCTGTCATTATTTCTTCAAATAGGTTCTCAGTCCATTGCTCTCTCTTTTCTGCCTCTGGTAATCCTATGATATAAATGTTGGTACACTTGATATCCCAGATGCCCCTTAAACAGTCCTCATTTTTTTGGATCATTTTTGCTGTTCCAATTGGGTGTTTTCTGCTACATTATCTTCCAAATTGCTGATTCAAACCTCTGCTTCAGCTAATCTGTTGATTCCTTCTAATGTATTCTTCATTTCAGTTATTGTTTTCTTTATTTTTGACTGGTTCTTTTTCATGTTTTTTATCAACATTTTTATGTTTCCTATCTCTTTGTTGAAGTTTTCACTGAGATCATTGAGCATCCTTATAATGGTTGTTTTGAACTCTGCATCTGGTAGATTGTTTGTCTCCATTTTGTTTAGTTCTTTTCCTGGAGCTTTGTTCTGTTCTTTCATTCTGGACATGTTTCTTTGTCTCCCCATTTTGGCTGCCTCCCTGTATTTGTTTCTATGTATTAGGTAGGGCTGCAGTGTCCCCTGGTTTTGGTATAGTGGTCTTATGTAGTAGGTGTCCTGTGGGACTCAGGTGTGCAGTCTCCCTGGTCACCAGAGCTGTGTGCTGTACATGTGTCCTTTGTGCAGGTTGTGTGTGCCCTTCTGTTGTAGATGAGACTTGATTTCTGTTTGCCTGTCGATGGGAGGGATTGGCCTTCCAGTGACTGGTTGTGAGGACTGGCCATGACAACAATGGAGGAGCTGTCGTGCCAGGACTGACCCTAAGAGCAGGGTTTGCTTCAGCAGGGCTCTGGTGCCAGCCCAATCTGCCCTTTGGATGTATCATCTGTGGAGACGACCTGGTGGTTCCAGCATGGTCTGAAGTTGCCACAGGTTATGCTGGCCCTAGGGCCACCTGGAAGGGACTGTGCCACAGGCCAAGTTCAGCCTCTACCTGTATCCTTCCTGGGGCCACTTGGTATGAGCAACAAAGCAATCTTCAGATGTATTCCACATATGCTGGGCTTTGAGTTGCCTGGGAGAGGTTAAGCTGTGAACTGAGGCCAGCTGCCACTAGCATCAAGCCTGGGGTTGCTTAGTAAGTTGTACAGGGCACACTGGGTCAGATGCTGTTTGTTTTGGGTTTGCGAACCCTTGAGAAATTTTCAGGAAAGCCCACAGCATGAACCAAGACAGGCCATTTGGATGGAAAAGCCAATGGAAGATTCTTGGGCCTGCAAGTTAGGTGGGGTGGCGCCTCAGGGAATCCCTGGGTAGGGTGAGGGAGGTAAACAATATTAGCCAGGTTGATGGAGACTCAGATATGGCCCCTGCCTGTGTCTTCAAACTGGGAGAAGGGAGGGCTCGACAAAGAAACAATGGCTTCTGCCAGTACTTCTGTCTGAAAAAAGTTGCCCCTCCTGCCTTTGCCCTGAAGCCAGAGAATTCATTTTCTCCACGTATGTCCATGGCATTTTTTGAGTTCCTGCCCCAGAGCTGGAGCTCAAAGCAAGTGAGTCTGTCAGGGAGTAATTCCATGAATGGGCTGTCATGCAGGGTGGCATGCGGGGTCTCAGGCTCCTGCTCCCCACATAGGAACGAAGGAATACCCTGAGGCCAAAAAGGAACACCCATGGAGCCATAGATTGGGGAGTCATACCACTACATTCTCACTTGCAGCTGGGTTGGAGACACAGGAAGCAGGAGCCACACAATCCGCAACCCGCCGTCCACTTCTCTCTGCCAACCAAGCTCACTTGCTAGCTGTAATCTGCCCTGCTAACTGCAATCCGCTCTTGCTAGCTCAGCCACTATCTTTTTGCTAGCTCCCATTTGCTGCTTGCGTAGCCACGGCAGTTATATTAGTGGCCAATGGCTCACTCGTTACAGCTAATGGCCAACTAGCCACAGCTGATGGCCATCCAATCACAGTTGATGGCCATTTACTACCTGAGCCAGCACCTTTCCACATGAGGCCGAGAGCATGGAAACTTCACTCCTGGCTCTGTCCCCACAGGGCCCTTTAAGAATAACACCTGGGACTGCAGCCACTCGCTGTCTCACTCAGCCACAATCTCCACTGGTTTTCACAGCCAGAAGTTTTCGACACTCCTCTTCCCAGCAGTGGAACCCTAGGCTGGGGAGCATGGTGTGGGCCTTGTGCCCCTCACTCCTCAGAGGGGACTTCCATAACCGAGATATCCCTCCCAATTTTTAACCACTACACATGGGTGTGGGACCAGCTTGTTCCACATCTCCATCTCTCCTACCAGTCTCAATGTGGCTTCTTGTGTAAAGCGCTAGTTATAGGGCTTCAGTTCAGCTGGACTTCAGGTGATTCTCAATGATGGTTGTTCTGCAGTTTAGTTGTAATATTGATGTGGCTGTGAGAGATGGCAAGCATAATGTTTACCTACTGACATCTTGATCAGAAATCAACCCTTACGAATTCTGACCTGTGGGGATAGAGCCCCAGAGAGCAGTTTCCAGGTTCTCGGCCTCACATAGAAAGGTTGGCTCATCAGGTGTTGGCCATCGGCTGTTACTGGTTAGCCATTAGCCACTGATATAACTGCGGTGGCTAAGCTAGCAAAGGGTGGTGTAGTGTGGTGATGTCGTTGTGGTGTGGTGGATTGTGGGTTGCCGATTGCAGAGAAGCAGGTGCTGCCAGTAGGACTATAGTCATATGACTCCCCTATCTGTGGCTCCGTGGGTGTTCCTTTTTGGCCTCACCATATCCTGCGTTCTTATGTGGGGAGCGGGACTAGAGACCCCGCAGGCCACCCCACACAACACATGGTGCAGCGAGCAGGGTACGGTGCTGGCCAAAGCTCTCCGAAGGGCGGTGGAGCAGTTTGTGTGTATGAACACTCAGTCTCAGGAAGACCAGGAGGAGCAGCTGCCGGAGAGCTGGACCCCCGTGGAGGGGTGGATGGTTCTCCTACCAGCATAGGCTGGAGAAAGCGAAGGTCGTTCTAGCCCTGTGGGCTGGGAAGTTCTTGCTGAGGCAGCCCGGATGCAGGACTTGTAGTCCCAGGACTGTTTGCTTGGGAACATACCACCATGTAGTGGAACTGACAGATGTTTGCTTTTGTGTCTTGACCAGCTGCCATCAAGAATATGTAAGCACCTTGACTATGAGTCCCTGTTGTTCCAGCATGTGCCCTGAGAGGCCCAAAGAGAGTGGCAGTGCCCTGAGAGGCCCTTGCAGAGCCCAGGAAGTCTGGCTGTGCCCAGAGATAGTGGCAGTGCCCTGAGAACCCTGGCTGTGCCTGGGGAGACTGGTGGTACCCTAAGAAGTCCAGGAAGTCTGCCCAGGAGGACTGGTGGTGCCCTGAGAAACCCTGGCTGTGCCCAGAGAGCCTGGCTGTGTCCAGGATATTGCATTCACCTCCAGGATCCTCGCACAAGGCGCCTCGCGGAAGACGCTGGTCAGGTAGATTGTGAGGCGAGACCCTGTAGGGGTGGAGTGTGGGGACAGAACCAGGAGTGCAGTTTCCAGGCTCTCGGCTTCATGTGGAAAGGTGCTGGCTCAGGTAGTAAATGGCCATCAACTGTGATTGGATGGCCATCAGCTGTGGCTAGTTGGCCATCAGCTGTAACCAGTGAGCCATTGGCCACTAATATAACTGTCGTGGCTATGCTAGCAGAAAATGGGGGCTAGCAAGAAGATGGTGGCTGAGCTAGCAAGAACGGATTGCAGTTAGCAAGTGAGGTTGGTTGGTAGAGAGAAGTAGACGGCAGGTTGCAGATAGCGTGGCTCCTGCTTCCTGTGTCTCCAATCCAGCCACCAGTGGGAATATAGTGGTATAACTACCCTATCTATGGCTCTGTGGGTGTTCCTTTTTTGGCCTCATCATATCCTGCGTTCTTAGGTGGGGAATGGGTGCTGAGACCCTGCATGACACCCTGCATGACAAGCAGATACTGTGGGTGTCCCACCCATATCCACTCGCTTTTACCACTTCATGGCCTACTTCCAGGTCTTCCCACTCCCTGTACCTGTATTTCTCCCCCTGAGGGATTTCTCTGGCCATCACTTTAGGCTTGGCCACAAATCAGTAGGCTGGAAATGCACCAGTAGCCCTCAATCAGTTTCTTATGGGAGTTGGTGATAAATACCCAGCTCTGTGCCCTCATGTGGGATGGCTCTGAGACATGTGTGGTCTATGCTGACTCCCAGAGCTCCCCAAAGGTATAAGCTTCACTTCCCCACAGCAGTAACAGTTTGATAACACACTCTATTGCCTTCCTTCCCTTTCCTGTCTCACTTCCCTCTCAACTACTGCTGCTCCTTAGGATCACCTCCTAAGTAAATTGCTCCCTCTCAAAGCCTTTTCTCAGGTCTAGTTCTGGGGATCCCAAACCTGGAAACTTTGTTCAACTTTTTATGTTAAATAACAAGGCACCCCAACTTCACAAAGATCCTTATCCTTTGAAATAGGAGAAAAAGCAATGAAACTCTTTTCCCTTTAAGCACGTGTTAGGGAATTCTGCTTGCTTTAATTTGGAGCTAATTGCCGTAAATTTGTTTCAATTGTACCCAAGTCAAGCCTTTTAGTTTTAAGTAATACATACCCACTTAAGCTAGATTAAGCTTTTGAAAGGACAAGTGAGGACTTCATCATAAGGGCACCGAGGTGTCTGCAAGGCCAGGAATGCACCTTACTCATAGGCAGAGAGAGGAATTGGAGCCAGGAAGGAGATAACCAGCTTGCTCTTTTACTGGTGCTGCAAATTGTCTTATTTTTATTTCATTTTGCGCATCTCCTTCTCTCTCTGTAAACTGGCTTTACCCATCCCTTTGCATGAATGGACAATCATGGTCACACAACAACATTTGAGTTTTATGATTTTCTGTGCTACCATAAAGCCAATTCAGAATTCCAGGGAGAGAACCCTGATTGGCCCACTTTGAGTCAAATGTCATCTCTGATGCAATCAGCAGTGATGTGAGGGCTGCTGGGTGGGGTAGTTGACAGCCACCTGCTGGAAAATGTGCCTCTGGGGATCCTCCAGAAGAGTGGGAGTTATGCAAGTTCAGAAACAGAAGGATAAGATTTTTGTTTGTTTGTTTGTTTGTTTGTTTCTGTTAAGAACTTTAGTTCTCTGCATTTGGGCATCACCTGTTGGGACATTTGAAAAATGCTGCCTAGTTCCAAGAGGACAAATTTCTGAATGTAGTATGCAATGCAAAAGTATTCATTAATACCAAGCCAGTGGTCACTCAACTAATAAATGTTCTTTACCACTGAACTGTAAAAATACCAAAATGGCTTCTAAAATGCTGTCACCTATGGAAAGAAGCAAAATGTGGGATTTATCCATTTCCTGTCTTTGGATACCCAGATATTCCATTTTGAACGTATAGTGCCCAGCTAGATGAGACAGGAATGCTCTTCCACCTTGGATGACCTTGGGAGTTAAACTTTCAGTGTGTGGTGTTTTTTACTTCAAGCCAGCCTGGGTTTGAGTGCCAGCTCTGCCACTTTCTAGATATTTAACCTCTGAAAACCTTAGATTTCTCATCTATATAATGAGGATGCTAATTGATAAACTATTAATTGATGAACTGCCTGACACTTTGATGGGGGGATGTAATATGTGTGCAATAAATTTTAACTATCAATATTATTATTGTTATTATTATTAACTCACTGTCCATGTACCATTTCTCAATAAGACATAATCAAGGGAGCAATGAAAACATAGGTGGAAGTCAGTGTACTGGTTAAAATCATGAGTTCCGGAGTTTTTCTACTTCCCACCTGATATGTCACTATCCCCATCTCCCTTGAAAGGATACCCCAATAGAATTAGATTAATATCCCAGTTGGTAGTTGTGAAGCTTAATGTCAAAAATCGTATTTCTTCCTGAAGGCAAAAATAAGCCTGCTCTGAAAATGAGGCCACTGGACATGGGCCAAGTGTACTACTTCAGTATGGAAATATTCCAGACCAACAAATTCATAAATATATATTTCAGCTCAAGTAATGAGCTGGTAAGATATAGTAAGAGAATCACTCATTTAGGACTATTTTTGTATATTAGTCAAGTCACAAGTTTACATACTAGCTTGTCTGCCTTTTGAATTGAATTCATGTTTCTTTCTGTGATTCTGATAAATTACTGTCCTTACTTGCAAACTCAACTTCTTTAACATTATCACTGTTGCAGCCCTGACCCTGGGTGCAGACCACTGTGCAGGTCAGTGTACAGTTACTGGGACGTCAGCTCCCTAGGGGAGTCTGATGCACACTCAAGTTGGAGAACCCCAGGATAATGGACATGAGGAGAAATTTGAAATCAGCCAACTAGGTTTGAAATCTTAATGCTATCACTCATTAGCTGTAGAAACTTAGCAAGTTACCTAATCGTCATGCCTTCTCACATTCACTTATAAAACAGAGGCAATGATAGTTCCTTCATCAGATTGTTGTGACATTTAAATGAGACAATGAATGTAAAGTATTTAGAACATAATAAGAATAGTATCTGGCACATAATAAACACTCAAAAAGTGTCTGTTATAATAACTGTAATAGTCCCATTTCACAGATGAGAAAACTGAAAGAGGATGGATGAGGCAAGAAGGTGTTATTGACTAGGTTTAAATTAGAGATATGACTCAAAAGTTCTCACAGCATTCTGAAAAATGGGTCTGGCTATGTCAGAAAGGGTTGAGATTGGGGAGACACCCAAACAGGATTGACTAAATTTGAGTGTCAAGTGTTTTCAAAGTAATCTAATTCAGTGAAAACAGCTGTTGGCTTGGGTACCAGTCAAAAGATGAATCTGACTGAACATGTTGCTTCATATCTAATTATTCTCTCTACCAGCCTATGCTCAGTGAATCCCTTTCAAGAGCCACAGCTCATCTGGGATACTGAAAGCAAGAAAGAACCCATGCACTCAGCTCACACAAGCAATATAATATCTCAAGTTTCCTCAATAACCTTGAAAAATCTTAGAAAAACAGGTGAGAAGGTTGAAAGACAGGCCAAAGTGGGAGTAATAAGGAAATTTGCCTCTGAGAACTTTCTGGAGGTTTAAATAAGATAACACATCCAGATTATTTCTAAATTCAGTGGCTGGCCATTAGTGAGTAGTCAATAAGGAGCAGCTATGCATAAAGGAAAATAATTCAAATCAGCCAGAGAAAAATGTCCACGTCTGGCTCTTAGGAAAGGGTTACTTCATTTTACTATACTTGGGTTAATAGAATTCCTTTAAAGAGGAGAAATCAACACACATTATGTATCCCTTTAAGATTGAGGCCCTTCACAGGTGTCAAACCCACCTTGGTGAAGGTCAACCTGTCATGAACTCAAGTGCTGACCATGGGGGTATTGAAACTGCCAGGCCACTCACTTCGATAGTGGGATTCAGATTTGAGTGGACCTCAGTAAGTAAAACAAGTAGCCATAGGGCTGTAAGGAACTCAGCAGGTTTCATCTGCATTTCACATGGCATCTCCTCCGATGTGATTTCCTGCTGTCTACATGTTGGTAAGAAGCTTTCTCAGAGCTTTCTCTGCTAGCAAATATCTGCTTTCTGTAGATGTGGTCTCTCAGACCTGCATACACATTCTTGCTGCAACTTACTAGCTATGTGCTTGCCCTTCCGTATGTTGCTTCACCTCCCTGGCACCTAAAGTTCTTATCTGCAAAATGAAGGTAATGATAATGAGACCTACGTCGGAGTTGTCAGGGTTAAAGAAATAATTGAGAAATGAGAGACTTTGCACAGTACCTAACTCCTAGTAAACATTTCGTAAAAGGTGAGCATTGTTAGCATTTTGATTGGTAATGTTATTTCTGCTACTGGTACCACGCTCATTCAGATTTTCTTACAGATAAAATCTGGGGAGATGGGGAAAATAAGAAAACCTACCATTTAGACTTATTGTAAGGAATAATATAGATGGGCACTGTACTGAGCTCCTTAATTCAACATTGATCATAACAATAACTAATAGCACTTTATTATTGTTTCCACTTACTTTTTACATGTTTGACCAGGAAATGAGGATGGAGCCTGCATCTTGGTTGAAGTACACTGATGAGGTGGAAAACTACCACAGTCTGTGTAACTGTTAGTAATGGCTGTTAGCTGAACCACAATGTGAAGTTTTTCAGGGCATGAAGTTATATTTGTCTTCTAGATTAATTTGATGGATTGTTTTAAAGGGGCTGGTATTGTCATACTGAAAAAAAAATCATCAAAGTGTGCTAAGAAAAGGATATTTGGAGCAGGTTAGAGCTCTAACAATCCAATGCCCCCAAATAACCCCTCAGTCTTGCTAGGAGTGCTATAAATCACCTCCAAATTGACTATTATGTCATCGTTGGGCATTGGAATGACAGATAATTTGGGACAACTTCCTGGAATCTAAGGAGGTAGTTTTCTTGCTTGTGTCAACTCAAATGAAAGTACTTAGAAGCATTGCTGAATTTATGCCCTACCTTTTTAATCTCCTTCCCATTTTTTTATACAGTAAACAAAGAGTCAGAGGAGGATTGTTCCTGTTTCCTGGCATAATGGTGGTTGGTGAAACTGCTTGATTCAGAGATACTCTCATTGTTTTAGACTCTCCTTGAAAGTATATGCAGTAGTAAGAACTTTACTTGCTAGGGCATATGTGCTTTTACAGATATCTCATGGGGACAACTAAGGAGTAAAGAGAATAGAGAAATGAGTAGCTAATGGCTCTTCTCAGGCCATATAGTGTGATAATGACAGATTTCAAAAGCAATCCTCATGTAAAATGCAGTCCATTTAATCCTTCTGAGCAGGTAGGGAGTGGAAGTTACTCAGGGGTGGTGCTATGTACCCTTTATGAATTATGCACCTTACACAACCTTGCACAAACTCGAGCATTCAAGTGGAAGCCTTTTAGCCAGAAGGAGGCCACTGAAGAGCCTTGCTATAGGTCTTGGCAGTGGTTTTTAAATGTTGTGTTTCGTCGCTTATATCAGTGGGAGACTGCAGTGCTGGCTCTGACTCTTTTCTTAGTTGCGATCCACTGCCATTCCCACACGGATGACCATCCTCCAGCTTTTTTCATCATGGAGCTTTCAAAAAGCTGCACTCCTTCAAATAAAAATGACTAGGGTCACTGATTTTCTGTTTTAAGGGCTCTGAACAGGGCTAAGCATGCCCCAATGTGCTCTTGAGTGCCAGTGGTGTCCTGAGGCATAGATTCCAACGATAAAGACAGTAGAAAAGATGGTAAATCTCAGTTGTTCAAGAAGACAATAGTGGAGAGAAGCAGCTCAAAGGAAGAAGTATATTTAGAGAATAGTAAATGCTACCCAGAGGCACAGAAGATGTTAATTTCATGAGCTGTTCATTTCAACACAGCACATGGGTTTCAGTGATGGATAAATTAGAGTGCAATGAGAAAAACACAGGATTAGGAATCAAGATACATGTACATAGAACACTGTCACCTGCTGGATACCCAATATTCAGTAGCTGAAATAAATTGGATTGGATGGAATTGAATTGAACTGAAATAATTTATATGATCAGCTAATTGTTTGGGGGGCCATGCTACTAATATGTAACATTTATTGAGTAGTCATTATGTAGTAGGTGTTTTAATTTTGGGCATATATTATCACATTTAATCCTCTCAACCACTCTAAGAAGTAGGCACTTTTAGAAGTAGTATTTTCGTTTTGTAAATAGGAAACTGAGGCTCACAAGAGCCTAAGTAAGTTTCTTCAGGGTCATATAGCGATGAAGTAACACAACTCTGATTTGATCCCAAACAACTCTTTTGCTAGCCCTCTTCAAGGTTATGCCATGCCGCGAGTACAAGTCCCTTAGTTTGTCAGAGGGTGACCATAACCTATGCCTTACCCACTTCACAAGGTTACTTCTGCTTTCAACAACATCAAAAAAGACTGAGGCTCAAAGTAAGTAGTCAATCGTTGCCAAAATGAAGGGTATCGTTATTATTTGCCAAGTCCAATCTATAATCGTGGTTAAAGAGGAGGCAGATATCTGGGCATGGGTTCATGTTTAATTCTGCCACTTTCTAGCTATAAGACCTTGGGCAAATTATTTAACCTCCCCAAGCTTTAGTTGCCCCGTTTGTAAGCTGGGGATAATAATGTCCTCCACTTCATGGGTTGTTTTGAGGCTTAAGGGAGATAATGCTTTTAAAATGTTAAGCACGGTACCTTGGACATAATCAGCATTTAGGAAAGAGTAATGTTTATTAGTGTTATTTTCCCACCTCTGCAAGATTGGCTAGGCTCTGGTTTTAACCCCAGTAGCTAGAGCTTCCCACGCCTATCCCTGAGCAGCTGAGGAGCCACCATCACTGATTATACCCCTGTAGCCCCGAAGATGGCCTCCTGGGACTTAATGTATGAGACTGCCTAGACCATCCTGATGGCTAGATTGACAGGAGCAATGATTGTTCGGCCTTGATCATCATGAGAGCCAAGTCTCAACTTCACTGAAATTACCCCATCGACAATCTTTGTAATCTAACTAGCCTTGTAGCCTAAGTCTTTGTAGCACTGTCTTTCTACTTTAAGTAAAACTGGTTTCCCCTTTCCTGGCTGGAAGAAAATGGTAGCCCCCTTGCATGCACCATATTTAAGGGATTATTGCTAACAACTGTGCTTCATTAGAAAAATAAATATGCCTTTTTCCGTTTTTGCACTTGTTCTGTCCTTTATAATGATTTAAAATCTAATTTATAGTTCAAAAGAGAGTATTGAAATTTTCAGCCTCTGTGACCTAATTAAGGAATATATTCCTTCTAGAGAGACACTGAAATACAGCACTATGATCATTGGTTTAATAAAATGTTACTGAGTACCTACTATATGTCAGATATTTGGTCTTATGACATAAGCCCTGGCCTCAGGGCACTTTCAATTTTGTTGGAGAGGCAGATCTTAGAGAAATACTTGGCCTGATTTTTTTGTCTTCTTGTTTCTGCCCTGTCTTAACTCCTTCCTAGATTCCAACTTCCAAGTGGTTGCCAGAATGAACTTTAGGATCATCTACTCCATTCTATGGCTTCATATTGACTATTGAAAGAAAACAAAACAAAAAATCTATTTTATTTTTTTTTTTTTGGTATGCCACAGGAGATCCTGTACCATCTACCATCTGGCACCTTCTACTGTACCAGCTCTAATTCCCTGCTCCATTTTATATGAAATCCTCTTCTAGCCAGTGTGAGCAGGGTGCAGTTAGTTCCTCAGCAGGATAGGATGCATCTGTCATGCTCAAACACACCTACCAGGTAGGGATGCTCTCAGACTCCCTACCTGACATGTGCCTAAGCATCCTGACTTGTCATCCATATCTGCTGTCTGCTTACCTTCCATGAATTCTTCATGCTACATATCCTGGCCCTTGGGGAAACTACCTACTTTGAACCCTCAGTCAACTGTAAAATCTTTTCTCACTTGATTATAATTTTTTATTACATATTTGTCTTCTTATCTGCCTTCCCTACTTCATCCAGTGCTAGAAATACAGTATGGGCTGACTGAATGAATGAGTGAATAAGTGAAATATAAAACTCATCACCTAATGTTCCTGGTGCTCTGACAATAAAGATAATGATAAAAAAATATATGATTATTTTTCATTACTTCAAATGTGCTGATGTTTAAGTGATTCGGTCAAGGTCAGGCAGTGACGGTGACAGAGTCTAGACTTGAGATTCAAAAGTCTATTTATGAAGCTGCAGAGTTTTGGATTCTCAGCATATGACCCAGATTTTGGAGAGTTTAGGGTGTGATATGAAAACAAAATCCACTGACCAGAAGTGAAGAAAATCATTTATTTGAGAAGGTAGGCATTTTAGATAATTTAACAGATAGGCATTCGGTACATAAAGTGATGTTTTCAAACCCTCATGACTGTGAAGTACTACATAAAATAGTAAAAGAGCACTAATCTTGGTGACAGAAAACCTGATTTCAATTTTTTTCTTTTCTTCTATCCACATATTTGATATTGCAAAGGTTTTTAATATGTGTGTTTTTTCGCTTCTCTGGCCCTCAATTTTGCAAAATGTGGGGAATTACACCAAATTATTTTTACCTAATGTTCCTTTCGGCTTTAAAGCTGATTTATGAATGTATTGCATGAATGTATCCAGAAATATGTGAATGTATTGATTCAACACGTGGACATATTCTACACCAAGCCTTGTGCCAGCTCTTAGGGGGATGATGATCTTGGCAGACTCATTCAGGACACTTACATGGGATTTACACTTATATTAAGTGACATCCTATGATTTAAACATGCCAGAAAATGGAGTTTAGAAGGTTAAGTGAGAATATAGTTTCTGCTCCACTAGGCAAATACATATTTAATTGCTAACGTATGTTCTAACAAAAATGTGTGAATTGGGTGATTTTTTTTTTTAAATAAAAACAACAAAGGATTTCAGTTAGACTCTTGGAAGCCCCCCTTAATAGTTCCTTTGATCAGAATTTTCCCAGAGGGACTCCGTCAACTTCCCAGAATGTCTTCCTTGGCTCACACCTGCCTCCATGCCGACGGAACACAGGGAGTCTGTCAGGCACTCAGCTTTGGAAAGCATGTTTAAATTATTAAATTATTAATTATTAATTATCACTGTGCCAGCCTGCCCTTCCCCAAATCCCTGAATTATCCTTCTTAGGGTTTTAACTTTCTCCTCATTTGGTTCTTTGGGGAAAAGAACATTAAAATGGAGAAATACATGCCATAGCAGGCTCACCACTTGCCTACAAATTAGAGAGCTTCGAGTTGTTTCTGGGCCACCCTGCATTTCCGTTGCTTTAGGAAGAGTAAAATTGTTAAGAAACTCTGACTTTCTGTCTTGATGGAAAATGGCAGTGAACTCAAGTATATATTTCCCATCTCAGTCCACATTATCTTTGCAGGATGTTATAATTTTGATTATTTTTCAAAAGCAAGAACATATGTTTTGTGTATCTAACGTATAGCCTCTGAACAGCAAAACAACTCTCCAATTAAGAGTAATTTTGACTATCTTATCCTTAAGATTGCAAACTTTACATTTGCATTCACGTTGTAATTACTTGCTTTTATTTTTATGTGTGCATTTGTGCAGCCCAGGAGAATGCTCTACTAAGGTAAGGAATTGAACGAGTGTGGTGGCTTATAGTCATGTGGAACATCTGAGGAGTAAATTAGATGATGATGTGATTGTGTGGTTCTTTTAATGGCTTCAGCAAAAAGTAAAATCAGTGAATGGTGAGTTATTTCAGTGTAGAATGAAACTTTTTCAATTCTTTAATCCATTTTGATGTCCATTTCGATAATGAATGAGAAATAGAAACATGCTTAAAAAGAATTTCTGGTCAATGGTAAAATTAAAAGAAAATCTAGGAATTGGATTAATTTCTCCTGGTTAAAAAGCTCCTTTTGGAAAAGTAAAATTCTATACCACAATATTGTGTTTACAAATACAGTTTTCTCAACCAAATCCACCCAGGTGACAATTTTTGGACCGTTGATGAGGGGAAAACTAAAGTAGAACACAGAGTGATTGTTCAGTGTGAATAACTGGTCAAAGGACACTGCTCTCCTCACTCCAACCATCCCCCCACCTCCACCCCTACACCCACACCCACCCCCGCACTGCTCATAACTGCTCCTCAATAGCATGTTTTCTTCCCTGCATTTTTCTGAACAGGTGCTACCTGTTCCAACTGACTTTTATTCGTAGATTTGAACTTAAAAAAAAAAAAAAATTATAATGATTATTCTAATAAAACTTTGTCTAGTATAAATTCTTTAATAATTTTCAACTGGAAATGTTCTAGTGCATTGTCAATTTAAAGTATGTATTAGGTTGATTATTACTTTTTTAACTCTTGATCCATAATATCTTTTTTTTTAATCTTACTTCATTGAGATTCCAAAAATATGTCTTAAACTCAGTTTTAGAATTTAAAAATCATGAGATGGCACCTTTATTTAATAAGTGTAAAACTCAACAAAATCACTAGTAGTAAGTGTTCTCCATAAAAACAGAACTGTACACACACACACACACACACACACACACACACACTTGACTCTTAAACAATGCAGGGATTAGAGGTACCAATCCCCCCATGAAAGCGAAAATCTGTGCATAACTTTTAATTCTCCAAAAATTTAACTACTAATAGCCAACTATTAACCAGAGCCTTACCAATAACATAAACAGTTGATTAACACATATTTTGAATGTTATATGTATTATATACTGTATTCTTACAATAAAGTAAGCTAGAGAAAAGAAAGTGTTAAGAAAATCATAAGAAGATTCAGTATATATATACATATATATGTATATATACATATACTGAATCTTCTTATGATTTTCTTAACACTTTCTTTTCTCTAGCTTATATGTATATATATATGTATATATATATATATATATATATATATATATATATATATGTAATGGACTATTACTTAGCCATAAAAAAGATGAAATATTGTCATTTGCAACAACATGAATGAATCTTGAGAATATTATGCTAAAGGAAATAAGTCAGATGGAAAAGGACAAGAACAATCTGATTTCACTGATATGCGGGATGTAAAACAAAAAGCAACAAACAAACTCATCGATACATACAATGGAATTGTGGTTACCAGAAAGAAAGGGGACTGGGGGGAAGATGAAGAGGTAAAGGGGATCAAATATATGTTGACAGTAGGAGACTAGAGTTCAGGTGGTGAGCAAACAATAGAATATACACATGTCATATCATAAAATTGTACAATTGAAATTTATAGAATGTTATTAACCAATGTTATCCCAGTAAATTTAATAACATAAAAACAAGCAAATACATTTTTTAATTAGAAAAAAGAAATCATAAGGAAGAGAAAATACATTTACAGTATTTGTTGAAAAAAATCCATTATAAGTTGTCATGCAGTTCAAACCTGTGTTGTTCAAGGGTCAACTGAAGATATATATAAGAGGAGATTATAGGAATTGGCTGACCCAGAAATCCCACAAAAGAGCCAACTGCAGGCTGGAGAACTAGAAAAGCTGATGATGTAATTCAGTACAAGTTCACAGGCCTGAGAACTAGGGGTCTCAATGATATAACTCCCAGTCCAAAGCCGAAAGTCTTGAAACAGAGGGGCTGCTGGTATAGGTCCCCGAGTCTAAAAGCTTGAGAACCAGGAACTCCAATGCCTGAGGGCAGGAGAATATGGATATCCCAGCTCAAGAAGAGAGACAGGGAATTTGCCCTTCCTTTACCTTTTTGTTTTATTTGGGCCCTCAGTGGATTGGATGATGCCTGCCTACATTGGGGAGGGAAGACCTCTTTACTCAATCTACTGAATCAAATGCTAATTTCTTTTGGAAACACCCTCACAGATATAATCAGAAATAATGTTTTACCAGCTATCTGTTGACACATAAAATTAACCATTAAAATCACTGTGTATTTATTATAGGTAATGGCCTTTACATCCGTTTATCTACACTACTGTCTTTCCAACAATTACTGAGAAAATGAACATAGGATTCAGGCAATATGCTACGTCCTGAGGATATAACTTCAAAAGTGATTGTATCTGCCTTCTAGGAGCTTAGAACTGAAACATTGTCATTTAAAAGCAAAGATCACTCCCATGTTCATTCACAATAGCCAAGATAATAGAAACAATCCAAATGTCCGTTCACAGATGAATGGACAGAGTATTCCCTGTATATACATACAATGGAATATTAGCCTTAAAAAAGAATGAAATCCTACCATCTGTGGCAACATGGACAAATCTGGAAGAAATTACGCTAAGTGAAATAAAACAGTCTCAGAAGGACAAATACTGTGCAGTTCTACTTATATAGGTATCTGAAATAGTCAAACTCAGAAGCAGAGAATAGAACGGTAAGTTGTCAGGGGCTGGGGAAGGAGAAATGGTGGGTTGTTATTTAGCAGTTATAAAGTTTCAGTTGTGCAAGATGAATGATTCCTAGAGATCAACATAGTCAACAACACAGTATTGTGCACCTTAAAATTTGTTAAGATGATAGATCTCATATTAAGTGTTCTTAACACACACACACACTCATACACACACACACAAGGAAGCTTTTAGAGGTGGTAGATATGTGTATTGACTGCAGTGACAGTGTCACCACAATGATACTATCATTGCGTAGTACCAAAATACTATGCATATTACTATACAAACTCACCAAATTGTACACATTAACATGTACGGGTTTTTTTATATAAAAAAACAAAAACCCAAAGAGGGTATCTATGAAGTGAAAACATGACTCATGGTAGGAGTAAATGCTTTGGGAATTCATAAGGGAATAATCACTCTGGGCTGGGGTCCATGAAGATTTCTGATGGGGAGAATTTGAGCTGGAATAGAAGGATGCTTAGGGTTTGATAAACAAAGGAGAGCAGAAAGGGCCCAGATGTCAGAAAGCCTAGTATGTGTGGGAACAAGGATGGGCTGCATCACACCGTTCCCTGTGAGGAGGAGGGTACAACTGTTGAAAGACCTGGTTGTGGACTGCCTTGAGCGGTAGAAGGAATATTCACCCTCTATACTACCGCCAATATTCAGCCTGTATACTACAGCCAAGTGAAGGTTGAAGTCCTTAAAATTAAATTACATAAGGGATTTTATTCATGTTAATAAAATAGAATGAGTACTACAGGTCAGTTTTTCTGTCAGATATGTCTAAACAGTCCACACTGGTGGAAGCAAAATTGTTGTTTCATTTGTCTCAACCAAAATCTGGTATTTCAACCAAGTACATCAGTCTTTATCAGGCTTTATCACGCAAACAAATCAAGCGTGATCTAAGGAAGAGCAATGGGACAGACAGAGGGAATTCCACTCTGAAGATACGTGTTTAAAAGCTGTGTGTCTGTGCTTAAGATTTTACACAGTTAAAATCTTAAATACATTGTACTAACAAAGTTAGTCAATATTTTTGACTAATTTGGTTAAATAGCTAATATTTAATTATTTCAATCTAATGTTTAACATACTGGTGCATGTCAACACATACTAAAGAGCTTCTTCAAAACTCTGTACATTTTCTTCTAGAAGCTTATTGCTTTTAATTAAGTGAGACACTTTTATGTATCTTTCCCTTCACAAATGATAAATAATGATGTTAAAAATAAACATACTTAGAAAAGCTGTCCTCCTCCAAATTACTAGCATGAATTATCAAATATTCCTAATTTTAATCAGAAAAACAACTGTAATTTGGTTTCATTAAGTCTAAATGAGTACATGTCCCTTGTTCCTCATCACTATTTGGGACTCCCCCACCCCCGTATTATCTTCTTTTTTGGGAGGGGATGACACAAGAGAAGTTCATTCATTCCACAGTTAATGAAGGAGACTTGATTAAGGAATCTCTCTCACTATGAAAACACAAAAAGTACAGATTCATGAATCCCATGTCAAAATAAAAGTTCTTGGTTTCCCCCCCGCCTCAGAGGGTTATCTGGGATTGGCAAACTACAGCCCACAGAACAAATCCAGCCCACTGACAATTTTGGTTTTTATTAAATTTATTGGGGTGACAATGGTTAGTAAAATTATATATATTTCAAGTGTACAATTCTATAATACATCATCTATGTATAGCATTGTGTGTTCAACACCCCAAGTCAAATCTCCTTCCATCACCATATATTTATTTGACCCCATTTAACTTTTGCTACCTCCTTCCCTCCCCCTTTACCCTCTGGTAACCACTAAACTGTTATCTGTGTTTATGAGTCTTTGCTTGATTATTTGTCTTATTCCTTTGTTGTTTTCAGTTTTATACCCCACATATAAGTGAAATCATATGGTTCTCTATTTTTTCTATCTGACTCATTTCATTTAGCATTATAATCTCAAGATCCATCCATGTTGTCACAAATGGCAGTATTTCATATTTCATATTTTCTCATGGTTGAGAAATATTCCATTTTGTGTATAAATAAATATATATATATATATATATATATATATATATATATATATATATATATAGAGAGAGAGAGAGAGAGAGAGAGAGAGAGAGAGAGAGAGAGATCATATATATATACACACACAAAACATCTTCTTTATCTTATCATCTATCAATCAAAAGACATGACTATTTTCATGTCTTGGCCATGCTCAATAATACTGCAGCAATGAATATAGGGATACATATGTCTTTATAGATAAATGTTTTCAGATATGTTGGGTAGATACCCAGAAAAGGGATTGCTGAGTTGTATGGTAATTCTATTCTTAATTTGTTGAGGAAACTCCATAGCGTTTTTCATAGTGGCTGTACCAATTTATTCTCACCAGCAGTGTATGAGGGTTCCTTTTGCTCCACAGACTCTCCAACACTTGTTATTACTTGTCTTGTTGATGATATCTATTCTAACAGGTGTGAGGTGATATCTCATTGTGGTTTTGATTTGCATTGCCATAATTGCTAGTGAAGTTGAGCATTTTTTCATATATCTGTTGGCCATTTGTATGCCTTCTTGGGAGAAATGTCTGTTCAGGTCCTCTGCCCATTTTTTACTTGGATTGTTTGTATTTTTGCTGTTGAGTTGTACAAGTTCTTTATATATATTTATCAGAGGTGTTGTTCACAAATATCTTCTCCCATTCACTTGGTTGCTTCTTTGTTTTGTTGATGGTTTCTTTTGCTATGCAGAGCTTTGTAGTTTGATATAGTCCCATTCGTTTATTTTGCTTTTACTTCCCTTGCCTTTGAGATCAAATTCCTAAAATCCTCTCTGAACCCAAGGTCCATAAGTTTAGTACCTATGTTTTCTTCTATGCAATTTATTGTTTCAGGTCTTTGGTCCATTTTGAGTTAATTTTGGCATACAGTGAGATAGCAGTCTAGTTTCATTCTTTTGCACGTGGTTTCCAGTTTTCTCAGCACCATATATTGGAGAGGCTTTCTTTTGTCCATTGTATGTTTGTAGCTCCTTTGTCAAAAACTATCTGCCCGTATATATGTGGGTTTATTTTTGGGTTCTCAATTCTATTCCATTGGTCTGTGTGTTTGTTTTTCTGCCATTACCATGTTGTTTTGATTATTGTCGCTTTTTAGTATAATTTGAAGTCAGGGAATATGATACCTCCACCCTTGTTCTTTTCTTTTTTTTTTTTTTCAGGATTGCTTTGGCTATTCAGTGTATTTTGTGATTCCATACAAGTCTGATTTTCTTTGTTCTATTTCTTTTAAAAATATCATCGGGATTTTTATGGGGATTGCATTAAATTGGTATATTGCTTTGGGTAATATGACCTTTTCAACCATGTTGATTCTTCCAATCCATGAACACAAAATATCTTTCCATTCCTTTGTGTCTTCTTCAATTTCTTTTAATAATGTCTTGTAGTTTTCAGTGTATATGTCTTTCATATTCTTCATTAAGTTTATTCCTAGGCATTGTATTATTTTTGTTGCAGCTGCAAAAGGAATTGTTGTTTTTTTCGTCTTCATTTCTCTTTCTGAAATTTCATTGTTAGTATATAGGAATGCAATGCATTTTTGTACATTGATTTTGTATCCTGCAACTTTACTGTATTTGTTTATTGTTTTTAATAGTTTTTGGTGGAGTCTTTAGGGTTTTCTATATAAAGAATCATGTCGTCTGCAAAAAGTGACAGTTTGACTTCTTCATTTCCAATATAGATGCCTATTATTTCTTTCTTTTGCCTGATTGTTCTGGCTAGGACTTCCAATACTATGTTAAATAACAGTAGTGAGAGGGGTCACCCTTGTCTTTTTCTTGATCTTAGAGGAAAAGCTCTCAGTTTCTCACCATTAATTGTAATATATGGCCTTTATTATATTGAGGTACTTTCTATACCCATTTTATTAAGAGTTTTAATCATAAATGGATGTTGTATCTTGTCAATTGATTTTCCTGCATCTATTGATATGATCATATGACTTTTATCCTTTATTTTGTTTATGTGGTGTATCACAATAAGGAAATATCAACCTTAAATGACACATTAGATCAAATGGACATAATCAACATTTACAGTGTCTTTCATCCCCAAACACCAGATTATACATTCTTCTCTAATGCACACGGAACATTCTCAAGAATAGACTGTATGTTGGGACATAAAAATAGCCTTAACCAATTTAAAAAGATTGAAATTATACCAAGCATATTCTCTGACCACAATGCTTTGAAATTAAATGTCAACTGCAAAAAGAAAGTGGAAAAAAAAACCCACAAGTATGTGGAGATCAAACAACATGCTACTAAAGAATGACTGGGATAAAGAAGGAAAAAAAAGGAGAGCTAAAAAGTACATAAAAACAAATGAGAATCAAAATACGACATATCAAAGTTTGGGGGATGCAGCCAAAGTGGTATTAAGAGGGAAGTTTATATTATTAAAGGCCCATCTCAAGAAACAAGAAAAATCCCAAATAAACAATCTAACATTACACCTCAAAGAACTAGAAAAAGAAGAACAAATGAAATCTAAAATCAGCAGAAGAAAGGAAATAATAAAAATTAGAGTAGAATTAAATGAAATAGAGAACAAAAACATAATAAAAAAATTAATGCAACAAAAAGCTAATTCTATGGCAAGATTAATGAACTTGACAGACCCCTGGCTAGACTCACTAAGGAAAAAAGAGAAAAGACACAAACAAAATCAGAAATGAAAGAGAAGTTATGACAGATACCACAGAAATACAAAGGATCATATAAGAATACTGTAAAAGACTATATGCCACCAAATTCAATAACCTAGAAGAAATGGACAACTTCCTAGAAACACATGTATATAACCTTCCTAGACTGAATCACACATAACTGAAAAATCTAAATAGACTGATGAACAGTAAGGATATTGAAACAGTCATAAAAAAAAAAACAAAAAAAACCCAAGAGCAAAAGTCAAGGACCAGATGGCTTCACTAGTGAATTCTTCTCCCAAACATTCAAAGATAATTTAATACCTGTCCTTCTCAAACTCTTCCAAAATATTAAAGAAGAGATAACATTACCCTGATACCAAAACCTGGTAATAGTAACACAAGAAAAGAAAACTACAGACCGATATCTTTGATGAATACAAGTGCAAAAATCCTAAACAAAATACTAGCAAGTGGAATACAACAATACATTAAAAAGATTATAAATCACGAGTAAGTGGAGTTTATGCCAGGGGCACAAGGATGGTTCAACATATGCAAATTGATCAATGTTATGCCATTGACTGCTTTTATAAATAAAACACAGCCTGTGTAAAACACACTGGGACAGTCACTGCTTTACATATGTTTATAACTACTTTCATGGCACTTGGAAGAGATGAGTCATTGTGACAGAGGCTGCATGTCCATAAAGCCTAGATTATTTATTTGGCCCTTTTTGGAAGATTTTTATTCACCCCTGGACTAAGATGATGGTATATCATTAATGTTGTCACTTGTTTTTAAAAATTATTTTTACCTCAGATAGTATACTTCAGACTTCCAAAGCACTTTCAGAAACATCTCATTTGAAACATTTCCTAAGATGACATGCAAAAAAGTTGCTTCAGAAATTGAGAAGGCCTTACACAAGGGAAGTTATCTGCCTCCCATTGATGTTTAATGTTTAATGTTAGGTTATATTGCTCTCATTTTACAAATGAAGAAGCTAAAGGTAATTGCTGCTTCATATGACTAGATGACACCAAAATAGAGCTCATCTCACAAACTTTGCCCCAGTCTGTTCATTATTGGGATCCCCAAACTATGTCCCCATGAGTTATTAATGAGTGTGAGAGAGAAAAGTGTTCAATTATCAAAAAATATTTATTTTTCTTAAGATTTTCTATAACTATAAACATTAATATATTTAGGGTCGTGAAATTCTTAAGAAACCCACTTAAATTTATTTTCGTCATTTTTATTTTTTTAATGTAATTTTAGCACAGGCAAACCTCCAAAAAAAAAAAAAAAAAAATCTGCACATCCTGGAACCAGTTAAGAAAACCTTGCTATATTACTTCTGACAATTAAGTTCGCAGATTTGCCACCATGCGCGTACATTAGCAGCACTGTACAAACAGCTCAGTAAGGTTTCATAACCTTTGTATATCAGTGTCTCACAGCTGTGTTCATGTCAACATGTGGCAGTGTCTTGCTGAGTGGCGTCCATTAATGTTGTTGCGTGTTTTTGTGTCATCATGAGAATGTCTGAGCTTGAATTAGAACAATGATCAGACATTAAATTTCTTGTTAAACTGAACAAGAGTGGAAGTGAAATCAGGGACATGTTAGTCCAAGTTTATGGGGATAATGCCATGAAGAAAGTAGCTGTGTGCAAATGAATTAAACATTTTTGGAGACAAAGCTCCATTGATGAAGAGAGGTCAGGACAGCCAGTAACAAGCAGAACTGATGAAAACATTGCAAAAATTCATTGAATTGTATGTCAAAATCGTCGGCTGACTGTGAGAAGCATAGCAGACGAAGTAAACATTGATAGAGAAACAATTAGGAAAATCTTAACTAAAAATCTTGGCATGAAAAAGGTGTGTGCAAAAATGGTCCCGAAGGAGCTCTTGTGTCACGACAATGCACCAGCTCACACGGCACTGTCTGTGAGGGAGTTTTTAGCCAGTAAATAAATAACTGTATTGGAACACCCTCCCTACTCACCTGATCTGGCCCCCAATGACTTCTTTCTTTATTCAAAGATAAAGGAAATATTGAAAGGAAGACATTTTGATGACATTCAGGACATCAAGGGTAATACGATGATAGCTCTGATGGCCAGTCCAGAAAAAGAGTTCCAAAATTGCTTTGAAGGGTGGGCTAGGCACTGGCATTGGTGCATAGCTTCCCAAGTGGAGTACTTCGAAGGCCACCATAGTGATATTCAGCAATGAGGTATGTAGCACTTTTTCTAGGTTGAGTTCGTGAACTTAATTGTCAGTCCTCATATATACCTGTAACCTCAAAAAAAGAGTTCATATTAGAACTCACTTTTATTTCCCAAAGCATGGCTTTTCTGTTGCCCCTTTCAATGCACTATTTCTTCTTTAAATGTGTAGATTTGCCACAATAGGCAATTGTGTACCTTTTCTCAAGTATATAAGGAATACATTTTAGAAAAGTGGAAAATTTAATAGGTGAAGGAGACTATAGAATACAAGAAACTTATCCCTGGTAACACTTATTGCTTTTCAGTATAAATTATTTCAGAATGTCCCATAGAATATGCCATTTTATATAAAAATAGAATTGCAGCATGCATACTGCTGGTTAACCTGCTTTTTTCACTTAAATATATAATGAACACCATTTGAAGTCAGTAAATATAGTCTACTTTTTTTAATAGTTTCAATGTGATCCATTGTATGAATCCAATGTCGTGTTTAAGCAAATCCCCTATGGTTGGATATTTGGGCTGTTTCTACTTTATTCAACCAGAACTAATTTCTAAGTGGTGGCATTGCCAGCTTGGAGTGTATGTAGTGAATGTTATTAAACAAATGTGTTTCATCTTGAAGACCTACAAGACTCAGATTACCATTTGACCCCCACTCCCTGGGACCTCACTGCACCTCTAACACTTCCCTCATGCTGCCTTGTATTTGCACTTCTCTCTAGGCCTCAGACCACCTTCCCATCACAGAATTTCTGCAACTTGGTCCTTGGTCAGCTAGCAATTTTATCTAGTACCCTTCATCTAACAGTTTTGTCCAAACATAATTGTTATCTGACTCAGTTATTTCATTTTGGGGTTGAATAATGGTATTTTTCTAATTCTACTACTTGGTCTATATTTTTTTAAATTAAATTTATTGGGATGACACTGGTTAATAAAATTATGTAGGTTTCAAGCATACAATTTTATAACATATTATCTATATATTGCATAGTGTGTTCACCACCCAGAGTCAAATCTCCTTCCATCCCCATCTATTTGACACCCTTTACCCTCTTCTACTTTTCCCCCTCCCCAGTTACCCACTGGTAACCACTAAACTGTTGTCTGTGTCTGTGAGTTTTTGTTTGTTTCTAACTGAATTTTTACAAATAGAGCAATATACAAGGAGAGAGACCTTTCCCAGAATCAACAATTCAATAAGTAAAAATTTCAAGCCTGACCTCTGGGAGAGTAGCCAACTTTGCTTTCATGAAATGAGTTTGACACAAATCAGAGTCTCTCCAGGAAGGAGAGGTAGTATCTTTCTCAGCTTTCAGTCTAGCCATGGTACTTGGGTTTGTTTCAAAATGTGGTTAACATTAAATAAGGATCTGGCAACATGAAGCTAAGAGTACTTAGCTGAAGCCTCCACTTAATGAAGTGGACAAAGGAGAAAACCAGAATATTACATTTTAATTCTGTACAATTTAATTTAAGTCAAATAACTAAGTCTTAAGAAAATAATGTTGAAGTTTTGTGTAAGAGACTTAGATATGTGTACACTTATATGCACTGAAATAGCGTTACTCTTATGTATCCCAGGGAGAACACCTTGGCAGGTAAATCATGTAAGTGTAGGGCCATTGATTTACATGGCTGACTTTTCGCATATGTTATCATTCGAGAAAACAATCACTTTAGTCATTACCTACCAATTTTTATCAAAAAGTCTTAAGAATTTCACGACCCTAAATATATTAATGTTTATAGTTATAGAAAATCTTAAGAAAAATAAATATTTTTTGATAATTGAACACTTTTCTCTCTCACACTCATTAATAACTCATGGGGACATAGTTTGGGGATCCCAATAATGAATCCCACTTAAATTTATTTTCGTCATTTTTATTTTTTCTAATATAATTTTAGCACAGACAAACCTCCAAAAAAATAAATCTGCACATCCTGGAACCAGTTAAGAAAACCTTGCTATATTATTTCTGACAATTAAGTTCGCGGACTTGCCACCATGCGCGTACATTAGCAGCACTGTACAAACAGCTCAGTAAGGTTTCGTAACCTTTGTATACCAGTGTCTCACAGCTGTGTTCGTGTCAACATGTGGCGGTGTCTTGCTGAGTGGCATCCACATTGAAATTTCCACTTGTTTAAGAAATGTTCCTGTTGGTTTATTTGAATCAAGAGACAGAGAAGTTCTGCAAATTACCTTGTGTTGTTGTATTTCTTAGGTCTCTAACTGTTGCGTACTCCCTCTTTTATTTATTTTTCCATACTACTGACTTGTTGTAAAAGCTGGATCCATTGTCCTATTGAATGTCCTAGAAACAATGGTTTTCTAGATTTGTCTGCTTTCACATGGCAATGTTTAACTTCTTCCTCTACCTTCTATATTCCCTGTAAACTATAGTTAACTCTAAGAGTTTAAATAATTTCGAATTCAACTTTTTGGCAAAAAAAGCTTCCTTTGTAGTCTGTTTGTACTTCCTACTACATTGGAGCATTGTTGCTAAGGTTGATTAGTGGGTTCAGCAAATGGCTGCCTTAATATCCCTGCAGGGTAAAGGTCCCGCACAACCTTTCAGGTAGGAATTTTGTCCATTGATGATTGTTATCTGAGTGAGTTATTTCATCTGGTGGTTGTAAGATGGTTTTTTATATATATATAATTTTACCACTTCACCTACATTTAATAACTGAAATTCTTCTGTAAAGAACTTTTTTTCATCAACTAGGGCTATTTGATTACTCTGAAATATATTTCATACAGGAAAAGCAGGATAAATGCCTGAATATCTTCCCTTAGTTTCTGATTTTCAGAGTAAGGTGTTGGTCGGCATGCCCTTTTTAAAAGAATTGAGTTGGGTCACGCCTATTCTATCCTTGCTTAAAACCCTTCCAAGGTCTCCACTGCCAGCAGATCAAGTTTATAGTAAATAGCGTGACCCATGACGATCTGCCCTACCACAATAGGCCCACTCTCCCCTTTTCCTGCACAGTAGCTACACTGGGTTCCTTTCAGTTCTCCAAACTCCTCACACTCTTTTCCTCTTTTAGATCTTCACACAGACTGTTCCTTCTGTATGGACATTCTTCTCTGCCCAAGGCATGGCTGGTTCCTTCTCAGCTACCAGGTCCTGGCTTAAATGATACCCTTATACAGAGGTCTTTGCTGATTGTCCAGATAAAGTAGGCCTCCTCCCCAAAATGTTGCCCAACCCAGACCTTGATCATTATTGTCATAGCATTTCCCTATTGCAAACTTCTTATTGTCTGTCTCCCATCTAGATGAGAGGCTCTACGAGGGCAGGGCTCATGCCTGCCATGTACCAAACACTGCAATGCTTGGTACATTGTAGGCCAACAGAAGGCTTATGTGACAGAGCAGGGAAATGGACATAGTTTGTATCTCCCCCTGCCCCCGGGATTTCAGGATAATAGGGGATTCTGATAAACAGATAATTCCCAACATTGTGATAGGTGTAGTGATAGAATAAAAAAAAAGCTTCCTTTGTAGTCTGTTTGTATCTCATTGTGGTTACTCCTTACTCTTATCTTCTTACTTTGTTTGAATATCTTTTCTTTCAAACAGAAATACTATTACAGAAATGGTGGGCAAAGTGTTACATCACTCAGATGGAGACCAATTGACCATATCATTTCACAAAAAAATTGGGTTTGCTGAAAATAGTACCACATGATGCATAGAAATATTATCTTTGGGAACAGCTTTGGACTGTTCTCAAATTGTCAGTAATTATACTTTCTCATGGATTTCAAAAGATTAAATAAGCTGTTTATGAAGTACTCCCCACTGTTTGTGACACATAGGGAGTATTCAATGAAGAATAGTTATCAATATTAATTGAATTTTATGGCATCTATGCATTTCCTTCTTTTACCAAACTTGTAATTCTGTCAAAATCAGGAATGTGGCTGATTCAGAATGACCTTGTTTTTGGCAAACCTCGACTAGTCCCTAGTGATCACTCCATTATTATTATTTTTGACAGCTTATTTAATAATGTATACTGGCATTTTGTTTTCCCTTTCAAAATGAGACATTTGCACGTCTCTAATCTTCAGACATATCTTTCCTGGTTGATACAACCAAGGTCAAATATTTACATTCCTGCTACAGTCTGCCCAAGACATTCTCAGAAATTTTGGCTAGTTAATACATAAATAAATAAACAACACTGTTAGATGACTTTTTTTATTTTGTTTTTTGAAGCCACTGCAGTAACTCCTTGTCAGTTGACAAATAATATTGCAGTTCTAAAAATGCTTAAGATCTCAAATTCTAACTGAGGTGAACTCTTTCCTTCATATGCAAAAAAAAAAAAAAAAAATAGAACTTGTTTGTTCAAAAATATAGAAAAATCAATGAGAAAGATTTAAGGGAGCAATTAATGAGATAATGTCTAGAATGCAGTTTGAGCCCTTGGGAAGAAATGTTTTTATATCCACAAAGCATTTTTACCATCATGTTTGTTCATGAGTCATAAACACAATTGAATTCTTCTGTAAAATCAGTGCCTGGAGGTAGGGGAAAAGGAAGAGTCAATATTTTGTCCTTATGTATCATGGAGATGTTTGTTCATATTCATTTGAATTGTTGCTTACAATTACCAGTAAAATACAAAATGCCCTTCTTTAAAAGGGCATTTGGCTAATCTCAGGTTTTAAAAAAAGTGATTTCTGGCAATCACCTTCATTGTTACCCTTGAAACTCAGAACTTTCCTATTGTTTTAAAATTCATCTGTCATTCAGTTTGGCTTTGAGTCATTTCAGGAATATTCTGAAGAGTTTTTTATTTGTACCTTCACCTGTTTCTTTTGTGACTTTGTGATTTATTTAAAGGACACCAGGTTTCTTTATACCATCCATCCCACTATCTAGGACGCTGTCTCCAAGTTGCAGATAAATTCAGAAAAGCTAAACTAGATACACTTTCTAAATTCAAAATGACCCTGCCTGGTTGTGCTTGCATTTGCCGAAACACAAAGTAAAGACCATAAAGAATTTTGCAATAGCACTGGTTCTAATTATGGAATATTCTGATCCTTAATCTCTTCAGGCAAATAGAAAAGATGGAAAGGTTGAACAAGTCATTTAATCATGAGAGCCTGTATTCTAGAGCAGTGCTTCTCAAATTTTAATGAGCATACCAATAACCTGGAGATCTTTTTAAAAAGCAAATTGGGGTTCAGTAGGTCATATTAGGCCTGAAATTCTGCATTTCTAACAAATTTCAGGTGATGACAAAGCTTTTGATTCATGGACGAAGCTTTGAAATTCAAAGATCTAGAATATTTTAAAATACTGAGATGAAAGACATCATTATTTGAGTTGAGTCACACACTTGGAAAATATGAAGCTGTACATAATGTATGAAGGTTTATGTCATAACTTAAAACATATTTAAAAGTGGGTTTTCAACATATGAAAATTAGAACAGATTATTTGCCAAATTATCCCTTTGAAAATGCATCTATAGTGTTAATATAGACATTGAAAAGAGAATTTGATACTTCTAAAACTCAATACAAAAATTTTAATGGACCTCACAGCTGCCTGGTTTTTGAAGCATGACATGTGCTTATTTTGGAGTAGAAATAACTGCTGAGTATGCAAATACTGTACAGAGAATCTCTACCAACTGATTGTCCTTGATGTTGTTTTTGCAAGATATCAATTTCCCCTTTGAGCTGATATTTTTCTCACGTAATTAGTTTTTCTGCTTATTTAAAATTCTTTTTCCAGCTTTATTGACATACAACACGCTGATTTGATACACTTATTGCAAAATGACATCACATTACATAATTACCATTTCTTTTTTGTGGTGAGAACATTTAAGAGCTACACTCTTAGCAACTTTGAAGTTTATAATAAAATATTCTTAACTATAATCATCCTGGTGTACATTAGATCCCCAGAACTTATTCATCTTATAACTGGAAATTTTTATTCTTAGGCACTGTTTGCTTAAAATTCCATAGACTAACTATATACCTAGATTGGGTGAAGAAAAAAAAGTTCAGAAAATTCATTTTGGCCAGCATTTGTTTGTCGTATTAAAATCCTCTGGGAGCATATAATAATGTGGATTCTCATTCCCTAATTACCACCATCACTGCTGTTCCCAACCTCCCCACCCATAGGTCTGAAGTGCGATGGGAATCTACACTTTCCGAGAACTCTCCAGCTGAGTCTACTGAATGTCTAGTTGGAACCATAGGTGAGGGGAATGGTTATGAGCTCAGGTGCGAGGGATATCAATTGCTCCGAGGCATGTGTTTCCAGGAGAGGCCGTACTTGATTCTGCCAAAGTTAAAGACTCAGTGCTTTGTGCTGCAGCTGTGGAAGGACCCCACAGGTGTTTTACGTGGGAGCGACTGCTCTGGCCTGTGTGTTTTCAGGATGGCAAGCCTCCTTGACTGGGTGGCATTAGAGTCTAGAAATAGGAGCAAATGAGACCACATTTGTGTTGTTCAAATAACCTGTCTGCAAGGCCCAGTTAGCTCTGCCATTAAGCAATGGGCCTCTGGCTCCCTTTCACTGCCTGCATTGGAAACGCTTGAACTTGAAGCTGCTGAAAAAAGATGAAAGGTAAGACCTTCTGGGAAATGGCTTATTCCAATTTACCCCCATTGCTCAAAATAGAGTGCCAACAAAGGAGCTAATCCTTGGCATGACCCTGGACCCTGGCTGCCCCTCCCACATATTCAGTCCCTAGTGTGGACTGTATTTAAAAGTAGCTTTCAAATATGACTAGGCTTTCAGGCTCCGGAGTTCTCAATTGTGCTGTATTTAGCATGTTATCTGGGTCATCAAAGTGCTTGAGCTAACTCATAATTCATTAGCAAAGGTGCCTCCCTACCACCTTCAAAGTCCCTGGAGCTGGATGGATCTCAGCAGGGGCTATCTGCCTACAGCGCCTCTGGCCCCAGGTTAGGGGTAAAGAAGTGGCACTTTAACACATGCTAGTCGCGGTTATTGATCCTATTAACATTTCTCTTAGGAAAATTGATGCTTCAGTCTTACAGGAGACATGTAAATAAAGTGCTAAAAAATAAGCCAAGGCCACTTGTTTCCTGATGGAAAACTGAGAGGTGAATTAAGACAATTTATGATCAGCAGCAGAGGGTTATTTCTGAGCTCACAAGGATTTAGAAGCAATGAAAACTGGGGCTCTCCTTGGAAACTCAGTGGTGCCAGCTGTTCTGTGCATCCTCATCCCAAGGCTGTAGTCTCCTAATTGTTAATGGTGTTGCTTAGATTTCGTGCTGTGGGGACACAGTCCCAGAGAGCAGTTTCCAGGCTCTCGGCTTCACTGGGAAAGGTGCTGGCTCTTGTAGTAGATGGCCATCAGCTGTTACCAGTTAGCCATTGGCCACTGATATAACTGACGTGGCTGAGCTAGCAAGCACAGATTGCAGTTAGCAAGTGAGGTTGGTTGGCAGAGAGAAGCAGACGGCAGGTTGTGGATCATGTGGCTCCTGCTTCTTGTGTCTCCAATCCAGCTGCCAGCGAGAATATAGTGGTGTGACTCCCCTATTTATGGCTCCATGGGTGTTCCTTTTTGTCCTCACCATATCCTGCGTTCTTGTGCTGGGAGCGGGAACTGAGACATTGCATGACACCCCACATGACACATGCTTTGATCTAATTAAAACCAACTTTTTTCTTCAATTTCCCATCAATTTTATCTTGTAAAATAAATCTTTGTCCCAACTGGCTTACCTAACTGATAAAAGGAGATACTACTAATCATAATAAGGATAGTAACAGACTATTATTAGAATCCTCTACATGTCTATTCATTTATTCAATAATTTTTTTTTTGATTACTTACTCTGTAACAGGTACTGTTGTAGGCCCTGGGATACTATGTGAGCAACACAGACAATTCCTTCTCTCTTAGAACTTACCAGTGAGGTAGTGGGACAGAGGTAAACAAATGTAATGTGACATCAAATAATGATGAAAATAAGGAAGAATAAGGCAGAGTCAAAGGACAGCAAGTGAATGGAGTTTAGTTTATGTGGGGAGGTCCGGGAAAGCCTCTGTGAGATGGTATCTAAGCAGAGACCTGGATCAAGTGAAGGAAGGAGCCACTTCTGTGATAAAACACATTCCTGGTAATGATCTCATTTGGAGGCCGCCATATATATTGCAAAAAACCTGAGCTTTGAGAGAGGGAATCCTGGGATTCTGAGTCTCGCTGCGTTTCTGATTAGCTATACAACTTTGGGAAGTTAAGTACTTTCTCTGTGTATTCTGATTCTCCAGGCGGGAAAGAGAAATATTCCCATGTATCTTATGGGATGGTGTTGAGACTTGAATGAGAGTCTAAAGTTTGAAACACCCTGACTAGAACGTAGGTGTCCCCTGTTAATGCTAGCTCCCCTCTTTTGCAATGCTGGGGATGCTGGGAGTGGGATGGCCAAATACTCATCTCAGCACATGTCTTCAGAGGGGCTGCATTCACTTAGCTGTTTTGCATGTGTTTGAGCAGCTCCTGTGTACTGCGCAAGCTCAGGAGCACCACGGTGAAAAAGGCGAGCACAGCCTGTTCCTGTGTGTCTGTTTGGTAGGAAGTGTTCTGTGATAGTTTAGGGTCTTAGCACTACACACCCTGCAGATGACTGTGTGGGTGCAGATCCCAGGTCCCACTGCTTAGTAGCTGTGTAAGCTTGGCAAGTAACTGCTCCATGCCTCCATTTCCTCATCTGTAAAATAGGATAATAGTAATAATAATAATACCTACCTCATAAGGCTGTCAGAGTAATAAAATGAGTTACTGTTTGGAAACATTCAGAATGGAGTCTCGCACCTAAGTACTAGACACGGAACTGGGCTGTCCTACGGAGGAGGCATGCAAACCTTCCAGTTCGTGCCAGACACTGCTGGGTGCTGTTCTGCATGTGTCCTCTCATTTAATCATTTCAACAGTTCATTTTATAGATGAGGAAATGGAGACTCAGAAATGGTAAACTGTTTGTCACAAAGGAACAGTCCCCGTGAGTGGGGGAGATGGAAATTTAAACTGCTTTGAAGCCCCCTCTTGACCCACGTTCCTCCATGAAGTGTTACCAAAACTACAAAGATGAGCCCATTGGGGTCCTGTCCACAGAGGGTTTAAGTGGGATGGGAGAGCTCCTAAGGGGTTACGTGACTTGCACAGGATCTCACAGCACATAAGCAACTCAGATCCAGGATTTCCAGTGCTAAGCCCAGAGCATTTGCGATACTATTTGTAGAACTGAATGTAATAAACCTTTATTAAATGATTCTATATACAAAAGGGGTGAAATGATTCCAGATATAGTAGAGTGACCAGAGACATTTTTCTCTCCAAGGAATGCTCAGAATAGTCTCTAGGACTGATAACCTGGAGACAAATCTTTTTAAAAATAACCGTTTTGGGGAGAGTAATTTTAGATTTATAGAAAGAGTGAGGACAGTACAGAGGCCCCAATATACCTTTCCTCTTACCTAACCAAGGACTTTATCAGAACTAGGACATTAACATCCATGCATTATTATTAACTCAACTACAGACTTGATTTGGAGTTCACCGGTTTTTCCACTAATATCCTTTATCTGGGATCCTTTCCAGGATACCAAAGTGAATTTAGGAGATCCCCTTTTAAACTTAAGAAATGTTGACTTGTGTCCCTATTACAAATTTTGCATTCTGATCAGGGATAAGAAGATACTGAATCTCGTGTAATGGTTTCCTCTCTATTCAGAGAGGAGTGTCTCTGAACTTTGAATGGCACTGTCCTTATGCAGATTTATTTCCCAGACTGAAGAAAAAAGGAGCAATCAATCCCATAAGATAATCTTTTCTTTTCATAATAGCAAAGAGTCAATAAATTCAGTGGGGAAAATAATCTACCTAGATTTCATCCTTTTTGCTTTATTGATCTAATAACTTTAAGACAAAGGAATTTATCCAGCTCTAATGTGTTCATTGACCCCTCCCGAAAGAGATTTTACTTTTATTTTTAATATGCAACTTTTGAAATTATCCGATTCTATGTGAGAGGTGTGTGTGTGTTTCTCAACGTGGGAGTTATTCTAAGGGGGATGAGATAATACTAGAGAGAAAAAAATAAAAGGTCTTTATGAGTTTCACATTCATTTTTAGTACATAATTTTGTCTGAAATGTTGATTAAATTAAATACATAATGTGACCCCGGTGTATTTGCATTCATGCAATAGCTTTTTAGTTTGTTTTTAACAGGTCTTACTGACCTTGGAGGCATTAGAAAGATTGCTTTCACATGGGTGAATGGTCAGGGCAGATTTCTCCAGTGTATTGGGCAAGAATGGGTTTGTCTTCTCACCAACAAGATGCTGTTCCTCTTTAACCTCTTGGGTATTTGTGTCAACAAAATTAATTATGACCCTTCTGGAAGAAAAGTAAAACACAAAGCAACTTTTATTTCTGCCTAAGCTTCTAGGTGTTTTTCTTGCAGTAAGAAGCTCAGGGGAGAGGTTACCATTTGATAATTCATACAGCCTTTCCTGACTCAGTCATTTTTCACATGCTCTTAGGTCTTCAAGTGCTGCTTAGGTAGGTATCCAGTCATTGTTTATCCATACAAGTTCAGTGGTTCTTGTCCAGGGGGAACTTACAGGGATACTTGTCTGAACTTGTCAAGATCATTAAGGTAGAGTCTCTTTGGTTCTAACTTGAAAGCAGTTGTTTTAAGAAGTGAAAAAATAAAGTTGTTGAGACCTATCAAATTGGAAATTATCATCCAGACCACCACTGCTGATGATTCCACTTCCCTTTAGTTATTCCCCATTTGTTACAGTTTATACACTTGAGCCCTGTATTGAGATCCCTGAGTGTATAACCTGAGAGTCATCACATTTTTGAGGATTGTTTCTCTTTGTTGTCCATCTAATCCTGTGACACCAGCTGAGTTGCTCATTTCTTCATGGCCAAATACATACCTACCAATCTCCTACCTCTTCAGCTTTATTCCTGCATTCCCACAACATCTACTAGTGCTTTTCCTTTTATCTCGGCTTGTAAAGTTCTTTTCATCCTCCAAGGGTCAATTCAGGTATTTCCCTTAATTCCTTCCCTTTATCCCTCCCTAAGAAGTGTTTGTGATATAGACATGCATTCTCCATGAGAGCAATTATTATCTCCAGGGGAGCAAAAATTGACTTGGAGTTGGCTGGGGCCGGTATAAAAAAATGTACTTTTTTTATGCATAAAGGATGGACACACATACAGTGCATAAACAGATATCTAGTTTATCCATCTATTGTATACAATGCAATATACAGATAATGTATTATAGAACTGTACATTTGAAAACTAAATAATTTTATTAACCATTGTCACCCCACTAAATTTTAAAAAAAGAAAAAAAATCATGGCAGAGACAATTAGGAAAAAATGTTTAAACAGGCTCTTAAAATGACACTAATGAAAAAACTTGAGACACATGTACGTACTCTACTCTTTGAGTATTCATTGTTTCCAGCATCGGGACTGATCTCTCTAGCAGCTGTGCCCTCTTAGTGTCCTGAGTTAAATAAAACAGAAGCAGATCAAAGATATTGGCCACACTGTTGGAATCAGGCCGTGTCCCATCCCATGATTTTTCCATCACCCTGGCAGAAAGCAATGTTTTTGACGTTATCTTGTTCAAGGGCTTTGTCTACCCATTTGTAGTTTCTGATTTTCAAAACCATCAATACATTTGTCATTGTGTCTGAAGATTCCAACTTACCAGATTTTATGTATTTATGTGCCTGGAACTATCAGAAAAATAGAGATGTTTTGTAACAATTGTGGGGAGCAACCGAAGGAGCAACGGAAAATGGTAAAAAAAAAAAAAAAAAAAAAAAAAAATGAAGAAAACAATATGTCATGTGAATGTGAAAGCCATAAGGAGAAATGGGAGAGACCTTGTTTGGCTATAAAGAGTCACATCTAAGCCTGCTATCCCTGATCCACTTCCCTAAAGAGCTAGAAAAAAATTAAATTCTTCCTCTGCCATTCTTTTAGCCAGGGGTGTCCATGTGACAGATCTAACAGAAAATTACTGGTGGTCAGGATGGAAGTTCTGGAAAGGGTTTTTGCTTTCTTAAAACAGAGACAAGTGCACTTGTCTCTTGTCCTTTTATTCTGTCTTTGAATGCAAATATAATGTTAGGATCTAGCAACCACCTTGCAATCATAAGGCAGCAACCCCCAGAACAAAAACCCAGCATGCTGTGGACAACAGAATAGAAAGAAAGGAATAAACTGAGTCTCTGGCGACATCATGAAAAGCTAAACAAGTGACACAGCTTCCCCGTTGTTCCATGGAATAATTACATGTCTACACTGTTTAAGCAACTCTTAGTTGGGTTTTCTATTTATTACTTGCAGATAAATGCATTCCCAACTGATATGGAAGATAATGTCAAATGACGATGAAAGAGAGAGACACAAACATTTGTCTGACCTGCTCTCTAAGTGTTTGTTGATCTTAATCATCCAGGCGATAATATCAGGGCTCTGCAACCTTGGCTCAGTAACATTCCTTGACAAGGAGCATATCCTTGTTTGTAGTTATTATGTGACTTACATCTCAAAATAGATTGGAAGCTCTGAAAGGTGGAAAGACAAGGTTTTATAGGGACGTTTCTGATCATCTCTCCCACTGATAATGCTTTTGATTGCATTCTACATATTGAAATCCAGGTGTTCTAAGGCCTCTGAGATAACTACCCTACCACACCTGGTCTAGCCCAGTAAAAAAGAGAAATAAACTTTCCTCCCTCACTCCCTACCCCATTCTCCAAATTCTGTTCTCACCTCCCAATTACACAAAACCTCAGACGTACAATTCAGCACAGAATAAAGATAAACTTTTGCAGTGTCATACAGAGCAGCTTAATTCTTTCTAATCTTAATTCAACTTCTGGCCACTCCAGTAAGGTTTGGCCTTTGCACAATCAGTAGTCCCATGGAAGGACTGATGTTCTCTTCCTGTCCATAGAAGAGTGATATACCAATAATAGAAAAACTGCTAGAAGCTTTAACTAGCTTTTTCTTCCCACTTGTGTAAATAAACATTTCAGAATTATTGAGATTTAGCCTCTGTTCCTATGTTTTAATACATACTGAAGTATGTCCTTATTATTAATCTAATTTATTTTCATGGATCATTGGGTGAGAAATTTGCAAAGACTTTAGGGTCATATGTTTTGTTGCCAAAACTTTGGAGACTAAAGAAAATAAAAATGAATAAAATAAAAATTAATCATACTATTACCTACAGATGATGTTTGGGGGAAAATTTTTGTTTTTATGTATATATATGTATTTTTTATGTATTTTTGTTTTGTGTGTATATGTATATACATATGTACATATATGTGTATATATGTATGCATATATATATATATATATATATATATATATATATATGGAGTATAAATACCTAAAAATTATACGTACAGATGTATATGTTTTATATATATATGTATAAAGTTTTCAATCTGATAACCACATTTTTATTTAATATATGTTTCCATTTTCCCATTTTGCTAAGTATTCCTTGACAACATGTTTTTAAATGATGGCATAAGATTTTATTATATAGAAACATAATTTATATTTATTTATTATTTCTTTACACTTTATTTATTTATTTTGGCATTCAATCTTATTTTATATTAGTTTTAGGTATACAGTGTAGTGGTTAGACATTTATATAATTTAAGAAGTGATCCCACAGACTAGTCTAGTACCACCTGACACTATGCATAATTATTACCATATTATTGACTATATTCTCTATGCTCCACTTGACATCCCCAGGACTATTTTGTAACTTGTACTTAATCCCTTCACCTTTTTTACCCTGCCCTCAACATCCCTCCCATCTGTCACTTTGATAAAGCTAGTACCCATCTGACATCATACATAGTTAAAACAATATTATTGACTATACTCCTTATGCTATACCCTACATCCCCATGACTACTGTGTAAGAACCAATTTGTACTTCTTAATCCCTTCCCCTTTCTCATTCACCCTCTCAACCGCCCTCCCCTCTGGCAAACATCAAAATGTTCTCTGTATGTATGAGTTTCTGTTCTGTTTGTTTTTCTTCTTTAGAGTCCACATGTAAGCAAAATCATATTGCATCTGTCTTTAATCTGTCGGACACACTCCACTCAGTACAATACCCTCCAGGTCCATCCATGCCACTACAGATGGCAAGAACCCATTCCCTTCCATGGCTGAGCAATATTCCATTATATATATGTACCATCTCCTCTTTATCCATTCATCCATCGGCAGACACCCAGGCTGCCTCCACATCTTGGCCATTGTAAACAATGCTGCAATGAACATATGGATGCACATATTCCCTTGAAGTAGCATTTTGGGTTTCTTCAGATAAATACCCTGAAGTGATATTACTGGGTCCATCTTTGTCTCTTGTTATAGCCTTTGTTTTAAAGTCTATTTTGTCTAGTGTAAGTATTGCTACCTCAGTTTTTTTTATTTCCATGTTCTTGAAATATCTTTTCCCCATCCCTTTACTTTCAGTTTGTGTGTGCCTTTCGATTTGAAGTGAGACTCTTGTAGGCTGCGTATGTAAGGGTTTTCTTTTCTTATCCATTCAGCCATCCTATCTTTTGATTGGAGTGTTTAATCCATTTACACTTGAAACAATTATTTGTAGATATGTAGTTATTGCCATTTTTATTATTCATATTTTTGATCTTTGTTTTCTTCTTCTTAAAGAGGTCTCTCTAACACTTCTTGTAATACTGGTTTGGTCATTTGAACTCCTTCAGCTTTTTCTAGTCTGAGTAGCTCTTTATCTGTCCTTCAATTCTAAATGACAGCTTTGCTAGGTAGAGTAATCTTGATTGTAGTTCATTGCTTTTCATCACTTTCAATATTGCCTGCCTATCCCTCTGGCCTGCAAAGTTGTTGTTGAGAAATCAGCTGATAGTCTTATGGGAGCTCCCTTGTAGGTAACTAACTGCTTTTCTCTTGCTGCTTTTAAGATTCTCTCTTTGTCTTCAACGTTTGCCATTTTAATTATGATGTGTCTTGGTGTGGGCCTGTTTGGGTTCAGCTTGTTAAGGACTCTTTGCACTTCCTGGTCTTGTATATCTATTCCATTCACCAGGTTATGAAAGCTTTCAGTCATTATTTCTTCAAATAGGTTTTCAATTGCTGGCACTCTGTCTTCTCCTTCTGGTATTTCTATAATGCGAATGTTGGTACACTTGATGTTGTCCCAGAGGCCCCTTAAACTCTCCTCATTTTGTGGTGGTTTTTTTTTTTCTTTTTGCTGTTCTGATTGAGTGTTTTCTGCTATCTTATTTATTAAATCACTGTTTTGAATCTTTGCTTCATCTAATATATTGTTGATTCCCTCTAATGTATCCTTCATTTCAGTTTTTGTATTCTTTATTTCTGACTAGTTCTTTTTTATGTTTTCTATATTCATTTTTGTTTCCCATTTCTTTGTTGAAACTCTCCCTGAGATCACTGAGCGTCCTTATAACCAGTGTTTGGAACTCTGTGTCTGGTAGATTGCTTGTCTCCATCTTGTTTAGTTCTTTTTCTGGACATTTGATCTGTTCTTTTATCTGGGACTTGTTTCTTTGTCTCCCCATTTTAGCTGCCTCCCTGTGTTTGTTTCTATGTGTTAGGTAGGGCTCTTATGCCTCCCACTCTTAGTAGAAGAGAGAGAGCAAGTAATTGAAAACCTATTTGAAGAAATAATGATTTATGTAGTAGGTGTTCTGTGGTACTGTATCCCAGGTTACCAGAGTTGGGTGCTCCAGGTGTGTCCCTTGCATGTGTTGTTTGTGCTCCTGCTGTAGTTGAGCCTTGATTGCTGTTTGCACGTCAATGGAAGGGATTGACCCTTGGGGTGATTGGTTGTAAGGACTGGCCAGGAGTACAGTGGAGGAGCTCTGATGCATGGGCTGACCCTACAGAGCAGGGTTAACTTTAGCAGGGCTTTCATGCCTGTGCAGTCTGCCTACTTGAAGTGGCTTGGGTGTGCCTGAAGGTTTGGTGGGACAGGGTCTCCAGGAATCACTAGGACAGGGCAAATGAAAGGTGATAGCCAGTTCAGTGGAGACTCAGGTATGGCATGTGCCTCCATCTGCATGCAGGGAGGGGGTAGGGCTCAGCAAAGAAACAAAAGCTTCCCCCAGCTCTTCCGTCTGCGATAAAGCTGCCCCTCAACCCTTTGATCTGAAGCCAAACAATTCAGTTCCTCCCTGTATGTCCCTTGTACCTTTTGAGCTGCTGCCCCAGCACTGGAGCTCAGAGTAAGTGAGTCCATTAGTGAGTAAGTCCATGTGTAGGCCCTTTAAGAGGAGAGCCTGGGACTCCAGCCACCCTCGGTCTCACTCAGCCACAATCTCCACTTGTTTTCACAGCCAGAAGTTATAGAGACTTCTCTTCTTGACACTGGAATGCTGGGCTAGAGATACTGGTATGGGGATGGGACCCCTCTCTGTTCCAGGGGGGTACCTCCACAGCTGAGATATCCTTCCTGATTTTTAATGGTCACATGTAGGTGTTGGACCAGTCTATTTCATGTCTCTGCCCCTTCTACCAGTCTTCAGGTGGCTTCCTCTGTATGTCTGTATTTGTAGGGCTTCAGTTCAGTTACACTTCAGGAGATTCTAAATGATGGTTGTTCTGTAGTTTAGTTGTAATTGATGTGGTCCTGAGAGGAGGTGAGCACAACATTTACCTACTCTGCCATCTTGACCAGAACCCATATATATATATATATATATATATATATATATATATATATATATATATAAATCCCATTTTATATATATATAATATTTGATTGTTAGACCTTCAATTTTCTCATATTTTCATCAATATAAATATTGCTATAAGGAATACTTTTGTAGATAAATCTTTGGGCATGGTTTAGGGTCATTTTTTAAATACATTTGCTTGGGTTTTGGAACCTGGAATTAGAATAAAGTATTATTTTATTATATACTCAACCATATTAATAGAAAGTTAGATTGCTCTTAACTGAGGCCATCAATCCAATTCTGAGATACCAGAATGTCAATATTGCTGTGTTCTTGAGTTGCTGAACATTCAGACCACTTTAGGTAAAACCAGTCTTTGCCCAATAAGCTTTAATGATCATTTAGTACTTAACCAAGCAAAGATCATATTGCCAGATCAAGGAGTGTCTAAGTTTCTGGTGGGATTTCCTGGTTTGGTACATTTAAATGATAGGAGCTTCATTTTTCAGGCTGTTTGATCCTCAAGATTGTCAGTGCACAAATAGATGCTTTTCTGTGTTAATGTTATTTTATGTTGATTAGGCAGTAATGAGTTTTTATAATTAATTTTAACTCATTTCATATTCATCAAGTTATTAATAAGAGAAAAAATGCTGGGGTTACATTTGGGAGACCCAGGAGGAAAAAAGTCTTGGTTAAGTCAATTTTTTGTAAATAATGCTATTCCTTGTTTTATTCAAACTGAGATCTAGAATCAAAGCTATATTTTTAATCCTTCTTTATAATTACAATAAAAATTAATTGTCATTATAGAAAAATTGAAAATGAAGGAAAATGTGAAACAGAAAATAAAAAATAACCATAATCTCACCTCACCTCCCAAGGAGGTAAGTGATGTTATAGTTCATGTCCTGTAAGTTATTTTTCTGTGCCTACTTAAGATTAAAGCATATATATTATTTTTTATTCATCATTATATTGTAACCATTGCCCCATTTTATTAAAAATTCTTCAAAACCACCATTGCAATAGTTATGTAATATCCCAGTGATAAATGTGCCATATTTAATCAAATTTTCTGTTGAGAAATATTCAGACTTTTTAAAAATATTTTTTCACTACCAAGAATAATTCTTAGATGAATATCCTTGAACTTCATTTTCAAAATATCAAACTAATTCCATAAGGTAGGTTTCCTAAAGTGGAATTACTAGATTAGAGAATATAAACTTTTATAAGATTCTCGTAACACATTGCCAAATTGCTTTCCAGACATTCACTCCCACTATCAAGACAAGGGAGTATCTGTCTCATATTCAATTCAGCAGTGATTTTAAATTTTTTTGACTAATTTAATAAGCACAATATTTTTATTACCATTGCTAATAAACATTCCCATGTGTTTATTGATTACTTGTGTTTCTTCTGTGAAACATAAATTCATGTCCTTCTGAGAATAGAAACATTGGCTGTAGTAGTGGAGGTACTGAAAAATGCTTACTAGAGGATCAGTAAAATTAACTTTAATATAGATACATACTCTATTATAGAAACAACTCCAGTACTATGCATTCCAGATGGATAAACAATTTAAACATTAAAAAAGAAAACCAAACTCTTCAGAGGGCAATTATAGAAAACAATTTTTCAATATTATAAAGGAAAAGTACTTAGCAATCAAAACTCAGAAGCTACCAAAACCATAGGAAATTTGACTACATATTCAAAATTTCATCACAAGTGAAAATATATCCCTGATGATGCCGAACATGATTACTATGATTTTTATAGAATCCAAATGCAAACTCTCTCTTGCCACAGCAGATTATGAAATTGCTCACTTAGCATCCAGGCTATAATAGCTGGAGAGGCTCCCCAAAACATCCCCTCCTGCTCACTGAAGTTCTCATGGATGAGTTTCTTTTATGCTTTGTCTGTATGACTTCAATTTCCAAAGTCAATGCATGGTTCAAGGTGGCTGCCTTAGCTGTAGCCATCTCATCTACATTCCAGAAGTGAGGAGGAAGGTGACTCGAACAAGGAGAGGATGAAGGGCATACTCTGTTGCTTTTAAGGTAGATGCCCCATGAAATCTTCCCATACATGTTATTGAACAGAAGTTACACACCAAGCCACACTCAGCTATGAGCTCATCTAGAATTCATGGGTTCTCTCATTGGGAAGAATGGGAGAATAGATACTGAGAGTATAACCAGCAGTCTCCATTACCCTTCCTGTAGGTATTACAATAAGCAATACTTTTGTTATTATTTATGCCTTTGTATTTCCTGATTGGTAGGACTGAGGCATTTCATGATCCTCAAAATACACTCATGTTATATCTAATTCCACCTATGGCAAGCAGAATTATAAACAATAATATTTTATCAAATATTTTAGAGTTAATAGAAGAAAGTTGATAATATTGTGAACTGTGCCTCTTGTATCTCTTCTGCTCCTAGCAGTCAAGCAGAAGAAAGTAGTTTCGGGTGTTCTAAGTTCAAATTTGCTTCATTATAGCATGACATGGCATAGCAACACATCCCACAAACATAGACAGAGCCTTCCAGGTGGCCCTGCTCTAGAGCCATCCAATCCCCTCCACCTGGGTTCTTCCTGGCGAAGTTGTGAGAACTGAGAAATAACTACAAATCTGCTATTAATGATTTTTCTTGAAAAGTTGATGAGCATTTTACATATTCTCTCTATTTTCTTATAAAGCTCCTAGAACAAATTTATCACAGGGCCCCAAGAACAACTCTTTCACCCATATGTTCACAGACTGGTTTGATTATTTGTTGGCTTCCCTGATGATTTAATTTCATCAACATCATTTACCATTCATCAAAACCAGCCATGCTAACTGAGAGCTTTACCAAATAACCCAACAAGAACTTGTGTTTACATCTCCTCCTATCATTTGTCACCTTGATCTGCTCAGGAAACAACTCAGGCACTAACAAGGACCCAAAATCACTGTGGCAAATATGCATTTGTTCATCCTGTCCCTTAAACAGTTGTTGCCCAGAGGAATTGAACATTTCATGGCCTTGGGCCTTTTGCTTTGATGTGTAGGGGTCCACATCAGCCTCCATTTTACCAATTAGGGGAAATGTGGCTAAAATTAAAATTGCCAAAATTTTTTCTCCCTCTTAATGGCTTCTTTATAACAATACAGCCCTTCTTCTTTTGACCAAAAAAAGGAAAAAATTATCTTGAGTGTTTTTTGTCCTTTCTAGGTTCTCCTGCAATAATGTTAGATGAAATTATAAATATATAAAATTCTGAAAATACTACTTGAGATGCCCTTATGATTGCATTTTAAAGGCATTGGTCTCCATGTCTCCTAAATGCTAAGGTGTCTGAAAGACAGCCCAAGTTGTGGGGACAGGGTGGAGAGTGGTGGTGGGAGAACCTTAATCACAACTTTATTTTAAAAATTTTAAACTTTTACTTTTCTAATAGAATATTGAATTATTTGTATTACAATACCATGATGATGGCTGTCTCATCATTTCATTCTCCTTATGGATTTTATCTATTTTGACTCATAATATTTTGATATTATTTAGTTCTTTATTTAAATGACACTGATACAAATACCTAGTCAGGAATAAGATTTCTCCCATTTAAGTGAAGTTCCACTAGTTTGTAAATAGCTAATGACTCTCCAAACTCCTCTAGTTTATAGGAAAAATAATTTAATAAAGACTCAGATTGCTCTGTGTAGTTTCATTGATGTAAATGAGTAATGTGTATTGATTTTTCATGGTGTAAAAATATTTTTATTCATTTTGTGCAAGACAGTCTGTTAAAGAATTATTAATGATGTGATAATTGCTTTAAGATCTATGCCATAATTAAAATGGTAAATTCTTTATTACATCTTTATTTTAATTAGATGTACAGAAAGACAATAATTTTTACAAGAAACGCTGTGCAAAATAAAATTACCTCATTTAGAAATGCTTCAAAAAATCTGTGATGATGCTATGCAAAGAGGACGTTGAGGAATTCTTGAGGTAAAACCATAGTGACTGCACTTCCAGTCAGAATTAAGATGCCATCCTGACTGAAATTAATAACCTTAGGTAAACTGTTTTACACTTTTAGTGAAGTACAATTCATCTATACCAATAAGTTTCTTCTTCTACTTTTAAATTTAACTTCCATTTTATAAAAGTAAAGATACTTATGAAAGTTTGAAAAACTCAGCTAAAAACGAAGAGGAAAATGAACTCATTGTCATGGAAATTACCTTATATCAATTTAAGTCAATTTCTTTTTGCAGTTGTACTTTGCTCCATTTTTTTCAATTTGCAAGATGACACTTTTTAATGATTTGTCCTGAGCTGTCTGTATAGAAAAACCACAATTAAAATCAATAACTGCTTTCCATTTATCTTGTGATTCGGTGCTCCCTGCTTCTCTGTGTTTAATTTGTATGTGTGATTAACAGCGGAAGTGCTCCCTTGTGGATAATAATCACTGACTTGAAAGGTGGTGGGTGAGTTAATATTTGAGTGCAGATCTTGGCCCAGGCACTGTAGTGGTATCTTTTACGATTGTTATTTAATCCTCATAACAACGAAATCCAGGAAAGCATGACTTCAATTTTATAGAGAAAGAAACGGAATGTTGAGAGCTGTGGACATTTTGATCATCTAAACCAGAGGTCAGAAAACAATGATCCATGAGCCACATCCAGGTTGCCACTGGGTTTTATAAATGAAATTGTATTGGAACACAGACACACCCATTTGTTTAGAAGTGTCTATGACTGCTTTCTCCTTACAATCACAGAGTTGAATAGTGTAGTGAGATACTGTTGGACTGTAAAACCTAAAATATTTACTACCTAGCCCTTAGGAGAAAGAGTATGCAGCTCCCTGGTCTACACCAAGAAACCCAGAATTCCTCACACAGTTGCATCTCCTTCCATTTGTCAGATTCCATTGTGCTACACATTTTGTTTAAAATTATTCACCCCCTTAGTCTAACATACTCTTTAGAACTTCACCTATTTCTTTATTCCTTCCTTTATTTTGACACTCATACAATTAGGGGCGTTTTCCTATGAGCAACATCTCATCTCTTTTCTGAAATAACATCTCTCTAGCCTCTTTCTCTTTAGCTGTTATTATTTATTTAACTCTGACTATAGCATTTTGGACCTCAGCTAATAAGATGATTATAGCAACTATTGCCTCATGTTGCTCCTCTTATAACCTGAATTCCTTCCCATAAGTTTCCCACAGGACAATGGTTATCTGACTGATGGGGGGAAGAGTCATAGGCATTTACAGTTTAGAAAATCCAGCAAATATCACACATTAAAAACCAGATCAAAGGAACACCATGTTCAGTTAGAGGTCCTATAGTTTCTTTCACGTAGAGAAAATGGAGAGCAGTAGGGTAGAGAAGGGTATTCCCACCCTACCATACATTAGTCAGTGGATCCTGTGATGCTGTATATATGCTGTTTTCTCACAGACACTGCTTGTTTTGCAGCAAAAGTTGCCCAGCTCCAGATTTACCTTAAGCAAGTTCAGTTCGGTGGACTAACTTATTAGGTGTCCAAAAGAGGGGGCCCAGCCAACCCTACTTAGTAGATCCTGAGAGGAATTGTACATGAGAAGAAGACCAGAGAAGTTTTAATTAGTCAAAAAGAGTTCAAAAGTAGTGAAAATTAGAGACATTCTAAGATGTTCAAGAACAGTTTAAAAATAGAATGTTCATACTGTGGAATACTATGCAATATTAATGATACTGTACAAGAAAATTCAATGACATGGGGTCATAGCAGATTCTTAAGTATATACATTTAATTTTATGATTTAAATTTTTAAAAATATACATTACATGTGTATAATAGATTTATATATATACATATATAAGCATTGTAAGATTAAGATATATATATATATATGTCAGCATTCCATGCCCCTAGTCCTATAACATATTTCTACAGCCATTTTAGAGGTGGACTCTCTCTCTCTCTCTCTCTCTCTCTCTCTCTCTCTCTCTCTCTCTCTCTCATTCTTTCTCCCTCTCACCCTTTCACCCTCTCTCTCCCCCTACCACATTGAGAGCAAGACCAGATTTAAATCACTGTCATATTTCCAGTGCCTAGAGTAAGTATTTGAATTGCCTATAATAACCAAATAGATCCACTCAGCAAAATTTGATTTTCAGTGGCTTTGCAGCCCAATTCTTAGATATGTTCCACCCTCTTCCTTTCCTGACAAAGCTCTTAGAACTGACCCAGATATATGGCTGAGAATGGAGGGGTGGTGGGTCAAGAGCTCCACTAGAGCATATTCTCCTGAAGTTGTAACAAATTTTGAAGTAATACATTGATATAACATTTAAGACTAAGATGAAGAGTTGCTAGAGGAGACAACAGGAGCTATGCAACTGAAACATTAGTCTTTGTCCATAAGACTCTTAGGGGATGTAATCAAATGATGGTGCCATTTTGTAGGTGTTATCCTCCACAGATGCACAATTGGCCATGCTCCATCCCACTCTCACTCCCCCTGGTCCTGTTTTCAGGGGCATTCTGTCACCCTTTCATGGATGGGCCCTCTCAAAACTTAGTCTGGATCCTATTACGTCTACATTTCTCTCTGCAAATCTGCGAAGCCAGTACAGTTTCCAATTTGAGGATTTTGTTGAGATTTTTTTGTGGCCTCATAAAAGGTGTAGTCTCTCTAGGGAATAAATTTTAATGCATAGCTATAAAATTAAGATTATCTATTAAATTTTTAATTCTTCTATATCTTCTATATTCTTATTTTTTGGTCTGCTTGATCTGCTAAAGATAGAACGACTGTGTTTAAAGCTCTACTAAGTAATGTTTATGGTAAGTAAAATATTTAATCTAGATGAGACCTTTGTTCAAGGAGAATGTAGAGAAAAGGGATGAGCTGAACTCCTTTGGACATCTCATTAACCCTACGGCACTAACCTCCTCCTATGTGTTAAGGGGTATAGTACATTGGGGGATGAAGAGAGAGAAGGGTGGGAGAGGGAAGAAGCCTTGATAAAGAGCCAATACTGTTCTATTTGTGGAACACCTGCTATTCTTGGGCTTTTCAAAGTAAGGCTAGCGTATTACTCCTGATTAGTACTAAAAAGAAAAATAATAATATATTGACTGCTAATCAGCCAGGCTGATGCCTTGTTAAATTGTCATAATTTTCTGCTGTCTGATGATACACGGTTATCCACTAGATTTTTTTTCTGTCCTTGACCAGACTCCAACCACAAAACACTCCTGGATCTTGTATCCCAAACTGAAGTGAAATAAAAAGTAAAGCACAATAAAAACTCAGACAGTCATCTTGAGAGGCAAAACATGCTGTTTATTTTTCCATAAGTTCTGTTTAATTTACATGAGTAATTTTGGGGAGATGGGCAGGGGTATCCTCTTTACAGAGAGTAGAACATAACATTTCTGCAGTAGGCCCCCATATTTTACTGTGTGGAGGAGGAGGAAGATTCATAAATTTATGAGCTCTTGTAAACAATATCCTTCTTGAGACATAAAGCTTTTTTTATCATAGCCCCTTCTTTTGAAACTTCAACCCAATGTACCATATTTTGCCATGTATAATGCACACCAACATTTTTGGCCCAAACTTTCAGGGGAAAAAAATCTTTCGTTTTAACTTTTTAATTCAAAATTTTATTTGTTTACATTTAGGTACTTGTTTTTTGTATTATAAAGGAATTTTGGCATTTATTTTTGAACATATCATGGTATAAGAAATTTTTTAAGCTTTTTTTAATTAAAGTTTATTGGGGTGACAATTGTTAGTAAAGTTACATAGATTTCAGGTATACACTTCTGCATTACATGGTATAAGAAATTTTAGGTACCGATAACAAATTTATGATATTTACGCATCATAGAACGCCAAGAACTCTTTGTCGTCCCAAGTTCATCATAAGTTCAACAAAACTGATTATCGTATTCCAGGGTATTATTTTGCATACAGATGTCGCTACTGATTTCTAGAATTACACTTTTAACTCATAAGCATAAATAAAAGAATTAAAAATGTTTATATACATATGAAATTAGTACTACCCATGTATAATGTGCATCCTTATTTTTCCCTCACAAATTTGGGCAAAATGTGCATTATACATGGTAAAATATGGTAATTTTTATGGACAATTGAGTTAGGAATAATATAATAGTAATAATAAACACTTGCAAAGTGTTTGCTACATGCATATCAGGCAGTGCTTGAGGTATTTTACATATATTAACATATTTAAGACTCACTGTCATTAGTTCAATTTTACTTATGAAGAGGAAGCTGAGGCACAGAGAGACTTCAGCCTGTGAGTGACAGAGCCAGGATTTGAACCCAGGCAGTTTGCTGTTGACCATTAGGCTATCCTGTTTCTTGAATGACTATTAAACGTGTTCGTTTTTATATGATCTGCAGGCAAAATTCAATTCAAGAAATAGTTATTGAGAGTCAGTCATGAGTGGGGCACTGAGCTAAGTGCTGTGGCATTATTTTTCCTAGGCAGAAATAAATCCATCCCTTATTTTTAATTGTTTAGAGTCAGTGGAAAGATTAAGATAAACACACAAGTATAGCCTACAATGGAGGAAGAAATGCATATAGAAGGATGAGAAGAGCACTGTGAGAGTCCAAGGTAGAAGTTACAATGGTCTTGTAAAATTCAGTGATTTTTGTTCTCTTTTCCATAAGCTACAGCTCTTATCTGTGTTTTCCAACATCCAGTATTAAGAAACAGGATTTTATTATTAATTGTTGTACCACAGAGCTGGGCTTAGTGCATCTGAAGTGTGTAATCCTTAATCCCAAGGCCTGTGTTGACTCTAAGGTTTGTAAAACATGCTTTAGTCCTTGCAAAAAACAAGACAAATGTGCAAGGTAGTGACAGCTCCTACAGGCACCTTCATGTTTACTTAAAGTAAATGACCTGTCCCATATCTGTCTAGTTCTTTTCCTTAATATTATTTCTCTTTCTCTCTGCCTTGCTCTGAGTCTTTTTGGTTTTCCAGAATATGAGTGTCATGTACTTTCTAGTGTTTGGGACACAAGCTCACTTTGTCTCACCTCTGAAGAGTCTTAAATATTTATGACAATTTCCGAGCCTTAATACAACAGAAAGTGTCCTGAAGTAACACAGGTGAAGCACCAAGCACGGTAACTGTCACAGAGGAGGGGTTCAGTTATTATTGGCTGTTATCACTATTTCTTTGTCATTTCTTTTGGGTTCCAAAACCCGGAAGCCATTTCTACCATATCCTCCTGAGTTGAAACATGTGACAGGGCAGAGAAAGTGTCTGGCAGAGAAAATAGAACAACATAAACTTGGGAAACTATAGGTCATTTGGGCAAGTCCAAATTATCAATTTTGCTTGAAATATAGAACAAATTGGTGGGCTGTGGGTATGAACTGATGTGATAAAAACTGGCTGTATTTTGTGACTGTTTAACATTTGAATCACTTATATCTGAAAAAAAGACATATCCTCTGAGAACTATGTGAAAAATGTGGTTCTTTAATATAACAGGTTTTCCTAGAAGCTAAAAAGCAATAGAAAATAAAATTATATCTGGATTTCTAATCTACTTTGCCTGTGTATCTTGTTTCAGACCCATTTTACCCAATAACATAGCTTGCCCCTTACCAATAAGTATTCAAGTCAGTTTGAATATGAATTTAGGTAAAACACAATTAGATGCATCGGGAAGGGGTAGATGTCTAATATATTACACAGTTTAATTTTAAATTTGCTGTTTTGGATTTTTATAGCTCTGCTTTCAGTTATTAAAAAAAAAAAAATCAAGCTTTGATTTACTAAAATTCTGAGTTTGTCTTCACGATGTATCTCCCCTAAAGTATACAAGCAGCTTAAATAATTCCAGTGCAGATTTCGGTCTCTGGCTAGTGTTATAGGATGCAGGTAGTTACTTACTACAAGCTACACTGGGCATCTGTGTTCCCTGACTCCAGGCAAATGTGCTCTTCATAATGCAGCTCTGTGTAGTTACATGTGATTAGTTAATTGTGGGAATGACATATAATTTTCTCTGTGTTTTAAAACAAGTTAGAAAACAGGACTTAAAGTTCCTCCAAGTTTTCTTTTGAAGTCCTAATCTGTTTAAAAGCAACAACAGTAATAATTACCTATACCTATAGTAGAATACACGCTAATGTTTATTAATAAAATATTAACATATGTAAGTATTTACAGACTTTATTAAAATACAATTACCAATCTTGTTTCTTTCAAATATAAAATCTAAATGATCAAGCGCTTAGAAGAAAACATACTTGTTCAGGAGTAAGTTTGTGATTCACAGGTATAAGAGGATTGAGTGTCACTCTGAAGAGAAGCAGAACCTGTCACTATAAATTATTGGTGGTCATTGAAAAGGCAAAACATATAAGGAACCACCTTCTTTTGAATAGGAAGACCATATTTATATCAGAAAGGAGTATCCAAATTAATTGCCATGGTCACAGGCGTAACATACTAAGGATAGTAATATCAGATGAAGGCTGTAGAAAGGGAGCCATAGACTTTAGCAGTGATAGCCAGCTTCAGAGAAAAGGCAAGGCAAGGCACATCTCAGTAAACACCAGCAGACGGTGGCCAGGGACCAGCAGAACAAGGGGCATCTCCACAGAGGCCAATGAGAAGCAGGTAACAAGAAGCACATTGAACATTCTTCCCCCACTGTTGGGATGGCATCAGATCATGCCCAACCTGCAAGAACTTGGGAAGAGAAGAATAGAAGAATCCAGAAGCAATTAGGTTTAAACACCAAAAAGACAGCTATCCAAATGGGAATGTATTGATGTGAAAGATAATATTATAAATTGGAAGGGATGAGAAATACTATTTTGGGGGGAACATTGGGGTGCTTTATATCCTCATTCCACTTGCAGTGTGTGTGCATGCTTTGACCTTGTTTCAAGTGCTTTGTAAAGTTCAGGCTACTGCAGAAGCAGAGGGCCCAGACTGGGGATAGGGAAGGGAGTAGTGAGGTCTGGACAGTTTTCCCCAAAGAGTTGCTTGAGTGTTATCTCAGTTCCAGAACCTGGGTGATGACAGAGTAAGCCCCAGAACACAGCAGCCTCACTTTTAATTCAGTGTCCTTTTACACTGTGCTATCCATCTTGCTGCCATCTATAGCCAACCTGCACACTGCCTGGCACCATCTGAAAGGATGGATATAAGCAAAGTAGTTCCTGTAAGAAAAGAAAATCTGACCAATTGTAGACTTGATCTTATTACCTGAGAGCTAAGCAGAGTGGCTCAGAACTCCAGACAAGAGGAGAGCACACATCAACACATGGAGCTTTGTAAAGCTCTAGATTTGGTGTGAAACACATTTTAGTGGTACATTATAGACAAGTCCATGTGGAACTAGTGAAATACAAATAACTGCTTAATCTGCAAAGGCTCATCCATCTCTTAGAAAAAGACTATATTAGAATTACTGCACATGAGTAATGCCACCCTCTGACGCTCCTAGAAGCAGACTCCGCACCACAAAACTCAAAGCTTTGTTCCCACATTAGCTGGGGCCTCTGTGGGCCTGTGTCTTTGGCTCAGAGTCAAACGATTACATAATGCTTCTCATAAGTGAACCAGCAGAACAAGAAATGAGAAGAGCCAAAATGCTTAAAACTGTCAAACCCGGAGACACTCCAGATGCACGTTGGCTCTGGGTTTGGGAGCTCCTTGTTGAAGAAAACTTGCAAATCCCAGCAGAGGACCCAGGAGGGTCCAAGGTAGTGGCCACAGTTGGGAAATGAGTTATGGTTGCCCAGGTTTTCCTACTGTTAATACATACCACGTTTCCCTGAAAATAAGACCGGGTCTTATATTAATTTTTAGACACATTAGGGCTTATGTTCAAGGGATGTCATACTGAAAAGTCATGCTAGGGCTTATTTTCCAGTTAGATCTTATTTTGGGGAAAACACAGTACTGATTGGAGTTTTTTGTTGATTGAAGTGTTAAGAATTTTTTTTTATGTTCTTGTGATGATGGGCTAAGTACTCTTGGCTAGAATTTAGAGATTGTTTTGGGTCATTGAGACCACTCCTCCTGGCTTGGGTCTTTGTCACAGTTGGTTTTCTGAACAAGATAGAATAGGACTCCCAGACATTGTCTTCTGATCCCCAAACTCCTGCCACTTCCACCTCACATACACACATAGAATTCAGTTAGTAGCCCCTTTCCCACTGCCTTCACCCCTTAGTTAAAATTAAGTTCTATTGCATAGTTCTCTTCATTGCTTCACTGAGCATTTTAAATGTCTTTATGTTCTGACTTATTTTTATTTACTTATTAGTGGATCTTTTATTCATTCATTATCTCAGCATATGTCTGTTGAGGCCACTGTGCTAGGTACTTGAGAAGCCAAATATACAGTCTCTGTCCTCATGGAGTCACCATCTAGCAGGGCAAATTGTGTAACGACTTTCACGAAGTCATTACACATACTAATCTATAAAGAATTCAACAGAGGATGTCAAATTTAATAAGACTATTGAAAAAAATTACAAATTGTGGGGAAGAGGCATTAGTGTGAACAGCATATCAAGAACCTGGAGAAAGATCTAGGCACATAAGTTTGTGGGGGATTCGGAGAATTGATGAATTTTCTAGTCTGGTTAGGACAAAAACTCAGGTAGAAAATCAAGGTTATATCTTTACTTCCATTTCAGGAGTGGAAGCTTGCCAAAGCCTATATTTCAGAAATTTTCCTTAATCATAAAATAAGCCAATCTCCTCTCAAAGATGGCACAAATGGTATACATGGTAGTTTCCGCTGGGTATTGTTTTGAAATTTCATTAAGGTACAAGGAACAGTGGGTTAAACAAGAGAGATGGTTGAACATGGTCAGTGGTGTCATCAGGGGCCGCCGCTGTAGGTCCTAACATGATAGCATTAGTGTCCTAGCATTTTTCCTTTTCTCTGCACCTTCTATTTTAATATGGCTTCCATTCTCAAGGTAACAGTTGTAATGGTTGGCGCTCCAGGAACCATTTTATATCAACTGCCAGTTGGGAGGTAAGCAGGCAAGAGGAGAAAGGCATATTTTAAAAGTGTGTTTTCCAGAAACCCTACCCCAGAACTTCTGATTACATCGCAGTGGCCAAAATTCTATGTGGCTAGCACAATTTCTGTTTCCAGTAAAATCAGTTAGCAAAGTTTTAAAGGAGAAAGGACACTGATAAGCGGTTTCTGTCACCCTCCAGCTAGGACACCGGAATATGTTGAAAGCACTTAGGGGTGGGAGAAGGTGTGTGGGAATGGAGATTGGGAGTTAAGCAAAGACTACCAAGGCCTAAGGACTCTCCCCACAGACACCCATGTGCCAACTTCTCTCTGGCAAACTAAAAAGAAATTTGCGGCTAACCTTCACAAGTTGCTGCTAGGAAGCTTCATCATATGTTTCTCCTCAAATAGTTGGAACTACAAAAACCTTGAAGCATGTTTTATGTGCATGTGTATAATGTGCATGGATATTTGTATTAATGTAGATTTCTAATAACTACTTCACATAAATATGGAAGCCTATGCACTCTTCTCATAAAGAATAACTGATGTGGTATTTTTAAAACAGTGACCCAAGAGCAAGTTTGTTGATTGAATTATGACATTTTATTTAATATATTTTGGGAAATTTCCATTTTAAAAAGTAGTTTATTTTTGGAAGCACTTGTCTCAGCTATTAAGGAAGGTATCCCACCTACCCTCCACCAAAAGTACTCTGATTTCTTTTTAAAATAAATATTTGCAGTAGAGAAAGTTTACATTTGAAAATGCATACCTCTTTAAATATAATCCTATCTCATCTCTCTCATCTCACAAGCAGAACATGGAAGCCTGTTTAAATGATGCAGTCAATTTTAATTTTAATGAAACAAAATTAAAATATGATAAAATAAATCAAACATTGGCGTTAACAAGGGGCCATCAGTCAGGGTCCCAGCAGGAAACAGCACACTCAGCGCAGGCTATTTCAAGGAGAGCTTATTTTTCAAAAGAACTCCTGTTTACAAAGCTGGGGATTGGCTGTGGAAAAGGCACAGAGGTAGTGCAAGAACCGGAGCCAAGTATTAGAGGGACAGCTGTTACCTCTTCCAGGCCTATCGGGTGCAAAAGGAGAGAGATGTTAGCAGAACCCAGAGGACGAGAGCTGTGAAGGGAAGGTTGTCTTAAGAAGCACTGATCTTCGACCAAGGAGCACTCCTAGCTTCAAAGACATGTCTAGTGATGTCAAAGCAGGAAAGTGGAGGAATAAATACCCTAATCTCCTGCTGGGGCTCCCATTGGCCAATCTGGCAGGCCCAGTGCCAGAGAATCCCGTCCAGATGTCCCCATGTAGGATGGCACTGGGGCAGAGGGCAGGGAGAAGTGGGGGGAAGCGTGGACCTCAGGGGTACATAGAAGACGTCCTGCACAAGTTAAAAGATGTGGCCACTATCGTGTGTGATTCTCCACACCTGGAGGTACTAAAGGCTTTGTTCTTGTGGAAATATGTAATGTCATGCTTTGTTTGTCAACCTAATACTTCTCCCTGTATCATTAAGGCTATTTCAAAGCTACTCTGCCACCTTTCTAGAAACTACCTATAAAAGCTAATTAATAGTGCACCCTTGTTAACACATGCAGATTTGGCATTATTAGTCTAATTAAAAGGATTTTAATAATCCCACCTCCCCCTTCTACCAATTCCTACATACTCCAGTCAAAGTAAATTAAACCCATTAATCAAAGTGGTAAAAATGATCTAAGGTACAGGATACAGGCAGAACTGAGAGGAGACTAACAACCTTCATTATGTTTAATTTTGTTCCCTAGCAAAGGATAATAAATTCGAATTATAACATCACAATAAAACATTTAATTATTCAAGAGCAGGGAAAGACACATAATAATTAGCTCCCCATTATGTGTCATCGTTTAGGTGGAAACAGATGCATTTTAGTAGCCCAGCCTGTCTTAAGCTAAAGCTTTAAAGTGAGATCTCAACGATGTCGTCTTGGAAAATGCCCCCACCATGTGGCACTCGCCTTGGGATGTAGGCAGCTTGTGACTTCAGGTTTGGTGTTCATTCATTCAGTTGTGATTCACCAGATCTCCATTGAGTGCCAGCTCTGGATTAGGGAGAGTTCTGGGCATTGGGGCTCCAACAATGAACAAGCAGACCAAGTGCCTCCCTCCATGAACTTAGACTTGCACTGGAACAAAAATCCATTTTCTTAGCCTTGAAGATGTCACCAGCCCATTTTTCAGGCTTCATCTCATGCCACCTTCCTCCTGGCTCACTGCTTCTGCTACCAGATCTTTTCCTATTTCTCTAGCATGTCAACCTCACACCTACAATGTGTGCTGTGCATTTGCTCTTCTGTCTGTGGAGAACTATTTTCCCCAAATCTCCGTATGACTGTTTTTCTCATTAAGTTCTATCATGAAAGAGCACTGTTTTGGCCACGCTCATCTAAAGAAACTCCCCCCAGACTTAGTTACTCTACTAATATTCTTCATAGGACTTATCACTATCCCAAATTACCTTTCTTGTTTATTTACCTGTTTGTCTGTCACTCATCCTCAGTAGAATACAAACCTCACAGGAGAAAGGACCTTATCTGTCCTCTCCACTGTAGTCCCAGTGTGTAGCTAGCCTAGCACATGGTAAGCTTTCAATAAATGTTTGTGACTGTGGCTGAGCATATTTTCAGAGATGGTGACAATAATATCTCCCATCCCATGTGTTTTTTCTAAAACTTTGTCATATCCCCATCAAGAGGTGGAGACTAATTCCTCACTTCTTCAATCTGGGTGGGTGGGCTTTGACTTGTTTGTAACCAATGGATGTGGTTGAAGTGATATTTTATCCCTTCAGAGGCTAGGTCATAAAAGGTGATACATCTTGCTTTTGGAGTCCAAATTAACCCACATGGAGAGGCCCTGAAACTACATGAAGAGAGTGAGATGCCCATCCAGCCCCCAGCTACTCCAGCCCCACACTCTCCCAGCTCCAGCCACAACCTGACTTGAAACCACATCAGAGACCCTAAACCAGAACCACCCATCAGAGCCTTTCAAAGTTTGACCCACAGAAACTAGGAGACATAATAAAAATGACTGTTGTTGTTTGAAACCACCAAGTTTTGGAATGATGTGTTACACAGCAATGGATATCCAGGACAGTGATTAACTGGCTGAACAAATGAATGAAATAGCAAAGCACAGCTTATTACTTCCAGTTTGATTTGAATGGAGAGAAGAACATGTTATCAAGATGGAAAATTACATTTTGGAGATCTATGTTTCTAAGTAGAAATCAAGTATTTCAGAAAACTTCTAGTATCAAGTGGCCCCCAAATAATTCAGATTTAATTATACAATTGATCAAATAATATCCCCTCCAGAATATTTTATTCTGGATATTTATATTTATTTTCTCTGGATATTTATTTATTCTGGATATTTATATTTATATATAAACATAATATTTATTATAAAAAATAACATTTTTACCACTACATAGAACCTACATGAGAAAAACTTTATTCTCTATCACAAGTTAACACTTTTTCATGGTAGATATTATAATACTAATTACATATGGCATTCTTTCTTGCTAACTGTGGCCTCACAATCTTTTTCAGATAGCCACTAACAATTGATTACAGTTGTTGTTCTACATTTTTGCCATGGCAACCTTAAAGAGACTCCAAAATCCCAAATGAGCATTGCAGGTTGTCTGCACTGTTTGCTTCCTGCCACCCCTTTCCTGGGATTTCTGCAATGACATTAGAACTAGGGACAACATGAGACTTTTGAAAATTGAAAATATTTGGGTTTATCTGTCAACACTTTTAATTCTATGGGAATATCTGTTTCCATCCCTGATGAGGGAGTCAGCATTTGTTTAAAGGCAGTTGGAACTTCTCATTAGTTGGTAAGGAGACATGGAGATCCGTATTGATAAGAATTTGACCAGAATTGTTAGGATGTTGCCAACATTTTCAAAACCTTTGTCAGTTTGTTTGTTTTGGGAAATAGTGGATCATTGGTTCTGCTATGATTTCTTTCACTCATAATGACTTCATGTCTTTGTATCTCTTACTTTCTCTTTCATCCACACATATATGTTGTTTTTATCTATAGAAATGGACATAATGCCATTATTCAGTTCCACTTAATCTGAGGAAATTTCAAATCTTTTACCAAAGACATTTATTTATCATCTCAAATACTGCCCTCATCAAGCAATTTATCCTCGTTCCCTGTGCTGTTCATGATCACTCTTTCAGAATTCCAATTATTGGTTGGTATCTCTTGCAAACTTCCTCTATTCCAAGTGATATAATTATTTTTGCAATCTCTTCAACTCCTCCAATTATACTGAAACTCCCTGAGGGCATAAACCATTTCTGACTCATCTTTGCATTGCCTATAGAGCCTAGTAAAATGACTCTCCTTATAGGCAAGTCAGAGGATCCAAAATATCAGTGTTGCTTCACCACTCAAATTTCTTCCAATTCACACTCACATCTAACTTTGGCAAAAGTTTGTTTGTAACCTGAACAAGAAAGCATATTGGAAGACCGTTCTGATTAGTGAGTTTTAGTTCTTAACTGGGGACCCTACTGAATCTCCCACCACCCACAGGTGATTCTTGGAAATGCAGAGGAAACGTACTTTGTCACAAAATTTGGAGGACTTCCAACTGGCATTCAGTGTCCAGGGTCCAAGGATGTTAAACATATGGATATGTGAGGAACAGTCCTATGTAACAAGACATTGTCCTGCTTACATGTCATTAATATCCCCAGTGAGAACACTGTGGGACTATTTACCTGGCTATGTTAATAATCTCCCTCATTATTTTCATCTATTTTGTGCCAGACACTAGCCAAACTGTTTACCTGCCCATGAGTGTTCAGGTTTAGTGTGCATTAGAGTCACCTAGAGGATGGATTAAAATGCAGATTTCTGGTCCCCATGCATAGATTTTCTGATTCAGTAGGTCTAGCATGAGGCTGAAAATTGCCTTTTTTACAACTTCTTAGGTAATGTTGATGCTGCTGGTCTAGAGACCACCCTCTGACAACCACAGATCTATATTAATTTAACGTCAAGGTTATCCTTTCAGTTGCGTTCTACATTATCTCATTTTTTGGATAAGGAAACCAAATTAGAGAGGTTGAGTCAACCGTTTGTTTAAAACTACACAATTGGGCTATAATGCAGATGTTATGAGTACAGTGGTACCTGAGTTTTCTAACATAATTTGTTCCGGAAGACTCTTCGAGTTCTGAAACATTCGAAAACCAAGGCACAGTTTCCTCGTAGAAATTAATGCAAAATGGATTAATCCACTCCAGACCTTTAAAATCAACCCCCTAAAACTGCAAATTTAGCATGAATTTTACTATCTAATGATACGATAGATCCATAAAATTTACGGCGTTCGTAAACCGATATGTTCGTCAATGGAGACGTTCAAAAACAGAGGTACTAGTGTATTGTTTAATATAAGAGTTGAGAAATTCATTTGTTTGGGCAGCCTACAGAGATGGTGAAGAGAAGGCTCTGGAGCTAGGCTCCTCGGATTCACTCTTTCCTAACTGTATGATCTCGAGAAAATTACTTCAACTCTCTGAGCCTGCGTTTCCTTGATTTGAAACAGTGGTGATAATGGTCCTCTCTCATAGGGATGTTGGGAAGATGAACTAAGATAATGAACGAGAAGTTTAGAACATTCTAGGTATTTCCAGTAGACTAGAGTGCACAGTAGCTTTCAAGGAGTTTATATTCCAGTGGAAGGGCCTGATAATAAATGTGTAACAATATAAACAAGTAATTCCAAACACTAGATGTGCCATGAATCAACAGAATAGGGGAATGACTTAAAGATGGAAAGTAGGGATGTGGAGGTCTGAGAGGACTCTTCCAAAGAGATGACACTGAACTGACATGTGAATGAAAAGAGGAGCCAGCCACATTAAAGTGGAGAACAAGTGTTCTAAGCAGAAGCAAGGCAGGTGCAAAAGCAGATCCAACGTTTACATTGGAACTTCGTAACCAAGCAGTACTAGGGCTCAGCTTGGCTGGAGAAGCACAGAATCGGAAGCTAGAGTTGGGTTCTGGTTCCTGCCAGATGCAGGATAACTATGGAACCTTAAATATGCCACTTGATCTGTCTAAACATGTCTTGCATTGTTAAAATAAGGAAAAGTCTTATCTGACTGTTGGGAGGGTAAGATGGGTCCTGCTGTAGAAGTGTTTGGAAAAGTTAAAATTGTTGCACAAATCTCAATTGCTTTGAGCATTATTTAATGGGAAAATTCTTCAAAAATGTGGTAGGTTGGAGAAAGTCCTTGGTCAAAACTGAGACCAAAAGGAAATGATTGGGAAAGAACAGAGAATTTTTTATGTGTTTGTTTAATGGCCAGAACTCAAGGTTTTTCTCCTGTTAGCCTTGAGGAAGACAGAACTTGGAGGTTCTTCCTGGACTGAAATGTATCCAAAGTCATGGTCTACAAAGCATACATGATCTTGTACCTTTTAAAACACTAAATAATTATTATTAAAACATTGGAATAGGGTGATAATCAATATTCTAAATGTTCCCTGAGTGTGATTTCCCTCTTTACAAAGCCTTCTCTGTGAGATATATTGTCTGTTTGAGGTGTGTTTAAAAATAAATAAATAAGAGTACTGGGCTAGGTAGTTACACACAAGCAACCAGTCGTCTAAAGACTCATCAATCACTGGTTTAAATCCCATGGTCTCCTGCCTTCCAAATTAATGCGTGGAATCTTGATTTGAGTCATGAATAAGCTAATAAATGAGCCCTTCCAGACCTTGAATGATAGAAGCAGTGGGTCCTTAAATGATGTGAATGCTCTTTCATTTCAAACACATTCATTTAAGCTCACAAATTCCCTAAAACATAAATTAATTGATTCCAAACAAGAATTATACAGATAGAATCCAATTTGAAGAGAGAGAAAGGGTAGATTTATCACTACTTACTAAACAGTACTGTTTAAAAAAAATAGAGATCACATTATGTTCACATTTAACTTAGGTTCCCCAAATTATGCCACTACCTACTGTAACAAAAGAGCGAATAGTTCCAATGCTGCAGGGAAAACTGGTTGTGTTGACTTTTTCAGAGACGTTCAGTAGACAAAAATATTACCTACATTAAATAAATGATTTAAATAAATTTTAAGGTAAGTTTAACTGTACTAAATTTTCAACTTACATGTAATCATCAGCAACTAATGCTGCTGTAAATGGCTCGTCTATTTGGTTCAAGCCATCATGTATAAAGCTTAGAATATTGTAAGTGTGTGACAAAGGAAAGCTGTAACCTTTGGTAATAGAAACCATAACAGTCAGGGGAATCAGTAGTGGTAATTATAGTAGTGGATAACATAGCTAAAGAAAAATCTCTGAACAAATATTAGGGATTCTCTGAGCCAAAATAGAGCACATTGTGATGAGGTTTGAGGTTTCTAGGCATCCTAATTAAGGAATTGTCCTGAATAATTAAGCAGATTTAGAATTTGATGGTCCTTCCTTTAGGAGATTATTTCTATGGGGTTAATAAATGGTCATTCACAGAGAGCGTTCTTTATTCTGGCTATAATCTCATTACACTGACATCCTACTTTGTGATTTTTTTTCAAGTAGAGCCAGTAATTTATCCTGCAGATTGTTTAATTATTAATTTTTCTTACACAGCTTAAACTAATAAAATAAAACAAAATGGAAAGTCTATTTTTTCTAGACACAAGAACTTGCAGAGGTGCTTTCATCCTCCTCCAGAATTGGCACAGGCTGAAGCTGCATCTTGTTCTTGAAGCTTCCTGTTACTCTGTCCCTCATCCCACTATTTAATCTGGAAGAGGAGATAGGGCAAATGGTGGTTATGAGAACTTCTGCACTGCAGGCCATTGTGGCCAGCACTTACACTTAGATTCTGTGATGTATGGTGCCACCACACAGGAATAATTATCAAATACCAGTGTCAGGGTTCAAAGTATGGTCTCTGAGGTCATTTGTCCCAATATTTCAGTTACCAATTCACTTATCCAAAGGACCCAGAATAATAGATTCATTGACTTTGATTTCTTTGGTAAAGTGTGTCATATATATATATGGAAATATTTTTTAAATGTACATTTTAAAGAGTAATAGTAAAGGAAACACGTAGCTTACAAAATACAATGTTGCCAGAACCCCACATCCGCCACATCCCCTCCTAGTGGATCCACCTTCCTGACTTCTTTATTTGTTTGTTTGGTTGGGTTTTTTAAATTTAATTTTCAATTATGGTTGACATTCAATATTGTTTTATATTAGTTTCAGGTGTACAGCGTAGTGATTAGACATTTATATAATATACAAAGTGATCCTGCTGATAAGTCTTTATATAGTATGGATATTAACTCTGCTGAATGTATCATTGACAAACATCTTCTCCCATTCAGTAGGTTGTCTTTTTGTTTTGTTGATGGTTTTCTTTGCTGCACAAAAACTTTTTAGTTTGATATAGCCCCACTTGTTTATTTTTTTCTTTTGTTTCCCTTGCCTGATGAGATGTAGCAGAAAAAATATTACTAAGAACAGTATCAGAGAATTTATATATAGCCTGTTTTCTCTTAGGAGTTTTATGGCTTCTGGTCTTATATTTAAATCTTTTTTTTTTTTTTTTTTTAATTTTATTAAATTTATTGGGGTGACAATTGTTAGTAAAATTACATAGATTTCAGGTGTACAATTCTGTATTACATCATCCATAAATCCCATTGTGTGTTCATCACCCAGAGTCAGTTCTCCTTCCATCACCATATATTCGATCCCCCTTACCCTCATCTCCCACCCCCCACCCCCCTTACCCTCTGGCAACCACTAAACTATTGTCTGTGTCTATGAGTTTCTGTTTCTCATTTGTTTGTCTTGTTCTTTTGTTGTTTTTGGTTTATATACCACATATCAGTGAAATCACATGGTTCTCTGCTTTTCTGTCTGACTTGTTTCGCTCAGCATTACTCTCTCAAGATCCATCCATGTTGTCACAAATGTTCCTATATCATCTTTTCTTACTGCGAATAGTATTCCATTGTGTATATATACCACAACTTCTTTATCCATTCATCTATCGAAGGACATTTTGGTTGTTTCCATGTCTTGGCCACCGTAAACAAAGCTGCAATGAACATTGGAGCACACGTGTCTTTATCTCTAAATGTTTTCAGATTTTTTGGGTAGATACCCAGGAGAGGGATTGCTGGGTCATATGGCAATTCTATTCGTAATTCTTTGAGGAACCTCCACACTGCCTTCCATAACGGCTGCACCAGTCTGCATTCCCACCAACAGTGTATGAGGGTTCCTTTTTCTCCACAGCCTCTCCAACATTTGTTATTATTTGTCTTGTTGATGATAGCCATTCTGACTGGGGTGAGGTGATATCTCATTGTGGTTTTGATTTGCATTTCTCTGATGATTAGTGATGTTGAGCATTTTTCATATGTCTATTTGCCATTTGTATGTCCTCTTTGGAGAAATGTCTCTTCAAGTCCTCTGCCCATTTTTCAATTGGGTTGTTTGTTTTTTGTTGTTGAGTTGCATGAGTTCCTTGTATATTCTGGATACTAGCCCTTATCGGAGGCACTGTTTGCAAAAATCTTCTCCCATTCAGTTGGTGGCCTCTTTATTTTGTCAATGGTTTCTTTTGCTGTGCAGAAGCTTTTAAGTTTCATATAGTCCCATTCGTTTATTTTAGCTTTTACTTCCATTGCCTTTGGAGTCAAGTTCATAAAATGCTCTTTGAACCCAAGGTCCATAAGTTTAGTACCTATGTTTTCTTCTATGCAGTTTATTGTGTCAGGTCTTATGCTTAAGTCTTTGATCCATTTTGAATTAACTTTGGTACATGGTGACAAATAGCAGTCCAGTTTCATTCTTTTGCACGTGGCTATCCAATTCTCCCAGCACCATTTATTGAAGAGGCTGTCTTTGCTCCATTGTATGTTTTTAGCTTCATTGTCAAAAATTATCTGTCCATATTTATGTGGTTTTATTTCTGGGTTCTCAATTCTATTCCATTGGTCTATGTGTCTGTTTTTCTGCCAATACCATGCTGTTTTGATTATTGTAGCCCTGTAGTACAAGCCAAAGTCAGGAAGTGTGATACCTCCATTATTGTTCTTTTTCTTAAGATTGCTTTGGCTATTCGGGGTCTTTTGTGGTTCCAAACAAATCTGATGATTTTTGTTCTATTTCTTTAAAATATGCCATTGGGATTTTGATGGGGATTGCATTGAATCTGTATATTGCTTTGGGTAATATGGCCATTTTAACTATGTTGATTCTTCCAATCCATGAGCACGGAATGTCTTTCCATTTCTTTGTGTCTTCTTCAATTTCTTTCAAAAATGTCTTATAGTTTTCAGCATATAGGTCTTTCACATCCTTGGTTAAGTTTATTCCTAGGTATTTTATTCTTTTTGCTGCAATTGCAAAAGGAATTGTTTTTGTATTTCTTTTCTGAGATTTCATTGTTAGTATATAGGAAGGCAATGGACTTTTGTGCGTTGATTTTGTAGCCGGCAACTTTACTGTATTCGTTGATTGTTTCTAATAGCTTTTTGGTGGAGTCTTTAGGGTTTTCTATATATATAGCATCATGTCATCTGCAAAGAGTGATAATTTAACTTCTTCATTCCCAATTTGGATGCCTTTTATTTCTTTATCTTGCCTGATTGCTCTGGCAAGGACTTCCAACACTATATTGAAAAGCAGAGGTGATAGAGGACATCCCTGTCGTGTTCCGGAACGTAGAGCAAAGGGCTTCAGTTTTCTCCATTAATTATGAGATTAGCAGAGGGCTTGTCATATATGGCCTTTATTATGTTAAGGTATTTTCCTTCTATACCCATTTTATTAAGTGTTTTAATCATAAATGGATGTTGTATCTTGTCAAATGCTTTTTCTGCATCAATTGATATAATCATATGATTTTTGTCCTTTATTTTGTTTATGTGATGTATCACATTGATGGATTTGCGTATGTTGAACCATCTTTGTGCCCCGGGGATGAACCCCACTTGGTCGTGATGAATAATCTTTTTAATGCATTGTTGTATTCGATTTGCTAGAATTTTATTTAGGATTTTTGCATCGGTATTCATTAGAGATATTGGTCTGTAGTTTTCTGTTTTTGTGCTGTCCTTACCAGGTTTTGGTATCAGGGTAATGTTGGCCTCATAAAATGAGTTAGGGAGTACTGTCTCTTCTTCAATTTTTTGGAAGAGTTTGTGCAGAATTGGTATTAGATCCTCTTTGAAGGTTTGGTAGAATTCACTAGTGAAGCCATCTGGTCCCGGACTTTTGCTTTTGGGAAGGTTTTGGATGACTGATTCAATTCCGTTACTGGTGATAGGTCTGTTTAGATTTTCCAGTTCTTCATGGTTCAGCCTTGGAAGGCTATATGTTTCTAAGAACTTGTCCATTTCTTCTAGGTTGTTGAATTTGGTGGCATATAGTCCTTCATAGTATTCTTGGATGATCCTTTGTATTTCTGTGGTGTCCGTGATAACTTCCCCTTTTACGTTTCTGATTTTGTTAATCAGTGTCTTCTCTCTTTTTATCTTAGTAAGTCTAGCCAAGGGTTTGTCAATTTTGTTAATCTTCTCAAAGAACCAGCTCTTTGTCATATTAATTTTTTCTATTGTCTTTTTGTTCTCTATTTCATTTAGTTCTGCTCTAATTTTTGTTATTTCCTTTCTTCTGCTGACCTTGGGTTTTACTTGTTCTTCTTTTTCTAGTTCTTTAAGGTGTAACATGAGGTTATTTATTTGGGAGTTTTCTTGTTTCTTGAGATAGGCCTGTAATGAGATAAATTTCCCTCTTAAAACTGCTTTCGCTGCATCCCAAAAATTTTGGTAGGATGTATTTTCATTGTCATTTGTTTCTATGTATCTTTTGATCTCTCCTCTAATTTCTTCTTTGACCCAGTCCTTCTTTAAAAGTATGTTGTTTAATCTCCATGTATTTGTGTTTTTCCGCTTTCTTTTTACAGTTGATATCCAATTTCAAAGCCTTGTGATCAGAGAATATGCATGGTATGATTTCAATCTTCTTAAATTTGTTGAGACTGATTTTATGTCCCAATATATGGTCTATCCTTGAGAATGTTCCATGTACACTAGAAAAGAATGTATAGTCTGATGTTTTAGGATGAAGTGCTCTATAAATGTCAATTATGTCCATTTCATCTAATGTGTCATTTAGGGCTACTATTTCGTTATTTATTTTCTGTTTGGATGATCTATCCATAGCTGTCAATGATGTATTTAAGTCCCCTAGTATAATTGTGTTTTGGTCAATTTCTCCCTTTAGTTCTGTTAGTAGTTGCTTGGTGTATTTGTGCTCCCTGATTGGGGGCATAAATATTGATGACTGTTATGTCTTCTTGTTGTACAGTCCCTTCACCATTATGAAATGTCCATCTTTGTCTCTTGTTATCTTTTTCACCTTGAAGTCTGTTTCATCTGATATCATTATGGCTACACCTGATTTTCTCTGGGTACCATTTGCTTGGAGTGTCAATTTCCACCCTTTCACTTTGAGTCTATGCTTGTCCTTGTAGCTGAGATGTGTCTCTTGGAGACAGCATATGGTTGGGTTTAGTTTTTTGATCCAATCTGCTACTCTGTGCCTTTTTATTGGTGAGTTCAGTCCATTTACATTTAGGGTGATTATTGATATGTGAGGATTTCCTGTCATTCTATCTTTAGTTTTCTGGTAAGGTTGTGTCTCCATTGTTTCTTTGCCTTTTTGTTGTTGTCTATTATTTCTGTGTGGTGGTATTCTATGATGTTTCCCTCTGTTTCTTCTTTTATTTCAGTATATATTTCAATTCTGGATTTATTTTGAGTGGTTACCCTTAAGTTTATGTAAAAGAAAGTTTGATATTTAGAGTATTCCATTTTCTTCAGCACGCTTACTTTCTCCATTCCCATATTCCGGTTCAGGCCTTTACTCTCCCCCTTTTTGAGTTTTGGTTGCCACAAATTGTCCCTGTTGATGGTGGTCGAATAGCCTCCTTTAGTATTTCTTGTAGTGCAGGTCGTGTATTAGAAAATTCCCTCAGCTTCTGTATGTCTGGAAAGGTCTTTATTCCTCCTTCATATCTAAAGGATATCTTTGCTGGATATATTATTCTTGGCTCATGGTTTCTCTCTTTCAATAGTTTGAATATTTGGTTCCACCTTGTAGAGTTTCTGCTGAAAAATCTGATGATAATCTAATGGGCTTTCCTTTGTAAGTTACCGTCTTCTTTTCCCTGGCTGCCTTGAGGATTCTTTCTTTGTCGTTGATTTTAGACAGCTTCAATACAATGTGCCTTGGAGAAGGCCTGTTGGGATTGAGGTAACTAGGTGTTCTATTTGCTTCTTGGATTAGAGGGTCCAGTTTTGTCCACAAGTTTGGGAGGTTCTCATCGACAATTTGTTTGAATATATTCTCTGTTCCCTCTCTCTTTCTTCTCCCTCTGTTATGCCCATTATTCTTATATTGCTCTTTCTGATGGAGTCAGAAAGTTCTTGTAGAGTTCTTTCATTTCTTTTAAGTCTCAAGTCTCTTTCTTCTTCTATTTGTGTCATTTCCAGGTTTCTATCTTCGATGTCACTGATTCTTTGCTCCATCTGGTCAACTCTACTACCTAAGCTGGTTATTTCATTCTTAATTTCTTCTATTGAGTTCTTAATCTCCAGAAATTCTATTTGGTTCTTTTTTAAAATTTCAATCTCTTTCGTAAAATGCTCATGCTGTTCTTTGATTGAGTTTCTGAGTTCATTTAACTGCCTATCTGTGTTTTCTTGTATCTCGTTTAGTTTTCAGAACTGCAATCTTGAATTCTCTGTCATTTAAGTCACATATTTCTGTATCTTTAAGTGCCTTCTCTGGAGATTTTTCACTTTCTTTCTGAGCTATCTTGTTGCCTTGGTTATTCATGGCGATTACTGGTTTACTATTTCTCTTCCTAGACATCTACAGGAGTGACTTCTGCAACAGGTTGATAGAAAGCAGTCTTTCTTTTGTTTGCCAGTACTTGTTGGTAGAATGTTTTATTATTTCTCCAACTGCAACTTATTTTTCTTCTCCCACACAGTAGTGCTATGTTTTCTCTGCACTATTCCAACTTGTCACACAATGGGGGGATTCCCTGGCAGACGGGCTTCTCCTCTGTTTATAGTTCGTCTAGGTCACAGGGCGCAGTGTCCCGGTGGGTATGTGGAGAGCTTTTGATGTTCCAAAGCTCTTCCAGCTCCTGATTCAGAGCCCGTATGTTTCAGCAGTTCTGTTTACTCCTGCAGGGATCCGCCCAGATAGGTGGGGTCAGGGGCGGGGTGAGTTGCGAGAGGCAGCCCAGAGCAATGGCGGCGACCACCACCACAGCCGGTCCTGCTTCCACAGCTCTCTCCCCTTTGCTGGAACTAGTTGGGCTGTGAATTTATGTTTGCGGTCCACAATTCTCAAAACAGCAAATTTTCTGTTGTTTTGATCTGACACTGCTACTGTTTCGCTTCTAGCACCGGGCAGGTGGGGGCGGGGCGAGCTCTGGGAGGGGAGGGTGGGGGCGGCTGGTCTCAGTGCCTAAGGCTCCGTTCTCTGCTCAGCAGTGCGGCTTAAACCACCGTTTTCAGTCTTTTTCCCTCAGTCTTTTCTCCGAGGTCTCTGCCGTGAACGTTGGGTTCAGCCGTGTTATATGCTGTCCCCTCAGCCCTGTGGAGCCCTGGCGGAGCCCTAGCAGTCTGAGTTCTTCCCTCTCCCGCAGCTGCGGTAGTTCCGGGAAGCAGCGAGCTCGGCGCACTGAGCTGGGTCTGCGTCCTCCGCCCGCGCGGCTCTGTCTCCGCCGCGCGCTTTTCCCTTTCCTCCTCCCTCCACTCGCGCGAATCTCCCACCTGTAGGTGATTTCAGTCAGTAGTGGGCCTCTTCGTGTTGCCTGTCTGCTGTGCAGGGAGTCCTTTGTGGAGTTTTTGTTGTTCGATTCTTTGTAAATTCCAGGGGAGCTTTACAGAGGCTCACCTCACTCCGCCATTTTTCCGGAACCCCTATATTTAAATCTTTAATCCATTTTGAGTTTATTCTTGTATATGGTGTAAGTAGGTGGTCCAATTTCATTTTTTGTGTGTATCTATCCAGTTTTCCCAACACCATTTATTGTGTATACTGTCTCTACCCCAATATAAATTCTTCCCTCCTGTGTTATAGATTAATTGACATATAAGTGTGGGGTTTTTTCTGAACTCTTTATTCTGTCCCATTGATCTATTTGACTGTTTTTATGTTTGTACCATGTGGTGTTGATTACTATAGACTTGTATAGTTTGATATCAGACAGCATGATACCTCCAACTTTGTTCTTTCTCAAAATTGCTGTGGCTATTCAGGGTCTTTTGTGATTCCATATAAATTTTAGGATTAGTTGTTCTAGTTCTGTAAAAAATTCCATTGGTATTTTGATAGGGATTACATTGAATCTGTAGATCACTTTGGGTAGTATGGGTATTTTAAGGATGATGTTAATTCTTCCTATCCATGAACATGGTATATGCTTCCATTTATTTGTATCTTCCTCAATTCCTTTCTTCAATGTCTTATAATTTCCTGAGTACAGGTTACTTACCTTCTTGGTTAATTTATTCCTAAGTATTTTTTTCATGCAATTGTAAACAGCATTGTTTTCTTAATTTGTCTTTATGATCATTATTGGTTTATAAAAATGCAACCGAGGTTCCGGAAAAATGGCGGTGTGAGGTGAGCCTCTGTAAAGCTCCCCTGGAATTTACAAAGAATTGAACAACAAAAACTCCACAAAGGACTCCCTGCACAGCAGACAGGCAAGACAAAGAGGCCCACTACCGACTGAAATCACATACAGGTGGGAGATTCGCGCGAGTGGAGGGAGGAGGAAAGGGAGAAGTGCGTGGAGACGGAGCCGCGCGGGCACAGGACGCAGACCTAGCTCAGTGCTCCGAGCTCGCTGCTTCCCGAAACTACTGCAGCGGCAAGTGAGGGAAGAACTCGGACTGCTAGGGTTCCGCCTGGGCTCCACAGGGCTGAGGGGACACCATATACCACGGCTGAAACCAACACTCACGGCAGAGACCTCGGAGAAAAGACTGAGGGAAAAAGGCTGAAAACGGTGGTTTAAGCCCTCACTGCCGAGCAGAGAATGGAGCCTTAGGCACTGAGACTAGCCGCCCCCTCCTTCCCCTCCCAGAGCTCGCCCCGCCCCCACCTGCCCGGTGCTAGAAGCGAAACAGTAGCAGTGTCAGATCAAAACAACAGAAAATTTGCTGTTTTGAGAACTGTGGACCGCAGACACAAATTCACAGCCCAACTAGTTCCGGCAAAGGGGAGGGAGCTGTGGCAGCAGGACCAGCTGTGGTGGTGGTCGCAGCCATTGCTCTGGGCCACCTCTCACAACTTACCCCGCCCCTGACCCCACCTATCTGGGCGGATCCCTGCAGGAGTAAACAGAACTGCTGAAACATACGGGCTCTGAATCAGGAGCTGGAAGAGCTTTGGAACATCAAAATCTCTCCGCATACCCACCGGGACACTGCGCCCTGTGACCTAGATGAACTATTAACAGAGGAGAAGACCGTCTCCCAGGGAATCCCCCCATTGTGTGAGAAGCAAGAATAGTGCAGAGAAAACAGTACTACCGTGTGGGAGAAGAAAAATAAATTGCAGTTGGAGAAATAATAAAACATTCTACCAACAAGTACTGGAAAACAAAAGAAAGACCTCTTCCTATGAACCTGTTGCAGAAGTCACTCCTGTAGATGTCTAAGAAAAGAAATAGTAAACCAGTAATCGCCATGAATAACCAAGGCAACAAGATAGCTCAGAAAGAAAGTGAAAAATCTCCAGAGAAGGCATTTAAAGATAGGGAAATATGTGACTTAAATGACAGAGAATTCAAGATTGCAGTTCTGAAAAAACTCAACGAGATACAAGAAAACACAGATAGGCAGTTAAATGAACTCAGAAACTCAATCAAAGAATAACATGAGCATTTTACGAAAGAGATTGAAATTTTTAAAAAGAACCAAATAGAATTTCTGGAGATTAAGAACTCAATAGAAGAAATTAAGAATGAAATAACCAGCTTAGGTAGTAGAGTTGACCAGATGGAGGAAAGAATCAGTGACATCGAAGATAGAAACCTGGAAATGACACAGATAGAAGAAGAAAGAGACTTGAGACTTAAAAGAAATGAAAAAACTCTACAAGAACTTTCTGACTCCATCAGAAAGAGCAATATAAGAATAATGGGCATGCCAGAAGGAGAAGAAAGTAAGAAGGGAACAGAGAATATATTCAAACAAATTGTCAATGAGAACTTCCCAAATTTGTGGACAGAACTGGACCCTCAAATCCAAGAAGCAAATAGAACACCTAGTTACCTCAATCCCAACAGGCCTTCTCCAAGGCACATTGTATTGAAGCTGTCTAAAATCAACGACAAAGAAAGAATCCTCAAGGCAGCCAGGGAAAAGAAGACGGTAACTTACAAAGGAAAGCCCATTAGATTATCATCAGATTTTTCAGCAGAAACTCTACAAGCCAGGAGGGAGTGGAACCAAATATTCAAACTATTGAAAGAGAGAAATCATGAGCCAAGAATAATATATCCAGCAAAGATATCCTTTAGATATGAAGGAGGAATAAAGACCTTTCCAGACATACAGAAGCTGAGGGAATTTTCTAATACACGACCTGCACTACAAGAAATACTAAAGGAGGCTATTTGACCACCATCAACAGGGACAATTTGTGGCAACCAAAACTCAAAAAGAGGGAGAGTAAGGCCTGAACCGGAATATGGGAATGGAGAAAGTAAGCGTGCTGAAGAAAATAGAATAAATATCAAACTTTCTTTTACATAAACTTAAGGGTAACCACTCAAAATAAATTCAGAATTGAAATATATACTGAAATAACAGAAGAAACAGAGGGAAACATCATAGAATACCACCACACAGAAATAATAGACAACAACAAAAAGGCAAAGAAACAATGGAGACACAACCTTACCAGAAAACTAAAGATAGAATGACAGGAAATCCTCACATATCAATAATCACCTTAAATGTAAATGGACTGAGCTCACCAATAAAAAGGCACAGAGTACCAGATTGGGTCAAAAAACTAAACCCAACCATATGCTGTCTCCAAGAGACACATCTCAGCTACAAGGACAAGCATAGACTCAAAGTGAAAGGGTGGAAATTGATACTCCAAGCAAATGGTACCCAGAGAAAATCAGGTGTAGCCATAATGATATCAGATGAAACAGACTTCAAGGTGAAAAAGATAATAACAAGACACAAAGATGGACATTTCATAATGGTGAACGGGACTGTACAACAAGAAGACATAACAGTCATCAGTATTTATGCCCCCAATCAGGGAGCACCGAAATACACCAAGCAACTACTAATAGAACTAAAAGGAGAAATTGACCAAAACACAATTATACTAGGGGACTTAAATACATCATTGACAGCTATGGATAGATCATCCAAACAGAAAATAAATAACGAAATAGCAGCCCTAAATGACACATTAGATGAAATGGACATAATTGACATTTATAGAGCACTTCATCCTAAAACATCAGACTATACATTCTTTTCTGGTGTACACGGAACATTCTCAAGGATAGACCATATATTGGGACATAAAATCAGTCTCAACAAATTTAAGAAGATTGAAATCATACCATGCATATTCTCTGATCACAAGGCTTTGAAATTGGATATCAACTGTAAAAAGAAAGCGGGGAAAAACACAAATACATGGAGATTAAACAACATACTTTTAAAGGACGACTGGGTCAAAGAAGAAATTAGAGGAGAGATCAAAAGATACATAGAAACAAATGACAATGAAAATACATCCTACCAAAATTTTTGGGATGCAGTGAAAGCAGTTTTAAGAGGGAAATTTATCTCATTACAGGCCTATCTCAAGAAACAAGAAAAATCCCAAATAAATAACCTCATGTTACACCTTAAAGAACTAGAAAAAGAAGAACAAGTAAAACCCAAGGTCAGCAGAAGAAAGGAAATAACAAAAATTAGAGCAGAACTAAATGAAATAGAGAACAAAAAGACAATAGAAAAAAATTAATGTGACAAAGAGCTGGTTCTTTGAAAAGATTAACAAAATTGACAAACCCTTGGCTAGACTTACTAAGATAAAAAGAGAGAAGACACTGATTAACAAAATCAGAAACGTAAAAGGGGAAGTTATCACGGACACCACAGAAATACAAAGGATCATCCAAGAATACTATGAAGGACTATATGCCACCAAATTCACCAACCTAGAAGAAATGGACAAGTTTTTAGAAACATATAGCCTTCCAAGGCTGAACCATGAAGAACTGGAAAATCTAAACAGACCGATCACCAGTAACGAAATTGAATCAGTCATCCAAAACCTTCCCAAAAGCAAAAGTCCGGGACCAGATGGCTTCACTAGTGAATTCTACCAAACCTTCAAAGAGGATCTAATACCAATTCTGCACAAACTCTTCCAAAAAATTGAAGAAGAGACAGTACTCCCTAACTCATTTTATGAGGCCAACATTACCCTGATACCAAAACCTGGTAAGGACAGCACAAAGAAAGAAAACTACAGACCAATATCTCTAATGAATACCGATGCAAAAATCCTAAATAAAATTCTAGCAAATCGAATACAACAATGCATTAAAAAGATTATTCATCACGACCAAGTTGGGTTCATCCCCGGGGCACAAGGATGGTTCAACATATGCAAATCCATCAATGTGATACATCACATAAACAAAATAAAGGACAAAAATCATATGATTATATCAATTGATGCAGAAAAAGCATTTGACAAGATACAACATCCATTTATGATTAAAACACTTAATAAAATGGGTATAGAAGGAAAATACCTTAATATAATAAAGGCCATATATGACAAGCCCTCTGCTAATTTCATAATTAATGGAGAAAAACTGAAGCCCTTTGCTCTACGTTCAGGAACACGACAGGGATGTCCCCTATCACCTCTGCTTTTCAACATAGTGTTGGAAGTCCTTACCAGAGCAATCAGGCAAGGGAAAGAAATAAAAGGTATCCAAATTGGGAATGAAGAAGTTAAATTATCACTCTTTGCAGATGACATGATGCTATATATAGAAAACTCTAAAGACTCCACCAAAAAGCTATTAGAAACAATCAACGAATACAGTAAAGTTGCTGGATACAAAATCAACGCACAAAAGTCTATTGCATTCCTATACACTAACAATGAAATCTCAGAAAAAGAAACACAAAGAACAATTCCTTTTGCAATTGCAGCAAAAAGAATAAAATACCTAGGAATAAACTTAACCAAGGATGTGAAAGACCTATATGCTGAAAACTATAAGACATTTTTGAAAGAAATTGAAGACACAAAGAAATGGAAAGACATTCCGTGCTCATGGATTGGAAGAATCAACATAGTTAAAATGGCCATATTACCCAAAGCAATATACAGATTCAATGCAATCCCCATCAAAATCCCAATGGCATATTTTAAAGAAATAGAACAAAAAATCATCAGATTTGTTTGGAACCACAAAAGACCCCGAATAGCCAAAGCAATCTTAAGAAAAAAGAACAATAATGGAGGTATCACACTTCCTGACTTTGGCTTGTATTACAGGGCTACAATAATCAAAACAGCATGGTATTGGCAGAAAAACAGACACATAGACCAATGGAATAGAATTGAGAACCCAGAAATAAAACCACATAAATATGGACAGATAATTTTTGACAAAGAAGCTAAAAACATACAATGGAGCAAAGACAGCCTCTTCAATAAATGGTGCTGGGAGAATTGGATAGCCACGTGCAAAAGAATGAAACTGGACTGCTATTTGTCACCATGTACCAAAGTTAATTCAAAATGGATCAAAGACTTAAGCATAAGACCTGACACAATAAACTGCATAGAAGAAAACATAGGTACTAAACTTATGGACCTTGGGTTCAAAGAGCATTTATGAACTTGACTCCAAAGGCAATGGAAGTAAAAGCTAAAATAAACGAATGGGACTATATGAAACTTAAAAGCTTCTGCACAGCAAAAGAAACCATTGACAAAATAAAGAGGCCACCAACTGAATGGGAGAAGATTTTGCAAACAGTGCCTCCGATAAGGGGCTAGTATCCAGAATATACAAGGAACTCATGCAACTCAACAACAAAAAACAAACAACCCAATTGAAAAATGGGCAGAGGACTTGAAGAGACATTTCTCCAAAGAGGACATACAAATGGCAAATAGACATATGAAAAAATGCTCAACATCACTAATCATCAGAGAAATGCAAATCAAAACCACAATGAGATATCACCTCACCCCAGTCAGAATGGCTATCATCAAGAAGACAAATAGAAACAAGTGTTGGAGAGGCTGTGGAGAAAAAGGAACCCTCATACACTGTTGGTGGAAATGCAGTCTGGTGCAGCCGTTATGGAATGTAGTGTGGGGATTCCTCAACAAATTACGAATAGAATTGCCATATGACCCAGCAATCCCTCTCCTGTGTATCTACCAAAAAAATCTGAAAACATTTATACATAAAGACACGTGTGCTCCAATGTTCATTGCAGCTTTGTTTACGGTGGCCAAGACATGGAAACAACCAAAATGTCCTTCGATAGATGAATGGATAAAGAAGTTGTGGTATATATACACAATGGAATACTATTCAGTAAGAAAAGATGATATAGGAACATTTGTGACAACATGGATGGATCTTGAGAGAGTAATGCTGAGCGAAATAAGTCAGACAGAAAAAGCAGAGAACCATGTGATTTCACTGATATGTGGTATATAAACCAAAAACAACAAAAGAACAAGACAAACAAATGAGAAACAGAAACTCATAGACACAGATAATAGTTTAGTGGTTGCCAGAGGGTAAGGGGGGTGGGGGTGGGGGTGGGAGATGAGGGTAAGGGGGATCGAATATATGGTGATGGAAGGAGAATTGACTCTGGGTGATGAACACACAATGGGATTTATAGATGATGTAATATAGAATTGTACACCTGAAATCTATGTAATTTTACTAACAATTGTCACCCCAATAAATTTAATAATAAAAAAAATAAAAGAAAATAAAAATGCAACCAATTTTTGAATATTAATTTTGTATCCTGCTACTCTACTGCATTCATTTGTAAGTTCAAATAGCTTTTTTGGTATAATCTTTAGGGTTTTCTATATGTGATTTCATGTTGTCTGCAAATAATGACAGTTTTATTTCTTGCTTTCTTACTTGGATGCCTTTTATTTCTTTTCCTTGTCTGATTGCTGCGACTAGAACTTCCAATACTATGTTAAATAAAAGTGGTGAAAATGGACATCTTTGTCTCCTTCCTGACCTTAAGGAAAATGCTTCCAACTTTTCTCAGTTGAGTATATGATATTAGTTGTGGGTTTGTCATTTATGGCCTTTATTATATTTAGATATGTTTTCTTTATTTTACTTTGCTGAGAATTTTTGTCATAAATGTTGATGCTCTTTCTGCATCTATTGATATGATCATAGATTTTTATTTTTCAGTTTCTTTATGTGGTGTATCATGTTAATTGATAGGTGAATATTGAGCCAAACTTTGTCCCAGGAATAAATCCCACTTGATTATGGTGTATGGTGTTTTTAATGTATTACTGAATTCAGTTTGCTAATATTTTGTTGAGGATTTTTGCATCTATGTTCATCAAGAATATCAGCCTATAGTTTTCTTTTTTTTTGTAATGTCTTTGTCTAGTTTAGGAATCAGGGTAATGGTAGCCTTGTAAAAAGTGCGTGGGAGCCCTTCCTTCTCCTGGACTTTTTGGAATATTTAGGTTGGCGCAAAAGTAATTGAGGTTTAAAAGATTAAAAATAATTGCAGAAACCACAATTACTTTTTCACCAACCTAATAGTTTCAGGAGAATAGGTGTTCATTCTTTTTTGAATGTTTGCTAAAATTCACCTGTGAAGCCATCCATTCCAGGACTTTTATTTGTTGGGAGTTTTTTTGATTACTGATTCAATTTCATTAGTAGTAGTTGGTGGGTTCAGATTTTCTGTTTCTTTGTGATTCAGTCGTAGAAGTTTGCATGTTTCTAGGAATTTATCCATTTCTTCCAGATTGTCCAATTTGTTGGCATATAATTCTTCATAGTATTTTTAATAATCCTTTGTATTTTTGTGATGTCAGTTGTCACTTCTTTTTTATTTCTGATGTTATTTATTTGGGTCGTCTCTCTTTTTTTTGTTGATGAGTCTGGTTTAATGTTTCTCAATTTTGTTTATCTCTTTAAAGAACCAGTTCTTGGCTTCATTAATCTTTTAAAGTGTTTTAAGAATCTATTTCATTTATTTCCACTCTGATCTTTATTATTTTCCTTTCTTCCGCTCACTTTGGGTTTTATTTATTGTTCTTTTTCTAGTTCCTTTAGGTATAAAGTTAAATTGTTTATTTGAGATGTTTCTTGAGGTAGGCCTGTATTGCTATAAATTTCCTTCTTATGGCTCCTTTTGCTATGTCCCACAGATTTGGGGTTATTGTATTTTCATTTTCATTGGCCTCCAAGTATCTTTTCATTTCTTCCTTGGTCTCATTGTTAATCCATTAATTATTTAATAGCATGATATTTGGCCTTCATGTGTTTGTGTGTTTTTTCAGGTTTTTTGTTTTTTTTTCTCATAATTGATTTCTACTTTCATACCATTGTGGTCTGAAAAGACACTTGATATGATTTTAATCTTCTTAAATTTATTGAGATTTGTTTTGTGGCCTAATATGAGGTCTATTTTGGAAAATGTTCCATGTGCCCTTGAAAAGAATGTATATTCTGCTGCTTTGGGGTGGAATGCTCCAAAAATATTAATTAAATCCATCTGATGTGTCATTTAAGGCCGCTGTTTCCTTGTTGAATTTCTTTCTGGAGGATCTATCCCTTGATGTTAATGGGGTGTTAAAGTCCCCTATTATGACTGTATTACTGTCAATCTCTCCCTTTATGTCAGTCATATTTGCTTTATGTATTCAGGTACACCTATGTTGGGTGTATAAATGTTTACAAAGGTAAACATCAATCCTCTTGTTGGATTGATCCCTTTACCATTATAAAATGTCCTTCTTTGTCTATTGTTATAGCCTTTGTATTAAATTCTAAATTGTGTGATATTGCCACCCCAGTTTTTTTTTAAATTTCCACTTGCATAAAATGTATTTGTACATCCCTTTACTTTTAGTCTGTGTGTGTCTTTTGATCTGAAGTGTGTCTCTTGTAGGCAGCATATGTATGGCTCTTGTTTTCTTATCCATTCTCTTACCCTATCTCTTTTGATTGGACCATTTAATCCATTTACATTTAAAGTGATTGTTGATAGGTATGTAGTTTTTGCCATTTTATTATTCCTATTTATGTTCTTTTTTTCTCACTCCTTCTTGATGTTCTTTAAACATTTATTATCATACTGGTTTTGTGGTAATGAATTAGTTTAACTTTTGCTTGTCTGGGAAGCTATCTCTCCTTTTATTCTAAATGATAGCTTTCCTGGGTAGAGTAGTCTTGGTTCTGGGTTCTTGCTTTTCATCACTTTCAATGTTTTGTGGTAATCCCTTCTGGCCTGCAAAGAATCTGTTGACAAATCAGCTGAGAGTCTTATGGGAGCTCCCATGTAGGTAATTAACTATCTTTCTCTTGCTGCTTTTAAGATTCTCTCTTTGTCTTGAAACTTTGCCATTTTAATTGTTATGTGTTTTGTGTGGGACTCTTTGGGTTCATTTTTGGGGGGGACTATCTGTGCTTCCTGGACTTCTATGTCTATTTCCTTCACCAGGTAAGGGAAGTTTTCAGTCATTATTTCTTCAAATAGGTTTTCAATTCCTTGCTCTTTCTCTCTTCCTTCTGGTACCCCAATGATACAAATGTTATGCTTTATGTTGTCCCAGAGGTCTTTTAAACTATCCTTAATTTTTTTGTGGGTCTTTTAAACAAAATTTATTTTTTCTCTTTGCTGTTCCAATTTGGTGTTTCTTGCTACCTTGTCTTCTAAGTCACTGATTTGATCTACTTCATCTGATCTGCTGGTGATTTCTTCTAGAGTATTTATTATTCATTTCAATTATTGTAATCTTAATTTCTGACTGATTGTTTTTATGGTTTCTATGTCACTTTTTATGCTTGCTATCTCGTTGTTGACATTCTCACTAAGTTCTTTGAGTATCCTTATAACCATTGTTTTGAACTCTGTCTCTGGTAGGTTGCTTGCCTCCCTTTCATTGACTTCTTTTTCTGGAGTTTTCTCCTGTTCTTTCATTTGGGACACTTTTTTGTTTCCTCATTTTGCCTGCCTGTCTGTGTTTATTTCTATGTATTAAGTAGATCTGCTACTTCTCCCAGTCTTGTCAGGGTGGCCTGATATAGTAGGTGTCCTGTGGGGCCCAGTGGCACAGTCTCCCGGGTCACCTGTGCCAGGTGCTCCAAGAGTGTCCGTTGTGTGGCTTGTGTGTGCACTCCTGTTGTAGTTAAGCTTTGATTGCTATTGGCACATTAATGGGTATGATTGACCCTCAGGCTGACTGGCTATGAGGATTGGCCACTACCATTCCATATGTATTGCTATATAGGGCCTGACCCCTCAGAGCGAGATTCGCCCCAGTGGGCTCTGCTGCCTACCAAGATGACCTTTTGGGTGCGCCACTTGTGGGGCCAATCAGATAGTGCTCTGTTGTGGTCTGAAGCCAATCATCAGGTGTATTGGTTCTGGGACCTCTTGGGAGGTGCTCCCATGCAGGCCAAAGTCAGCCTCTGCCTGTGAGTGGCCTGGTACTACCTGGTAGGAGCTACAAAGCAATCTTTGGTTGTTAGCTGCTGGTGCTGGACCTGCAGGAACTTAGGAGAGGCCACACTGCCAGTAGAGCCTTGCTGCCACCAGTACCAGGCCTGGGCCAGCTCAACTTAAAAGTCTCAGAGTACCCCAAGGACTGCCACTGCCTGATGGCTGCCTGCAAGGCTCAGCTGCTGAAAGAGACTCAGACAATATTCCAGTTAACTGAGGTGGGTCTCGGCAAGTCACCATGGTAGGGCAAGTGGTGTTCACCAGGTTAATGCAGATTCAGATTTTGCTGAACCTCGGGCCACTCAACAAAAGGCTCAGGGCACACTGAGATCAGCTACCACCTTCCTGGAGCCTGTGGACCTTTGAGAGTTTTTTACAAAGGATTACTGCATTGACCAAGTCTGACTTCCTGCTGCTGAAAGAGACTCAGTGATGCAGGAGTTGGTTGGGGCGGGGTCTGTGGGAGTCATTAGGATAGAGCAAGTGGAGTTCACGAGGCTAATGCAGATATAGATTTGGCCACACAGGGAAAGGCCTCAACACAGGAAAGATGTCAGCTGTCCCTCCTGCCCTTGTCCTGAAAGCATACAACTCAGTTTCTCCCTATATGTCTCTAGTGTCTCCTGAGCCTCTTTCCCTCTGCTAGAGCCCAGGGTGAGTGCCTGTGAGCAAGTGAGTCTGTGTGCTGGCCCTTTAAGAGAGCTCCTATGTTTCCAGTAGCCTTCTGTCTCACCCAGATGGATGGAATCCTGTGGTTTTTCACAGTCAGATATTGTGAAGACTCCTCTTCCTAGCACTGGTGCTCCGGGATGGGGAGCCCAGTGTGGGGTTAGGACCCCTTCATTCTCATGGGGGGACCTCTGCAGCCAAGATGTCCCTCCTGATTTTTAACCACCATATGTGGGTGTGGGACCAGCCCATTTTGTGTTTTTTCCCCTCTTACCAGTAGCAATGTAGCTTCTTCTTTATATCCTTAGTCATAGGACTAGGCAGGACACATAGCAGCCTTTTTTGTTCTTATCAAAGTCTTTCACAATTTTCCCCTCTAGTACCACTTTACTCTCCTTCAGCAGTACATGTGAGTACCCATTGCTATAAATTTTTGCCACATTTGGTAATACCAAATCTTTTAATTTTGGGGTTTGGTGGTATCTGTTAGAGTTTTAATTTGCATTTTCCTGCTTATTAATAAAGCTAAGCATATGTTCATTGGACATGTGGCTAGCATGTATTTTGAAGTGTTTATTTAAGCTTTGGCCCATTTTCCTATTGGTTAAATTGACTTTTTCAGAGTTTGAGGGAACTTAAGTGGTCATCTAATGCAGAAATATTCTCATCTTTTGTCATCTTGGACCACCTTGTTGGTCTTATTTATATATCTGTTATTATTGATGGTTTTCTTTAAATTAACTCATTTTATCTTTTAGATACATTGATTTTAAAATTAAAATTGTATGAATATCATAAATGGAAAACCAATGTCAATTTGCCATAAACAGAAGGTAGCAGTTAAATAAGTACAATGAAAGCAAAATCACATTGTTAATTTTAAGTAGGTAGAATAGACCCCAAGCTTGGGGCCTGAGTTCCATTCTCTCTCCTCTTTCTCTTCCTCTTGTCAACTCTCACACCAATGAGAAAGGAAATAAGCAAGTATTACTAGAGCAGTCTAAAAGAAATACTTGCACCAAACAGATTTTTACCCTATCTTAATATGAAGACTTGAAAGAAACTGACAGAGCATAACAATCTCAATGTGTGATTCAATGTGACTTAATGTCATATGCAGGTTCAGGTCCCACCTAAACACATGTTTTGGTCTTCCAGAGGAAGGTTTCTGCACACTTGGAGAAACACTAATTTCATTCAGCCCCCTTATTTTAGAGGTGAAGAAGCTGAGGCAATCCAGAGATAGCGAGATTGGCAGAATTGCCCGCCCCCAAAAGATGTGCATACTCTAATCCTCAGAACCTGCCTGTAAATAGTTTATCTTACATAGTAAAAGGGACTTTGCAGATATAATTAAGGTTGTACCTTGATATGGGGAGATAATCCTGAATTATCTGGGTGGAGCCCAATCTAATCACGCCAGTACATAAAAGCAGAAATTTTTCTCTGTCTAGAGTTAGCAATGAAGCAACAGGAGGGCAAGAGAGATTTGAAGCCTGAGAGAGACTCAACCAACCCACGGTTGCTAACTTTCAAATAAAGAGAACCAAGAGTTAGGGAATGTAGGTGACCTCTAAAGGCTGAGAATAACCCCTGGCTGAGAACCAGCAAGAAACTCTCAGTCTTATAACTGCCTGGATTAAATTCAGCAAACAACCTGCAAAGAAAGAATGAGACTGGAAGCAGGTTCTCCCCAGAGAATTCAGATAAGAGCTCTGTCTGGCCAATACCTTGAATTCTGCCTTGTGGAACCCAGAGCAAACAAGTTGAGCTGAGTAGACATATGTCCTACAGAACTGTGAGATAATAAATGTATGGTAGTAAGCAGCTGAGTTTGTAGTAATTTGTTACAGCAGCCATAGAAAACGAACACAGTGACTTGTTCAAAGGCATGCAGCTACTTAAGAGTCAGAGCTGAAACAAGAACCCAGGTCTTTTGTCTTCCATGCCAGAGCTCTTTATACTATATCACAGAATTATATTGACGGAAAACATTATATTGGTATATAACAAAGTATATAGGGAAGACTGTACTTAAGCTACACTTCTCATTCAGCTTTTTCAATCACGTGTTCAGTGTTCTTATGTATTTAGGACCACATATTTTCAAAAGAATTAGATGTACTGAAAATTGTATTTTATTTATTTCCTTTTAACCTTTTAAAAGTATTTTAGTATGTTTTTCCAGGACCCATCAGCTCCAAGTCATATAGTTGTTTCAGTGTAATTGTGGAAGGCGCAGCTCACAGTGACCCATGTGGGGATCAAACCGGCAACCTTGTTGTTAAGAGCAATGCGCTCTAACCAACTGAGCTAACGGGCCGCCACCATACTGAAAATGTTAAATTATCCTCACTGAGCAATGGCATTTGAACCATGTTTTAGAACTAACAATTTTTACACTGGACCGTTTTGTGCAAAGTAGATAATGTCCTGAAAGGTAAAGGGCAGAACATGTGAGTCACACTGCTGTGGAGATAACTCATTCTGCAGGTTTAAAAAAATAAAGAAAAACAAACCTAGAACAATAGAGTTTGACGCTCTGGTTACTTAATGCAATCAGTTTACAGTTCACACCACTTTTCTATAGCTGGCTGTGGGATAAAGGATTGGCTGAGCCACTGTCTATTGAATGAGATGTCCTACTGAGGAGGAAATTAAACGTCTCCTGTCAAACACCTCCTGGCTTGGCTCTGATTTACCTAATAAATACAAAGCTTTCTCTCTCTGAACAATTATTTGTGGAGTAAGCTGTTGGCAAGAAAGATGCCAGAGAGAGTTATTTTTTCCCCTCATTATGTGCAAACAACTCCATTGATGTCCAGTGCCATTGAAGTTAAGACAAAAAGAAAAAAGAGAAAAAGGCTATTTTCTGTCTCTGCTAATTCTTTGATAAAGATGCACAGGGTTGTGTGACTTTTGGTTCTTGGCAAGATATCAGAAGATGCTATCACTGGTTACCATAACTTATGGTCATTTCTTGGTGAACTGCTGAACTGGAAAATTGTGCAAAATGCAAGAGCTTTCTGCTCCATTTCAGATTGAAAAGTTGAATGGTCTTTTGACAATCATGAAGCTACAACAGGCTGTTCCCCAATCGTTTGGCTGCTCCATCATCAAGAGATAACAAAAAACAGCCTCATAAACCCAATGTTGAGCATGCGACTGGAATCTGAGCTTCTGCTGAGAGCATTTTTGCCCCCTTATAGAAAATAATTTCATAAACTCCTCATTACCAAAATTCTTTCTCAACTGCATGTTATTTTATACCCCAAACTTGAGGGGAAATAATTCTATCTAGAATATTTTTATTATCCACTTCATCTCTCACCCCTGTATCAAGATGGACTTTATATAAAATAATTAAAAAGGTCTAAATAAAATGTGATTTTTGGAAAATATTTCTCTCAATGAATGCTAAAATATTGCAAGTGAGTTCAGGGTAATTAAATACATTTCCCAAAGGAAATCTTACATTAGCAATTTTTATCAACTCCTTTTCTATCCAAAAAGATGTCCTGATCAGTGAATCAGAGGCTTGCACGATTGGTGTAGAAGGAAAACTGACCCATCTCTGTTCCCAATGTGAAATTCTCTGCTGCAGTTCAACAGTGGACCATGATTGCCCTAGGATCCTGCGTGTCAATATCAACCAATTTTATCAATCAACTTGTTAACTGAGCACCTGCCCTGTGTTAACTTGGGAGAATGTTGGGGGGAAAGTAAAAAATCTGTGTACTGGATAACTCAATTTCTCTGCTGGGTCTTAGTTTCCTCTTCTGTAAAATGGAAGAGTTTCTTGAACTAGGTAACATTTCATAAAGTCTACACTCCCATCAGCAATTATGATCTGTAATTCGGTACTGTGAACTTTGTATAGGCTTTAATCTTCATTTTATTTTTACAAAAAGTAACATATGCTTATTATTCAAAACTATTTACAAATTACATAAAAATAAAAAAATTTAAATACCCATAATGTACATATTCAGAAATCTATTAAAATTCAAAGCAATGTCTTTTCAAACTTTTTATTCTGTATTTATATGGAATTATGTGCATGTAAGTATACATACACATGTTTTAATAGAGGGATTATGCTATATACAGGTTTTAAATGTATCCATTTTTTTCATGTAATAAATCACAAACCTTTCTCCATATTAGAAAGTGTAGATCTACTGCTGGAAAGGCTTCCATTATGTGAACATACCATAGGAGGTCTGAAACTTAAGTTCACAAACTTGTTGAAACGATGTTGCTAACCTTTTTTTTTTTAATATATCAGAGGGATTATTCATTATGAATTTGTACTGACTGGACAAATAGTTAACCAAGTTTACTATTTGGAAGTGCTGAAAAAGCTGCGTGAAAATATTAGACCTGAACTTTTTGCCAACAATTCATGGCTCTTGCATCACGACAATGCACCAACTCCCACAGCACTGTCTGTGAGGGAGTTTTTAGCCAGTAAACAAATAACTGTATTGGAACACCCTCCCTACTCACCTGATCTGGCCCCCAATGACTTCTTTCTTTGCCCAAGATAAAGGAAATATTGAAAGGAAGACATTTTGATGACATTCAGGACATCAAGGGTAATACGATGACAGCTCTGATGGCCATTCCAGAGAAAGAGTTCCAAAATTGCTTTGAAGGGTGGACTAGGCGCTGGCATCAGTGCATAGATTTCCAAGGGGAGTACTTTGAAGGTGACCATAGTGATATTCAGCAATAAGGTGTGTAGCACTTTTTCTAGGATGAGTTCGCAAACTTAATTGCCCAACCTCGTATTTATTTAGCCAGTTCTCTATCAGTGGACATAAGTTGTTCCCAAGTTTTTATTGTTACAAAATAATGCTGGAGTGAACATTCATGTATATCCATCTTTATCTACTTAAGCAGATATTTCTGTGGGATAGAGACCCATAAATAGAATTAATAAATCAGAGCATATGCACATTTGGGGGGTATTACATTGTATTTCTATTGTGTTTGCTGTGGGTGAAATTTCAGAGGCATGAAAAAGTCCACTTCTTTCCCCAAGTGTTTTCTAATGTGATTTAGGAACTATGGAAAATAGATTCAAGTCATGTTTGTACTGGAGGTTTTTAAATAAGAATTTGCTTTGATTTTTCACCCTGAATTTGGGATTTACCAGTGATGTCCATCTATGTAATTTCAGAAAGTGCCAGATATACTTAAGATATTCAACTTGGCAATGTTGCTATTCTCACCCTTTTTTTAAAGGGAATGGGCAGGTAATAGTTCCTAAATCTTAAAATATTTCTCTGATCAGTTTGCCGTTCTCCTCCTCTTGAACAACATATGAAAAGTATTTCACCAAAAAGACGAACTTTGGAGAACTGGCTTTGGTCTTGACGGTATTCTCATCTCCAAAAAGATGAACTTTGGAGAACTGGCTTTGGTCTTGACGGTATTCTCATCTCCTCAGCTTGCAGAGGGCTTCCCTGAGAGCCTCCACAGTGGCAAAGCGAGTGAGGAGGAAAACAGTGATCCCAACACATTGTGATCTTGTCTTCCAGATGTTCTTTACTGCACTGCGGATGCTGATAGATGCTGCATTCCAGCTCCGTTGACCCATGTTAATAGAAGTGCTGCCATGAACGACTATAATGTACACTCGAGCATGAACCACATGGTTCCTTCTTCTACTTTAGGGAACAAAATTCAACATGCATTTTCATTTTATCTTTGTGTTAGTGGCTCAACCTAAATTACACCTGGCAGGCCTATTAGTATAAGCCAAATTCATTTAGCATAAGATTTGCATTTGTGGAAATCAGGGGTTAACTGATTCATTATCTAAAATCAGCACACAGTTAGGGGTTGACTCACTAGTATTATCGTTTCCCTATTCTTAAGATTTGTTCTCTATATAGCTCTGCCCAAGCCTAGCCTGACTCATGTTGAACTGACACACACCCACTGCAATGAAATTGGCATTTTGAAATCCACTGGGTGTTTTAACCATTGCACACATCGCTTATTATTTTCTCCTTTAAAATACTATCAAACTGTTTCCTGTGAATAAAAAGAAAAGGAATGGAAAGACATTAATGACAGTGACTCCAGTATGGAATAAACAAATATCTCCCTACCCAGTGGAGGAGGGAGCAAGTGGTGTGTAAGTGCTTATTGGGCAGAATAAAATAAAAGATGGCACCCATGCCCCCAAGCTACCAACAGTACACTGAATTATTGCTCTGTGGGACAACACATAACTACAGATCCCTCAACCTCTTGAAACTTCTCTTGTGTTCTAATGACTCCATTATTCCACACCAAAACCTGTCTACTTAAAGACTATCTGTCTTTGCATTTCTTAGGAAACAGAACACATCCATTTAAAATACTAATAAGAATGAAGCCAATACCCCTTCTGTAAAGTCTCTAGATTTCTCTGTATCCAGTGAAGGAGATGTATGTCAATATCCAGGAACTCTTTTATAAGAGTAATGACATGTGACAAAGAAAGGTGGGGTGTCATCCTGACAGAACAGATGTGTGCTTGGTGCTGAACAGTTGCTCAGCCTTGTGAGTCCCCTCTGCCCTGGTCAGATGTTCGGCTTCTCTGGGAGACAGACATCCAATCCTTAGGAAGGGACCATCAATCATTATTCGTGGGTCAGTTTCCTGCGCAGCTAGAGGAAACATTTTGATTAATGCCTACATGGTGACCTAGATGAAGCTGAGGGCTGAAAGTTGTGAAAATTAGGTCTGGAATAATTGTTTTTAATAACCTTGGTCATTGTCCTTCTTGTGGTTCTTATCATAAATTCTAAATTTATTTTATGCTATTAAAACCCAGGCTAGATATGTTATTGTAAATGAGTTATTGTATCCTGGAAACCATAATGAGAGAATGCTGCGTTGAGCCCCTGATACATGGTATTTTCGGGGTTTATGTACTTTTATTTTCTTTTTCCTAAAGATTCAAACAAAACTGCTTTTATTTGGCCAAAAGAACCATTAATAGTACAGAAAGTAAGGAAGTTCATTTTGATGAGATTTCAGATACTTAAGAAATCCTTATCTAAATAGTCCCAGAATCACAGGGGAATATCTATGCTCTGTGAGGAGTTTCACTGAAAATGTTTACCAACCTAGAAGACTGCAGGAGCTTCAATTTTAATGATTAATGATTCTCTTAGGTCATTGTCTAAACTCCTTTTATATATGAATGTATAAATGACTATAAGTCTTCATCTATAAGTACTGACGTATGACCCCTCTGATATGATGTGAAGAGAAGGGCACTTCACTTCTGTGGTATTTCTTCCCCAAATGCATAAACCCAGTCTAATCATAAGAAAAACATCAGAAAAAAACCCACCGGGGGAACTTCTACAAAATACCTGACCAGTACTGCTCAAGACTGTCAAGGTCATGAAAAACAAGGAAAGACTGAAAAACAGTCATGGATCAGAGGAGACTGGGGAGACCTGAAAACAAATGCAATGTGATACCCAAGATTGGATGCTGGAAGAGAAAAAGAGGGCATTAGTGGAGAAGCTGGTGCCATCCAAATAAAGTTTGGAGGTTAGTTAATAGTAATATATCAATGTTCACTTCTTACTGTTGACCAATGTTCCATGGTACTGGAAGAGAAACTGGGTGAGGTATATGTGGGAACTTTCTATATTATTCATTCAACCAGAAGCCCTTGTTCTACTGGACTGGCTGGAGGTTCAGTCCCGGTCATGAACAGAGCATCCGTCTTTGTTTGTTTGTTTTGTTTTTGTCTACACCAGTTACTACTGATGTCATCATTATCTACACCCACAAAGTCACTTAAAACCAACAACTGAGTTGTCATATTTGGGGCCACAGCCAAGAATGGGAATCCCAGAGCTCGGGGTCAGTTTTCTAAAGCCTGTCTTGAGATGTGTGACCTGAAAGTCATGCCTTCAGGTTTTGAGGCCTCTGTAAGAAACTGTCATGAGGTGAGGCACCAGTCCCACTGGTCCTACCGCTCATGGGGCATCCTGACTTACATCCACTTCCCAGTCTAGGGAGAAAAAATTAACACTGTCTTTGTTTTCCTTGCTGTCCTCAAAGACAGCTACCTCTCCCTTCCCATCCCTAGAGATACCTAACACCCCATTTTCCATGAGCCCAAGCTTTCAGAAGAGAAAGGAAAGAGTCGCCTTCCTGCCACTTCTTATTTGGCCCTGTAAACTTCCTCAGCACAAAAATACAAAGACTCTGGATACTTGCTTGGAATGGGTGGAGAGAAAATGACAACAAAAATAAACACACATTTATATATTGATACGTTATCCTGCCAGTTATGTAATTGCCAACTGCTTTATTATAGTGACCCCAGTAACTTATTCATCCTCAGAAAGCACACATAATTGGGGTTCCCCACACCTCTGCCCTCAACCCTCATCTTGCAACAGAAGAACTGGTACCAGTCCAGTTCCCCTCTTGCCTTGGGACACTTACCTACTTGACTCGAGTTATTTCCATCTTTCTGCTCCAGGAGGAGTGACAAGGTCTCTCAGTGGCTCTCACCTCGCTCTTTTTCATGGCAAGAGACTTAATGAGATCACCCAGGGCACAAACCTTCATGCCAGGCTGAGAGCGAGCCCAGGAGGAATGGAAACAGCAGGAGAATGTTGATGTTGAGAGGAGGCCAAGACTCATAAAGGTCCAGGGGAAAAATAAAAGGGGGGCAGGGGCCTCTGAACAGGGACAGAGACCCCTTTGGTCTGGGGAAGCCAGCCGTGGAGCAAGTCCCTGAGGTTTTCCAAGATCAGTGAAAGATGTGTGAACTGCATTCACTGTGCTGTTTGCTGAAATGAATTCCAAGTTCTTTAAACCCTAAAATGCTTTAAATTGGTCAAGGTTAATTGAAGATTAAATCAGTGTCCACAACTTTTTTGCTATAAAAATGGACCTGCTCATGTTAAGTTAAAAGTATTTGGCTGCGAGTGATCCAGGGGACAACGCTGTCAATAGTCCCTTCAGAAGATAGTCATGGTCACTTCTCAAGAGACACATGTCACAGATTGTGCCTTTGCAAAGAATTCTGTTTCCCTCACTAATGACCCTAACATTGGTGGGGTCTGGGGCAAGAGAATAAATGGAAGCCCACCTACAATAGCTCTAGGTGTTTAAGTAATAAATCAGTCTAACAAGCTATTAAATAAAACATAATCTATCCTCTTACCTTGGCAAATACATTTTCATTATACAAAATAAAAAATGTAAAGGTAGCTTCTCTATATGACTGGTAGTTTGTGGAATATCAAAAGCAACTGAATTTAATTATTGTTCAGTACTATTCTGGATGGTTCATTATTAAGATAGTTAAATTTACATGAGTAATAAAAAAAGATATAATTTTTAAATGATTATATTTTTTTGAAAAAAATATTTTCTGGCCTTCAGTGCAGCAGAATTACCAATTATATTGTTATAATCATAATTTTCACTTATTTTATATTCTGGTGATAGTCATAATGTAAAGAATTAAAAAATGAAATATAATAGTATTTAATCCACTTACATTTTTAATATATTTCATCAGAGATATAAATTAAATTAAGCGTAAAAATTAAACTCAAAATCATTTTCAAATGCATGTAAAAAGTTATTTTTCTTAATTATGCAGAAGTATTTGCTAAAATTAAGAGGTAAAATATTAATTATAAATTGTAACTCAAAATTATTTTTTAAAACTAGTCTTATACTGTGTTATTTCAATTAAATTATCCTATCTACATTTTTAAAATCAATACTATTTGCAATGTTAGGCTTCAGTATTCACCTAGCAGTCAATATAAAGCACCCGTGACACAGTTCATGCATGACAGATCTAGACTAGATCAACATACATACACAGTTAGGAATAATATTGATAGATCAATATTGCAAAACATTCCTCACCTGCCACATACAACTGCTGTGACTACCATGTTAATTTGCATATATCTCCAGAACCATAAACTAGAAAACCAAGGGTATCCAGAAAATGGAAAATGATAACTTCTTTGTTTTTTATTTTTTTAGAATTCTAGTTCTTCCTTTCATTTTTTAAGGTATAATTGACATACATTAGTTTCAGGTGTACAACATACTGACTCAATATTTGTATGTACTGCAAACTGATTCACCATAAGAAGTCTAGTTAACATCATCACCACATATAGTTACACAATATATTTTTTCTTATGATGAAATCTTGTTTCAAAGCAACTTTCAAATGTCCACTAAAGTGTTAGTTACTCTCTCCCAGCAACTTTCAAATGTCCACTAAAATGTTACTTACTAATGTCACCACGCTGTGTAGTAGATCCCCAGTACTTACTTCTTTTGTAACTGGAAGTCTGTGCATTTTGACTACCTTTTAATCCATTTTGCCAACCCAACAACCCCCAACTCTGGAAACCATCAATCTGCTCTCTGTATCTATGAGTTTGGTTTTTGTTTGTTTTGTTTTAGATTCCACCTGTACGAGGGATCATATGGCATTTGTCTTTATCTGACTTATCTCACTTAGCATAATGCCCTCAAGTTCTACCCATATTGTCACAAATGGCAAGATTCTCTTTTTTATGGCCAAATAATATTCCACTGTGTATTTATACCACATTTCCTTTATCTATTCATCTATTAATGGACAGATACCTAAGCTGCTTCCAGGTCTTCGCTATTGTGAATAATGCTACCATAAACATAGGGGTGCATATATCTTTTCAAATTAGTGTTTTTGTTTCCTTCAGATAAACAGAGAAGTGGAATTGCTGGATCATATGGTAATTTTGTTTTGAATGTTTTGAGGAACCTCCATATTGTTTTCCATGGTAGCTGTATCAATTTACATTCCCACAAACACTGCACAAATGTTTCCTTTTTTTCCATATCCTCGCCAACACTAGTTATTTCTTTTTGATAACAGCTACTCTAACAGGTGTGAGGTGATAGCTCATTGTGGTTCTGATTTGCATTTGCCTGATGATTAGGGATGCTGAACATCTTTCCATGCACCTGTCAAATGATACCTCTGTATGCAAAAATTGGTTACATTCTCACAATCTGAGAAAATTTATAGGAGTTAATTTGTCTTATTTTTTATCTAAGCTCTCCTACCTCTCAGAACCTCTCCACATTTCATAGTCACTACCCAAAAATCTTTACAAGATTTGGAAGCTATCAGTTTTTTGTTTTTAGTACACAGGAGTTGTAGAGAAGCCATTTCCTAGACCTGAAGAGGGTCAGCCACAAGAATGAATAACTAAGGTTATGGGCCCAGGACTGAGGGCTGATTCTAAGTGACAGAAGACCCACATATTTCTTAAGAGATGTATTTTTGTCAGTATTTTGATAATAAAGGTCTCTAAAGTGAGGGTCTCAGAGCTGAGGTCCTTCTTGTCCAAGTCAAGGGACCTTACTGGTTTATCTTATTGATCTTAGTCACCAATCATGATTACTCAAATCTACATTATGTGTCATTTCATTAAAAAAAATCTCATTGCTATGACAGGAGAGATTATATCAGAGTCACAACACCTCAACAGACAACATTATATTGGGGGCTGCTGAAAGTATTGTGGGGCTAACAATAGCAGAATACATATCATCATATATATTTCTCTTTCTCCTTACCCACAGTCTTAGAAATGTATATAAATCATAGATAGTGAGGTGGTTGGTTAGTAACATGTGCTGGCATTCATACCCAAAGTTGTTTGTAGATACTATTTCCTCTCTTTGCTGTAAAATTTTATCAAATCCTACTTGAGTGTATGGAACCCAGGACAGAGGTTCTGGAATAAAGATACGATGAGCAGCAAAATTGCCCATATCAACAGCTTGGCAAATGGCACCCATTTTCTCCTTACCCATGACTCCCTTTCACCAGCCCAGCCATCTTGAGGGTTACAGGAAGAGTATTGTGACAGGTGAGATTTGAATTGGGATATCAATAAGTTGAGTTGCAGGCAGTCCCCAAGGAGAGAGAAGATGTTCAGCGACCAAAGGGAAATGGGATCCCAGCATCCCTCTCTTCCTTTCACGTGAGATGTTCCATGTCCTATCCAGAAGCAGGTCTTGGCCTTGGTCTCCATGGTCCAAATCCCAAAACTTCCCCAAGGCCAGCTCCAGATGAGTCACTGTTGCAAGCTTCATAAGTTGAAGGTCTGGGATCTCCTCCCTATTTGCCTGAAGGGACTTAGTATCCCAACACTTCAGCTTTTGCTTCTGCATGTCATGGTTCAAATGGCCTGAATGACCATTAAACTGCTATGAGAGAAACACTTCCTCTTTAAGGATGGGCCCCAGGTCTCTCCTCTATGAATGCCAACCCAATGAAAATTGTGGCCTGTTTAACTTAGACTCCCAAATCCATGAGGGCCATGTCCTTTTGTGACTTCTGCTTCCTGAAAAAACTCAACTCTACAAGTTGTGCCTGTTTTTATGAGCACGACTGTGCAAGTACCACTTATTCTGAGGGCCAAGTCCTCCAGAAGGGTCTGCTGCTAGAATGCTGGAGGCCTAGCTAGGCCAGGAGTTGCAAAATCTGCAGGTCCATGGCCGAGCTGCTGGGAAATACAGAAACATGAACTCCATAGCCACCGTCTACCTGTCACCTACACCCCCCAGGGGAATAGAGGTCTGAAGTCTTGGTCAATGTGGAGAACCCAAAACTGAGACCTGAAGCATTGAGCCTCACTGTCCTTCCTCTTCCTCCAAGTGAATGAGATCCTTTCAGACCAGGTGGAACCAAGTGAACCACTGCTTCTTGGGAGTCAGTAGGGAGAAACACTGAAGATACTGGAGTTTGTGAAGAAGGAAGTGGGGCAGCTTGCTTAGAAGCTTTCTAGAGTAATATTTGAGAGTGTTCTTCAATTTAATAACCATATGGCCTTGTACAAGGTATGTAAATTCTCTGTGTCCTAGAAGTGGAAATTATTACAAATAGTAGGACCGACTTTGTAGGGTCATTATCAGGATTAAATGAAGTAGTGTCTGTAAAGCTTTTAGATCAGGGCTTGGTTCTTACCAATTCCTTGATTTGTGTGATTTGTCATTATTATTGTTATCCATCATAATCACCACTAGCTCTTGGAGCTGGGCCATGGCAGTACCTGGCCCCAGTCCCAGTTTCACATGCAGTATGATCACCACTGAACAGATTTCCTAAGGTTGAACTGGTTCCTGGTCCTTGGAGAACTGATAGGCAGCTCCTTTGTAGAAGACACTCCCCATTCTTTGGATTTTAGCTGATAGAAAGACCCAGCTGGCTGGTGGATGCCCCCACTTTTCAATCATCTGCTCCTGAAAGTCATTAAGATGTAGGTAGAGTAGAAAGGGACTCCTGAAATATTACTGCGATCTGAGCTCAGTCTTAGCCAAGGACCGTTCAAGGACAAGGAGACCCAAAAGGTGCTGAACTGGGCTTCCTGATGGAGACCTCCTCTCCAGGACCTCATCCCAGACTTCACCCAAGGTTTCCAGCTTATGGGTATGTGTGAACAATCTCTACAGCTGTGATTCAGCTATCCGCTTCAACATGGTCCACCTCACCTGCCACACAGTGATTCCTGATGCTGACACTGGCACCCAATTTCTTCAGAGGATCAACTACAGACAGATCAGCACTATGTCTTCTACAAGAACATGTAAATTCTTCTGTCAAGAAGAAGGAAAACAAATGTGGTATTGTCGTGCGGGAGACCCTGCTCGCTGTGCCATTTGTCAGGCGGGGCAGCCTGCGGGGTCTCTGCTCCCGCTCCTCACACAAGAACGCAGGATATGGTGAGGCCAAAAAGGAACACCCACGGAGCCATAGGTAGGGGAGTCATACCACCACAGTCTCACTGGAGGCTGGGTTCACTGGACGTGCGACCTGCTGTCCGTTTTTCTGCCAACCGACCGACAACTCTCCTCCACTCTCCTCCACTCTGCTCCTCTACTCTCCTCCGCTCTCCTTGGCTCTCCTCGGCTCTCCTCTGTAGCCACAGCAGTTATATCAGTGGCCAATTGGCTAACCGGCCACAGCCAACGGCCAACCAGCCACAGCCAATGGCCATCTACTACCCGAGCCAGCACCCTTCCACGTGAGGCCGAGAGCCTGTAAACTACTTTCTGGGGCTCTGCCCCCACAGGTATATAGATGAAGTATTATAGAATTGTACACTTGAAGCGTATGTAATTTTACTAACTACTGTTACCCCACTAAATTTAATTTAAAAAGGAAGAAGAAGAAGGAAAATGTTACCAGCAGGAAATGTGGAACTGCATGAGGAAATGAAGAACACAAAAATGGTAAATATGTGAGTAAACACAAAATATTTTTCTCTCATTTTTAAGCATTTTTAGAAGGTATTTGACTATTTAAAGCAAAAATAATAACATGGGAATTATAGACTGCAAAGAAGTAAAATATGTAACAGTACAAAAGACAGAAGGGAGGAATGAATATTTTCTGATGATATGAAGTGATATACTATTATTTGAAGGTAGACTTTAACAAGTTAGGTACACATTGTGAATTCTAGAGGAACCACTAAAAAAATCAAGAGGAAGAAACAATAAACAAACAGTGGAGATAAAATGAAGTAATAAGCAATAGTCAACTCAAAAGAAGACAAGGAAATAGTAAAAGAAAAAAACAAAGAACAGGTCAAATAGAAAATAAATAGTAAAATAGTAAATTTCACATATTGATAATCACATTAAATGCACAGGGTCTACACATTCTAATTAAAATTCAGAGATTGTTAAATTGGATAAAATATGAGACTCAGTTACATGCTGCTTACAAGAAAACCACCATAAATATAGACACAAATTAGTTAAAATTAAAAAGCTGACAAAAGACAAAAGACACACTGTGCAAACACTAATAAAAAAATAGTAAGAAAGAGCATGGGCTGCTGTGGGGACAAAGTCCCAGAGAGCAGTTTCCAGGCTCTCGGGTACATGTGGAAAGGTGCTGGCTCGGTTATTAGATGGCCATCAGCTGTAATCAGTGGCCATCAGCTGTGGTTAGTTGGCCATCAGCTGTTACCAGTTAGCCATTAGCCACTAATATAACTGCCATGGCTATGCTAGGGGGTGGGTTGGTTGGCAGAGAAGTGGACGGTGGTGGGTTGCGGATTGTATGGCTCTTGCTTCCTGTGTCTCCAACCCAGATGCCAGAGAGAATATAGTGGTATGACTCCCCTATCCATGGCTCCATTGGTGTTCCTTTTTGGCCTCACCATATCCTGCGTTCTGCTGCAAGGAGCAGGACCAGAGTCCCTGCATGACAGCTGCCTACTCAGTGGTGAACTTAGGCAAGTCACTTGACTTCTTTGAACCTTACATTCCTCCTTTTTTTTTTTTTTTTTTTAATGAGGATCAGATACCTATCTCATAGGGTTGTAGTAAAATTTAAATGAGTCAATATAAAGCATGTGACTTAGTTCCTAGCATATATTAAGTGCATAATAAATATTAGCAGTTGTTAAATTGTCACTACTGTTTCTAGGTTTGTTGTAGAAACTCTAGATGAGACCCTCTGAAATAGCTTGCCAAATTGTCATGGTCTCCAGGAAGTTTCTGATTCTGTCTGGGCCATGGGATTCTAGCCAACGTGCAGAGGACATTTATATTTTGGTGACTGAAAAAAATTCAGCCTGCAGTATAGTTGCTTAGGCAATCAGAGTTGCTGTGGAGCTTTTGGAAAAGATCAATTGGCCTTATCTTTAAGTGGAGCTGGGACGTCCTGTTATCCCTGAGCTGTCTGGAGGCTGGCTTCACTCAGCCCCCAAGGAGAAGGCATGTGCCCCGCTTGACAGAGAGATGGCTGGATAAGTGAGTGAAGACAGACAGGAAAGACACCTGGAAGCAGCAGGGCGCAGTCGCTATCAGTGGGGGATGAGAAGGGAGCATCCATGCTCCCATTTCTGTTGTGCCATTACGTGGAGATAATGTAACACAGATGCTCAGGATAAATAATTCAGGGGAAAACAGGAGACATAAAACCCGGGCACCGTGAACAGCAGCCAAGATATCTGCGGAAGCAGCTCCTGTGCACCCTTGTTCAGACAAAGTCTGCATTTGAACTTTATATCCAGATGTGAATCTTTAATAGGAAAGGAATAATATAATAACTCCACAGGGCTGGGAGCTGTGTGACGGGTTCAGCTGAACCTGCTGCCTCAAGCACCTGTTTTTAAGTACTTCGCCTTTTTCTCTTTGCAACAAAATGCCATCTCTCCACAGACTTCACCCAGCATACCTTAGTTATTAGATGTCTTGATATCTCCTCAGACAACTGAATGTCGAGTCCTTATTGAATAAGAATACTTGATAATCAGTAATGTTTATCGAGCCTTTGGTGCATGGCACTATACTAAGTACATGGTCTGTTTAGCATGTTTAATCCTCACCAACATCCCCAGAAGAAGATTCCATTATTTTTTTCCCATTTTGGAACAGGAGGAAACTGAGTTCAGAGAGGTTAAGTAACTTGGCTAAGGTCGTACAGTTAGTAAGTGGCAGAGTAAGAATTAAAAGCTAAGCAATCTGACTCTACAGCCTGTTCTCTTAATCATTATTTATTCCATAAACTAGGCATCAGTTAGGGAAACTGTTTCAATGAAGGATGATCATGCAGTGTTTGGCTGCGTATGTAGCTGTGAGTTAGAAAACTTGCAGTAGTGTGACTAACAGCATGGGCTTCAGCGCCAGAATTTCTTGTTTCTGTCCCACTTCCTCCAGTTCATAGCTGGTTTCCATGGGCAAGTCTCATAACCTCTCCAAGCCTCATTCCCCATCAGAATAGCAGGGTCATGAAAGTGCCCAACTCATGGATCCCTGTTAGGATTAAATAAAAGAATCCATATAATAGACACAGGCCAGTGCCTGGAACATACTAAATGCCCACAAATGGTAGTAATTAGTGACCAGCTGACAATGCTTAAGCTTTGGTAAATAGTCTCTTGTTGAAAACAGAAGCAGCCAGAGCTCAACTTCTGTCTTCCCTCTAAATATGGAAATGAACTATGTATTTATTCTGGAGAAGGCTAATTTAATAGAGCAAGTGAGTAAATTAAAAGAGAGAATCTGTTCTGAACAAAATAATAATTGTGATATTTCAATGAAAATTATTATTGTTTTTAAGGGGAGGGACGTATAGGTTATCAAGTGATGTAGTCACATCTCCACAGAATGGTGGAGGAAATCTTGTGACAAGATGGCATCTGAAACAAACATGACCACGACACTTCTTGGAAAAATCAGGCTTACCCGGAATGAAGCTTCACTGAAGCAGAGGTCCAGTGGAATGCCCATTGGGACCTTGTGGAAAGGTGTATCAGAATTGAGATGCTCATTAGTTTTGGAGGATGAGGTGATGTGTAGGATGGCACAGGCCTTTTCAGTATCCCCTTGATTGGCAATCCTGAGCTGTGTTTGTCAGTGGGGTACTTACAGTGGAGAATGACATCACTCACCATAAACCAAGCTGCAATTTATGATGGAATCAAATCCAGGTGCTACCTTTCTATCATTAAAGTTATTGAGTAAATAGAAAGGCCATAAAATCAATCAACTTTCATAACTAAGACCACTGACTGAGCAAGAAATAATACCATCTTAATATTTTCAAACAATAATTAATATTTCTGAGGCATATAGAGACCAACACATCTCAGAAACACTTGTTTTTATTAATTACTAATAATACCACAAACAGATTAGTTTTATTTGACAAAAGCCCCCAAACTATAGGTTTTATAAATGACACATAATGTAATGTAAAACAAGTTTTAATAATTCATTTTCTATCTTTTCATGATACAACATACTTTTTGAAGAAAGGCTTATGCTTTACACACACTCGGGAGAATTCCTTTAATTATAGATCAGAGGACTATGTTACAAGCCAGCCTGCCTAATAGAGTCCCTTCAATATATCTATGATTAATCATTTTTAAACAAAGTCCAAATTTAGTATAATTTATACTCTTCTGAAGCTAAGAAAGCAATAGTGAGGTGTATTTTTTAAATTAGTTTCAGGTGTACAAAGCAATGTAATAGACATTTACAACGCTCACAAAGTGATAACTCCTCTCCCCCATGCACTACCCTTCTGGCATCATATATGGCTGTTACAATTCCACTGACTTCCCTATGCTGTGCTCCGCATCCTGTGACTATATATGTATTAAATTATACTTGCTATACAATATTATCCAGCTTCAGCTTCAGGTGTACACTGCAGTGGTCAGGTATCTACACTGTCCATGATGTGGTCTCCCTAATAGGACAAGTGTCTATCGGATACCCTACAAAATCTTTACAACATTATAGATTATATTTCCCAAACTGTCTTTCATATCCCCGTGGCTAGAGAACATTATGCTAAATGAGGTGTATTTTTATATGTATCATATTTGCAACAATCTGCCATCTTTCCTCTATTACTTGCCATTTTCTGGTGTCTAGTACTTGCTATCTGCCCTCTAATTTCGTATCTGATTATTTCATTAGCCTCGTCATTATTTTGTGTGTATTTATCTTACATACCCCCAAATTATGCTTTAAGCAGTGAAAGTTAAATTGGACCTACTTGTATCTCTATGGCAATCGCACTAGCAGAATGTTATTTTTATATTAATTGTAAGTGTTATTTTATAACTACTTACTAAATAAATAAGTGTCCTTAACCATGCATGCATATATTTACACACACACACGCACACACTCCTATACACTCCCATTCAGGAGTCCAAACAAATAAAAAGAAATGGCAAATATAATTTTTCAGTGTCCTTATTGTAGCTACTCATTTCATGAAAAGTTATATGAATAATCATCCATCTTAATTACAAAGCAATTATATAAATTTTCCAAAAAATGTGAAAAATAATAGGTAACACTTAGCACTTAGCTAGGCACTGTAATAAGCACTTTATTTACTTTATTTAATTTTATCCTCAGGATAACCCTATGAGATAAGTAATATAATCATCTCCATGTTACAGAAGAAGGAACTGTGGGTTAGTGGGCCCCTGACCTTGCTGAGTTATTCATCTAGTAAAACGAGAGAGAAGTGATACAGATCACCTCTGCCTCTCCACAAAGTCCATCTTGTTATTCATTTCACTAACCTGTCTTAGAGATGATCTAACCAATTCATTCCCTCATGGGTGAGACCCAGAGAGATGAAATAACCTGCCAACCATTTTAGAACACATTTTTAGTAAAGCAGCCAGGACAAATATCGTGTCTCCTGATTCTCAGTCCAGTACTATTTTCTTGGCTCTTGAAAGTTGCTTTTTTTCACCCCAAAGTTCACAGATCTTTTTGCAATGGCAAGGGCTTCCGATATCATACCACTTTTTCACTCAGCCAGACAATCAGCAGCGTGCCGTGTCATAAGGGCACACTGGGGCTCTGGATAAAGACTAGGGGAGAAGGCATTATCTCGACACATTCTGAAGTCACAGGAAACTCCCAGAAGTCACCGCCTGATGGAGCACCAGTCACTGTCCCAGAGTTTGGGTCTTGTCCCAGAGTTCCCCGAGGTCCTGAGGTGTCTCGGAGCATGTTTACGAGGCCAGCCTGCTCTTGCACGTGCCATGTCTCATGTACTAGACCAGATGCTGTTCCCTTTGGAGTCGACATCTGGTGGTGTCAGGGTGTTTAGAGGTTGCTGATTGGTCATGTGAACATAATATACTGATCACTTTCCCCAAGCTCTTTGAAGGAGAAAGAGGAGGAGGAGAGAAAGGGAAAAAAATGGTTTTCTGTAGCAGTGTTTAAAGTTGTTTGTCACTTGTTTTGTCTGTTTCCCTATTAAACTGATCACAATGCTGCTAACTAGTTTGTGTAATTACCTGAGAATGCCAGTCCTTGTTTCCAGAACATAAACTCCATGACAGGGACCATGTCTGTTTGTTCCCTACTGCCCTCCCAGGACTCAATTCTCCAATCAATCAGGGCAATAAACAGTTTTATTTAAAAAGACAAGCTCTGAGGGGACCATGAGAAAAATGCGACCTCACAGATAGATTTACCGATGCCACAAAGTGTTGTCCTATTGTCACAGCTTCAGATTGCAGTTATTGCTGGCTTTAGGGGTTCAAACGTGTGTTTGAAAGTGTGCTGCGCACAGAGGAAGGCGAAAACCACCAGTGTGTATTTGAAGAGTGAATTCTTTCCACATTAGGGGCGAAGAGAGGAGGAATGGATGAATTATAGAGTAGCAGACTGGAGGAATGCTAATCAGAAGGGTGTGTCTTTTACAACAAACAGAAACAGCAGAGTTTACATGCCCCCCCACCCCCTCAGCACAGAGGCTCACCGTACAGCTCTGCTGTTGTTTAGGGACACCAAAGCCTATGGTAATCATATTGGAATAGAAATGTTTCTTGTGTGACCTTGATAATTCATATCTGCTTAGAAGTGGATGAAGACTATGTTAAATGTAATGGCTGTGTGCGATGTCAGAGGGGTAGTGGATGGGGGGAGGGGGGTTGTTACTGTGTGAGGGATATACATGATAAATGTCTAACTAGTACATTGTTTTGTGCACCTGAAACTAATAAAAAAAAATGTTTAAAAAAAAGAGACTATATTAACCCCACCTAGCAAGCAGCCTACACAGAGGAATGCTGACGGTTACGGACAGTTTGGGGCAAACCACTGGGAAAATTTAGTCTTGTTCAAATTCTCACTTAAACTCTTTGTCACTAAAGCCAACAGAATTCTCCTCAATGTATGAAATAGAGATTTGAAAGTCATGTGCAAGAGAGTTGCAGAATTCATAGATACTGATGGTCCATCATTGATAGAATGGGTTATTTTCCTGGGAAGGGAAATAATGATCAATGGTTGATTTTCTTTCTTTCTTAGTACCATCATTAAGTGTATGGTTGTGAGAAAAATATCAGACCTCTCCTCTGAAAAACAATACAGATTTTTTTTTTTTAAGCATTTTAAGGAAAGACACAATAGTGGCCACTCTCTAAAAGGTTTTATTAGTTTCCTTTCCTGAATGAAGCTATAGATTTTTATTCGGATATGATAAAAGGAAATTTGATGGGGTTTTGGGGATTGTTGTTTTTTTGTTTTTTGCTTTGTGTGTGTGTGAGAGAGCTTTTTATTCAGGGCACTATTTTCCACTAGAAAACTGATAACATAATGTCTTAAAGGACTGGACAAAAATTTTCCCCCCAATTTGTCCTCACTCTGGTGGAAAATTTGCAGAAAAATTAAGAATTATGTTTTTGACCTTTTCTTCTGGTTAATGGGAATTTTTTAGCCCAAGTCATGTTGGCAAAAGTTCCATAGTGTATAGGCATTAGAGTATGACATGGATGTGACATTTAATGTTTCATGCCTTGCATATTAATAGAGAAAGAGTTAGAAGGATGCCCTGAGGGCAAAGCAAGACTTCTCTTTTTCTTCAAATGTTCCTTGCTTTTCTGCTCTCATCTCAGAGGGGATTATACTGCCTGAACAGCTGCAGGCAGACATCCCTTGCAACACAGCCGTAGCTCAGAGAGAGAGTTTAAACAGCATTTTCTACAGAAGTCTCATACTTACAGTTAATATTTTGGATCATTTCAAGAAAAATTTAATCGGGAACTCTTTCCACTTTTGTATGTTGCCATAACAACTAGAATCAGATTATGTTCCTAAGTACCTCAGCAGAATCACATGAATTGTCCTACCAGTGAGTAAATCACTTATAACTTCTTCCTTCCAATAAAGAATATTTTAGCTACTGACTTATTTCCTATTCTATTCCATTCTTAGCTGGATTTGTTTTAAGAGTTTTGTTCTGAATTTTTTTTGGTGGTAATATTTGAATTGATAACCAGACATATAACTGGTCACCTCTTAGAAAACATTAGGGAGATGGTCAAGAGGGAATTTATAGGAGAAAATGTGGTCATCTAGCATCTGGAAAGGCATAAATTTGATAGAGTTCAAATTTGTGACTGTGACATCTTTGGTAGCCTGGTTCCATTACCAGAACTGACTCTCCTTACACAGGTGTGTAAATTTACCCCTTTTTCAGATATTTAACTCTTTGGTTCTGCATTGAAGCTGTGTATTAGGGAAAAGAAGTCTACTGGTTAAAAGTGAAAAATACCTATATTAACATGTTGCGTACGGATCACGAGAATCTTCGTTTTTTCTGAGCCATGCGTTAAGGGTGGATAACGAGAATTTCAAAAGATTGGGCAGAGAGCAGTGAGAGGCCAAGACAGGGAGGTGAGATGAGTGGCGATAGGGAACCAGCTGTGAAAGTGCCTACGCAGCGGGCCCCCAAGGAAGACAATCCGGCCAGGCTCTTGGGAGATTTGGCCATGCATCATCTGGAGCCCATAGTGGGAAGAGGAAAGAAAAAATATCACACATGGATGTGTAAAGTGTGCGCATCAAAAATGTGAGAAGTGAAACTTGGTACATATGCAATTTTTGCCGTGTCCCACTGCACAAAGGAAGCTGCTTTCTGCAGTATCACACCAGGAGGGATTACTAACATCATAGGTGAGTAAATCCTAAAAAATTCCATAGAAAAATAATAAATGACATAGAAACATTTACGCTTTAAAGAGAAGAGTGCATTTTAAAGTAGTTTCTTTTTAAAACCTGCCGGAACAGAGGGGTATGAGGGATTTAAACCCCACCGTACGCAACGTGTTAAAACTCTTTTACCCTCTAAGAAGGCTTCTTTTCATTCATCTGAAGGGAATCAGTATCCAATGTATTCATTAAAATGCCCATATCAGTTACTACTAGGGTTAACTAACATACCAGGCTGCTAGCCAAATTCATTATAGATTCATTTAGTCATCACAACCATCCTGTAGGACGTATATTATTATTATTCCTATTTCATAATTGAGGAAATTGAGGTGCAGAGAAGTTATCACTTACCTAAAGTCACATAGAAAGGCAGTGATGGAGTCAAGTTTAAATCCAGGTCTGTCTGACTCCAAAGCCCATGTTTTTAACCATTTTTGTCATACCTCTCTCAGAACTTCCTCCTGTTGCTTTAACAGCCTAAGTAAGTCTAGTTCCAAAAATGCCCTAGAAATTCCATTTACTGCTGTTAGTCAATAAGTAAATATGAAATTAACGGTAGTACAGGGGCTAGGAGGGGCAGTTTCAAAATGGTATTATCCAGAAACTATCTTCTAATATTGCTATTTTGCACTTTTTTAGCTCCTTGACACTTTGACTACCAAGTGCAAAATGTGAGATGTCTACTGCACAAATCCTTAAAAAGGTCCCAAGTTATTACCTGGGGCAAATGTGGCCTCTTGGCCCTCTAGCGGCTCCCTCTGCGACTGTGGAAACCAAGCGGGTCTTCAGCCTGGTGGAGAATCAAGTTCAGCTCATCAACCATCGCAATGTATGACCACCCTGCCCCCTAGTGGTAGGTATGTCTGCCTCTGTCCTTGGTTCTGAAATGGCAGTCCGCTGTGAGTCACAGCTGTTTCTTATTATCCGGGGACGGAGTAGATACCCTCGTCTGAGCTTTTCAGTGCCAGTCATGGAGCTGATTTTGATATAATGCCTGCCAAAATTTTGCTTATATAATTTATATTTTGAGGAAGAATCCATAGAAATGTTAACTATCTATTTTCCCATTCTTTACTTCATTATTAAATAAGGTATGCAGAGCACAGAATACCTGAATCATATTATCTCAGCTGTTTCCCCCAGAAATGCCAACATTATTTATGCTATCATTTAATATAGAAGATTGGTAAAAATGGTTCTTACCAGAGTCTGTGCCTCCTACAAAGTTAAAAATATTATTCACTGTTAGCCCATGAATTTTTAAAAACTATTTAGTTGCAAGAAAAAGTTCCTCTCAAGGAAACTTTTTGTCTTCTTTTGTCCCTCTCCCCTCCAATGAATATTATGTAACCTAGTGTAGGTTTCTGTCTTAGTTGCTAGAAAATGTATCGTCAAACTCAGTTTCTAATAGGAGTAATAAGTTCATCTCAAATGCCTGATATTCCCTGCCCCACCTACCCTTTCAGATGATCTTTATTCTATGTCTGTCATTAACTGGTTTATCTTTCCATGCTAAGTCAAAGGAAATGTTATTTATTTATAATTTTTAATTCTTACAGATAGTCTATTTTGCACCAAATTTTGTTGGCTGCTATAAATATTGTATAGTAGAGGGGGTACATATTCTAGATATGTAAATAAGACGTAATTTCAATTAACTCAATCTATTCCATATAACAAGTATATGTGAGGAGTTATTGTTGGAAATAAGCAGCTAATCTTTATATTGCTGTTAATAAAGTAAACCAGGACTGTAGAATTAGGTTAGCGTGGTTCGCTTAGTGTTGTCTCCTATGTCGGCATGTAGGTATACAGCAGAGATACCCAAAGAGAAGTGTTCTGGTGGGGTTAAGAACTTGGGCTAAGACTCAGAATGTCTGTTTCTTTGTCTTATTAACTGTGTGATTTGGACAAGTTGTATGATTTTTCTGGTCTTTTTTTGTTATCTGTGAGAAAGAATAGTGATAATATTAAAAGAGATGTAAATTAAAGGGGCCTGGTATATAGTAAGCACTCAATAAATGTTAGCTGCACCAATGCCTATAATGACATAATAATAAGAACTACTATCACTACTGTTATTACTGTTACTGCTAGTATCTTTCCCTAACCACCCTGTTTAAAATTGCAAGACAAGCAAGCAAAACAAAACAACATTCCTTATCTCCCTTCTCACTTCTGTTTTTCTCCACAGAATTTATCCCGATCATACATACTGTATGTTTGCTCATTTGTTTGTTCATTTTTCCATTTCCCCTACCAGAATGCAAACAGATTTTTTTTTAACTTTTTAATTTTGTTTTCCTCCATAGACTCAGCATCTAGTATAGGGCCTTGTATATAGTAGGTTCTTAATTAATATTGGATGAATTAATGAATAGCTCATCATGGGTAAATATTTGCAATAGTCTTTGGTAGGAGGTAAGATTGTTTAATCCAGAATCTAAAAATCATAACAAAAAGACTCGATAGCACCTGCCCAAACTCTGCTATGGAATGAGAATGTAGGCGATTCACCATAGAGCCCCACTGAGTGTAATTGTCATGACTGCAAATAACGCACATAGTGAGTTTTTAAGATCAATTTCAAGACTCTCCTTTAAAAAAAGTTGGTGAGGACTTCAGCCAGTGTTACTAAGAGAAGTTTTCACCACATGACCATGCTCTCTGTTATTAGAGATGGAGAAGCCTTGCTACTTCAGCTATTTGGGCAGGATGTCTGTGTCTGTTGCAAAACCCCCAGTTGATAATAATGTTCACTATTTGCATATCTTGTTTTATGCTCTAATTCCTGCTGATCTTCTCTTACTCTTGCTGTCCTCTAATTCTTGCTCTTCTGCCTAGAAGTGGCCACTGATTATATCAGTGTTGTTACCATTCTTTTCATGCAACTTCAAAAAGCTCAGACCATATGAATGTGGAACCCTCATCGAGCACATTCTTCAGGTGGGCACTTACGTGTCACTGCCACCTTCATTATTTCCTGTCTGGGTGGCCTTCTTGTCTGTTTATCTATCAGTCTGTTTATTTAGCTGTAAAATGGGACTAAGGAGCAACCTTTACTTGTGAGGCTGTTGTGAAGACGACATGAAAAGGTTTGGTAAATATTAGCTATTATTATATGTCCCTAACTGGGCACAGCATCAGTTTTAGAGGTCCTGGGAGTTTTTGCCTGACTCTTAGAAAAATTGTGACAAAATTATATGTTTGGTGCCTTTCCTGTCAATGTTCATTTTCTTTTAACTGTGGTTATTTCCCCATCACTGACTTCCCCTCAAAAGGTAAATAAATAAAAAGCATACTTCATATTTACTCATATTTTAATTTGTAAAATGGGACTGGGTTGCTTGTAAAACAAAATCTAGTGTTTTCTATTTTTTTCTCAGCTTTTTGTCCAAAATTTAGCATAATGTAACTCAGTGTGGTTTTCACTTTGTCATTTCTGGGTCCAACCTCTATAACACAGCTAAGATGAGCTCACACCAATGTCTCTTTCAAGTACTACCTGCAATATATAAGAGATAGTTCAAGGATTAAGGGCCTAAGAAAGTAGAATGGTGAGACATACATGCCTGCATACCATAAAACTGTACTTGCTAAATTTATTTGATTGAGGTCCTCTGGGCATATATGGAAAGTTTTAGAGGCACTGCTTACACAGAAAGCAAAGTTTGGGACTTATGCCCTTATATTTGATTTTGGTCTCATCACAAATGTACCTGAAGACTATGGGTACAAAGAAAAAGTAAGAAGTGGTAGTTTTTAATTTGGAAATCACAGGCTCATGGAAAAATCTAAATTATTTCTTGAAAAACAAAATTAATGAATGATTAACTTTGAGACCCAGAGCAGCAGTTGTGTTTACCCACACTGCCCTGTGCCACCAAATTCCACTGACCAGGTGGGTACTCTCCCCTAAATCAGCCAGGTAATTACAACTGAAGATTGTACTTAGAAATAAACAAACTGAATCTAAGAGGAAATTATTTACCAGGCATTGACAAATTATTTGTAACAAAGCAAAGGCATTCAAGAATTTTATACTTGATGACAATACCAACCAGGAAATCAGAAAGAAAAAAGAAATTAATAAAGTCAGCTCTTGATAGCCAAAGATCGGGATTTGAATTAGAAAAAGCACTTAGGGAATTTTCTTTGTGTTTTTTTATGGTTTTGGGGGGGTGCTGTTTTATTTTTCTTCTATGAAACTGTCTAGATAAGAGCAAGATTGAACTCTAGTGGTGAAAAGCCCAAACTACAAGCTATTTAAAAATTCCTTTGCAGATGAAATAATAGCCCTGGAATGCTGTACCTAAATAACAAGGTTCAAGGGGCTGCATGGCCACGAGCAACAACAGCAGAATTGATCCTAAAAGAAGAGTCTGTTAGAAAGTACCCAGGTTTCCTCCCATATGGTGTGACTGTTATGGCTACAGCAAGGCAGTGCACTGTTCTAGGGCAAATGCCAAGGGATGGTATTTTTAGATTTCTCAAAAGCACCACTGAATATATATATATATATATATATATATATATATATATATATATATATATATATATATATGAATGAAACTACAAGGATAGCATTCATGAAATAATGTGCTGAAAATAAATTTTATTAAGAATTCCTTAAGTCAACCCTGACTATACCATGTTAACAAGGAACAGGACCAGCCGGCGTTTCATTCACTCCACAAACATGAATTAAGCCCTTTCTCTGGGGGATCCTCTGTTTTAGGACATAAAGAAGTACTAGTCAAGTATCTTCCTGGGTGGGAGATAATGGAAGTATAGAGAGCTCGCACAGCCACATTTGCCAGACTAAAACAACTCCAAAGAATGCTGCAAATAGCACCCACCCCATCCCTCAGAATTGTATACTGCAAAATCAATGCCCTTGCCTGGTTTTTGCACAATATCACACTGTGTCTGAGTACCTTGCTTTGACTTGAAGTGATGAATCTATGCAGATTTCATCCAGGAAGTAGATCTATGTTTATAAAATTTGTATATCATTCAGAGGCAAGGATATCGTTTGTTCTGGTTGGTTGGTCGGTTGCTTGTCATCCTTTAAAATTTGAGTGTGCTGGTCAACAACTCAGGCTTATTGCTGAGGTTGCCACAGGGCAAGATTTCCCAAAGCATATTTAGCAGAAAATGGTATTGGATGTGTATTAGTGAACCCAGCCAAAAAAAAAAAAAAAGGTGTTTTCTTATGTAACAAAATAAGATATCAGGGCAGGGGTGGGTCTAGCTTCAGTGATGACTGGATTTAGAGGTTTAAATGACAAATGGTTAGAATTTCTCCGTATTATTTTCAACTATTTGTTTTCTCCTCTCCTCTCCATCTCTCATGTAAGTCTCTCCCTTAATGTTGACTTCTCTCCTGCCATACATAGGCTTTCTCCAGGTGGCAAAGAGTGTAGAGCAGGCCACTTAAAAGTTATAGTCTTGGGGGTGGCCAGATGGCTCAATTGGTTAGAATGAGAGCTCTGAACAGTAGGGTTGCTAGTTCAATTCCCACATGGGCCAGTGAGCTACACCCTCCACAACTAGATTGAAGATAACCACCTGCTGCTGAGCTGCTGGAGGGGCGGCCGGATGGCTAAGTTGGTAAGAGCGCAAGCTCTCAACAAGGTTGCTGGTTCAATTCCCACATTAGATGGTGGGCTGCGCCCCCTGCAACTAAAGATTGAAAACAGTGACTGGACTTGGAGCTGAGTTGTGCACTCCACAACTATATTGAAGGACAACTACTTAGAGCTGATGAGCCCTGGAGAAACACACTGTTCCCCAATAAAAAAATTTTTTTTTTAAGTTATAGCCTTAAATCCATGGTCTAAGAGACAAGGAAAATCTGTCTCCCCATTTCAGCCTTTAATTCCAGGGGATGTCCTAATTGTCTTGGCTTGGTTCATGTGTCCACCATTTTGACAAATTGCAGTCACTATGATTGGGCCCAGCATCATTAATAAGCCTGTGCCAGGATACTCAGTGTTTGTATCAGAAGAATGTGGGATAGAAAGTTTCCATTTAGAAATAGCTGACAGTTTTATGGGAACTCCCTTGTAGGTAACTAACTGCTTTTCTCTTGCTGCTTTTAAGATTCTCTGTTGTCTTTAACCTTTGGAATTTTAATTTTGATGTGTCTTGGTGTTGGCTTCTTTGGGTTCATCTTATTGGGGGACTCTGCACTTCCTGGGCTTGTATGTCTATTTCCTTCACCAGGTTAGGAAAATTTTCAGTCATTATTTCCTCAAATAGCTTTTCAATTTATTGTTCTCTCCCTTCTCCTTCTGGCACCTCTATGAAGCAAATGTGGTAACCTTGATGGTGTTCCTCATTTTTTTGGAGTTTTTTTCTTTTTGCTCTTCTCATTGGGTGTTTTCTGGTACCCTATCTTCTAAATTGCTAATTCAATCCTCTGCTTCATCTAATCTACTGTTGATTCCCTCTAATGTATTCTTCATTTCAGTTATTGTAGTCTTCAGTTCTGACTGGTTCTTTTTTATGTTTTCTATCTCCATTTTTATGTTTCCTATGTCTTTGTTGAAGCTCCCCCTGAGATGACTGAGCATCCTTATAACCAGTATTTGGAACTCTGTGTCTGGTAGATTGTTTGTCTCCATTTTGTTTAGTTTGTTTTCTGGAGCTTTGTTTGGTTCTTTCATTTGGGACATGTTTCTTTGTCTCCCCATGTTGGCTGCCTCCTTTTGTTTGTTTCTATGTATTAAGTAGGGCTACTATGCCTCCCAGTCTTAGTAGAGTGGCCTTATGTAGTAGGTGTCCTGTGGGACTCAATAGTGCAGTCTCCCTGGTCATTAGATTCTGGTGCTCCAGGTGTGTCCCTTGTGTGGGTTATGTGTGACCTCCTGTTATAGTTGAGTTTGGTTGCTGTCTGTATGTCAATAGAAGGTATTAACCCTAAGGCTGATTAGTTCTGTGGACTAGGCATGACTACAGTGGTATAGGGGCTGACCCTACAGAGCAGGGTTCTCTTTAGTGGGGCTCTGGTACCTGCCCAGTCTTCCCTTTGGGTGTGTGGTCCTTGGAGTGGTTGGGTGATGCTCTGGCTTGGTCTGAAGCTGGCCACCTGGTGTGCCAGCCTTGGGTCCTCCTGGGAGGGAACCCACTGCAGGCCAAATTTAGTTGCAGCCTGTGCTCTGCCTAGGGAGAGCTGGTATGAGCCACTAAGCAATCTGAACATGGCCACTATGCTAAGAGGTGCCTTGAGGGACAAATCTGCAAGCTGAGGCTGTATTTCGCTAGTGCCGAACTTAGGGCTTATCAGCCAGAGGCTCAGGATCCGCCAAACCCAGATGCTGCTTGTTTGGGTTTTGTGAACATTTGAAAGGTTTTATGAAAGTCCACAGCATGAGCTAAGACAAGTTGTTTGTGTGGAAAAACTACTGGAAGTGACTTGGTTGAAAGTTGGGTAGACCAGGGTCTCTAGGAATTATTAGGGCAGAGCAGATGAAACATGATAGCCAATTTGACAGAGACTCAGATATGGCATCTGCCTGTGTCAGCATGTAGGGAGGAGGAGGGGTCAACAAAGAAACAATTGCTTCTGCCAGCTCCTCTCTCCAAGAGAAAGCTGCACCTCCAGTCCTAGCCCAGAAGCTAGACAATTCAGTTCCTTCCTATATGTCCAGCAACTTTCAAGCCACTGCCTCAGTGCTGGAACTCAGAGCAGGTGAGTCCATCAGTGGGTGAGTCCGTCAGTGAGTATGTCCATGCATGGGCCCTTTAAGAGGAGCACTTGGGATTGCAGCTTCCCTCCTTCTCACTCAGTCACAATCTCTGCTGGTTTTCACAACCAGAAGTTATAGAGACTTCTCTCCCCAGCACTGGAATCCTGGGCTAGGGAGCTTGGTATTGGGCTGGGACCCCTTGCTCCTTCGGGTGTTACCGCTACAGCCAAGATATCCCTCCCAATTTTGCATGGTCACACATGGGTGTGGGACCAGTCTGTTCCATACCTCTGCCCCTCCTACCAATCTCAAGGTAGTTTCTTCTGTATGTCCCTATTTGTAGGGTTTCTGTTCGGCTAGACTTCAGGGGATTCCCAGTGATGGTTGTTCCGTAGTTTAGTTGTAACTGATGTGGTACTGAGGGGAGGTGAGCACAGCACTCACCTACTCTGCCATCTTCACCTGGGTTAGATTGATTTTTGAATGTTGAATCAGCCTTGCATATCTGGAATAAATTCAACTTGATCATGTTGTACACTTTCTATACATATATATTTGCATGTATATGTATTTTTAAGTATGTATTTGATTTGCTAATATTTCATTGAGGATTTTTGCATCTGTGTTCATGAAAGATATTGCCCTGTAGCTTTTATTTCTTGGTTCAGGTCTTTATCTGGTCTTTGTATTAGGGTAATGCTAGATTCAGAATATTTCAGAAGTGTTCCCTCTGCTTCTTTTTTCTGGAAGAGATTGTGGATAATTAGTATGATTTTTACCTTAAATGTTTGACAGAAATTCACCAGTGAACTCATTTGGGTTTATCTTTCTCTTTTTAGAAGGCTATTGATTATTGATTCAAGTTAATTAATAGATATAGTGATTAGATATTTATCCATGTGCATTTTGGTAGTTTGCATATTTTGAGAAATTGGTCTGTTTCATCTAAATTAAATTTGTGGGCATAGAGCTATTCACAGCATGCCTTTATTATCTTGTAAATGTCCAAGGGGTCAATAGTGATGAACCTTTTCTTATCTCTGATGTTATTTGTCTTCTTCTTCTTTTTTTTTTTTCCTTGGTTAGCCTGGCTAGAGATTTGTCAATTTTATTGATTTTTTTCAAAGAACTAGCTTCTGATTTGATTTTCTCTACTGTTTTGTATTTTCACTTTCATTGACTTTGCTCTAATTTTTATTATTTCTTCTACTTTCTTTAGATTTAAACTGCTCTTCTTTTTCTAGTTTTCTATGGTAGAACTTTAGGTTATAAATGTCAGATTCTTCTTTTCTAATATATGTACTTAATGCTATAAATTTCCCTCTAAAAACTACTTTCACTGTATCTTACATGTTTTGATAAGTTGTATTTTCATTTTAATTCAGTTCCAAATACTTTCAAATTTTTCTTCTTTGACCTATGGTTGATTTAAAAGTGTGTTATTTAATTTTCAGATATTTGGGTTTTGTTTTTGTTTTTTCAGATATCTTCCTGTTACTGATTTCTAGTTTATTTCCATTGTTGTCTGAAGACATATTTCATATAAATTTTATTGTTTTAAAGTTGTGAAGGTGTGTTTTATGCCCCAGAATGTGGTTTATCTTGGTGAATGTTCCATGTGAGCTTGAGAAGGATGTATATTCTGCTGTTGTTGAATGGATTATTCTGTAAATATCAATTAGAGCAAGTTGTTGCTTGGTTAATTGTAGGTGCTGTTCAGATTGTCTATATAGTCATGATTTTCTGCCTGCTTGGTCTATCACTTACTGTCAGAGGGATTTTGAAGTCTCCAAACATAATGGTGGATTGGTCTGTTTTTCTTTAGAATTCTGGTAGTTTTTGCCACATATGCTTTGATGCTTTCTTTGAAAATGCATATACATTTAAGATCGTCATGACTTCTTAGAGAATTGTCCTTTTTAAAATTATGTAATACCCCTATTTATCCCTGATAATCATTCTTGTCCTTAAGTCTGCCTTGTCTGAAATTAATTTAGCCACTTCAGCTTTCTTTTGATTAGTATTAGTTTAATATAACTTTCTCCAGCCCTTTTCTTTTAACCTGAGTTTTTATACATAAAATGGTTTTCTTATGACACATATAGTTGGAATGTGTGTTTATATCCACTGGGATATCTCTGCAATTTTCCCCCCAATTATATTGAGAAATAATTGACATAAATCACTGTGTAAGTTTAAGGTGTGCAGCATGATGGCTTGATTTGCATATATTGTGAAAGAGTCCCACAATAGTTTTAGTTAACATCCATCATTTCATATAGAGACAATAAAAAGAAAAGAAAAAAAAATGAATGACAGCAATGTCATGATTGAGTGGCTTAAAAACTAGAAATTTATTTTCTCATAATTCTGGAAATGAGAAGTCTAAGGAGAAGGTTCTGGCCAATTTGGTTTCTAATGAGGACTCTGTTCCTTGTTTGCAGATGGCCACTTTTTCTCTATGTCCTCACATGGCTTTTCCTTGGTACATACCCATGGAGACAGAGAGATCGAGACAGAGAGAGAGAAAGAGAGAGAGAGACAGAGAGAGAGAGAGAGAGAGAGAGAATCAGCAATCTAGTGTCTCTTATTATAGGACACTAATACTACTGGATCAGGGCCTCATCTTTAAGACTTCATTTAACCTAATCACTTCCTTAGAGGCCCTATCTCCAACTCTCCCTGGGGTTAGGTCTATAACGTAAGAATTTTGAGAAAACAAAAACATTCAGTCCAAAACAAATACATTAAGTATTTCACTCCACTCTCTCGTTGTTTGTATGGTTTCTGATAAGAAATCTACTGTCATTCTTATCCTTTTTCCTCTATAGGCAAGTATCCCCCCACCCCCCAGCTTCTTTCAAGATTTTCATTTTGTCTTTAACTTTCTGCAGTTTAAATATGCCATGCCTAATTTTTTTTTTTTTTTTTGGGGGGGTGTCTGTTTGCTCATTTCTGTTACTCTTTATACTGCTTTGTGTCCTCTGAGCTTCCTGGATCTATGATTTTGTGTCTGTCATTAATTTTGAAAAGTTCTCCACCATTGTTACTTCAAATATTTCTTCTTGTCCATCATCTCTTTTCTGTCTGGCATTACAAATGTGCATATGTTACACCTTTGCAATTGTCCTATACTTGTTAGATGCTCTCTCTCTCTCTCTCTCTCTCTCTCTCTCTCTCTCTCTCTCTCCCCTTCCCTCCCTCCCTCCCTCTCTATTTTTTGTTTGGGAAATTTCTCTTGACCTATCTTCAATGTCACTCACTCTTTTGTCACCCCACAGAAGGCATTCTTTTGTTTCTGTTATACTACTTTAGATTTAGCATTTCCTTTTGGTTATTTCTTAGAGTTTTCATCTCTCATCTTATATTACCCATGTGCTTTTGCACGTTGTCTACTTTTCCATTAAAGCCCTTAACATATTAATTATAGTTTACATTGATGTTTGATAACTCCAACATCGATGTCATATTGAGTCTGGTTTTGAAACTTCCTTTGTCTCTTCAGACTTCTGAGGTTTGTTTTGTACTTGTTCTGAGTTTTGGAAGGCCCTGTAATTTTTTGTTGTAAGCTGGACATGTTGTATTGGATAATAAGAACTGACATAAATAGGTCTTTAGTGTGTGAGTATTAGTGTTAATCTGGCCAGGAATTACTGTGTTTAAGGTTCATTGTACCTATAGATGCCAGAGGCTTAAAATTCTTCTAGTGTTTTGGTTTGAGTCTCTCCTCATGACTCTGGGCTTCCCTAAGTACTATTACTCAGAGAGAGTCTATCTCACAACTCTTTCAACTGTAATCCACTGTTATTATACCAGAGCTCTGTTAGTGTGGTAGCATGGTTTGGGGGAGGGGAGTATTTTATAACCTTCCAATTAAACCTCAGTATTTTAGTGGTCCTATGACTTGGCCTGTGACTGTCAATAATGTTTCTCCCATGGTATAGCTTTTTGTCCCCTGCCTCCTACTCTCTTCCCTGGCTGAAATGCTTCCAATCTATTTCCTCGAAGCCTGACATCTGTTGAAAATGTGTTTTCCCTTAACTGAGACAGAAAGGCTAGAGGGGTCTCAGAGAAATGTCCTTATCCCAACTGAGATAAGTGTCTAGCAAAGTCTTTTCCCTGTACCACTTTTTTTTTTAATGTGGAAGTCTCTGGCCATATGTCACAATGATTATTCTGCCTCTACCCATTCCAGAGTCACAAGAATATCTTTCTTGGATTTTCACTGTGAGAACTTGGCAGATTCCTAGATGTAAAAGCCACAAAAGTGTTTGGGTACCCATAAGATTGGTGCCCAGGAGTTTTTCACTCTCACACTCATCTACACTAATTCTTTAACAATTCATCAGACCTTTTGTTTAAATGTTCTTCCCAGTTTATGGCTCCAGCAGTTTCTACTCCAGATAAGCAGATCTCGGCTGTGTCCCTCTATAGGGGGGACTGTCTCGGCTATCTCTCCTTATTTTGGAGTGATAGTTTGCCTTGCAACTTCGGAACTCTGAAGGGTCCAACAAAAGTCATTGATTTTCAGTTTGTACATATTTTTCTTGTAATAACAAGTCTCAACATCCACATTCTTTACATGTCTAAGCTGAAACAAGAAGTGATGAGGTAGACTTAACTGAAATCCCCATAGCTATTACAGAGCTGGAGTGCGTTTCATAGTATAGAAGAGACACCCCAGGATACTCATCTCTCCTGTGGCCTCTCTCCAGTTTGAAATAAACAACTGGAAGCTGAAACAAAGAGCTGTTTCATCCATTCTTTTGGGCTCCTGTTAACAATCAGCTACTCAGGAAAGGGACCTGATTACCTTTCCTTTCCACCATTAAGGTTGTAACCCTGAGGTTACACAGATGGTTGTTTATCTGAGTCCCCAACAAATGGCTTCTGTGACTCATTTTTTTTGTACTCTTTACTTTCCTATAGAGAAGATTGAGTGAATTTATGTTTAGATAATGTTCTGAGACTCTCCTGTTGTTTAACAAGGTGGTTAGCCCCAAGCAGTATTCCCTTTCCCTCTAAATGGATTCTGGAGGAACCTTGGCCTTGACTCCAACAGTGACAGACACCACATTCAAAACTGTTGTAAATCTTCCTGGTCCTCGGAGGCTGTTTCTATGGAGTAATGACACATTTTGGGACCTGCTTCACATTAGCTTGTTCTTCACATATTCAAAAGTGACAAGGTCATTACCACAGAAGACGGAATCCCATGCTGTGAAAAGCAGTCTCTACAGAACACAGACACGAGCGGCTCCAATGTGTGTATAGCTGAGGAGGGGCATCTGTTCCCTGCAAAAAACCACAGGGATCACATCACAGAGCACAGACATAAAACTCAGACTCACTGATTCTATATAAAGTGGAAAGAAAGTCATGGGGAAAAAATAGGATCCATCACTTCTGCTGCACTTTAAGTTGTCTGGGTGGTTTATGATCATTCGTTAGTTATTCTTCACAGTACACTTGTGAGAAAAAGTAATGGGCTCAGTAAGAGGGAGGGGTGTAAGCCTTGAATCAGGTATTGGAGGCTTCCTGCACCTTTCCCATCCTGCCCTTCAAGAATCCCTGCATGGGTGTGACCAGATGATGGCAGAGCTTGAACTAAAAGAAAAGTTAGGAATTTTCTACTCACAGCCTGCATCTAGTGATAGGAATTCTCCTTCAAAGAAATAAACACATCTGACTATGGCCCGTTTGAAATGAGGATTGTTTTGTTGAGGCCTCCAACAGTTATAATTCTAGATTTGGGGACTAAAATTTCTTTTCAGGGCTGTTTTGCTCCTGGGTTGTTTACAGTGGTTTGCAGTGATAAAACTTGCTCTGTGGATGCAATTTTTAAAAAAATAAAAATTTGGGTGATCACTACCTAAATTATGTAAATGTCTAACAACTGTGCTGTACACCTGAAATTAATATAAAACAATATTCAATGTCTACTGTAACTGTAAAATAAAGAAATAAAATAAAAATTTGTCAAGGTATGGAAGAGGCAAGCATTGGACATTTACTTGGCTAATGAGAACATTGATCATTTATCGGAAGTTTTTGCCTAAGTTGTTTTAGAAAATTGCTTACTATTCCTATTACTCTTCCTGGTAAAACACTATTCAGATGTCTGTGGAGAAGACACCCATGCTGTGTGATTGTCTGTGAGGTGCAAAGTGTGCTCTGTTCTGGAGGCCAACTTCAGAGGTAGCGATTCCAGGGAACTATGCTGCCTGTTTCCAAATTAGGTCAGATCTGAAGATCCAGTAAATAACAGCTTCTTGGAAGAAGGCCAGAGGCAGAGCAAACTCTATGAGCTCTGGATTGAATCAAGGGCTTTATGAGTACTTTGGAATCTTTTTTTAGGAGAGGAGAGGCCTGACCATCCAAGGAATAGCCTCCCCCCAATTTGGGGTATATTCTGACTCAAAGGCAAATTAACTCCTGCTAACTGTGGGCCTTAGAAATTTCCTCTTAACACCTTAGCAAGTCAGTCAATGCTCCCTGAGCAGGACGCAGCCCAAGGGAGGGGAGGCCTGTGCTTTGGGTGGAGCAGTATAATTGGTCAAAGTACCAAGTCAGTTCCTTGTTTTACCAAGTATTTCTTCTGTGTGGTGGAGTAAGTTATTTATTGTTTCTAAATCTCTGTTGCCTGATACTTTAATTGGCTCGTTAATATCTATATCCTTGATGTTGTTTTAAAGGAAATCACATTCGTACCAAAAGTGTTCTATATTAATGCTATACCCATTAAAAAAAGATCCTCAAGTTAAAAAAAAAAATTGTTGGCTAAAGACCACATATTAAACATACGCATAGCTTTGGAATTCAGCTCTTTTGTAAAAATTGATCTATTTTTATACCTGTGTACTTCTTTGACCTTATATGAAGTCTTCAGCATAAGGGCCACTCAAAGGTATTTACCATGCCAATCTAATATGGAAATAAAGTTCTCTCACAATGGGAATTAATTTGAATGACAAAACAATGAGTATACTAGAAGATACATATGCTCTGTTGAGATTTTGAAAATATTGTTTCAATGATTTGAAAAGAAAAGAATGTTTTGGAAGTTATTCCTAATTGGACAGACATTCTTCGTCTAATTTAGTTTGTAGCTGAATAATTTTAAATCACTCTGAATGTTTCTTCAAATTGAGAAAGTTTCTGTTTTGTTGCTGAGATACAGATGTCTGCACGAAGCTATGTGCTAAATAAACTTGGTCCTCTCTGGAAGGAGTCACCTGGGGTTGTTGAAATTCAAAATATATTTCTGGACACTTTCTAATATGAGGATATCTAAATTTTAAGTTTAAAGTTAACTATTTTCTGACGCAATCCCCATATAAACATATTGGTTAGTACATTGACATCAGGCATCCGAATTACAAATTAGTTCTTTCAAATCATTTATTCCTCCATGAAGTCAAGATCATTACAACAAGAAATTAAGAGTTCATTGAGCTGTTTTCCCAATCCATTACTCTTTGGAGCTTTGAGGACTCACTGCCAGACTCCTGCCTTGGCTTCTGGTTCTCAGTGGGACCAAGATCCCATTTGGTTGATAAGTAAAATATTGCTTCTCAGACACAAGGTGCAAAGTCTCCTTTGGATGCTGAAAATGATGAAAAACTTACTCTATTCCTTAAAACACAAGAATGTATTAAACAGAAAAGGATGCAATGCAATAAGGCTCAAAACCAGAGCACGACTCATATGTCCTACTGGTCCCTTCTTCACTGTCCCTTGACTGAACTTGTCCACAGGATGGCCCAGGATTTAAGGTATCTGTTTCTGGAAGCATGGTGGAGGCAAAGATCTATTATGCAGGCGGACTTCCGTTTTTATGGTTCATCTGCACAAAAGGATTTTGAAATCCTTTGTTTACTAGAATCTTAAATAGCATCGGAAACATGGAAAACTCTATTATTTGTTACTGGTTATTGGCGGGTATCACAAATAAGAAAGAGTGACAGGTATATGGAGAAAGTAGGTGTACCAAAACATGAGCCCTGGTTTCCCCATATGCATTTCAAAAATTGTCATGTCTGATGTATCCCATTATGTAGAAAAGGTTAGGAAGGGTTGCTCTCGATCCATGGTTCTCAACATTTAGCATTCATCAAAATCACTTGGAGGGCTTGATGCAATCCAGATTTCTGCTGCTCCCCTAGAGTTTCAGATTCAGTAACTCTGGGGCCTGAGAATTTACATTTCTAGTAAGTGTCCAAATGATGTTATTGCAGCTGGTCTAGGCAACAAACTTTGAGAACCACAGCTCTAGGTGTTCTTAAAAATAAACAAAAAATCTGGTGGGATGGAGGAAGCAGACAAGAGGGTCCAAGAAAGCTAAACTTTGTATTGTATTGCTAGCTGGATATTAAATGAGAGGTTACTCTTAAATGATTTCTTCAAACCTTCAATTCTGTGAATTGTATGCAGTTTGTATTCTTTCCAATTGCTATATCTCTCCAGTCACTTTTTTCCTGTCCTACATCTTAGAATTCTATTTTCCATCCTTAAGGATACAGGACTTGTCCTGACTCAGTTCCATACTACACTATTCATTTTTCATACTGAATAATCTTAAACTCAAATCTTTCTCAGGACACAAGAATTTCAGTGCTGTAACCAGGAAAGTTGTGGTCAAGCCAGGATGAGCTGATCACTTTACTGAGCAGTCTGGCCAAATTTTGGCCACCTCTAAACTTAATGAGCATGTGTCTTTGTCAACTACTGTCATGCACAATATTCTCTTTATTCTCAAGATACAACTGAATAAATAATGTCCTTTTTCTAGCATATCTTACCTTTGTATTGTCATCATGTTTAAAAAAAAATTTATTTACTGCTACTGCCCTTACCAGATCATAGGAGCCATTTAAGAAGGAAAATGGTTTTTATGCTGCAGACCTTCTGTGTATCTGGTGGGGGGAAAAAAGAAGATCTTGACTTTATACATTTTTTGAAAGATAAATTTGAAACACTAAATTAACCCTGACCTAGAGACAAAATTTGCTCTTAAAACTCACATGTTTGGGTGTAAACAAAATCATTTATTTCTGAAAGCTTTCCATCACATATCTCTTTTGGGATATTAATTCCATGAACTTTTCTAAAATAGTATGACTATCCAGCAGCAGGAAAAGTGTAACAAATTAATCATAGATGTATGTTAAATTACTTTCATTACCATCCCTGGATTAGGGAGAGGCTCACATGACTGGAATGACTGATCGAAGAGTCTTTAGATCCATCCCCATGGCAATAGCTCCTTTTGTTCTGCTTGAAATGCTGCTAAGGGAAGAAACCAAGCTCTGCTTGAAAGGGCTGTTTTCAGATTCCTGAGGAAGTAATATGGCTGGTCCAATGTGAGGTGTTCAAGTATAAATGTATGTGGAACTTTCATCCCTTATGGGTTCCCCTAGCCTGGGGTTTCAGAGGTCACAGAAATACCAAGACTTTTGCCAACCCCTCAGTTTTCAGTTCTCACTGCCCCTTTTGAAGTCTCAGTTTGTGGAAGGCCTGGGGATTTCTCCTGTGTATTCACAAACGGCTACCTCAGTTCTTCTCCCAAGCTCTCCTTGTCATTGCCAGTTTCTGGTAGCTGGTCTGGGACATGAAGATTTGTGTTACTTTCTAACCATTGTGCTAAGACTGGAATTCATGGGAGATATGGAGTCTAACTTAGCCCCTACATGTGGGACCTCAAGCAACTTGATATAATTAAGTTTCAGTTTTGAGAGACTGAATAAGCAAACAGAACAGGGCCAGACCATATATAAAAATAAAATTCTGATCCACAATCTGCAGCAAGCAATCCAGAAAGCCAAACCACAGACACAGTCAGTACTAACTGGTAGCCCCTCTAATATTTGCCCCACTTCCCACTTAGGACCAAAAAAAGAGAAAGCCAAATATGCCGCTGAACCAATCACCAAGGATTCTGGCTTCTAGGTAGCCGATCTTCAGCTTCTCTCTGCCAACAGCCTCCAATTTGGGCACACCTGCAGTCTTCCCTTTTTCTCACTCCCTCAGAGCCTTTGAGTCTCTACCAAATGCAAGTGATCTGCCTGTGGGCATATGCAGGCTGCTCATGAGGATGGTTGGAAATACCTGAAAGTTTATGTCCCTAGTATGATCCTGAGCAATGACAGAGAAGTACTGATGGATAAATGGGTTTATACTCCAGCTTCCTTGTTCTTAAGTAGGACATTTCTGAGGCGTGTTCCAAAGTGTCTGTCATGCAGGATGTTATGCGGGTTCTCTAGTCCCGCTCCCCGCACAAGAACGCAGGATATGGTGAGGCCAAAAAGGAACACCCACGGAGCCATAGATAGGGGAGTCATACCACTATATTCTCGCTGGTGGCTGGGTTGGAGACACAGGAAGCAGGAGCCACATGATCCGCAACCTGCCATCCGCTTCTCTGTCAACCAACCTCACTTGCTAACTGCACTCCGTGCCTCTCTGCAATCCGCAATCCGCAATCCACACACCACCACACTACGCCACTACACCACCTTTTGCTATCTTAGCCACGGCAGTTATATCAGTGGCTAATGGCTAACCGGTAACAGCCGATGGCCAACTAGTCACAACTGATGGCCATCTACTACCTGAGCCAGCACTTTTCTACATGAGGCTGAGAGCCTGGAAACTGCTCTCTGGGGCTCCATCCCCAGTGTCTTTTAAAGGGTCTCTAGCAAGAATGAGCTCTGGTTGCTCTCTGAAGTAGTTTTATCATTGGCAGTCCTCCTTTCCCTCTTATTCCTCATGCCACCACCATGTCTCCTGCGAATGCCTCCCAACTAAGTTACTTGCACCCAAATCCTTTGCTCAGGGTTTGTTGTAGGAGGAGCCCAAACCAAGACAGAGAGAAAGCCTGGTTTTAGAAATAATTCAGCACCCCAACTCCACTAATAAAAGCATCCATTATCTATAACGATTTGAATGAAATGCAAACATTATACTCAAATAGGAAAATGACAGATGTTGCAGAGAATACGACTTATCAGAAAGATTTTTTTAAATAAATCATTTTTCATCAAGTTACATAGCCATCCTCATGAGGACCTTGGAGCCAGACTTGTAAGTCTGTGTGTGTGTGTGTGTGTGTGTGTATGTGTGTCCAAATCCTTTAATCCTACATAAATATTCAGAATATTCAGATTCCAGGTTTGGATAAATTTAATTAACCTTTGATGATTGCATATTTTGTTAACATTTTGAAAGTAAATACTATAAAATAAGAAAAACTAAATTCAAAATTTCAAAAGCAATATAAAATATCTTGTGAATACTTTAATATACCAGGCTTCAGAAATAGATATAACCCTAATATTTTAAAGGCATGAAGTAGAAAGCAGAGATAAAAGGTATTTAATTACTGAAATGAAACAATTACATTGTCAGAAGTATATCTTTAAACAAAATATTGATACTGGTGAGTAGTATGAAAGTATATGTATGAGGTCGGACAAGGAAGTTCGCGAACTCATCCTAGAGAAATTGCTACCTACCTCATTGCTGAATACCACTACGGTCACCTGTGAAGTACTCCCCTTGGGAAGCTATGCACTGACGCCAGCACCTAGTCCACCCTTCAAAGCAATGTTTGGACTCTTTTTCTGGAATGGCCATCAGAGCTGTCAACGTATTACCCTTGATGTCCTGAATGTCATCAGAATGTCTTCCTTTCAGTATTTCTTTTATCTTTGGGTAAAGAAAGAAGTCATTGGGGGCCAGATCAGGGGAGTAGGGAGGGTGTTCCAATACAGCTATTTGTTTACTGGCTAAAAACTCCCTCACAGACAGTGCTGTGTGAGCTGGTGCATTGTCGTGATTCAAGAGCCATGAATTGTTGGTGAAAAGTTCAGGTGGTCTAACTTTTTCATGCAGCCTTTTCAGCACTTCCAAATAGTAAACTTAGTTAACTGTTTGTCCAATTAGTACAAATTCACAATGAATAATCCCTCTGATAGCAAAAGAAATTAGCAACATCGTTGCAACAAGTTTGCAAACTTAACTGTCAGACCTCACATGCAGGTGTGTTTGTGTGTGTATCCTACTTACAAAGTGTACCTACCCATTTTAGAAAGCATATAAAAATAAAAAGAGGAAAGACCAGTGATCCCACAAATGAACTCTTCAGAAGTAGTTAGTATTAATATTTTAACATATTTAGTCCAAATTTATTATATTTTAAATAAAACGTGTATAAATACACATATATGAACATATTTGGATCAAAATTTATTAACTATTAGATATCCTGAGTTTTTCACACATTATACTACAAGTTTTTTCCATGTCATAAAACAGTTATTGACAACAGTCTATAGTTGACTTCTTAATATTTCATTGTATTTATATCCCACAATTTAACCTTCTATCATTGGACATTTATGGGGTTTGTAAATATTTTCTATTATAAATAATGCTGCAGTTAACATCTTTATTTTCTTTTTTATCTCTTGATTGGCTCCTTATGATACATTGCCATAAGTGGAATTTTCTGAGACATGATTATGAATACTTTAAAACTCTTTTTAAAATGTATTTACTTTATTAGTTTCAGGTGTACATAACAGCATAGTGATTAGACATTTATATACCTCACAAAGTGATATACCCAGTAAGTCTATTACCCTTCTGACACTGTACAGATTTATTACTATGTTATTGACTATATTCCCTATGCTGTACTTTATAACTTGTGACCATCTTTTTAAATTATAGTTCTCATTCAATATTATTTTATATTAGTTTCTGGTGTACAGCATAGTGGTTCAATATTTATAATTTATGAAGTGATCCCCCGATAAGTCTAGTATCCATCTGACACTATAAACAGTTTTACAATATTATTAACTGTATTCTCCATACTGCACTTTACATCCCCATGACTATTTTGTAACTACTATTTACTTCCTAACCGCTTTTCTTTTCTCACCCAGCCCCTCAAACCCTCTCCCATCTGGTAACCATCAGTTTGTTCTCTGTATCTATGAGTCTGTTTCTATTTTGTTTGTTCATTTATTTTGTTCTTTAGAGTCCACATATAAGTGAGATTATATAGTATTTGTCTTTCTCAGACTTATTTCACTTAGCATAATACATTCTAGGTCACTCATGTTGTTGCAAATTGTAAGATTTCTTTCTTTTTATGGCAGAGTATTATTACGTTGTGTATATGTACCACAATTTATTTATCCAATCATCTATTGATGGATGTTTTGGTTGTTTCCGTATCTTGTCTATTGTAAATAGTGCTGCAGTGAACACAGGGGTGCATATATCTTTTTGAATTATGTTTTAGATTTCTTTGGATAAATACCCAGGAGTGGAATTGCTGGGTCATAGGTTGTTCTAGTTTTAATTTTTTAAGGAACCTCCACACTGTTTTCCATAGTGGCTGCACCAATCTGCAATCCCACCAACAGTGCACAAGTGTTCCCATTTCTCCACATCCTCACTGATACTTGATGGTTGTTGATTTATTGATGATGGCCACTCTGAGAGGTATGAGATGATATCCCATTGTGTTTTTTACTTGCATTTCTTTGATTATTAATGACACTGAGCATGTTTTCTCATGTCTATTGGCCATCTGTGTGTCCTTTTTGGAGAAATGTTTATTCAGGCCATCTCCCCGCTTTTTAATTGGATTGTTTGTTTTTTTGGTGTTGAGTTGTATGAGTACTTTGTGAATTTTGGATACTAACCCCTTATCAAATGTATCATTGGGGAATAGTTTCTCCCATTCAGTAGATTGTCTTTTCATTTTGTTGATGGTTTACTTTGCTGTGCAAAATCTCTTTAGTTTGATGTAGTCCTATCTGTTTATTTTTTCTTTTGTTTCACTTGCTCGAGGAGATATATTAGTAAAAATATTACTAAGAGTAGTATTTGTCAGAAAGTTTACTGCCTATGTTTCCTTCTAGGAGTTTTATGCTTTTGGGTCTTACATTTAAATCTTTAATACATTTTGAGTTCATTCTTGTATATGGAGTACAAAAGTGGTCCAGTTTCATTTTTTGCATGTAACTGTCCAGATTTCCCAATGCCATTTATTGAGTACACTCTCTTTCTTACAATGTATATTCTTGCTTCCTTTGTCACAGATTAAATGATCATATTGGCATGGATATATTTCTGGGATCTCTATTTTATTCCATTGACCTATGTGTCTGTTTTTAAGCCAATACTATACTGTTTTAATTACTATGGCATTGTACTATAGTTTAATATCAAGTAGCATGATATTTCCAGCTTTGTTCTTCTTAAGACTGCCAAGGATATTCAGGGTCTTTTATAATTCCATATAAATTATCGGATTATTTGTCCTAGTTCTGTGAAAAATGACATTATTGTCTTGATGGGATTGCACTGAATCTATAGATTTCTTTGGGTCGTATGGATATTTTAACTACCTTAACTCTTCCTATCCATTAGCATGGTATATGCTTCCATTTATTTGTATCTTCTTTAATTTATCTCTTCATTATCTTGTAAATTTCTGAGTATAGGTCTTTTACTTTCTTGGTTAAATTTGTTCCTAGGGGTATTTTTATTTTTTAATGCAATTGTGAATGAAATTATTTCATTAATTTCACTTTCTTATAGTTTGTTATTGGTGTATAAAAATGCAACTGATTTCTGAATATTAATTTTGTATCCTGATATTTTACTAAATTCATTTATCAGCTCTAATAGTTTTTTGGTGGAATTTTTAGGGTTCTCCATATAGAATATCATGTCATCTGCAAATAATGACAATTTTACTTCTTCCTTTCCAATTTGGAAGACTTTTTATTTCTTTTTCTTCTCTTATTGCTGTGGCTAAGACTTCCAGTGCTGTGTTGAATAAAAGTGGCACAAGTGGACATCCTTGTGTTGTTTCTGATCATAAGGAGAATGCTTTTAGCTTTTCACTGTTGAGTATAATGTTAGCTGTGGATTTGTTATATATGGCCTTGATTATGTTCCCTCTATTCTCACTTTGCTGAGAGGATTTTTTGTTTTTGTTTGTTTTTAATCATAAATGAATGCTGGATTTTGTCAAACATTTTTTTCTGCATCTATTGATACAATCATATGATTTTTATTTTTTGTCCTTTATGTTGTGTATCATGCTAATTGCTTTGCAGATATTGATTCAACCTTGCACATCAGAAATAAATCCCACTTGATCATGTACAATCTTTTCAGTGTATTGGTGAATTTGATTTGCTAGTATTTTGTTGAGTCTAAGTTCATCTGGGATATCAGCCTATAGATTTCTTTTTTTGTAATGTCTTTGTCTGTTTTGGGAATCAGGGTAATGGTTGTTTCATAGAATGAGCTTGGTAGCTTTCCCTCCTCTTGAATTTTTTGGAATAGTTTTAGGAAAATACATGTCAATTCTTCTTTGAGTGATTGGTAAAATTCACCTGTGAAGCCATCTGGTTTAGGACTTTTGTTTTGTTAGGAGTTTGTTGATTACTGATTTGATTTCATTAGCAGTGATCAGTCAGTTCAGAATTTTTTTTGTTTGTTTCTTCCTGATTCAGCTTTGGAAGATCTTATGCTTCTAGGAATTTATCCATTTCTTCTGGGTTGTCCAATTTGTTGGCATATAGTTGCTTGTAGTATTTTCTTAATTTTTTTTTTTTTTTTTGTATTTCTGTGGTGTCAGTTGTCACTCTCTTTCGTTTCTGATTTTATTTATTTGAGTCCTCTCTTTTTCTTGATGGGCCTTGTTAGAGGTTTATCAATTTTGTTTATCTTTTCAAAGAATCAGCTCTCGCTTTCATTGATCTTTGTATTTTTATTTCTTTAGCCTCTATTTGATTTATTTTTGCTACAATCTTTATTATTTCCTTCCTTCTACTCACTTTGGGCTTTGTTTGCTGATGAACACTTTAAAAATCTTGACATACATTATAAAATTTTTCATTTATATAACTTATGTATTCTTGTCAGCAATGTATAACAGCTACTATTTAATCATATCCTTAAATTTGTGTATTAATTTTTTATAATTTTTATCACTTTGACACATGAAAACAGAGTAGATATATCTGTTTATTAGTGAATATTTGTTTATGTCATTTGCCCCTTTTCCTTTAGAGTTTTAACAATTCTGTATTTTCTCACATTATTAATCCTTTGTCTTCATTTAGCAAGTATTTATTGAGCACCTACTTTCTGGTAAACTTTCTGGTAGGCAAAGGAAACATGATATTGGACAAAACATAGTTTCTTATTTTCTCAAAAAGTGTATAATCATGGAAGACAGTTGAGCAAGTGGGTTTTAGGAAAATTACAAGGTGCTGTGGAAACCTGAGATCAGCATTGTACAGAAGAGTTCATACAGCAGGCCTGAGATTGCTTATACTTTGAAAGGCCTAATTATAAGGTTGACCCTTGTATTTCACAAGGGTTTAACAATTTCCTGATAAGAAAGGCTCATTATGCCTAAACTATTCATACAAATAATGTGGTTTTATGCTGAACATTTTTTTTTCTTCTGAGTCTAGAATCTTGGTACATGCCAGGCAAACACTGCCTGTGTGACCATCCCCCAATAAAAACTCTGGGCACTTAGTCTTTAACAAGCTTCCCTGGTAGATAACATTTCAAGTATTGTAACAACTTGTTAGTGGGAGAATTAAGCGTATACTGTTTGACTCTAACTAAGAGAAGACCTTCGGAAGCTTACGCCTGGTTTCCTTCAGACTTCACCCCATGTACATTTTCCTTCATTGATTTTGATCTCTCTTTTTGCTGTAACAAATTGTAGCTGTAAGTATGACATATGATGAACTCTATGATTTCTCCTAGCAAATCATAGCATTTTATGGTGGTCTTGGAGAACACGGACACAGGTAGCTCACCCAGTCTTACTACATTTCTGTGGGGGCATGTGAGGACATACGAGGAACTAAAAGCATCAATTAGAATGAGAAAATTAACCCTAGACCAAACACTGTTCTAGTCCTTCCTACAAAACCTAAAAAGCAAGACCTGAAAGAATCATACTGTTTCAAAGCAATTTAACCATGTTTTAAAACAAAGCCAAATAATATTAGAGGGAAAAAAGATCCAATGTCTAACAAGCTAAAATCTACAATGTCTGTCATCCAATCAAAAATTATCAAGCTTGCAAAAAAGCAGAAAAATGTAACACATAATAAAGAGAAAACTCAATCAAAACTCATCTAGAAATGACACAAATGTTAGACTAACTAGATAAGAACACAAAATTGTTGTTTAACTATTCCATATATTGAAGACACTAAAAGAAAGATTGAGTATGTTAAGTAGGAACTCATGAAAAAAACACAAATCAAACTTCTACAGATGAAAACTATAATGGCTAAGATTTTTAAAAAATACACTGAATAGGAAAATAATTATAGATTAGGGACAAAAGGAAAGATCAGTGAACTTGCAGATGTGACAATAAAAATTATCTAAAATAAATCACAGAGAGATAAACAGCCATAAAAATTGAAAGGGGTATCAGTGGACCATGAGAAACTTCAAGCAGTCAAATATTTTTAAATAGAGTCCCAAAAAGGAGAGATTAGAAAGGAGAAAATAGAAAAAAAATTGAAAAATTTTGAAAATGAGTAAAATGGCACAATAGAGAAGTATGCAGGAGATAACTACTTATGAGGCAAATTTTGGCCAGTGAAATACAGGAGATGAGCAGGAACCATTAGAAACTTCTCTTTTCATTCCTCATTCCATTGGGCTATTCTAGAATACCTGTATTCCATACACCCTTTCAAGAGATACCCACTTGGGTAAGTGACTGGCTGTGTCTCTTTCCATGTGAAGAAGTGGACAGTTGAGGGATGCATCACCTTGTATTTTCTTTTCACCCTCCCCTAACTCACATCTTTTTTCCTCATTCCCTTTTCCCTGGGACTGCAGGTCTCTGTAAAGTATTAGCATTTAAGTATTGCCTCAGGCTTTGGTTTTAAGAGAACTCCAACTAAGTGCAATATAGGAATGGAAAGTATCACATGGGATAAGATGACAATGAGATGGAGGACTGAAATCTAGACAGGAGTGGAGAATATTTAATGTGAATGCTATGGAAAATGGGCATGAACTGACTAAGAAAAAAAAATAGAATTTTGGAGAAAATGCACAAGTTGTTTGAGGTCAGTGACCACAAACATACATTGACCCAAGTTTGCACCATTGTATCCAGCACTTATCAATAATCTGAGTATGGAGAAAGTGGACACTGGCACTCGCCCAAATGTGGATGGAGTTTTGGTCAGTCAAGTGTAATAGAAGGACAAGAGGTCAAAGGGGTTAAGGATATATGCAAGATAATAATTGAAGAGCAACAAATTCTAAGCCAGACAGTGAATAGTGAAAGAAATTAAGAAGGAGGTTGCAAGGGGAACCAGAAAGAATTGTTCAATGTGGAAAAAAGAACTGAATTCTTGGGAAGAATGGAGAGAATTAGAAGAAAAGGAGAGAATTAGAAGAAAAGGAGGCTGTGATCTGAGAGTAGAATGTCCGATTTTATAGTGTCAGAGTAAGAAATGTCACTAACAAGTGTAAAAGTGTGGTTATAAATGGGACTGAAGCAATGTAAAGCCAATAACTCCAAGATTTAGTGGAGTTCTAAGACAAAACTAGTAAAGCAAAAATTTAAAAACTAGAACCAAATCATTAGAACATTTTATTGATCTTACCATCTCTTTTCATACTCTTTAACTAGGCTGCTACTTTAAGGACTAAATATTGACTGCTTTTCTTCATTGTATTACATATGCTTATTTGAGTTCAGAAGAACAAAAGTATATTTAAGTAAATAGAAGGTGAAATATGTGGAAGAAAGGATGGGAGAAGGAACACCCTTGTCGGGGCTGAGAGGGGCAGGTAAAAGCTGAATATAGTTGAAGGAGTCACTTACCTTGTCTAGGTCTTACTTCCCTCATATGTAAAATGAAAATAATATTACTAATCCCCTTAAGTTGTTTTGAGGGTTAAATTATACAAATGAAATTAAAGACGTAATGCTTGATATATGAAAAGAATATATATAAACCCCCAAATGCACATGGGTTTACACCAAGTTCTATTAGTATATTGTCTTATATTAATGATAGATTATAAATGGTATTTCTGAGGTACAAAAAGAATGAATTTTAAATAAAATAATTCAGTAACTACTTTCTGGGGGCCTACCATACGATGTGTCAGATTTAGTGCTTAATTACTTCTTAGACTTTTGATTTGGTAACCCTTGCCTGCAAGTAACATCAACCAGGTTGAACTTCATGCTTTTCAAAATCTGGTGTGGTCGGTAACTAATTCCTGGAGATTTTCTGCCTGGAGATTCCTGGAGGCTAAAATAATTGATACTAAAAGTAAATGATTTTATTGAAATTCAAAGGTCATAGGTAAAAGCTTCTATTTCCAGTGAAGATAGAATAAATGTTCTACAGATCCAAGGATGAGCATTGCCAGAGAAGAATGGTCAGGCCTGGTGGCAGAGGTCTGCGCAAAGTGAATTATATTTACCTCTACTTCTGACCTTATTTCCACCTGCTTGGAAGGCCTTGAATAGGTCCCTGGGATGCTTAGCCTCAGTTGCTCCACCTCAAAATACACCTACTTGTTGCTACCTACCTCCAAGGTTTTGTAGGTGCCCAAGTGAAATATCGTACAGTTTGAATTTTATAAGTATGTCACACAAAAAAAGATATATCATTCATCGGGGCAAGCTGGCCAACTGGCTCGAATGTTTCAGTTATATTTGAGCTTTCGGCTGTTGCTTAGTAGGAGCCATCTCCCCTACTTTTATTTTTTTAAAACCACTCTGTAAAACATTCTACTTTACCAGATGGTTTTCTTTACATTGGAAGGCCCATTGTTTGCTGTTAACTAGAGTCATTGTTTTTCCCAAAGTAAAGAAAAAATACGTATTAAATACAAAAGTGAAGCTTCTTTCATTGGGTAGGAAGTTGGTTTAATATAAAATGAGCATCTAACCTGGCACATTTAATTGCAATGCTGAAGACCCAGGGACTTACTTGAAAATGAGCCAAGCACATTTAAAATACTCATTACCTAGCAATGGGCAGTTCTAGGTCACATGCATATTAATCAACAGGGACTGCTGGGAACCCAGATGTGCAGATGGTTTTCCTACATAAATGAGTGTGTAAAAATGATTTGCATATTCAATTTCTCATGGCAATTCATTGGATTAGCTAATAGTTCAGTGATTTCCTGAGAATCTCAACTGAGAGCTTTCATTTATTTCGGTGCATAGAAAAAGAAAAACAGTCTCAAACTATAAAGAAATCCTTAGATTATTTGAAAGAAAGTGGGCCATGCTAATTATACAAAATGTTTGTACCACACAGCGTAATAAAAATAATAATGATGATATGAATATAAATTAAGGAAAAACTAATCAGATGAGAGAGTTTTATAAACTACAGATAAAATATGAATATGAAACTAGAGGTACAAATGGTAGCAAGTGACTTTTTACTTAAATAGTTTGAAATTCTCATTGAACATGGATGGACTAAGAAATTACGTACACAATTGTCACTGAGGGACCATTTACAATGTACCATCAAATGCACATCACACTTAAAAGCTTTAAGATTGAATAAGTAACCTGAAAAACTGATAGCTAATGGTTCTTACTCCACTCTTTGGTTGTTTTGGGGCTCTGGAAAACATGTTTCATATTCTGTTGCAGCATTTGTGCGCACACACATGCATGTGTGCATGTGTGTGTTTGATAGCCAATAAGATCATGGATTTCTTTCTCCAAGAAGTGAAAACACAACTAATTTGTGGGAAAGAATCAGACTCCTGTTGATCAGGCATCTGTTCCACAGTTTGAACTTCTTGATAAATCCTAGTGTTTCGGCTGTGCAGTGCTGCATTTAGGTATTGGACATGTAAATATCCTACTGAGATTCTGCTCTTCAGCATATCACATGAAATCAAAGAAATAAACCCTACTGCCTTTTTAAAATACTGTTTTATCTCATTCTTCGCCTGAAAATCCATATATAATTGAGAAGAAGTCAGACCCCAAGAGTACATACCATGTGACAGTCTAGAAAAACGCAAAACTAGGGTCAGAAAAGAGATCAATGGTTGTCAGGAATTGGGGGTGAGAGGGAAGAATTGAGTGCAGAGGGGAACGGGGAACTTTTGGGAGTGGTGGAAATGTTCTATATCATGATTGCAGTGGCAGTTATATGATATTATGAAAATTATACCTCAATAAACATAACTTTAAAAAAATTCACATACGCGCTTTTGCCATGGATAACCAGAGTGATTTAAAGCGGAAAACAGTCTTGCACTCATTGCTGTTTCTTCCCCTACTGAACGTATATTCTCTCAGTTGCCATAATTTAATCATATGCACAATTGTCTTTACATCCATCAGTGCTGAATCAAGATCAAGACACATATCGCTAAATGTCACTTCTTCCTCGTCAATGAAGCAGTGTGCAGCTCAGCACTCTGGTTCCCAGGGTGGTGCCTTTTCTGGCTCTTACATCACTGCTGACCACAGGGTACCTTTTGCAGCCCACATCTGTCAAGCAAAATGAGCATTAGCTAAATGACAAATCTCGTCTCATGTATGATATGGGTGACGGGTGGAAAGCAGAATAAAAAGTCATTGACTACTCCTCCATAATATATGCACTAGTTACATGCACACAAAGGAGATTCATATTTTGTATTTTAGTGGTTTCATCTTAGCACATACACTGTGTAGTTCCCCTTCCACATTGCATGTTGCTGGAATTGTGCTATTGTTCAATGGTGTCATAATGGAATCTTCCAAGGGTGTTTTTCTCCTTTCCACCCAGATGTTATATGCCATTAATGTTGTATTTACAAGCTTCTTCAATAGAATATGGCAATTCTATTTGTTAGTAATGAGGAAAACAACAAACATGAAGGTGTAGCCTCCAAGTTTTTGACAGACAACATGGTGAAGACCAAGAGAAACTATTTAGATTAGTTCATATTAAATCCTACTGCTTGAGCAAAATTTTTATATTGAAGACTCATGTCCCCACTTAATCAGGTTCAAATCCTACATTTACCCCAAAGTGCTATTTATTACAACCACAAGATTATTCTGAAATAGCACGGTAGCTAGTGCACTGGCACTTTTATGCATCAATGAACCACTTATGAGCCATTGAGCTATTTTTATAAATTGCAATTATAATATAGTATAATTGCAACAAACAAAAATGGGAAATTAACAAATGTATATGGTAAGCGGTAAATGATGTGAAAATACATTAGAGGAATTATCTGCACCCTGCTGACTAAGTTAGCTGAGAGGAGCTCATAAAGCTTGTTTGGCTCAGACCTCATAGCACAAGGGCAGTGATGCTTAATCACAGCTCTATAGCAGTCATATGTTATATTTCAAAATCATCAAATGTATTTAAGCAAAATATATTTTGCATATTATTTTTATTATGTGTGCTATTATTTTTATCTCCAAAATAACTAGACAACCAATTGAGCCCTCAGTAAACCACTCAGACTCCTGCAAACCACACTTTGAGAACTTTTACTTTAAGAAACTTAGAGCCTTTCTCCTTGAAGCTAAGGAAACTAGATCCAGTCAGTTAGCTGAGTCTCTTCCCCAAGATCACACCACTAATTAATTGCAGCTAGAAGGAGATCCAGCCTCCTAATCTCCTGCCCGCTGTGGCAGTGCCTTCCCATTGCACCTCATGGCCACCACCCCTTGATTGATTACTGGCAATCTGCCTAGATGGGTGGTTATCAAATGTCAGGGAGCATCAGCATTAACTGCAAGGCTTGTTGAGACACAGATTGCTGGCCCCACCCCCAGACTTCCTGAGTCAGCAGTTCTATGTAGGGCTAAGGAATTGCATTTCTAAGAAGCTCCCAAATGATGTTGATGCCGGTGTAGGGACCCCACTGAGAACCACCAATGTCTTGCTCTTCTCTCATAGTCCCCTAAAACAGTGCTTCCCAAATTGTAACATGCGTACAAATCACATAGCAATCTTGTTAACATGCAGATTCTGCATTTCTAATGAATTCTTAGCTATTGCCAGGGCTGCTTGTCCTTGGACTGACCATGCTTTGAGGAAATTCGAAAACATGTTCAGCCACAAGGTAAACAACAGGAGTTAGAACTGGAAATATGCAAGTTGGTTCAGAACAGTATAGAATTCCTCAAATGTAGCATCATTTCCAAGAGGATGTGCTTGGATACACACAGGAAGCCATTTCCACCAATTTAGACGGAAGAGGATGCCATTCATTCCCAGTTCTATGTCCTCATAACCATCACCTCCCAAGAAACTTTAAGGTTCACCGGTTTGACCTCTTCTCCTTTCCTTTGAGTGGAGTGGCAGGTTTCGATGTCTCCCAGGGGAATGGAGCGCAAGCACTGGTGTGAGGGGAGAGTGTGCAGGAGTGCTAAGCGGCTTGGATTTTGACCTGGTACTAAGTTGCCTGTCTGTGGCCAGAGATTACACCTGCCTCATTATACTGCCTTTGAAGCTCAGAGATCCATAACAAAATGAGCAAACAAAGCAGGTGTAGGGGGCTTCATGCCTCTGGTTCTAACCCAGCCTTAGTTTCAAAGGTTCCTCAAGTAATGTATACCCTCTGACTCAATAGTACACATCCTTCCCCCTTTCGCCTCTCTCTTAGCGTCACTGATTGTAATTTTGACATTAGTGTAGAAGTTTCCCTAGTTTTCCCTCCCGAAACATTCAAACTTCTGCCTTTTGCAGATAAACTTAAGTAAACAGTGTATGCCTTGGCATGCTCCCTCTCACTCATTTTTTAAGAACTTTTTTCAGCAACAGTGTGAATACTGTGTCATTCGCCCAGCAACACTTACTATTGTGTCCTTCTTACAGAAATTTTTACTCGGTGTCATGCCCTGTCCTAGACGCGATTCACTGGAGTATAATCCAGATCATACTCCTGCCGTTGTAGAGATTTATATTCGTCTAGAGGGCATGCAGAGGGGAGAAGATGCCCAGGCTTGTAAACCAAGAGTATCAATCCATCTCCCAGTGTGCTACCTTGTGGAAAGTACAGAGAGAGCTGAGCATAGCCTGGGGTAGGACGAGCTTTGAGAAGTGACCTCCAAACTACTCTATCCTGAGGGTGACACGGAGCCATTAAAGGGTTTCAACCAGAGTGGGTGGCCAGGCTTGATTTGCATTTTAAAACAATCACTGGCTACTGTTCAGAAACATTGGAGAGGGAGCAAAACAGGGAAATCAGGACAAACAAAATCCAGGTTAGAGAGGATCGTAGTCTGAACCAGTATGGGGATAGAAAGAAAGACATTCAAACCAGAGTCTGAAGATTGAATTCATGAGATATTGGAGAGGGAGGAGGAATGCAAGGGTAATGCTTAGGAATAATAAGAGATTCCACTTGTTAGACACTGTATAGCCATACAGGATGGAGGCGACCTGTTTTATAGAAAGGAGATTGAAGTTCCCAAAGTTTAACCATGTACCCAAAGTCCAAAGAATTAATGATTAAATGGTAGACCCCAAGTCATCCTGACACTAAAGCCATAATCCTGATCAGGATGTATGAGTATTCATTTTGGTGTCAATTCATTGTCAGCTTCCTCTAGCTCAGAAGCCAGACTAGACTGCATGAATTTGAATCCTAGTTTCACCACACGCTAGTGGAGTAACCCTAAGCACTATATTTGATCCTTTCAATCTACACATTTCTCATGCATAAAATGAAGATAAAAATACTTCCAAGTTCCCACGTTTAGTGCAATTCCTGTCACACATCAGTACCCGGTAATAGTGAGCTACTGCCATCATTTTCTTAGTTAGCAGCTACCCTTCCCTGGTATCCCAGGGTGGACATATCGGGGTGCAGGTGTGAGGACAGAAGGACCCAGTTCCTTGACAGGGCACAGAGGCACGAGCAATGTGGTTCTCAATCTGTTTGCCACTTTCTCAGGGCCTCACCTGTCCCTCTTCATTCCCAGATCTCTAAAGTAGTCCTCTCGCACCCGATCCATGGATCTCTTCTCTTTTCCATTTACACCCTCTCTCTGTGTGATTGCCACCATTATCATGACTTTAAATGCCATCTATATTCTGATGACAGGCACATTTCTATTGCTAGTCCTCTACCTTATAGCCCTATATATCCATCCGCCATTTGAAATCACCACATGGATGTCCAAGGGTCCAAATCTGAGCTCCTGCCTTTCTTCCCAAAGCACTCCCCTCATAACCTTGCCCTTTTCAGTTAGTGAGAATTCCCTTCTATTTGCTAAAACTGAAAACAATGGTGTTACAATTGACTTCTTTTTCTTGCACCCCACAGCTAGTGTGTAGCAAATCTTGTTAGCCATTCTTCAAAATGTATCCAGTCATCCCACCTCCCATCACTTCTGCTGCTACCACCCTCATCTGAGCTGCCTCAGCACTCACCTGGATTAGTGCAGTCGTCTCGTAGTTCATCTCACTGCGTCTCTCCTTTCCAGCTGCAGAATGTGTTCAACAAGACAGTTGCAGTGATCCTTCAAAACGTAAGTCAGAGCATGTCACTCTTCTGCTCTAAAGTCTCTGAAGGTGTCCCGTGTTCTAAACACGATCCACAATCTCCACCTCTGCGGTCTTTTTTAACTAATTGTGTGTACTGCTCTCCCCTTCACTAACTACTCCAGCCATGTGGGCCTCATTGTCGGCCATGGATGTTCTCAGGCATGCTCCCACTGAGGGACTTTGCACTTGCAGTGCCCTCTGCCAGGAAGGCTCTTCCCCCAGACACAGCCGGCTCCCTCACTCTCTGCAGTCCATTTCTCAGTCGTCTCTTTGGGGAAGCCTTTCCTCGTGCGTCTATCTAAAATTTGAGCCACACCCAATGTTTCTTAGCCCAATTCTCTGTTTTATTTGTAGCTTCTATCATGATTTTAACTTACTGAACACACCACACCACACACACACACACACACACACACACACACACACACACCTTGTTAATTGTTGTTGTTTTTTTGTTTTTTCCCACTTGCTGGAAGTAAGTGGAATGAGACTAGGGACTTTATCTGTTTTGTTCCCTCCTGTGTCCTCAACACCTAGAACAGTGCCTTACACATAGTAAGTAGTCCCTCAATAAATAGTTGTTGAATGATTGAATCCATTGAAAAGTTCTGCTTTTCCCCAGTTCATTCCCATTTTATATTTGATGTCCATTTGAATTACTCTATTACTCAACAGCATCTCATTGTATAGCTTCAGGAAAACACGAGGTCTTCCATCAGTACCTAGCTCACTTTCTCGTCCTGGGCCCACTCTACACCGTTAACTTGATTCCAATCCAGCTGTTGGCCACTCGTTTTCTCTACCAATTGCTTCTTCTCTATTTTCCTTCCAGGGGGTTCTTTCTAGTCAAAACTAGCTTTGAATGCAGGATTCCCCAAGCTGTTTCCACTTCTTCTTCCTGAAAATCCTATAGAAATTTATGCTTTGTACCTACAGAAATAGTTACTACAGTAATATAAAGTTTGAAAAGCAGCAAAGATAACCTTTGTAAAAAACATAGCTAAAATCTTTTGCATTTCTAGACACAAATATGCTTCATATTTACCTGCCAATCTAAAATTAACAAAATTGTTTCTGGACAGCTTATGTTCTAAGAACAAGTTAAAATTATTTTTTGGTAGAAAAGTTGTGATATGCACATTTCATAGAGTAAATCAGATAATATTTGAAGAACTATACATGTTATTTTCCACACTGTTTTATTAATATACGTTAGTTAGAATATTAGCATGTGTGATGAGAAAGTGTCCATCTATGTCATGTGATAAATATTTCTGACCAACTATTTAAGGTACCAGACTATATAACTATAATTTAGGATGAAAAACAGTGCCAAATTAAAATTGTTGACCACCACTACAAGTGTGGAAAACTTAAATAGAGTCCAAATTAGCAAAGATTCAAGGATTTCCTCCTGACTGAAAGTGGGTAGAGTCTAAAATATTTCGCAGTGAATGGTTTAGAACACTGGGCTTCTGTTGGGAGTCTCTCCAGCTGGAATAATATGGTTTCAATTTCCAGGCAACTCTGATATGTCAGAGCTACTTGTTGGCTCACATACAGATCCAGTGAATTGTTATATGCACAGGGAATTTTAGTGTTAATCTCAACACAGGTTTTGGAGCATATTTTGCTTATATCATATCTCTCAATTCAACATAGTTCTAATAACATCATATTGTGATGTGATACTTTGATACCTAAAAACGGGAAGCTATGAAATTATTGATAAAATACTAAATCCTTGGTGACTTCCTTGTATCACTGTATCTCTACTACTTATAAAATGTTATATTCATGTAAAGTTCAATACTTTGAATGTTAACACATTTTTAGGAATCATTAATAGTAAAGTCATATTTATGAAATAATAGTGGCTATCAGAAGGCAATATTTTAGAGCAAGCTGAAGATTTCTCTGCATTTAGAGTATTCAGAAACTGATTAAGTTTAATTTTATGTTATCATTGTATGCTTAAAATGAAGTAATTAAAATACATTTAAGTTTCTTTTAGACAATAGTTTGCTTTTATTATCTTTCTCCACTATTCACATATATGGTTTTGATTTATGCTTTCATCTTTTTTATTTTTTCATCATTCATTTCCATTTCTTGCTTTTCATTCCTTCTTAATTATTCTGTTATAGACCATTATAAAACAGAAAAAAATTCCAGAACATAATTCTAATATTATATGCTATATATAACTGTATATATTCACTATGCAAGGAAAACATATAGCTATAAGATCCATAATAATCTATGATCACTCCTATAAATTACAAAATAAAGCTTAAGTTTAGAAGATAAAAAATGTTATTTAAAGAGAAAACAGGAATTTTCTACATATATTTTTATAAAGACTTCTTTTTAATCTTTACGTATCACCAGCATAACACATGAAAGAGTATGGGGACTTAATGTTTTTAATTAATGGATTATTTTTCTTTAATTTATTGGGGTGACAATTGTTAGTAAAATTACATAGATTTCAGGTGTACAATTCTGTATTACATCATCTATAAATCCCATTGTGGGTTCACCACCCAGAGTCAGTTCTCCTTCCATCACCATATATTTGATCACCTTTCCCCTCATCTCCCAACCCCCGCCCCCCTTACCCTCTGGTAACCACTATTGTCTGTGTCTATGAGTTTTTGTTTCTCATTTGTTTGTCTTGTTCTTTTGTTGTTTTTGGTTTATATACCACATATCAGGGAAATCATATATGGTTCTCTGCTTTTTCTGTCTGACGTATTTCGCTTAGCATCATACTTTCAAGATCCATCCATGTTGTCACAAATGTTCCTATATCATCTTTTCTTACCGCTGAATAGTATTCCATTGTGTATATATACCACAACTTCTTTATCCATTCATCTATCGAAGGATATTTTGGTTGTTTCCATGTCTTGGCCACCGTAAACAAAGCCACAATGAACATTGGAGCACACGTGTCTTTATGGATAAATGTTTTCAGATGTTTTGGGTAGATACCCAGGAGAGGGATTGCTGGGTCATATGGTAATTCTATTCATAATTTTTTGAGGAACCTCCACACTGTCTTCCATAGCGGCTGCACCAGTCTGCATTCCCACCAACAGTGTATGAGGGTTCAATTTCTCCACAGCCTCTCCAACGCTTGGTACTATTTGTCTTGTTGATGATAGCCATTCTGACTGGGGTGAGGTGATATCTCATTGTGGTTTTGATTTGCATTTCTCTGATGATTAGTGATGTTGAGCATTTTTTCATATGTCTATTTGCCATTTGTATGTCCTCTTTGGAGAAATGTCTCTTCAGGTCCTCTGCTCGTTTTTCAATTGGGTTGTTTGATTTTTGTTGTTGAGGTGCATGAGTTCCTTGTATATTTTGAATATTAGGCCCTTATCGGAGGCACTGTTTGCAAAAATCTTCTCCCATTCAGTTGGTTGCCTCTTTATTTTGTTGATGGTTTCTTTTGCTGTGCAGAAGCTTTTAAGTTTCATATAGTCCCATTCATTTATTTTAGCTTTTACTTCCATTGCCTTTGGAGTCAAATTCATAAAATGCTCTTTGAACCCAAGGTCCATAAGTTTAGTACCTATGTTTTCTTCTATGCAGTTTATTGTGTCAGGTCTTATGCTTAAGTCTTTGATCCATTTTGAATTAACTTTGGTACATGGTGACAGATAGCAGTCCAGTTTCATTCTTTTGCATGTAGTTATCCAATTCTCCCAGCACCATTTATTGAAGAGGCTGTCGTTTCTCCATTGTATGTTTTTTGCTTCCTTGTCAAAAATTTTCTGTCCATATTTATGTGGTTTTATTTCAGGGTTCTCAATTATATTCCATTGGTCTATGTGTCTGTTTTTCTGCCAATACCATGCTGTTTTGATTATTGTAGCCCTGTAGTACAAGCTAAAGTCAGGGAGTGTGATACCTCCAGTATTGTACTTTTATCTTAAGATTGCTTTGGCTATTCGGGGTCTTTTGTGGTTCCAAACAAATCTGATGATTTTTTGTTCTATTTCTTTAAAATATGCCATTGGGATTTTGATGGGGATTGCATTAAATCTGTATATTGCTTTGGGTAATATGGCCATTTTAACTATGTTGATTCTTCCAATCCATGAGCACGGAATGTCTTTCCATTTCTTTGTGTCTTCTTCAATTTCTTTCAAAAATGTCTTATAGTTTTCAGCATATAGGTCTTTCACATCCTTGGTTAAGTTTATTCCTAGGTATTTTATTCTTTTTGCTGCAATTGCAAAAGGAATTGTTTTTTGTATTTCTTTTTCTGAGATTTCATTGTTAGTATATAGGAATGCAATGGACTTTTGTACGTTGATTTTGTATCCAGCAACTTTACTGTATTCGTTTATTGTTTCTAATAGCTTTTAGGTGGAGTCTTTAGGATTTTCTATATATAGCATCATGTCATCTGCAAAGAGTGATAATTTAACTTCCTCATTCCCAGTTTGGATGCCTTTTATTTCTTTCTCTTGCCTGATTGCTCTGGCAAGGACTTCCAACACTACGTTGAAAAGCAGAGGTGATAGGGGACAGCCTTGTCATGTTCCTGAACATACAGGAAAGGGCTTCAGTTTTTCACCATTAATTATGAGATTAGCTGAGGGCTTGTCATGTATGGTCTTTATTATATTAAGGTATTTTCCTTCTATACCTATTTTATTAAGTGTTTTAATCATAAATCGATGTTGTATCTTGTCAAATGCTTTTTCTGCATCAATTGATATAATCATATGATTTTTGTCCTTTATTTTGTTTATGTGATGTATCACATTGATGGATTTGTGAATGTTGAACCATCCTTGTGCCCCAGGGATGAACCCCACTTGGTCGTGATGAATAATCTTTTTAATGCATTGTTGTATTCGATTTGCTAGAATTTTGTTTAGGATTTTTGCATCTGTATTCATCAGAGATATTGGTCTGTAGTTTTCTTTTTTTGTGTTGTCCTTACCAGGTTTTGGTATCAGGGTAATGTTGGCCTCATAAAATGAGTTAGGGAGTACTGTCTCTTCTTCAATTTTTTGGAAGAGTTTGAGCAGGATTGGTATTAGATCCTCTTTGAAGGTTTGGTAGAATTCACTAGTGAAGCCATCTGGTCCCGGACTTTTGCTTTTGGGAAGGTTTTGGATGACTGATTCAATTTCGTTACTGGTGATCGGTCTGTTTAGATTTTCCAGTTCTTCATGGTTCAGCCTTGGAAGGCTATATGTTTCTAAGAACTTGTCCATTTCTTCTAGGTTATTGAATTTGGTGGCATATAGTCCTTCATAGTATTCTTGGATGATCCTTTGTATTTCTGTGGTGTCCGTGATAACTTCCCCTTTTTCATTTCTGATTTTGTTAATTAGTGTCTTCTCTCTTTTTATCTTAGTGAGTCTAGCCAAGGGTTTGTCAATTTTGTTAATCTTTTCAAAGAACCAGCTCTTTGTCACATTAATTTTTCTATTGTCTTTTTGTTCTCTATTTCATTTAGTTCTGCTCTGATTTTTGTTATTCCCTTTCTTCTGCTGACCTTGGGTTTCACTTGTTCTTCTTTTTCTAGTTCTTTAAGGTGTAACATGAGGTTATTTATTTGGGATTTTTCTTGTTTCTTGAGATAGGCCTGTAATGATATAAATTTCCCTCTTAAAACTGCTTTCGCTGCATCCCAAAAATTTTGGTAGGATATTATTTTCATTGTCATTTGTTTCTATGTATCTTTTGATCTCTCCTCTTATTTCTTCTTTGACCCAGTCGTCCTTTAAAAGTAAGTTGTTTAATCTCCATGTATTTGTGTTTTTTCCTGCTTTCTTTTTGCAGTTGATATCCAATTTCAAAGCCTTGTGAACAGAGAATATGCTTTGTATGATATCAATCTTCCTAAATTTTCTGAGGCTGATTTTTATGTCCCAATATGTGGTCTATCCTTGAGAATGTTCCGTGTACACTAGAAAAGAATATATAGTCTGATGTTTTAGGATGAAGTGCTCTCTATATGTCAATTATGTCCATTTCATCTAATGTGTCATTTAGGGCTGCTATTTCGTTATTTATTTTCTGTTTGGATGATCTATCCATAGCTGTCAATGATGTATTTAAGTCCCCTAGTATAATTGTGTTTTGGTCAATTTCTCCCTTTAGTTCTGTTAGTAGTTGCTTGGTATATTTTGGTGCTCCCTGATTGGGGGCATAAATATTGATCACTGTTATGTCTTCTTGTTGTATAGTCCCCTTTACCACTATGAAATGTCCATCTTTGTCTCTTGTTATCTTTTTCACCTTAAAATCTGTTTCATATGATATCATTATTGCTACACCTGATTTTCTCTGGGTACCATTTGCTTGGAGTGTCAATTTCCACCCTTTCACTTTGAGTCTATGCTTGTCCTTGTAGCTGAGATGTGTCTCTTGGAGACAGCATATGGTTGGGTTTAGTTTTTTGATCCAATCTGCTACTCTGTGCCTTTTTATTGGTGAGTTCAGTCCATTTACATTTAGGGTGATTATTGATATGTGAGGATTTCCTGTCATTCTATCTTTAGTTTTCTGGTAAGGCTGTGTCTCCATTGTTTCTTTGCCTTTTTGTTGTTGTCTATTATTTCTGTGTGGTGGTATTCTATGATGTTTCCCTCTGTTTCTTCTTTTATTACAGTATATATTTCAGTTCTGGATTTTTTTTGAGTGGTTACCCTTAAGTTTATGTAAAAGAAAGTTTGATATTTAGGGTATTCCATTTTCTTCAGCATGCTTACTTTCTCCATTCCCATATTCCGGTTCAGGCCTTTACTCTCCCCCTGTTTATGTTTTGGTTGCCACAAGTTGTGCCTGTTGATGGTGGTCGAATAGCCTCCTTTAGTATTTCTTGTAGTGCAGGTCATGTATTAGAAAATTCCCTCAGCTTCTGTATGTCTGGAAAGGTCTTTATTCCTCCTTCATATCTAAAGGATATCTTTCCTGGATATATTATTCTTGGCTCATAATTTCTCTCTTTCAATAGTTTGAATATTTGGTTCCACTCCCTCCTGGCTTGTAGAGTTTCTGCTGAAAAAATCTGATGATAAGCTCATGGGCTTTCCTTTGCAGGTTACCATCTTCTTTTCCCTGGCTGCCTTGAGGATTCTTTGTCGTTGATTTTAGACAGCTTCAATACAATGTGCCTTGGAGAAGGCCTGTTGGTATTGAGGTAATTAGGTGTTCTATTTGCTTCTTGGATTTGAGGATCCAGTTCTGTCCACATGTTTGGGAAGTTCTCATCAACAACTTGTTTGAATATATTCTCTGTTCCCTTCTCTCTTTCTTCTCCTTCTGGAATGCCCATTATTCTTATATTGCTCTTTCTGATAGAGTCAGAAAATTCTTGTAGAGTTCTTTCATTTCTTTTAAGTCTCAAGTCTCTTTTTTCATCCATCTGTTTCCTTTTGCAGGTTTCTATCTTCAATGTCACTGATTCTTTCCTCCATCTGGTCAACTCTACTACCTAAAATGGTTATTTCTTTCTTAATTTCTTCTATTGAGTTCTTAATCTCCAGAAATTCTATTTGGTTCTTTTTAAAAATTTGGTTCTTTTTTTCAATTTGTTTCTGAGTTCATTAAACTGCCTTTCTGTGTTTACTTGCATCTCGTTGAGTTTTTTCAGAACTGCAATCTTGAATTCTCTGTCATTTAAGTCACATATTTCCCTATCTTTAAGTTCCTTTACTGGAGACTTTTCACTTTCTTTCTGAGCTGTCTTATTGCCTTGGTTATTCTTGGCAATTACTGATTTATTATTTCTCTTCCTAGACATCTACAGGAGTGGGTTCTGCAACAGGTTGATAGGAATAGGTCTTTCTTTTGTGTTCCAGTACTTGTTGGTAGAATGTTTTATTTTCTCTCAGACTACAGCCTTTTTTTTCTCTCTCACATGGTAGTGCTATGTTTTCTCTGCACTATTCCAGCTTCTCACACAATGGGGTGATTCCCTGGGAGACAGGCTTCTCCTCTGTTAATAGTTCGCCTGGGTCACAGGACGCAGTGTCCGTGTGGGTATGCGGAGAGCTTTTGAAGTTCCAAAGCTCTTCCTGCACCAGATTCAGAGCCCGTATGTTTCAGCAGTTCTGTTTACTCCTGCAGGGATCCGCCCAGATAGGTGGGGCCATGGGTGGGGTGAGTTGTGAGAGGTGGCCCTGAGCAATGACAGCGACCACCACCACAGCCGGTCCTGCTTCCACAGCTCCCTCCCCTTTGCCGGAACTAGTTGGGCTGTGAATCTGTGTCTGCAGTCCACAGTTCTCAGAACAGCAAATATTCTGTTCTTTTGATCTGACACTGCTACTGTTCTGCTTCTAGCACCGGGCAGGTGGGGGCGGGGCGAGCTCTGGGAGGGGAGGGAGGGGGCGGCTAGTCTCAGTGCCGGCTAGCCTCACGTGGAGGGGTGCTGGCTCGGGTGGTGAATGGCCGTCGGCTGTGGCTGATTGGCCGTTGGCTGTGGTTGGTTAGCCGATTGGCCGCTGGTTTAACTGCTGCGGCTACGAGGATTGCCGAGGAGCCGAGCAGAGCCGAAGAGAGCAGAAGAGGAGGGCCGAGGAGAGCGGAAGAGGAGAGCCGAGAGAGAGGAACAGAGTTGAGAGAGTGGAGGAGAGTCGTCAGTCGGTCGGTTGGCAGAAAGGTGGACGGCAGGTCACGCGTCCGGTGGGCCCAGCCTCCAGTGAGACCGTGGTGGTATGGCTCTCCTACCTATGGCTCCGTGGGTGTTCCTTTTTGGCCTCATCATATCCTGCGTTCTTGTGTGGGGAGCGGGAGTAGAGACCCCACAGGCCTCCCCGCCTGAAAGATGGCGCGGCAAGAAGGCCTCCGCGCACGACAAATGGCGCAGCGAGCAGGGTCTCCCGCATGACACTCCCTCAGCCCTGTGGGCCATAAGCGGAGCCCTAGCAGTCCGAGTTCTTCCCTCTCCCGGCAGCTGCGGTAGTTCCGGGAAGCAGCGAGCTCGGAGCGCTGAGCTAGGTCTGCGTCCTGCGCCCGCGCGGCTCCGTCTCCGCACTTCTCCCTTCCCTCCTCCCTCCACTCGCATGATTCTCCCACCTGTAGGTGAATTCAGTCAGTAGTGGGCCTCTTCGTCTTGCCTGTCTGCTGTGCAGGGAGTCCTTTGTGGAGTTATTGTTGTTCGATTCGTTGTAAATTCCAGGGGAGCTTTACAGAGGCTCACCTCACGCCGCCATTTTGATGACATCCAATGGATTATATTTTAACATACGCACTTTGAATTATAAAGTTCATTGACAGAATGTACTACTCTACAAATTAACATTTAAGTTTTAAACTATATGTGAAAGTAACTTTAAACAGTTTCTAAGATATAAAGTTTTGATGTGTACTGGAAATATGCATCTTGTATATTATTCTGCAAGAAAATCTTATTCCTCAAATAGTCACATATCTCTCAATTTCTTGACACTGAAAATACAGGGATAGTAGCTTTTCAATCAACAGTTGAAAAACCAAACCTTCAGAAATATTATTTTGAAAAAAGTGCTCATGTCAAACAACATTCCATCCTTTCCTTGGCAAATTTACTTAGACACTAACTTTCACGCTTCAAATTCCATAGCCATCTCCATTGTGAATCATCCCAGGTTGTTTCAGAAGGTGGGATCGAGGAGAAACTATATTCTAAGAGTGGATAACCTAAGCAACCAACTCTCTCTCTTCTTATAAATACTTTTCTCACTCAGATTCTGTGTGTACATCAGGCCATTATCTAATGTTAACTTGGTTTTCCAACCAAAAGCTGATGGCTGAGCTTCCAGACATGCAGGGTCCATAGACCAAACCTTGAAGTATAGAGAATTACACTAGCAGTAGTCAGGGAGGTGTCATGGAGATAGCCTGGCCTGAGCTATCAGACTACCTGTGCTCACTTCCTAGTTCTATCACTTTCTAACAACATGGCTATGGACAAGTTACTTAAGTTCTTTCTGTCTTAGTTTCCACATGTTAAAAATGGGGATAATTGTAAGAGTTACATAAGGTTATAGAGATTGAATGAGTTGAGTCATATAAAGCACTAATAATTGTGAGTACTCAATAAATGTTAGCCACTCTGTTAGTGAGACATTTTTTGGTTATTCAGCCTAAAACTGTCTTATCTCATTATTAAACTGTCCAAGATGTTTTAGGCCATGAAACTGACTTGGAAGTCCTTTGACCTACAACTGATATGTAAAAATATTTCCATTTACCAAAAAAAGAGGGTGCAAATGTATCTACTTCATTGACAGAAGTACTTTTGGAAGCAATGTTTTTCTTTTAATATAAAAGGAGCCAAGTACTAAGGGTTTTCCATTCTACCATGTAGCCCCAAATAGTCCTGCTTTATTTGCTGAATAAATGTAAACACTGTATTTTTAAGGGGGAAGCCCTAAACTTCATGCTGTGAGGCCTTGCTTGATTTGCACGCTACGTGCTTCCCCCCTTTATCACATTATACTTGCCGTTCTCACTCTCGCCTACCACCAGTTTCTTACTAGGCATCATTGCTTTTTTCAGTTCATGGAATACTCCCAAGCTATTTCCAGCCTCGACTTTTAGTCGAGCTGTCCCCCGTCTAACGTGCTTCTCTTCAGTCACTCAGCCTTCTCACTCATTAAGATTCCATACCAGAGAGGTCTCCATGGGAGCACTATTTACAGTGGGTAATTCTCACTCCTACTCTTTTTTTATATCTCATCCTCTTTGGGTTCCTTTATATCACTTGTCTCAAGTTGCAGCCATTTGACTTCTGTTGATGCTAAGAAGGATGGAATGGGGAGAAGAGCTGGGTCTTCTACCATGTTCCATGAGGGCTATGTCTGCTTTTCAATGCTATATTGCAAGTGTCTAGCACATAGTTGGCATTGAATAAATGTTTATTGAATGGATGAATGACCAAAGAAATACCTTGAAAAAAGTTATTGAAATGTTTCTAAGTGGGAAATTTTTCTGGCCTGTTATCAGATAAATAGTAACAATTTAGATTTTTATGTTAAAGATTTATGTGTTCTTACATTTTACAGTTTGTTCCTGAGAATTTACTTATTCAATTAACTTTCTCTGCAAACAATTTTTATTTTAATATAAAGAGAGTGAATTAAAACTTGACTCATCCTTGTGAGAATAATAACATTCTAAATTGCAATGGTCTGAATTTATCTCTGGGTAAAGAAAGAAGTCATTGGGGTCCAGATCAGGTAAGTAGGGAAGGTTTTCCAATACAGTTATTTGTTTACTGGCGAAAATCTCCCTCACCGACAGTGCTATGTGAGCTGGTGCATTGTCGTGATGCAAGAGCCATGAGTTGTTGAAAAGTTCAGATCGCCTATCTTTTTCACGCAGCCTTTTTTTCAGCACTTCCAAATAGTAAACTAGGTTAACTGTTTGTCCGGTTGGTACAAATTCATAATGAATAATCCCTCTGATATCAAAAAAGTTTAGCAATATCATTGCAACAAGTTTGTGAACTTAATTGTCAGACCTCATAGAGGACATTCTGGGCCATAAAACACACCTTAACAAATTTTTTAAAAATATAAATAATCATACAACATATACGCTCAGACTCACCAGGATAAACAGTAAATTAAAAAAAAAGGATGGGCTATAACAAGCGTGAGCAAGAATATAGAGAAATTGGAATCCTTATACATTGCTGGTGGGAGTGTAACACGGTACAATCACTTAGGAAAGGAGTTTGGCAGTTCTTCAAAATGTTAAATATAGACTTATCATATGAACCAGGAATTCAACTCTTTAGTTTATGTCCAGGATAATTGACAACATATGACTGCACAAAAACTTGTACATAAATATTCATAGCAGCATTATTCATAATATCCAAAAAGTGAAAACAATGCAAATATCCTCCATCTAATGAATGAATAAACAAATATTCCCAAACAAAATGTCATATATCCATACAATAGAATATTATTTGGCAATAAAAGGGAATGACATACTGACACAGGCTACAAAATACATGAACCTTGAAAACATGCCAAGTGAAAGTCACAAAAAGCCACATATTATGTGACTCCATTTACATGAAATATCTAGAATAGGCAAGTCTATAAAGATAGAAAATAGGTTGGTGGTTACAAAAGGCTGGGGGAATGGGAAAAGGAGAGAAACTGCTAGTGGATATGGGTTTTTGTGTGTGAAAATGTTCTGGAATTAGATTAGTGGTTGTACAGAATTGTATACTTTAAATGGTAATTTGGAGGTACATGAATTATATCTCAATAAAGTCATGATAACAAAAGCACAATACCATAGTGAATGAGTATGAGTTCTAGAAAATTTATGCTAATCTATCAACATCAACATCAACTAGTCCCGCTTTATCTGCTGGGGATATGTTCCACGAGCTCCACTGGATGCCTGAATTTGTGGATAGTACTGAACCCTATATATACTATGTTTTTTCCTATACATACCTTCCTATGATAAAGTCTAGTTTATAAATTAAGCACAGTAAAAGTTAATAATAACTAATAATAAAATAGAACAATTTTAACAGTATACTTAATGAAAGTTATTTGAATGGCTTCGGGCCATTATTAAGTCAAATAAGTGTTACCTGAACACAAGCACTGTCATACCATGGCAGGCGACCTGATAATCTAGATGGTTACTCAGTGACTATCGGACAAGTAACATGTACAGCATGTTGATACTGAACAAAGGGATGATTCATATCTGTCTGGGATGGAGCAGGAGTTGCATGAGATTTCGTCGTGCTACTCAGAACAGTGCATAATTTAAAACCTATGAATTGTTTCTTTGTGGAATTTTCTATTTAATATTTTTGGACCACATTTGACTATAGAACTGAAAGCAGGGAAAGTGAAAATGCAGATGAAGGGGGTTACTGTACAGAATTATATGGAGTTAAAGGCTGAACTCCTTTTAGATTTAGCCAATATCGAAGTCCAAGGTCTGAATACCATATCTGCCGAGGCACTGATGTTATGAGAAGTTGCTATAAGTGCTTCATTCCAATGGCTTAACTGAACTATCAGAAATAGTTTTGAAAGGTGTTATAGACTGAATTGTGCTCCCCCAAGTTTCATATGTTGAAGTGCAAACCCCTAGCACCTCAGCTTGTGAGTTCATTTGGAGATAAGGTCACTGAAGAGGTCGTTAAGTTAAAGAAGGTCAATAAAGTGGGTCCCAATCCAATGTGACTGGTGTCCTTAACGAAGAGAAGATAGGACACAAACATACATAGAGGAAGGACCATGTAAGAAGACAGAAAGAAGACCATCTGAAAGACAAGGAGAGAGATTCTGAAGAAACCAACCAACCATCTTGACCTTGGATGTCTAGCCTCCAGAACTGAAAGAAAATTAATTTCTGTTGTTTAAGCCACCCAGTCTGGGGTATTTTTTATGGCAGCCCTAGCAAGCTAATTAAGAAGAAAGACTTATTCTTTGTGTCTCCAACCAATAAAATTAACAAAGTTCTTTGCTTTAAAAGGTAAAGTTTAAGACATTACCAATATTAGAAGAGCCATGTGTTTTTTCAGTCAGTGTAGTTTAGTTTCATCGGCTCCAATGCCGATGACATCTGCTTTCTTTGCCTTTAGGCTGAAGGGCCCTTAAAGAATTCCTGCTACCCAACAATGAAGGGATTATACCTCAAATGATAAACTCCCCCTCCGGCCATAGCTATAGCATCAACTAGTTAACCGGAAGCAGAAAGGCCAGTGTCAGCAGACTTTCTGCCATTGTGATGCCATTAGCAGATGAACTATTTTAAGTATTTCAAAATCATGCTTAGTGAAGGATACCTCTGCAGCAAATTCTTGGAATTGTTCTACCCTCTGCCTACAACTGTTTCCTTCTAGAGGAGAAAACAGTTACCATGTAAGTAGTCCTCCTGTGCTCCAGCCATGCAGCCCCCACTCCCAATGCAGTGCAGCCAAGTCAGAGAGAGCCATAGGGCTGATGTCAGCAAGATGGCTGAGGGGGTCCAGATATGCAGTGCTTTATAGTTCATGTTGAAGTGTTTAACTTCAATCTTACAAAATATTTTAAATCAACATATAAACTACCAACCATGTTAACAACTTGCACATTTTCTTTTAAAACACTTTCCAAATTCCTTATTTTACACTCACAATGACCTTATGAAATGGCTAAAGCAGGTAAGAATACATTTTATGAGCTGAGACTCAAAGAAGCTGACTTACACATTATCAGAATTTGAGTTTGAGATAAAGTAAAATTTCATTATTTCTAGCTAATGCCAGAAAGATATGATTTATGAAAACTACTTAAATCTCTTTACTTTTAATTATTTATAAATAGATATCGTTTGCAAGTGTGGGAGTCTACAGGTTTTAGCGGGTAATTAAAACTAATTTGTAATCCATTTGTTTATTTTACATAAATGAATGTTTTTTAACACCTGAGAATTGCTTGATTCTTTCAAGAATGTTTAGAGATAACCCCCAAAATTGATATTTTTACATTATAAAGTCAGTTATTTAGGAATGTGTTGACACCTTCATTTAATTGAACTTTCAGTTTTTAGGTTGTCAACAATATTAATTTAAAAATGAGAGGGTGGCCGATTAGCTCAGTTGGTTAAAGCGTGGCGCTAATAACACCCAGATTGCCAGTTTGATCCCCTCATGGGCCACAGTGGGCTGCGCCCTTCTTGAAAAAAAAACAAAACAAAAAGCTGTCTTCCTGTTGGTGGCAGCTCATAAAAATTAAAACACCATATTTATTCACACATTTCCCCTTGTCTGGGTACTTTCGTATTTTAAGGTGAAAATGTAAAGTCCTCTTCATAGATGCTTATGCTTTCTGCTTTAAAATAAAAATGCTATTCCCATGCTTTACTCTTTATGTTATTACACACCTCAAAAAAAGAAAGAAAAATAAAAGAAGAAGAAATGAAAACGAAAGGACTATATCCATCCTTATCTACCACTTGACCAGGTGAGACGAGAAAAACATTCATCCCCCTGACCCTGCACTGCTGGCTCTCACACCATCACTTTCTCCTTGGTATCTCCCCTTCCGACCCCCGTCCCTCAGGCAGTTATCACTTCCCTCAGGGAATCTCCAACCAGTTCAGATATATGGAGAGTCTAGAGATAATTCTGGAACTATTTGCTCCTTACAAAGTCCAAATACATGTGAGCCTCAAAACTATTACTTGAAGGAAATCCTAATGGAAATATCACCTTGCTGTCAGCTGTAAATCCCCTACCTCCACTTCCTTTTGTTGATATCATTGTAGCCTTTAAAAGTACTGGGCTCCCAGTGGTACATTTTAATCAATGTGCTTATATGTGGAAGGAAGAGAGAGGTTAGGAGATTATCTATGCACCTGAGGATTGCTGGATAACTCTGAACGAGTCACTCTGCTCTAATTAAACCAAGTAAGATTAATGAAGATCATAAAAGGTGACGGTGGACTAGAAGCCAGGAACTGTGATACTTTTGTCTTTCCTGAATCCTATTTACAGTAAAAAACATTGTGAATAGCACTTCACACCTGGAGTTGTATACAATCTGTACAACCAAATATGACAACTCTGATTAGAGACATAGAATTAAATGGGTGAGATTCAAGGTTACTTGACTTTTCCCAGGTCAATTGGCTTTAAAAAGTTTTAGGTCTATCAAGGGAAGATATTAGAAGTTATGTGTTTGAAAAATCTAGTTAATATTTCTAATTAATCTAAAACTTTTTTCAATCCAAATCCTCTGATTTTGGAGCTAAATATTGAAATTATAAATCCCAGTTCACTAATGCAGTCACCTGCAATAACTACTCACCTGCAACCAAATATATACACAAACACTGTCGAGAGGCTATGGAGAAAAAGGAACCCTCATACACTGTTGGTGGGAATGCAGACTGGTGCAGCCATTATGGAAGGCAGTGTGGAGATTCCTCAAAAAATTACAAATAGAATTACCATATGACCCAGCAATCTCTCTCCTGGGTATCTACCCAAAAAATCTGAAAACATTTATACATAAAGACATGTGTGCTCCAATGTTCATTGCAGCTTTGTTTACGGTGGCCAAGACATGGAAACAACCAAAATGTCCTTCGATAGATGAATGGATAAAGAAGTTGTGGTATATATGCACAATGGAATACTATTCGGCGGTAAGAAAAGATGATATAGGAACATTTGTGACAACATGCATGGATCTTGAGAGAGTAATGCTGAGCGAAATAAGTCAGACAGAAAAAGCAGAGAACAATGTGATTTCCCTGATATGTGGTATATAAACCAAAAACAACAAAAGAACAAGACAAACAAATGAGAAACAGAAACTCATAGACACAAATAATAGTTTAGTGGGTACCAGAGGGTAAGGGGGGTGGGGGGTGGGAGATGAGGGTAAGGGGGATCGAATATATGGTGGTGGAAGGAGAACTGACTCTGGGTGGTGAACACACAATGGGATTTATAGATGATGTAATACAGAATTGTACACCTGAAATCTACATAATTTTACTAACAATTGTCGCCCCAATAAATTTAAAAAAAAAGAAACTAAGAAAAAGAAATTTTGAATTCAAATTTTGTCACATAATTGTGCTCAATAACCAAAATGCCCTTAAAAGTAAATGTGGAGACTTCCACTTCTGGAAAGATAGACTAAACATAGTTTTCACTGTTCCAAATGTGAGGCACACCTAAAACCCTGGACATTATATATAAAAGAGTCTGTAAGTTGGAAAAAGTAAGGCAGGTGGGATCGAGACCTCAGACCTAAGAATGGCATAACGACTTCAATGGAAACTCACTCGTCATACAAAGGACTAAGTAAATCTCAACTTGACTAAGAAAAGACGATCAACATATGCCTGTGCCAACACCAAGATGATGCAGGTGTTAGAATTATCAAGCAAGGATTTTAAAGTAACCGTCATAAAAATTATTCTGAGTAATTACTAACACTTAACACAGATGACATAATAGACAGTCTTAACAAAGAAATAGAAAGTGTTAGCAAATGAACTATGATCTAAACCTTGCACCTTGTGCAAAAAACTCAAAGTGGATTATGTACTACAGTGTAAAATGTAAAGCTTGAAAGTATTTTTAATATAGGAGAAAATCTTCATGGTCCAGGGATAGACAAAGATTTCTTAGATTTGACACCAAAAAGCATGATTCATCAAGAAAAACAATAAATTTAAAATGTTTGCTCTGTGAAAGACCCTGTTAAGATGAAAAGACAAGCCTCAAAGGAATATATCTGACAAAGACCTTTTATCTAAAATATACAAAGTACTCTCATAATTCAATAGTTAAGCAAAACAACCCATTAGAAAACGACAAAAGGCATCTCTGAAGAGGATATATGGATGGTAAATAAACCCATGAGAAGACGCTCAGCATCATTACCTATAACAGACAGAACAATGCTCCCCCCCAAAACAAAAAACAAAAACCTACCATCCTAATCCCCAGAACCTGTGAATATGTTATCTTACATTCAAAAGGAACTTTGCAGATGTGATTAAGTTATTAAATAAAGATCTTGAGATAGGATTGTTCTGGATTATGCATGGGGGCCTGATGTAATCACAAGGGTCCTTATAAAACGGAGGCAGGAGCCAAGAGGAGAGAAGATGCTATAATACTGCCTCTGAGGACGGAGGAAAGCGCCAGCAGCCAAGGAATACGGGCAGCACGTAGAAGGAAACAGACTCTTCCCCTCAGTCTTCAGAAGGAGTGCAGCCCTGCTCACCCATTTTAGACTTTTGACCTCTTGAGTTGTAACATAATAAATCTGTATTGTTTTTAAGGCACTGAGTTTGTGATAGTAGTTTGTTACAGCAGCAATAGGAAATCAATACAGCTATACATTGGAGAAATTCAAATTAAGACCACAATGAGATCTTACTACATACATACGAGAACAGTTAAAATTTTAAAAGTAGTGACTATACCAAATACAGATGGATCTCCCATACGTTGCTGGTGGAGATGTAAATGATACAGCCTATCTGGAAATTTTTGGCAGTTTCTTTAAAAACTAAAAGTATATTTACCATATGATACAGCAGTTGCACTCCTGGGCATTTATCCCAGACAAATGAAAAGTTATTTCTACCCCACAACCTGTATGTGATTGTTCATAGTAACTTTATTTATAAAAGCCCAAAACTGGAAACAATCAAAATGTCTCTCAATGAGGGAATGGTTCAACAATGGTCCATCCTACCATAGAGTGTTACTCAGCAATAAAAAGGAATGAACTATTGATACACTCAACAACTCGGATGGATCAAGGACATTATGCTAAGTAAGCAAAGCCAGTCTCATAGTATGTGATTCCCTGTATATAACATTCTCAAAATGACACAATTATGGAGATGGAAAGCAAGCCAGGACTGGGTGTGACTACAGAGGTGCAGCATGAGGGAAATATTTGTGGTGACAGAATTGTTCTGTATGTTGATTATGTGATGGTTATCACATTTATGTGATAAAATGACATAGAACTATACAGACAATGTCAGCTTGATTTGGTAGTGTACCATAATTACGTAAGACATAATCATTGGGGAAAGCACGGTGAAGGATAGATAAACTTTTTGTACTATCTTTGTACCTTTCTGTAAATTTATAATTGTTTTCTTTAAGTCAAAAAACATATTATGGCAAAAGGTGGGAAGGGATACACTGATATCTTGCCAAAAAAGATAGCTAAATTTAATTAATTGTGGTGTTTTGTTTAGGAAAATGAAGATATAGGTATTATAGAGAGATGGGTTTTCTAGTTTGTTTTTTTTCATACCATTTCTCCATTTTTTTCTATTTGAAACATATCATGCATATCAAGCACTTACAGGTCTGTAAGTGCTTACTTACAGATCACTCAAGAAGTTGAACATAACCCGTGACTTAGACGGCCTCTGTGTGTGACTGTTATTACCGACCCGCTCTGGCCCCAGAGATAACCTCTCCCCTGACATTCGTGATAATCGCTCCTTGGCTTTAAAAGCTTCCTTTCTACGTATTTATCTCTAAACAATATGTTGTATAGCCTTGTCTGTTTTGAGCTGTATGTAAATGGAACTAATGCTGCTTGGGTTCTTCTGTGAGTTAATGCTTTTGCTAGTATTATATCTTTGAGGTTTATTCTTGATGAGTGTTGTCTGTGGTACATTCCTTGTCAGTGCTAAATAGTATCCTATGCATGAAATGACCGCAGGTGAAAGTTCTAGTCTAGTGCTGCTGGATGTGAGACCCAAACCCTTTTTCTCTCCTCGTAGAAACAAGTCTGACCAGAGACAGTGTGTTTTCAATTGTTTTCAGCCAGGTCCAGCTGGTGCTGAGACTAGGTTGGTAATTCTAACACTGGGCCACTAGCCTGCAGCCTGGCACTCACATTCTGCAATATCCCTGTTATCAGTAATAATGCCAATACTTCGGCCTCCATATGCCTTACTCTTTTTGATGGATTTCTCAATTGTTTCAGTTAGGTGGGGAAGAGATCGATCATCTGTTGGTCCCCTCTTTTGAAGTGTAACATTGACATCCGAATTACCAAATTTATCCTCTTTTTCTTGATTCTTCAATTGTGTTGACATTTCCTTTTTTCTTGAACTTCCTCTTCCATAGCTCCATCACACCACACTTTGTGGTTTTCCTTTCCTGGTTTGGTTTTCTCTTTGTAAGCGGTCTTATTTAACAGACCTTGAGTGTTTACCATCGGCTAGGCACTGTACTGCCGGCTCACTTGTTTTATCTTCTAGATCAATTTTAGATTATTCTGTCACGTAAAAAAAAAATTGTATTAATATATTGATTTGAGAATAACAAATATCCTTCTGATATTTATTGCTCCTATATAAAAACCTGTATTGTTGCTCTCTCTTAATACATACAAGTTGATTTTTTTAATCAGTAGGGTATTTCCCCCATATATTTTATTACTATTGCCATTTAGTTTTATCACAAGGCAATGTTTTTGTTCTTATTGTTAATGGGAGAGAGATAGAGAGAGAGAGAGGTGTATAATATGTCTTTTTCTTTTTAAATTACATTTTCTGATTGATATGCTGAAAAGCTAATAGGATATATATATATATATATATATATATATATATGTATATGTATATGTATATACATATATGTGTACATATATATGGGTATATACCGTGTTTCCCCTAAAATAAGACCTAACCAGAAAATAAGCCCTAGCATGATTTTTCAGGATGACGTCCCCTGAACATATGGCCTAATGTATTTTTTGGAGCAAAATTAATATAAGACCAGGTCTTATTTTGGGGAAACATGATATATATATATATATTCAGTCTCTATGATACTCTTATTAATTCTAATAGACTTTCAAGGGGTTCTATTGGGTTTTTTAAATTAAAGTATATCACCTGCAAATAATAATAATGATCATTTGTTCTATTTTACTCCACGTATATATACAATTATTTTTTGTCTTTTCCAGAATTTCAAGTACAATGCTAGATATGGAATTCTGGTTTTATTTCTAATTTAACACAAATGCCTCTAGCATTTCATTGTTATGTATGATATTGAATATTCATTTGAAATAGAAATTTGCTGTCTTATTAAGGATAATTAGTTTGAGTTTTAGTCTTAAAGAGATTTAAATAGGTTATAAGCATTATATTTCATCAGAATGTCCATTAATGCCTATTGAGACTGCTTTATGGTTTTACTTATTTGTGCTATTGATAAGTTAACATACTGATATCATATGATGAAATATTTTAATATATTAATTAATTCTATTGTTAGGTATTTTTAATGTGCACCTTATATAGCAGTGAGACAGATCTATAGAATACATTTTAATGCTATCTTTGACAAATGTAGATTTCAGGATTTGTTAACTTTGGAAAATGACTTAGCAAGCTTTTGATATTTTTCAGTGGTCCAGAGTAGTTTATAATGAACAAGAATTATCTATTGTTTTAATCTTAAAGAATTCATTAATAATATGATTGGGGGCAAGAGCCTTTGATAAATGCCTTATTTTCTCCCTTGATTATCTTTTATTTGGGTTTCCTATTTATTCTGGAGTCAGCATTTTATATGTTTTTTTTTTTTTTTTCAGAAAAAATATTCCCTTTATTATGTTTTCAAAAACATTATATCGGTGTGCATAATATTCTCTTTTCATTTTCATTTCTGTTGTCACTGTAGTTGCATCTTTTTCCTTTCTAATTTCACTTATTAGATTTTTTCCTTATGTACTTAGATTATTTTAGAAATTTGTCCATTTTCTTTATTTTTACAAAGATCCAGTGTTGAAATCATAAATTTCAACAATCATCTTCATTATTCCCTTCAGCCACTTGCCTCAGGTTTTAAAGTAGTTGCTCTGAATTAATTATTGAAGAAAATGCATTGAAGACAGTCAATTTTTGTCTAAAGAACATATTGATCACTGCTAAGTCCTATGTAATGTTCAGTTTTCATTATTTTTAAAGTCAGTTATTTACTTTTCAAAATATCTTCATTACCAATAGTTATTTTGGGAGATAAAATTTTTAAATTTAGTCGTATGAATTTTTGGTTTTTAACTCATTAATTTATCTTTAAGATGTATAGTTATCATTTTATTACTTTGGTATGAAATGATTAAAATAAGCAGAAAAGTACAGAGAATAATATGGTATATATTCAGGTGTTCATGACCTAGAATTGATAGATGTTAACTTTTATCATACTTACATCAGCAATTCTTTTTAAAAAGAACTAAAATATTACAGATAAGTTTGAAACCCCATTGATATTCCTCTGGACCTAGTTATCTTCATGTTTTTCTCTCCACAGGCAAACTCTATCTGAAGATGGTCTGTGTCTTTCCTATTCATATCTGTATATATTTACTACATAAACTGTATTTAAATAATTTTATATAAATTGTATAATAAATATTGTGAAATTTGCTTTTCACCCAACATTATATTTCAAAACATATAAGGAAAATGTATTCATTTTAGCTGCCTATCATTTATGTGTCCATTCCCCTAGTTGTTTCAGTTACTGTAATGAATATTCTTATGTGCTTCTTTATGCACTTGTGTAAGAGTTAGGGTACATACCTGAAAGTGGATATATCTTTAAGTTTACTAATCATTATCAAATTACTTTCCCAAGTGGTTTACCAGTTTTGCTTTGCACACTTACATCTTCCATCCACCTGAAATTCTTTGTGTATATTGTATAAAGCACAATGAGAGAGACAGAATAGATAGTCATTAGACTTCTACATTACCTGTCAAAGATCAAATAAATGAGGCACAGTCTACACTACCTTTGGAGAGAATGTCTGTTTAAAGATGCTAAGTTGTACCTTCAAAATTTTATTGACAGTATCACCTGTTCCACTTATTTAAGGGCTTCCTAAAGTATATAAATAGGTTTTCTTTGTTTGTGTGTTTGTTTGTTTTTTCTGGAAGATGGGGTGTATGGCAAAGTACTTCAGTTTTCCTACATAATAGATAAGGTAGCTATTAGCAAATGGAGAGAAATCATTTCTTTCAAGGTTACCACTTTGCCTCAATCAGTGGTGTCCTGCAGTAGAACTGGAAAAACTAACTGGTCAGCAAAGAATGGGAAATGAGATAAATTTATAGTCTCTTGAGTCAGATAACCATACTTGGACTATTATTTGATTCAGTTTAGTGTGGTTTTATTATTTTTGTGAGCAATGTGAATTTCCAGAATGAAGACACATTCATATATATATGTGTAAATATATTCCAAAAACAAGAATAAATATTTAGATTTTTTCCACTTAAATTAATAGACCCTCTTCTAACCCCTTACTAGGTCAGCACTAAACCAGAATTAGCTTTATGTTATATTATATTATATTATATTATATTATATTATATTATATTATATTATAAAATATTATATTATAGATTTATATTATATTATAACAGTCATTTTATTGTGCCTTGGTAGAAAATGGGGTTTTTATAATACCAAGAATCTACTAAGACAACTTTTTCTCACATCTGGGCATGTGGATGGATTTAATAGAAATTTTAAAATATATCTGAGCAAGGAGGCTAAACTTGACTGCTGAATCTGGCGATCCCGGTAATGCTTTAGCTGTAGTCAACCCTGATACAGTAATATCTTCCCTGCATCTCACGTGTGAGTTCTCTGAACTACCCTCCTGAAGTTTGTTTTGCGTTTCCATGGTATTACCCGCCATACCAGGTGGCGCCACACCACATCAGGAGCCTCACTTGGCCACCAAAATAAAGAGGAAAAAGAAGACAACATTGTACCTATAGTCAACAATAATGTCTTCTGCACTTAAAAATGTGTTAAGAGGGAAGATCTCACGTGAAGTACTCTTTCCAAAATATATATATATATATATATATATATATATATATAATATATATATATATATATATTTTAAAGAATGTATTTCCCTTAGTACTTTCACAGATCAACATAAGGACAAAACAGGAAGAAGATGAGAGTGCAAATACAATTCTTACAACTAGCTAGTGGAAGTGAGAGTTGTAATATTACCTTTCACAGATTGTTTGATAAATTATGATAGTGAGCAAATGTGAGTACAAGTCAAGGCTCAAAAATGGCTAAAATCATTATAATGAATTCTTTAGAAGAAAGTGACTAGTTACACATTGTCTACTTATAGAGAGGAGACACTTACCAGAGTTTATTACTCTTCTGAAATAGACAACAGGAGGGAGAGCAAACTGAGACATGAAGATGACATATTTTTAAATGGGTTTCATTTCATATTACCTAATTGATACAGAAAGTGAAAGTTGTAATCAAGCTATAACTATAGACTGTGGTAATTGTCCTGTTTAAGTCCAATCAGTAATATAAAGGATACGTGCACTAATTTTATTTGTTTCGAACTGGATTATTAGCCTACCGAGAAAAATTTGGGTGTTGCATCTTCATCAATAGTTACTACAGTTCATAACGTCTTAAATAAAATATGATTTGTTAATATGGAAAAATGGTAAAATTAACTAAAGGCCAAACCAGAAAAATTTACTGTGACAGTCTTATAAAATATTCCCTATTATTTACTTAAAAAGGTTTAACTTTATACTTTTTTAGAAAAGTAACTCAACCTTTTTGTGATAACAATATGAAGACACAATGTCATAGTACAACATTCTGAAGAAATGAATTTAACGCAGTTATATTTGACAAGCTTGAGAGACATATTGATTTATGAGAAATATCTGAAGCCTATCCTCTGAAGAGCTCCAACATGCCCTAATTCAACTCCGAGAATTGCTTTGATAACTTTCTCTTGGGAAAATTAGATGAAAGCTTGCTCTAGGAGTGATTAAGAGATTTATGGGATTTATACACCAACATGAAAGCTCAGGGTTTGAGGCTTGTACTAATTGTTTCCAACCCTAGATCCCAAAACTCTGACTCCACTATTGAGATATCTTAAAAGATATTTCAAAATGTGCTTCAGGAGTCCCATAGCTGTTTAATTCAAACATTACTTCATGCATTTTTAGATATTATTTAAACTGTAACACACAAACCCACTTGTTCAAAATGTTGAATACCAAATTTTGACACATCAGAGAGTTTTGATGCTTGATACCATGCTCTCAGGTAAAATCATTTAAGTACAAATTTCAAAATAATGTTTGCTTTGACTTTTTTTGCATAAAGTTGAACTTCTTATAAAACAATATAGTCTTTAAAAATTTATGTGGCTTTGCATACATGTCTTTTTATTAATTATTCAGACTGTGCAAGTCTTTCACATTAGATTTTACATTTGCGTCAGGTGTTGTGTCTTGCCAATAATTTGTACAATATGACTAAGATTCATTAGGCTATTCCAGTTGCAGTAGTACCATCCTTATAGTTACTGATAATATTAACAATAAAACCAAATCTTGGACTTAATATGCAAAACAAAATTCATTTTACTGCTTTGAAACTTTAAGTGACTCTATTTAACAGAGGCAAGCATTGAAGTATATAAGATTGTTAAAAAATAACTACACCAAACATCCCATTATGGTATAAGACAAATTTTTAAAGTATTTTCTACCAAAAAAAACCCAAAATGTCCTTTTTTCAACCTCTTTGAAATGTGAACACTTACCCGCTTAATTATGTAAGCAGTAGATAACGTTAATGAATAAATGTAGGAAAACATCTAGCACCCATTGTGGTGTTTCAGAATCAGTGTAATTCTGTACCCTGAGAAGGCTCTGAGAGTGCAAGATGAGTGGTCTAGACGAATGTCATTTGCTCCTATTTAATGAATTAGGATTTTCTCCCAATTGTGCAAATACATAAAACAAAATACAAAAATGTGTTAGGTGTTGAAGATGATAAAATATTACAACTGTCATAAAACTATGATAATAACCCTTGCCTTCAATTTATCAATTTGTCAAAACAGCCTAATTATTTTCTCTGGTATTATAAGATAAAAACTATTATAAGTGTGAACTTATAAAATAGGGTTAAAATTACTAAAATTCTATTTTTTGTTTGTTTTATGTGTCCAAATCCTGTAAAAGATAACATTTGAAAGATGAGTTCCACTGTTATTTAAAACTTTTGAAAACTACTCTATTAAAATAATACAAAGATCAAAATTACTGACTTTTGAGTAGCACAAATAAGCATTAAATATACTTCAATGATCATCCTTAAGTTTTGTTTGCTTTTCTTACTGTTTAGGCTCTAATGACCTAAGATCTAATTCTCATTTTGAAAACTGCATCTGCCCGAACAGCAGATGTCGGGGCTGTCCTCTATGAACACGTACACACACACACACACACAAAAAAAAAGGTGTGTGGCGGGGTGTGGCTTACAGGCTGTATTTACCAAGGTTATTTTGTAGGTTTGCATGTTCATGCTACCACTTTGGTGCCTCTACATTTCTCTGAACCCTCTGTCCACTGTTTGAATAAACTGTCAGCTATTCAAAGTGAGATCAAAATTACAGCTTCAAGATCTGAGTAGCTTCCACAGATACAGTTAAGTCAGTCACAGGATTTAGCCAAATTTTCTACTCAGGCTCTATCTGAAGTTGAATTCTCAATTAAACAAGAAAGCAGAAACACAGAGAAATATTATTTTTAAACCAGATGCAAAATTTAGAGAAAAGGGGAAGATGCCAGTTAAAACTGTATATTTTTCTAACTCATCTTCAGCTCTATTGCTCATTGTTTCTTTTAACCTTGAATTTCTCTTCAAAGCTTGAGTGAGTCCCTTTCAATATGTTTTGTTTTGGGTTTTTTGTTTTGTTTTCCAGTTTTTCTAGGGCTTCTTTAAAGAATTAAAATCTTATCCACCATGGTCAGTTATCTAAATCACCGTAGCCTTTGTTCTTCTCATACCCCTATGCCGTGCTCTCATCTCAACTTCAGCCAGCTTCTTTCTACTTAAAATTTATAAAGAAAAAAAAACTTCATTTGGTTTCTCAAGTTACTTGCTTTATTTCTCAGCTCCTTTATATGCCTCTCACCCAATAGAAAAGTAGAGATTAAAACATCAACAGGCATGACAGTAATTCTAGCTTGCTTGAGGTGCTTCCAAGGATCCTTTCTTAATTGGAATGGAATTTCATTTATTCTAAGCTTGCCTGTTCCCTTCTGCCATCTGCCCTCTGTATGCACAGAAATGATCTTCAGAGTCACAGATTGCCCTATTTTAAAGGATCCAGGCCTCTTTTCCTAGAATTTAACTCTTTAAAGAAAGACACACCTAAACATAATATAAAAACGGTTTTAAAGAAACTATTAGGCAGTTTCTGCAAAACATCTTATTAACTGAAAATACCATTTGTGTACATAAAGCTGAAAATGGCAAGTTTCTCCTTTTCTGTCTAATGTCCTCTTTCTCTCCTTTGACACCTTACCATGTTGAAATTCACAGGGCTCAAGACAGGCAAGAGGGCAGGGCCAATTCACTGAGTCTGGGGATTCAGAGAAAGAAACCTAGAGTGGGGATACTAGCAAGCATTTGTCTCATGTGACCCTCATATTTTCTGACTTTATATCCTAACCCTGAATTGACTTGCACAGTTCCTGGCCCCAGACCCCACCACCTGGCTACCCAGATCCCTGGCGTTGTATTTTATAGCCCGGTGGATAAATTCAGAGAGCTACAGAGTGTGACCAACTATTTGGCAGTGGCTATGAAGCTGTGGAAGGCCAAAACCCAGAAGGACTTCACCCTGATCAAATTGAGCAATGCTCATGCAGTTTTGCATTTTAGCGCCACAGAGCACTGCATACGAGGTCGATTTTTTTGAATTGATGTCATAGAATTCTGATGCCCTGAAGAAATTCTGCAGTTGGTACGTGTCCCCTATGATAGCTTAATGAAACTGGAATTAGTAGAATGAATAAGGTTACCTAGAAAAAGAAAAGTATCACTAGACATGTTTTATTCAAATTTTTGAATCAGCAATACAAAATTAAGTAATATAAAAAAGGATTGAGAGAAAAATCTTACTCTCAACTGTGCCACACTTCTCCCAATTTCCCAGCTTCTGGATAAGAATTAGTTTCTTTATCCATATACAGGCAAATTTAAATACACACACACACACACACACACACACACACACACAGGGCCAAAAAATGTATTCACATTTTAATAAAGGAAAAAACTGTATTAAAATTACATTGACGGTAACCACTTTGAGCGCCTCTTGTAATTGCAGAAGTCAAATGTGACTCTTATTCATCTTTTGTTATTGGTATATATTATTACAATTTTATATATATATATATATATATGTACAATTTCTTTTTTCTACCTAAGGTAGCATATTAAAACAGTGTTTTACACTTTGCAGTTTTTCACTTCATAATGTATCTTGGAGTTCTTTTTGTATCAATACATAGAGAATTCCCTTTTTCTTTTTTATAGCAGCATAGTATTCTATTGTATGGATCAAGCATGATTTATTAACTGGTCCCTACAGGTGAAATTTAAAATGGTTCCAATGTTTTTGCTATTTCAAATATTGCTGCAAATATAGTATTTATCAATTAATTAGTGTATTTTGACTTAGCTTATGTTGCATTTACTATGAAGGCATTTTAAAGTAATTAAATACGCCTTTTCTTTTATGGCTTCTGATCTTCCAAGAAAGATCATAAAGGAATTTTTTCATGGATTCTTCTAGTGCTCTTATGATTTCACTTTTTACATTTATATTTTTTATCCACTTGGAATTTATCCTGTAGGTACAACTTTTTTCTAGATAGCCATCCAGCAGTCCCAGTACTGTTTATTGACTAATTCATATTTTTCCACTGACCTAAGATGGCTTCTTTACTATATGGAATGTGTTTGGTTCTATTTCTGTACTTTCTATCATATTTCATTTGTTTCTATGTCTAGTCTTGGACTGCTACCACATAGTGTTTAAATTATTAAAATGTTAGGGTATGATTTACTATCTGGAATGACTAGTGTTACCTCTCTGTTTTTCTTTTTTAGAGTTTTAATTTTGGGGATATTCTTGTTTATTTTGCCATAGGAATTTTACAGTCAGTTCATTCAGTATAAAAAGAAAAACAAAGAAAACTGTTGGTATTTTTATTGGTCTCATAACATTACGTTTTAAATTAAAATAGGAAGAACTGATGTCTTTATGATATTGAGTCTTCTTGTCTAGAATATAATAATGTTCATTAGTTCAAGTCTTTTTGTATTCTTTGAGTGTTTTAAAGGTTTCTTCATGTAAGTCTTGCATATTTCTTGTTAAGTTTATTCTCTTTTATCTTTTCAGTTGCTACTACAAATGGGATCTTTCTTCTATTATATATTCTGAATTTTTTTCACTCTAGATTTTTTCAAGTCATGTTACACTTGATTATTTTTATGAATGAAGGAAGGAAAGGGATCACTTCCAGGTCATTCACATTTGTGGTGGAAACAGGCATTTACAATGATGCTTGAGGATGAATATCTATAAAATCTGAGGCTTTACTTCATAAAGAATATCAAAGCTTTAATGGGAAGTTCTTATATAGGGATTGTTAAGAGGTACCATTTCTTTATTTGGCTTCATATATCCTCAGACCTTTCCCCAACCCCCATCATACCAGTAGCACTATATCTCCTGCTGATAAATTTATCCAACCATTGCAAAATTGACCCTCTCATTCACTTGCAGCCATTAAGGAATATTTTTTTTAATTTTAATACCTATTTTTATTTAATGCCTTCAAGGTATAGGGTATATTCTTAGTAAAAGTAAACTGTTGACCTTAACTGAAGGACCTCTGCTCCCTGACTCCAGCTTATTTTTTCATCTTTGGACAAAACTACTGTCCAAATCCTCATACTTCCTCATCTTCAGATCTCTAAACACTTTATTACCTTCATCTAAAATGATCAACTTCATCTCCGCCAATCAAAATTCTATCCAAACCTCAAGGCCAAGCTAAAAATGGTCTCACCTTTAACAATCCTAATTAGATAGTTTTTATGTGATAGGGATTTTTTTTATCATTTAGCTTTTGAAATATTTATTTCGTATTTATTCATTTTTAGTTGAGATATAACACTATGTAAGTTTAAGGGGTACAGTGTTCATTGGACACTCATCTACTGCAAGGTGATTACCATTGCAGCATTGGCTGACACTTCCACCACCTCTCTTAGCAACTTTCAAGTATATAATACAATATTGTTACCTATAATCACCATGTTGTACATTAGATTCCCCCAAATTACTCATCTTATAACTGAAAGTTTGTACCCTTTGACAAACATCTCCTCAACTCCTGAGACCCTGGTAACCACTGTCCTTCTCTGTTTCTATGAGTTTGGCTTTTTTAGATTACACATGTAAGTGATATACAGCATTTATCTTTTTCAGACTTATTTCACTTAGCATAATGCCCTACGGTATATCCATATTGTCACAAATGGCAGGATTTCCTTCTTTCTCATGACTGGATAGTATTTCATTGTGTATACACACCATATCTTTGTTATCCATTCATCTGTTGACAGACCTTTAGGTCGTTTCCATATCTTGGTTATTATGACTAATGCAGCAATAAAATAATGGTACAGATATTTCTTCAATATCCTAATTTAATTTCCTTTGGATATATACCCAGAAGTGAAATTGCTTGATCATATGGTAGTTCCACATCTAATTTTTTGAGGAACCTCCGTAATATTTTCCATAGTGGCTGTATCAGTTTATGTACCCACCAACAGGGTTCCCTTTACTCCACATCTTAATCAATCCTTGTTATCTCTTGTCTTTTTTATTATTGCCATGGTAACAGGTGTGAGGTGATATCTCATTGTGATTTTTATCTTCCACGATAGTTCTAATTAGAATAAATCTCTCTCTCTCTCTCTCTCTCTCTCTCTCTCTCTCTCTCTCTCTCCATGACACTTTATCTGTAGATCTCTCTGGCAGCATAATGGCCCTCAAAGATGTCCATACCCTAATCCTTGGAACATGTTATATTACATGGCAAAGGGACTTTGTAGCAATAATTAAGGTTACGAACCTTAAGATAGAGAAAATATCCTGTGTTACGCAGGTGGACCCAAACTAATCATATGAGCCTTTCAAAGCAGAGGATTTTAGCCAGCTGGAGTCAGAGAAATGTAGCAGAAAGAAGGGAGAGATTGGAAACATGAGAAGGACTCCAGCTGCCATCACTGGCTTAAAGATGGAAACAGGCACGTGAAAAGCATGAGAAGAAAATGAGTTCTGCAAACAACCAATGAGCTTGTAAGAAGACCCTGAGTCTCAGATGAGAACTGCAGTCCCGATGGATACCTTGATTCTGACTAGATGTTAACTTCTGCCTAAGATTTGTGGGGTCCACAAAATCCCAATCTAAAGAGCATTAAGGGACATTCTGACTCTTATAATGGAATTTCATTCACGTGAACAAATTACTAGAAATCACAGCAAGAATTAGAGATAAAGCAAACACTCTGATTCTCTGTACAGAACTAAGATGTGTGAAAATTGATGAATATAATGACAGACAAGTAGAAAATGGATTGAGCTAATGGTTATTACATCAGTAAAGCTAGAAACCTTTAAATAAACATGTGTATCTCCTCCAAAAAGTGACAAGGGCTGTGTGTGTGTGTGTGTGTGTGTGTGTGTGTGTGTGTGAGTTTACAACGGTGTGTGTGTTCTGTCCTGACTAAGGTAATTAGTTGAGACATCTATGGCAAAAGAGAATAAAGGGAACTGAAAGTTTGGTACTTGGAACAGTGATAAACTCAGGCACAGATCAATTCACCCTTTCTTCCCATTTACAAAACACTGAGACTGTAATCAATCACTATTTTTAGGAAAAGTAATGATTAAATGGACGAGAATCAGCAGAAAGCACGTGGTTAACGGAATTGTTCATCACAGAGGTTATTGTAACCAGAGCAACATATTGTCTTCATTATGGATCATAACAAAATTGCTCATTTCCATTGAATTTTTTGGCTGTGATGCAATATTACTTATATTTTGCAAAACGACACAAATGGTATCTTGGTGAACATTTTTGGAAAGAGTTCCTCGCTGATGAAAAAACGCAACACTTTCTCTGGATGATTCTAAATTATGCTAGATTTCCTTTCACAAATTTTTGTGGCTATCTATCTGGCCTTTAGATATTTTGGGGAACATCCACATCATATAAGAAGTCACTGTACCTCTCTAGGGTATGGGATACCCTGAAGTTAGATTCTATATTTGGGGGAATAAGTGTGTATTTCTGAAAAGAAAGGTCTTAAATGTTATCAGATGACCAAAAGGGACTGGAATTAAAAATAAAAATTTAAGAAACCCTGGTCTGGAACTTTAAGTGATACCTCTTTGCTCTGGATGTACCAGCTTTTTCATTTCCGGTTGAAACTGCCCCATGGACCAGTGTATCTTTTATTGATCTCTAGTGCCTCATATTCATGAGAATGAATGCTCATGCTTGAGTCTGTGTGTCAGGAGAGAGTCTAATAAAGTAAATATATATATATATATACACATATATATGTATATATATATATATATATATATATATACACACACACATATGTATATATATATATTATATATACTATATGCATTATATATAATTTATATATATATATATATATATATATATATATGTAGTACTGGTGAAGATCAATGAATTAAGTCATCCTTTCTTTTTGCTTTTAAGTTTTTTAGCAAATTTTTGAATGATGCTTTTTCAACCTCTGTGAGATGGGTAGGTGAGATTCATTGTAAGCACAATTTTCCTATCATGTGAGTGAGACTCAATATAAATAAATACCTAAGTTCAGCTATAATAATAGAGGGGTTGTCAGAGTGACAAACAACATGTACTTACGTCTTCCCATGGTGCCCTATGACTCCCAAAATAAATCCCAAATTCCTTAAGTACATTTGTGATCCAACACCCATTTAAGTCTACAGGTTTATCTATAGCAAAGTTTCTTAGCCTAGGACAGTCCATTCTTTGTTGTGGAGGCTGTCCTGTGTAGGATGTTTAGCAGCATCCATGGCTTCTACCTTCTAGATGACAGTGCCCCTCCCACCCCCCCGAACTCAGCTGTGGCAAGCAGAAATATCTCCAGACATTGACCAATGTCCCCTGGGTGCCCAAATCTCCCCTGGTTGAGAATCACCAGTTTATAATATTTTACACCCTCAAACTTGACCTCCCACCACAATGAAATCTCAGTTTCACAATTCACACTGTTCTTTCTCCTCTGTGCTTTTGCACCCTTTAGGAATGCAACACTCTTCCCACTCCTTTATGCCTGGCGAACTCCATCTTTAGGGCTTAACTTAGAAGTCTGAGTGAGGTAAGTACAGCTTCCATCAGCATTTCCACTTTCTCAGCGTGACCCTGCTATATAGAATAGTTGAGCATTTGCTTACCTGTATCTCCTATTAAACCATAAATTGCAAAAGGTCAGGGATCATTACTGAGTTCTTCACTAGTGTGCCCTTTGCTTGGCCCATAGTAGGTTCACAATAAAGAATTGTTGAATAAACTAACATTTGAGCCCAAACAAACATTAGTCAACACTACTCTAGTGTTACTTTAAAAAAAGATATATTTCCTAGTACAGTTGTTAAGATTTTTAAAAATAACCTTGGAGAAAACCTCGTACAACATGTATCAAAACACAGATCACTCTTTCAACTTAATTATTTCCATGATTTTGACCTTTATAAATCTTCTCTGCTTAATTCATTTTATATTGAAAACCTGTATTTTATCACAGTCTGGCAGCTTTTTGTTTGCTGTCTATTAGCACAGGAAAGGTCACATCATTAGATGAAGCCTGGTGGCAGAAGAAACAGCGATTTGCCAATGGGAAACACATGAAAAGTGACTTCATTTTTTATGTTGTCCTACAAATTTTACCTTGGGGTTGATTTTAAATGTTATTATTCAAAATTGAAAATTATGTTTGAAACAGATTCTGGAAAGTACACAGAAAAGAAAAGTTACTTAAAAGTTCAACTCTAAAACCATGGTCATTTTACACAATTAAATAGCAGAAAGGTGCTTAACATATCTTGGTTGGCAAGGGATTTTAAAAGTTGCTAAGTAAAAGCTACTACTTACGTAGGTACAGATACCCTGGACTATGTGTTTTACCTTGTTTCTTATCACTAATATTTTTTAGTGATAAAAGAAAAGTATTTCTAACCCTTTATATGTGAGGTAAATAATTATTTGACGTGTATCAAATTGGGTACAAACTACAGTCCATTCTTAATCGTGTTGATGGGACACAGGACAATGTTTACAGTTATGGTCTAGGCACTGTTTCTCTCTCCAAGGACTTCTCTATTAGAGTGCAAAGCAAGGTAACCCATCAAAATGATTTACTGAGTGTCCACTTTATGCAATTACTAGAGGAGATAAAAGATAACTGAGATGAGCACTTGCTTGGAGGAACTACCAGTCTGGTAAAGGATAAAAGACATGTACACAAAGGACTATACTTTAGCAAAAAAGAAAACAAAGCAACAAAAAACATGGGTTAAAAACAACAGAATGCTTCATGAATTTGAAGACAATACAGACAATACCATTTTGTGTGTGTGTGTGTGTGTGTGTGTGTGTGTGTGTGTGTGTGCTCATCTGTGTGTTTGTAAAGGGGTTGTCTCAGAAAGCAGGGCATTCTAGAAAGGTTAAATAATCTGCTTAAGGCAGTATTTATACAGACATATTTTGATAACAGTGAGCAGAAGATATATTTAGAGGTAAGGACTAAAATATTTGGTGCCTTGCATGTCACAGTGAAGAATGTGTCCTGTCAATCTTGGTTGACAGGAGCCATATTTTAACAATTTTTGTCTCTATCACACTCGTATTGAGTAAAATGCCTGTCATTCAATAATTGTTGGTGGTGGTGGTAGTGGTGGGGTGGGTGTATGAGGGGTGGAGGGAGGGATAAAGGAAAGGAAGAAGATATTCACTAATCATTAGACATGTTCGTATCAGAATACTATAACCTCAACTATATTGAATAAAACATGCGACAGTGGGCATAGAATAGACTGTGAGGAAAGAGGTACATGATCAAATACCAGCTGAAACTACCTAGATAAGAGAAAACGGGCACTGACTCTGGATGACCATGCAGATACAAAAGAAGAGATTAGTGAGAGAGAGATTTTATATGGAGGATTTCAGAAAAGATACCTTACTGAATAAGGTACAAACAAGAAAGATTTGATATCACTCTGAGTTTCCATGACTGGACAACACAGCAATTAGAAAAGCTGTTAGTGGAAATGAAGAAGGAGAGAAAATGAACAGTGCAGTTTGGGGAAGGTTTAACTGTTATGTTTCACAGGTTGATATTGCAGAGATATCCATGCTTGGAGCTCAGAAGAGGGGCTAGATCTAAAGTTACGCCTTTGGGAGCCTCTTGTGGGAAGGAGAAGATAGAGAAGCCACTGGAGTGGAAGAGTTGGACTAAGGGGGGAAATGTAGACACCACCAACACAGGACATTTGTGTAGGTCTATATTTAGAAAATCAAAGTGATAAAGAAAAAATGAAACAAGATCAGGCTCTGTAAGAAAATTTAAGGCAGAAGATTTAAAAGAGAATGTAGAGAAGTATAACTCCCTACTCTGTAGTGTGGGCTGTGCATAGTGACTCCTTGCTTCCAAAGAGTAGAATATGGAAAGGGGGGAGAAAAGGAACTTTAGAGATGACAAACTTGGCAAACACTACCTCAGCCAGGTAAGGAAACTCAACATCAACAGTCATAAATCATGTTGATAGTACGTACCCTTAAAATGATGTAATGAAAAGAGCTCTTTACCTCTGTGGTCTTCTTCCCTAAAACTTGTAATCCCAGTCTAATTATGAGGAAAACATCAGACAAACTCAAACTGAGGGACATTCTACAAAATACTTGACCAGAACTCCTCAAAACTGTCAAGGTCATCAAAACCAAGGAAAGTCTGAGAAACTATCACAGCCAAGATGAGCTTAAGGAGACATGATACAAAATATAATGTTGTGTCCTGGATGGCATCCTGGAAGAGAAAATTATATTAGGTAAAAACTAAGGAAATCTGCATAAAATATAGCATTTAGTTAATAATAATAATCATTCATAAATTATAACAAACACACCATATTGATATTAATAGTAGGAGAAACTGATTAAAGGGGTATATCAGAAACTTGTACTATATTCTCAATTTTTCTGTAAATTTAAGTGTTCTAAAATATAAAGTCAATTTTTAAAAGGCAGAGAGATTGTAGGTTCTGCCACCCACTTTATCAAATATTGAAGAAACACTGAGAAGGAAGTCAAATGATAGGCCTGGGTGTTATAACTTTATAAAGGAAATTCCAAATAAAAATTTCAGTGAGCATTGGGAAAGGAACTCAGTACAAAGAATAACATGGTGGGTGGGAGATAAGGACATAGAAGCAGTAAACAGGATGATGGTGAAAAAGGACTATCCTAAAGAATACTCAGACTCCAGTTAAGTTCAAGAACATTTACAGGTGAAGAAAGGAACCAAGGAAAAGAGACTGAAAGGGCAAGTGAAAGAGATTATAATGAGTATGTGTTAGTTTCTTCTTGCTGCTATATAAAAAAAAATTACTACAAACTTTGTGGCTCAAAACAACATGTATTTATTATTGTCCAATTCTGGAGATCATAAGTCTGAAATCAGTTTTGATGGGCTAAAATTAAGGTATCAATTGGCATATATTCCTTCTGGAGACCCTTGGTAAGAATCTATTTCCTTGCCATTTCCAGCTTCAGGAGAATGCCCACATTCCTTGGCTTGTGGCCCCTTCCTCCATCCTCAAAACTAGCAGCGTTGCAATGTCTGTCCTCTCTGATCTCTGCTTCCATCTTCTCTTGCTCATTTTGAATCTCTTATTACATTGGGCCCACCTGGATAATCCTCGACAATCTCCCCATTTCAATATCCTTAACTTAATCACATGACAAAGCCCCTTTTCCCATATAAGTTACCATATTCACAGGTTCTGGGGATTAGAACGTAGACATGTTGGAGGGCCATTATTGAGTTTATTACAGGGTCTTGAAGGAAGTACAAGAGATCAGATAAGAAGCAAGGATGGAAGGATCTGTTTTAACCAACAGAAACTGAGTAAAGTAGAGGAAGTGACTGCTACCGTGTTTCCCTGAAAATAAGACCAGGTCTTATATTAATTTTTGCTACAAAAGACACATTAGGGCTTATGTTCAGGGGATGTCATCCTGAAAAATCATGCTAGGGCTTATTTTCTGGTAAGGTCTTACTTTCGGGGAAACACGGTAGATCTGGAAAAATGAAGGAACTGAGAAATCAGAAGATTCTAAGGATTAACAATATACACATTAAAGTCTGCAAGGATGGGGACTGCAGAAATCTGCACAGGGGTCTCTTGGAGTCTTTGGCTGAACCCTGATTTAAGTTTGTATAGGGTGAATGTTAAGAGTACAGATAAACAATTTCTGGAGCTCACACACAGCTGAGAATTCCAACTACAACCACATGTCCCTCCAACTGAGCTTTGAGATGAGACTGCAGCCCTGGCAAACAACACCTTGATCGTAGCTCTGGGAGACTGCTTGAAAGAGAGCCACCCAAATAAGTCACACCCAGATTCCTGACCCACAGAAACTGTGAGATAATGAATATTTATTGTTCTAAGCTGCTAAGGTTGGCGGTAATTTGTTATATAGCAAGAGATAACTCCTTTTGGCAATAGGTAAGCTCCTATTATGCCTAGACTATGTACATCTATTTTTCACTTATCATACAGTATTTTCGTTATTTATACTATCATCTTCCTCTCAAGATTATTTATTCCCTCAGGCAGGAATCACTGGGTGTCTGAGTGCCTAGCACATGACTAGCAGCACATCGTTCAAAAGATACTAATAATAGAACTAAACTGAATTGAACTGTATTATCAAATGACCTGGCGACCTAGGAAATGCAGTGTGGTACAAGGTGGAGATAGACGGTCAGGGTTCAGACCTTCCGGCTTCACTGACCCACTGGGTGATCTTTAAAAAGAATCTTCATCTTCCTACAAGTCTGTTTCCTTATCTGCAATGAGAATAGTAAAAGTACGTACCCCACTAGGTTATTGTAAAGCTTAGATAAATTATTGCTTTAAGGTCTTAGTGGCACATAGTGTTCAATGAATCTTAGATAGTATTTCTTATATATTTCTGGGATCAACTGAATGAAGGAACTCAGGATGTGTAATTTGTAAATGACATCACATTTGCATGGCTTGCAATGCTCTGAACAGTAGTAATGCATTTTAAAATTCTAATTCCCTTTCATGAATATTGTGTGACCAAGTACTGCCCTAGCAGTTTGGAGAAGCGATATGAATAGGTCATAGTCACTGCCCACAAAAAGATCTCATTGTCCTCAAAGAAGTCACAGAGTGAACATATAACTGACGAGTGGGAAGTGACAGCATCCTGGGATGCTCTGCGGGAACACAGTAGGGTAGCACTTAGTTCAGACTGGGCATGGTGTGGGACGGCTTCCTAAATACAGTGACACTTGAGGTTTTCCTTCAATGATGAGCAAAGTACCCAGGTAGAGGAAAGGAAAGAAGGTGCACCAATGCTCAGGTATGAAGGCATGAAAGAGGCTGGTACGTTCATAGAAAAGCAAGCCGTTCAGTATGACTAGAACTCAGAGTGCCTGTGAAGGCAGGGTGACAGCACATTTTCTCCAGTCCCAATGCTACTTCTGATTCATGTGGACAGAATGAGAGCCTAGAATCTTTCCCACAGCCACCAGCCTCACGGTAGTCTTTCCTGATGTTTCTAACTTCCAAAGTAAAGTGAAAATTCTACATGTTTTAGAATGAAGCAAAAACTGGTTATTTACAAAGGAATTAGAATTAAATTGGCATCAGACTTCTTATCCATGACACTAAGTGTCAGAAGGTAATGAAGAAATGCCTACGAAGTTCTAAGAGTAAAGGATTATGAATTTTCACACTCAAAGTTAAAGATAACAAAAATGGTTCTGCTTCATGAGGATTCAGGAAGTATACTGCCCATGAACATCACTTGAAGATACTCTGATATAACAAAAAACAATATATTAGGTTGGTGCAAAAGTAATTGTGGTTTAAAAGGTTAAAAACAATTGTAAAACCACAATCACATTTGTACCAACCTAATAGAAAAAAAGAAGAGAAACTCAGCTTTCTGATGAAAATGGTATATAAACCATGCATACATTTCTCCTCACCATCCTCAGCCTCCACCAAAATGATTGTTAAAAAAAATGTTATCTATACATGCACACATACTATATACAGAGGGTGCCAAAAAATGTATACACATATTAAGAAAGGAAACAACTATTAAAATTGTAATACTTGATATATACCCATAATAAAAGATGAATACAAGTCTTGTTTGACTTCTGCAATTACAAGAGGTGCTCAAAGTGGTTACCATCAGCGTCCAGACACTTCTGATTACGGTGAACTATTGCTTGAGCATAGATAACATCTCTTAAAATGTGTATACATTTCTTGGCATCCCCGGTATATGTCCATAAATACACAAGAATAAAGAAACTGGGATAGAGACCATAGGGACATCTGACCTATGACTTATCAATGACTCTAGGAATGACTTCAATATGTTGGGGGAAATTATTTTCAACCCAGAATTCTGTACTCGGTGAAATTATCAATCAAATGTCAAGGTAAAATGAGGACATCTGCAAAGAAACGGGAATTTAATAAAATTTACCTCCAAGTGTTCTTTCTTAGAAAACTCCTAAAGAATGTGCTTATGTAAAATTAGGCACAGGTCAAGAAAGAAGAAATAGTAAATCCAACATAGTAGAGTAAGAAAAGAATTCTAAAATGACACTATGTAGTGTACTTTGGGGTAGAAGTGTGGAAAACTCTGGGATGCACAGTTGAGATACATTCAGGAGAGAGGGAGATCATCTGATGGGCATTTAGGAAAAACTAAGAATGTGTATTTAAACTGAGGTCATATTTTTTCTTTTTCCATTCAAGAATTTTTTCCTGAACTCTAGGACTTAACAATCTCCTATAGATCATTAGAATTTTTAGAGAAAGATTGCAGAGAAAAGGAACAGAGCAATACTTAGCTTATGGCATGTGAAATAGGATTATGCAGCAAGAAAATAACCTTGCAAGCACGTTTCTCTTGAGGGCAAGTCCTCCATTCACACACTGTTCACTTTCTCCAAGGTCCAGGCTTATTCACCCTGAATATAGACGTTTCTGTAAGACAGGTCTCCAGGAGGAGAGAGATAATGGTGGGAGGTACACCGAAAGGAAAAGAGCTGAGTGGTCAAGAAGACTGTGTCATTATTTCCCTCTCAAAGAGAAGAGAGTACATGTTAGAGATGTGGCAGCAGCATCAAGAGCAGACCTTATTCTTTCACCTTGTTAAGAACTCTGGGTCCCTACACCAATCTGGGACATGAGATATTGATTTCGTAGGACAGCCTGGTCAAGCAGAGATAAAACTGCATTGTTATCCAAGAAATTAAGGGTTCCTCAAAGGGAATTGTTGAACTTATGGGATCAAACTTAGCTTTAAATGAAAGTGGATATTTTATTAATTTCCTCCCACTTTCCAGTCAGTGGAGGAGACCCAGACGGATGGCATGATTGGATATATTCAAAGTAATAGAATTAATATGCCCCATATATTTAAGTCAATATTAGTTTTGCAACCTGCTTAATGCTGCACGCAGATCCTTTAGTTTCCAAGATGGGCTCCCACATTGATTTAGAAAACATTAGTTTCCTCCCCCTTCTCCATCTCTGTTAATTTTATTTTTTCTTTACTCTCCTTCACCACATAGAACATGGTAAAATAGATAGAATTGGCGCGACTATACCATTGTTTGAATGAAACAGAAATCTAAATTCTCCAAAGAGATTTGGTAAGTGTTTAGGAAAAAGTATATAAAAGCTCAAGACAGATAAATGTTCCACCCCCCATTCTCTTTCCAGTCAGGAGGGAATATTTCTACCCTAACATGATCCTCTTCCTAAAATCTGGTAAAACAGAGTTCAAGTGTAGCACGATAAGCAATGATCTCATTATGTATACTGCACATGTGTAGAAAAGCACCAGATATTTCCATCTGTCCATCTTTATCTGCAGCAAATTGATTTCACAACTTTTTTGCATGTTACATGCCAAGCCCCATATAAACATGTTTGCCAATCACTGCTACGCCTGAAAATATATCTTTCCAAACAATGGGGAAATGTGGAGTCAGAAAGTCCCAGAGAGGAAAAATAAACCCGTGGTAAGGAGAAGAGGGACATTCATTCCTTCGTTCACACAGTTAACGAACTCCCGTCTGCCAGGCAGCCCACTCTGTGCTCAGTATACACTTGAGATTAAATGCACAATGCACTCGGCCCCTGCTCTCAGGAGCTTAAAATCCAAGCGGCGACAGAGGAGGACCATGTGCTGAGTGAAGGTGCACAGATATAAGATAATTAGGTAACATTTATTTAAAAAAAGAGTGAGTTCTTTTGAGCCATATTGGTTAGGGGATGAGCTGTTCCAATTCATTTAATTATCCAGTTACTCTATATGCACAAACAGTTTTTAATCAGAATGTAAAACCTGAAAGGTTTTACTGAGTTCTCAGGAGCACCGTCGTTCTGAACACGTTTTCACTTGACATCGCGGCCTCTTTCCTTTCTCAGTACTATGTTCCTGGTTCTCTCAGGACCTCTTTGTCCTTGGCTCTTTAGAAAGGCCCTCTTCCCTTTCCTGCGCCTCACGTGGGCCCTCCAAGGCTTGGCTTTGACCGGCGCCCTTCTCTGCACACTCCCTCCGTGAGCACACATGCCTCCCGGCTTGGAGCTCTGATCAGCATCTGGAGGATTGCCAAATCCACATCTACGCCTGACCTATCACCTTCATCCAGTTTCCTGCCTCCACGCCCATCCTGGCTGCTTCTCTGCACAGCAATCCATACCTAGTTATCCCACTGTCACTTGAAACTTGGCTCTTCCAAAAGTGAGCTCACTCTCTTTACATCCCACACTGGCTTCCTTTCCAGCTGTCTGTAGTCCTAGCACCAACATGTTCTGTTTTTGAATAAACGTTCAGGCCATCCTCCTGGGTCCCCACTCACTCCGGACTGGGAAGAACTTAATATGTCCACTTTCATTTACAGCTACATTAGATCCCATAAATTTAATAATTCCCTTTCTTTGTTTCCCCGACAGTAAAAATGGAGGCAGGGACAAGTAGCTGTAGGACCAGGAGTAGGATCCAAAAACAAAATATACACAAAAGCATTTTGAAAAGTCGAGTGTCATGTAAGAATGTTAGCCAGTGGCTCATAAACATTAAAATAGTTTTCACATGGGAGGTTATTGTCATATGTACAAGTACGATAAATGGGATTTTTTCATTCTGAATGTCAAATCAAATTTGTACAACTCAGTACCCAGTAAAGTGTGATAGTATTTTATTTTTGGAATAGTAAAATGTAGGTTTAAGAGAAAATTATAACCAACTCTTAGAAACCTTCAAGACATACACACATATATTGATGCATATATTCGGCTATATATCACATTTATGTATAACTATAACAGTGTATAACCGCATACCAGAATTACCTCCCTCATTCTCCTACTCTCAGCTATAGTTCTACTGTGGTTTTATGAACTGTAGACTGCAGTTGTCTCAGGGTAAATGCCCCAGGCACATAGTGTACACCTTGGGGTTGAAATCCAGAGACCATGAATGAAATCCATGAATCTGTGAATAAGTGGGGACCAGGCCTAGATGATGGGCACCATCTCCCTGGCCTCTCCAGAAACCCAAATACTACGTGAAAGTACCCGCATCCTCCCCACCTTCATGTATGCTCTGATTAATCAGCTCGTTTATCCATTCTTCTGCCTGTGACTCCTGCCACCACCACACCCACCAAATACTGTAGAAAACACAGGATATTCCAATCCTTATCACAAACCAGATGCTTTGGGTCAGGAGCGGGAACCAGATTTGGCTTTCAACTGAATTTCATCCGTCCTGTGGGGCAAAGTAGCAAGTTGCAGAAACTGTTAACATTTGTACTGTCTTGCAAAAATGTGAGAGACCACAAAAAGTGTCTATTTCTCTCTGGGTCAGTATTGTGTGTTTTTTTTGTGTGTGTGGTTTTTTTTTCAGTCTGCTCCTATTTCTAGGGATTTATTTTTCATCAGTCCAGACACTGCCTGTAGGTTTTTGTGTGTTCATATTTTTGTGGCTTTCATTACTTTAGGGGGGTGGGGGGGATGTCGGTACTGCAGAATTCTCAACTGGGAATAGTCTAGAAATGGAATAGGTTGTGACTTTTTGCATGGATATTTCTCATTTCCTATTTTTATTGGAAAAGTCTTGAGTGCTCTGATGTTTTTTTAACTCCATGTCTTCCGCACCTACATGTCTTGGAGTTTCCTTCCTCCGGACTTCCTGGACCAATCACCTGCACCCCCACCCACTCACCTTCAACCTGCACCTTAATTCATAGCATTGTGATTTCTTTGCCTAGCACTCTGCTGAAACTGCTGCATCGTTTCCTATCTTTAAACTCTCAGATCCAGGAGCCTCTTTTTAGTCTTCATGTCACCTATTCTCTATGGATCTCATTCTTGAAATGCTCTCCTGCCGTCCTACTTCTTCATGGCTCCCCTGCTTCCCTGATAACTGCTCAAGTTGCTGTTCTTCTCACCCTTCAACTGAATTTCTAAGATTTTGTTTTTAGCTACTTTTTCTTCTCGTTTTACACGGTATGTTTGAGCTCATGTTTCCATTCACTCAAATTCAACTAAAAGTGGCTTTATATATGGCCCTCACTCACATCCTGAGAGCCATCACTAAGTTGGACTTAACTATTGTGAGAGAGCACTGTGGACTCCCTGCCGTCTCAGATGCTCGCTGATTACAAGGAAATGCTCCACTGTGATGTGTATGCTGCTCTTGGCATTTGATCTTCAAAACTTAACTTTGGCTGCCTGCTTTATGGATAGGGATGAGACATCCTAATCGAAGTGTTGGTATAAGGTGTTTTGACCTTGTCTTTTCATTTTTAACGGATCTTTGTAATCACGTGTTTCAAGAATTAAACTGTGTGACTTGAACTCTGTTAGATCCTTATCTCCAAATGAGAACAGAGGGTAACATAAACTCTAAGGGCACACCTTTTTCAGTTCTTAAAAACAAGCAAAAAAAAAAAATCCCTTATTTTTGTTTTGTAGACAGAGGTTACAAGCCTTATATAAATTTCTTTAAGTACTATTTGTTTAATTGCAATCATCTAGAAATGCACAATTTAGAAATGAAAGTGAGAACTGTGTGACTGCAAAACTGTGAAAATTGTTTTCATGCGTGGATTATGGGCACAATCTCATTAATGAGAGTCCAAACGGTTACCCTTCTCTTTAGCATATACCTTATAGCAGCTATTAAGGAAATACTATTCTACTAAGGTTATGTTTTAAGTATATCTAAGACAGCAGTATAGTTATCAGTGACACTAACAACAATGAACATTTATAGAGTGAGTGTTCATTATGTGCCAGGCACAATAATAAGAGTTTTTCATGCTTATTTAATCCTCACAAAAACTCTCTAAGGAGGATTATATTATTAGTCCTATTTTATATATGACAATACTGAAACTCTGAGAATTTATGTAATCTGCTCATAGTCACCAAAAACACTGTAATTCCTGTTCATAAGACCAATATTAAATACTTAGAAAATATATTACACATTTTCTATTTGTTAATAACTATAACTTCCTTTTTTCACCAACTCATACATATATTTGTAGAAGAGGAAAGGAAGGAAAGTATCTATTAAATCCCATTTCTATCCAGCAAACAAACCAATACAAAAAATTCTGTATATACACGATAAGGATAATTTAAAATTAATGTTCAATTTAATTTTCATAGTAAGATAAAAATATACCTCAAAATGATTGATTTTAATTAAAATATGTCATATAATTCTAATTTGGTCCTGGAAAGCCGGATTAGTAGGTACTTGAGAATCAACAACCAGTGAATTATATGTTAAATAATTCCATGGCCATATAAATTAAAAACAAAAGATGCTTAAATATGATTAAGGTTTGAACATGTTTTACAAAGTGAGACTAACTTTTTCAATTATTTTATTGTGAAATATATCGTACATATAAAAAAAGGACATAAAATATTTAGCTATGAAGTAAAGAATAACTCATTCACTTAATAAACATAAGGTCTTATGTTTATTAGGTCTGACAATTAAGTTTTTGAACTTGTTGCAAAAATGTTGCTAACCTTTTTTATATCAAAGGGATTATTCATTATGAATTTGTACCAACTGGACAAACAGTTAACCAAGTTTACCATTTGGAAGTGCTGAAATGGCTGTGTGAAAAAGTTAGACGACCTAAACTTTCCGCCAACAATTCATGGCTCTTGAATCACAACATGTACCAGCTCATATGGCACTGTCTGTGAGGGAGTTTTTAGCCAGTAAACAAATAGCTGTATTGGAACACCCTCCCTACTCACCTGATCTGGCCTCCAATGACTTCTTTCTTTACCCAAAGATAAAGAAAATATTGAAAGGAAGACATTTTGATGACATTCAGGACATCAAGGGTAATATGACAACAGCTCTGATGGCCATTCCAGAAAAAGAGTTCCAAAATTGCTTGGAAGGGTGGACTAGGCACTGGCATCAGTACATAGCTTCCCAAGGGGAGTACTTCAAAGGTGACCATAGTGATATGCAGCAATGAGGTATGCAGCACTTTTTCTAGGATGAGTTCACAAACTTAATTGTCTGACCTCGTGTGTGTGTGTGTGTTTGTGAGTGTGTATTAGAAGCTTATTATAGACTTCCAGATTCAGCACCTAAATGTAAAAAGCTTGGAATTTGTCATTTCATACCTTACAACAAGAAAAATTTGCTCAAACTGAGAATCAATGACTTTTCTTGGACCCATCAGAGAAATTAGTTTGCAGGGCCATTACTCTGAAATCTGGAGTACTCTTCCAGTCAAAGATTTGCTTACATGGAGCAGAAGTCCCAAGAGCCATAACTAATAAGAACACTTAAATGATACTTTTGATGAATTGCTGGAGGCTAAACATGAGAGTATGCAACTCCTGGGAACCGCAGTATTAGTGGGGCTCGTACACTTTTGTGGGTTTACCTATAGGAACACCACCAGGTTCTCATGGGGAATATCTGAGAAAGATCTCCTACTGCCTCTGGCAGGAGGGGATGGATAAAATTATGAAATATACCCAGCGGCTTTTGCATAACGAAGGTCTACTCTCCAGGAAAATATACTTTGACAGAGCTCGATAAATGCTGGAAGAAGAGCTAGGCTTCCTACCTCACCTAAAAGGAAAAAGAATAAGCATAGTCAACAGCGGGCAGGGCTTCAAAGAAATAGGTTAGGAATACTTTGGCAGAGAACAGAAGATGGCGCAAGGGAAAGTAAAAAGCTGTACCACTGGAGACATGTCTGTGACAGTCACAGTTCCCAGACACAGGCCCCCTAAAACACTGAGATGTAATCAGAAAACTTTACAATGCTCTCCCTTACCCTTACCACCACACCAGCCGGGCTGCATACAAGGTTATTATAGCTGAAAAAGCTACAAGATACAGACTGTCTCTGAGAAGTACTTAGAGAAGCCCAAAGGAAGGAGGGGAGACAAAACAAGGGTGCTAGAGGAATTTGATGCCTCTGGTATCCACAAGTACAGTAATCATTAAACACAGCACAAACTCCTAGCAATATAAATCCTCACATTAAAGGTCTATTTACCTCAGTCCTCATTCCCTGATACAGCATGACCAACAAAAATTATAACATTCTAAAAGGCAAGAAAAACACAGTCTGAAGAGAAAAATCAAGCATTAGAACAAGACTCAGATATGTCAGGTAGTTTGGAATTGTCTGAGTGAGAATTTAAAATGTTTCTGATTAAAATGTAAAGGCTCTAATGGAAAGGGCAGACAACACGCAAGAACAGATGGGTAATTAATCAGAGAGATGGAAACTCTAAGAAAGAATCAAAGTAATACTAGAAGTAAAAAACACTAAAATAATGAAAACGTCTTTTAATGGACTCTTAATAGTCTAGGCATGGCTGAGGAAAGAATCCATGAATTTAAATATATATCAGTAGAAACTTTGCAAACTGGCATGAATAGAGAAGAAAGAATGAAAGCAATGCAACAAAATATGAAAGAACTGTGGGAAATTACAAAACATACAACATATGCATAATTGGAACACCAGAAGGAGAAAAAAAGAGAAAGGAAGAGAAGAAATATTTTAAGTAATAATGGCTGAGAAGTTTTCAAAATTAATGATAGATACCAAACTACAGATCTAGGAAGCTCAGAGAATACCAAGCAGTATATATAACAAAAAACTTTCTGCAGGCATCATATTCAAACTAAAGAAAACCAAATAGAAAGAGAAAATCATGAAAAAGCCAGATAAAAAATACACCTTACATATAGAGAAGCAAGAATAAGTATTACATCATACTTCTCTTTAGAAGCTATGCAAACAATGAGAGTAGAATGAAATATTTAAAAGGTTGAAATGAAAACTCACCAACCTAAAATTCTAGGTTCAGTGAACGTACCCTTAAAAAGGAAGGAGAAATAAAGACTGACAAAATCTGAAGGAATTCATCACCTACAGAATTGCCTTGCAAGCAATGCCAGAAGAAGTTCTTCAGAAACTAGTAAAATGATATAGGTCAGAAACTTAGATCTACATAAAGAAATGAACAGTGTCAGAGAAGGAATAGATGAAGGTAAAATAAAATATTTTATTTCTCTTATATTAATTGATCTAAAAGGATAACTATTTAAAGGAAAAATAGTAAAAATATATTAAGTGGTTATAACATAAGTGAAATGAATGGCAATGTCATAAGATATAGAAAGAAAGAATTGGGAACTCTGTTGTAATATAACTGCACTACACATGAAGCAGTACAGTGTTATTTAAAGGTGAACTTAGTTTTCTTTTTTAAAAAAAGGTATATTGTAAATCTACGGCAATAACTGGAAAAATTTAAAGACATAATTAACATGCTAAGGTAGTAAATAAAATAGAATCATGTACAATGCTCAATTAAAATCAGAAAAAAAAACAGGAAAATAGAAAGGAAAAAAGAATAAAGACAACAAATAGAAAACAGTGACAAATATAGTAGACATTATTCCAACTATATCAATAATCACATTAAGTCTAAATATACTGATTAAACGGCAGAGTTTCTCACAATAGATATAAAAACAAATCCAAAGCATAAATTGTCTACAAGAAATTCATTTTAAGTATATAAAAATTCAGATAGTTAAAAGAAAAGGGATGGAGAAAGATACATCAAGTTAGGACTAGTTAAAAAACAAACAAACGAGTGGCTCTATTAATTTCAGATATGAAGACTTCAGAACAAGGAAGATTATTGGGTATAAAGAGGGGCATTACATAGTTATGAAAGGGTCAATTCTCCATGAAGACATAATAAAAATATTTTGTATTTAAAAAAGTGAAAATACATCATACAAAAATTTGTGGGACACTACAAAAGCAGTGCTTAGAGGAAACTTTATAGCATTAAATGCAAATATCAGAAAAAGGAGAAAGATCTAAAATCAGTAACCTTAGCTTCCACCTTAAATAATTAAAGAACATTTAAGGCTTAAAGCAAGCAGAAGAAGAGAAATAATAAAAATTAGAGCAGAAATCAATGACACTAAAAACAAAATAATATAGAAACTCATTAAAACTCATATCTGTTTCTTTGAAAAGACCAATAAAATTGATAATCTTCTAGCTGCGTTAGCCAAGAAAACAAGAGAGAAGACACAAGTTACCAACATGAGAAATGAAAGAAGATAAATAACTACTGATTCCACAGAATAAGAAGAATAATAAAGGAACACTATGAACAACTCTATGCCCACAAATTTGATAATGTAGATGAAATGGACAAATGTCTTGAAAGACACAAACAAAATTCACTCAAGGAGAAATATATAACCTGTGTAACCCAATATCTATTAAAGAAATTGAATTAATAATGAGTAACCTTTAAAATATAAAGCATCAGTTCCACATGGTTTTACCTGCAAATTCTACCATACACTAAAAGATAGAAATTATGCCAGTTTTCCATGATGCTGTTCAGTAAATACAATCAAAGGGGAAATTTCCTAACTTTTTTTTTTTTTATGAAACCAGCATTACCCTAGTACCAAACCCAGATAAAGACATTATGAGAAAGGAAAACTATTGACCAATATTTCTCATTAGCTAGATATAAAAATCCTGAACAAAATATTAGCAAATGAAATCCAACAATATATAAAAAAATTATACATCATAACCAGATGGGTTTTTTCTAGGTATGTAATGCAGGTTTAACATTTGAAAGTCAATCAGTGTAACCCACCATATTGCAGGCTAAAAAAGAAAAAGCATATCATCATATAAATTATTTAAAATGTATGAAACAACCTCACTGAAAGGGAAGAGATAAAAGTGCTCATCTAGGTAACACTGGAAATGAGGGGAGCCTGTAAAAGGAACAACAAAGAACTCTACACAGCACTGCACTCATTGATAAAGCTGTTTCCCATGGGAGGATGGGTTAACAATTCTGACCACTATATGTTTATACTAGAAGTGAACACCTAAGTAAATAGATGGATGGTGGGAGGTTTCTCATTGTTGAAGTAGGAGGTTACAAATGAGCGAGGAAAGGCTAGAGCGTTACAGGTAGCAATGGATTAGAGTATGAAACATCAATATGAACTAAAATTTAGTCACAAATTGATATAGTTACATATAGAAATGTTTTTAGATATGTGTATATAAAGGAGTTAGAGGATACACACATACTTCCTTCTTCAGTTAGCTGAGAGGGTCTAGAAACCATGACAACAAGCAGCAACGGGCACACCTAGTGCCCATATCTCCAACAGAGAGAACTACAGATCTTCAGAGAAATGGCTGGGGAAAGAAATACACAAGTTGAGCCTGCAGCATCTTGTAGGGCTAGAAATTAGTAACAGCTCAAAAAAAAAAAAAAAAAAAAAAAAGTAAAAACATTCACATTGGTGGGAGTATGTCAAAAGGTCATAGGAACCGACTGAAAGAGCTCACAGTGACAAAGCTGAAACAATTTCAGCTACAAAATAAAGTAGTAGTGGCTTATAAAATAACCCAAAGTATAAAATGGGTCCACACTAAGTACATAATTTGAATAAATAAAATGAGAGAGAAAAGACACATCTTTGCAGATGAATCCCCAAAACCTTTCATAATAAAGTATAGAATTTAGTTAATAGTAATGAACCAATGTTGGCTTATTAATATGTTAATAATGGGAAAAACTGGGTGTGGGATACAAGTATATGGGAACTCTCTGTACTATCTTTGCAACTGTTCTGTAAATTAAAATTATTTTGAAATAAAAAAGTTAATTAAAATAAAACATATGTTAGGCACTTTTCCAGGTACGGGGACATATTGGATAGCAAATACACGTAGGCCCTGCTTTCAGGGAACCTACTGTTTAGTGGGGAGACAGCAAAAAATGGTGGTGGGGAGGAAACACTAGATGGTGAGATCCAGCATGTAGTTTAAACTAGGATTGTCAGAGAAGATCTCTTTGAAACCTGAAAGGTGAGAATGAAATGGTCAAACAACGAACAGAGGTGAAGGAAAGAAGTTTCCACATATAGGAAACACCATGAACAAAATTTGTAACATAGGATCTTTGAAGACTGGTAGCGTATCAGCAGGGAGACCCTGGAAAAAGGAATGATTCTTGTTCCAAGTGGGGTGGAGTAGGATGGCAAGAGATTCATTACACTATTCAGAATAGCACACAATTTAAAACTTATGAATTGTTTATTTCTGGAATTTTCTTTTTTGTAGTTTTTAATATTTTTTATTAAAAATATACCTACATGCAATATTATATGATTTTCAGGGGTACACCATAGTTGTTCAACATTCACATACATTATAAAGAAGTGATCACCACGATAAGCCCAGCAACCATCTGACACCGTACCATGTTATCACAATATTATTGACTATATTCCCTATGCTGTACATTACATCCCCATGACTTATTTGTTTTATATATAGAAATTTGAATGTCTTGTTCCAGTTCACCTTTCCCTCCCTTTTAAAGTTTTTCAATTACAGTTGACATCCAATATTATTTTATATTACAGGAGTACAGTATAGTGGTTAGACATTTATATAATTTAAGAAATAAATGGTCCCCTGATCTAGTCTAGTACCCACCTGGCACCATGCATAGTTATTACGATATTACTGACTCTATTCCCTGTGCTTTACTTTGTATCCACATGACTGTTCTGTAACTACTAATTTGTACTTCCTGATCCCTTCACCTTTTTCACCCTGTCCCCAACCCCTCCCATCTATCACCCCCACAAATCTAGTACCCATCTGACACAACACATAGTTATTACAATATTATTGACTATATTCCTTATGCTGTACCCTATATCCCCATGACTATTGTGTAACAACAAATTTGTACTTCTTAACACCTTTTCCTTTTTTCACCCATACTCCCAACCCCCTTTCCATCTGGCAACCATCAAAATGTTCTCTGTATCTATGAGTTTGTTTCTGATTTGTTTATTTTGTTCTTTACAGAGATTAGTGAAATCACATTGCATCTGTCTTTCTCTGTCTGACATACTCCATTCAGTACAGTACCCTCCAGGTCCATCCCTGCTGCCACAGATGGCAAGGACCCATTTCTTTCCATGGCCGAGCAACATCCCATTGTATGTAGGTACCACCTCCTCTGTATCCAGTCTTCCATCGACAGACACCCAGGCTGCCTCCACATTTTGGCCATTGTAAACAATGCTGCAATGAACACATGGATGTATACATATCCCCTCCAAGTAGCATTTTGGGTTTCTACAGATAAATACCCAGAAGTGGGATTACTGAGTCCTCCTTTGTCTCTTGTTATAGCCTTTGTTTTTAAAGTCTATTTTGTCTGATATAAGTATGACTACCCCAGCCTTTTGTTTGTTTGTTTCTTTTCATTTTCATAAAATACCTTTTCCCATCTCTTTACTTTCCATCTGTGTGTATGTCTTTCAATCTGAAGCAATTCTCTTGTAGGCAGCATATGTAAGACTTTTTTTTTTTTTTTTTTAATCCAGTCATCCTTTCTATATATTTTGAGTGGAGCACTTAATACATTTACATTGAATGTAATTGTTGATAGATATGTAGCTATTGCCATTTTATCATTCATAAGTTTGATCTTCCCCCTCCCCCATCTTAAAGAAGTCCCTGTAACATTCTTTTTCTTAGGTTGGTGTAAATGTAATTGCAGTTTAAAAGGTTAAAAATAATTGTAAAAACTGCAATTACTTTTGCACCAACCTAATAATACTGGTTTGGTGGTGATGAACTCTTTTAGCTTTTTCTTGTCTGGGAAGCTCTTTATCTGTCCTTCCATTTTAAATGATAGCCTTGCTGGGTAGAGGACCCTTGGTTGTAGATCCTTGCTTTTCATGACATTGAATATTTTGTGCTAATCGATTCAGGCCTGCAAAGTTTCTGTTGAGAAATCAGCTGACAATCTTATGGGAGCTCCCTTAGAAGTTACTAGTTGCCTTTCTCTTGCTGCTTTTAGGATTCTCTCTTGCCCTATAAACTTTGCCTTTCTAATTGTAATGTGTCTTGGTGTGGGCCTATTTTGGGACATCTTGTTTGGGACTCTGCACTTCCTGGGCTTGTACGTCTATTTCCTTCACCAGGTTAGGAATGTTTTCAGTCATTATTTCTTCAAATAGGTTCTCAATCCCTTGCTTTCTCTCTTCTTTTTCTGGCATCCCTATGATACAAATGTTGTTATGCTTGATGTTGTCCCAGAGATCTCTTAAACTATCCTCATTTTTGGGGATTCTTTTTTCTTTTTACTGTTCTGACTGGGTGTTTTCTGCTACATTGTCTTCCAAAATGCTGATTCAATCCTCTGTTTCAACTATTCAGTTGGTGCTTCCATCGAGTACATTCCTTATTTCAGTTATTGTATTCTTCACTTCTGACTGGTTCGTTTTTATGGTTTCTATGTCCTTTTTATGCTTGCTGTCTCTTTTTTGAAGTCCTCACTAAGTTCCTTGAGCATCCTTATAACCATTGTTTTGAACTCTGTCTCTGGTAGGTTGCTTGCCTCCATTTCATTTAGTTCTTTTTCTGGAGTTTTCTCCTGTTTTTTTATTTGGGACATATTTCTTTATTTACTCATTTTGACTGCCTCTCTGCATTTGTTTCTATGTATCAGGGAGATATGCTATGTCTCCCAGTCTTGGTTGGGTGGCCTTATGTAGTAGGTGCCCTTTGGGTCCCTGGCACCATCTCCCTGGTCACCAGTTCTGGGTGCTCCAGGAGTGTCCCTTGTGTAGGTTGTAGGTGCCCTCCTGTTAAAGTTGAGCCTTGATTGTTATTGTCATTGGCACATAAGTTGGTGGGATTGACCCTCGGGTGATTGGCTGAGGGGTTTGGCCACATCCATAGCTTATAGACTGCTATGTGGGGGGCTTACCCAACTGAGTGGGATTCACTCCAGTAGGCTCTGGTGTCTGTTGAGATTGCCCTGTGGGTGTGCTGCTTATGGGGCTAATTGGGCAGTGCTCTGCTGTGCTCTGAAGCCAACCTCTAGGTATATTGGTTCTGGGGCCTCTTGGGAGGATTTCCAACACAGGCCCAAGTCACCACTGCCTGTGACCAGCTGGCAACTACTTGATAAGAGATACAAAATGACCTGCAGTTTCTCGCTGCCTGTGCTAAACCTGGAGGTACGTGGGAGAGGCCACACTGTGAACCGAGGATGGCTGCCACCAGTAATGGGCCTGGGGTAGTTCTACAAAGAGCCACGGAACCGTGAGTCCTGCTGCCACCTGACAGCTTCCTGAAGGTTCAGCCACTGATAAAGCCTCATGCGGTATGCAAGTTGGGTGAGACAGGGTCTCAGGGAGTCACTACATTGGGAAGCACTGTAGTCACCAAGTTAATGTAGACTCTGATTTGGTGCCAGTGCTGAGCCTGGAGCTACTTACTAAAAGTCTCAGACTGCACCCAGGGTAGTCATCACCTGCCTGGGGCCCGTGGTGTCTGACAGTTTTCCAAGAAAGAGTGCAATGCAGTAAGGTCTGGCTGTTCATGGAGAAAAAGCCTCCGACTTTGGGGGGAGTTCGGAAGGGCAGGGTCCTAGTGAATCAGCAGGGCAGACCCTGGAGCTCACAGAACCAATCAGATTCAGAATTGGCTGAAAGCATCAGGTGAGGTCTCAACACATTAAAGATGGCGGCCACCTGCTGGCTGCATGGGAGGAGGGCCCTTTACAGGGAAAATGGGACTGTCCTCCCACTCTGGCCTTGAAGCCTCACACCTCAGTCTGCTCCCTTATACCTCTGACGGGTCCTGTGTGCCTCTGATGCCCTCTAAGTCACCGGGTCTCCTCCAGAGCCTAAGGTGAGTGCCTGCAAGTGATAGAGTGTATGTGCGGGCCCTTTAAGAGTATGCTCTGGTTTCCCACAGCCTTCCATCCCATCCGGATGGTCGAATTCCCATTGTTTTTCACAGCCAGATGTTGTGGGGACTCCTCTTCCTGACACCAGTACTGTGAGCTGGGAAGACAGGAGTGGGGATGGGGTCCTTCACTCCTCAGGGGGACTCCTCCATGGTCGAGGTGTGACTCCCAATTTTCATCTGCCACACAGAGGTTTGGTACCAACATGTTTTGCATCTCCTCCCCTCCCAACAGTCCCGATGTGGCTTCTTCTTTATATCCTAAGTTATAAAATTTCTGTTCATCCAGATTTCAGATGGTTCTCCAGATAGATTGTTCTATAATTTAGTTGTAATTTTAACGTATTCATGGAAGGAAGCAGGCACAGTTTTTATCTATTCCTCCATTTTGGGTCTCCTACTTCTGGAATTTTCCATTTAATATTTTTGAACTACAGTTGAGTGCAGATAACTGAAAACAGAGAAAGCAAAAACTGTAAGAAGGGACTACTGTAGATGGAGGTAGTGGAAATGGAGAGGATTGGAGAAATACAATTTGCCTTTTGCAGGTAGAGCATTCAGGAAAAGGAGAATTCAAGATTAAATTTGAAATGTCTCCGCCAACAAAACAAGAGTTTGGATATGAGTCTGGAGCCAAGAGTAGAGGTATAGTTTGAAAAATATAAATTTGGAAGTCATAAGTATGCAAATGACATTTAATGTCATAGGAACAGATGAGGTCAGATGAGAAGACACAAGAAGAAAGAAAGAAAGAAAAAAAAAAGCAGGCCCAGGGTGAGAAGAAGCAGTAAAGGAGGTAAAGGAGAGACCAGTAAAAGGAGAATCATCAGAATGTGACATTCCAGAAGCCCAATAAGTAAAGGGCTTCAGAAAAGGGACAGTGGTCAACTATACCAAATACTTCTGTGAAGTCAAGTAAGAGGACAGGAAAGTGAAGTGTATTTACAGCATATATGTTATTGGATACCTTGATAAAGCAGTTTAGCTTATGAGGAAAATGTATGGAACAGAGTGGGTAGAAAGTGAACGAAAGTGAGAAAATAAAATCAGCTTATAGAAACAACCCATTAGAAAAGTTTGGAATTCATGGAAGCCAAGAAAAGAGACACTAACTGGAGGGAGGTGCTGGAACAAAGGACATTTTGTTGTTATTGTTTTGTTGTTGTTGTTTTGCTAAGTGGGAGAAAAGTGCATTTTATTGTCCTGATAGAATGATCCAAGCAAGAGGGAATGTTGGATGATTCAGCACAGGAAATTGTAAAGAAACTGGAACACAAAGAAACCTTGGGTGGAAAAAGCACACTTCCTCCTTTGCACAGGAAGAGCAGAGAAGATTAGGGTAGATGATGTGGAGATGTGGGAACCTATATAATGGCTTCTATCTTCTTAATAAATCACAAAGAAAGGCAGAAAGGTAATAATCAGAAGGGATAAAAGATATATCAGTTTGAGAAAAGGTGAAAATTGCTACATTATGTTGAAAATCCATGAGATGTACATCACTTTTAAAGTGAGTTAGTATGACAGTGGGATTTTTCCAGTGACATTCCAGTACTCAGCGCCAGGCACAGAGAACATGCATAGCTGGGATTATTCAGGGTTAGGGATTTGTCTGGCAAGTATGGCAATAGTAAAGAGGCAACAGAACTCTTTAACTCTTTAACTCTGAGGAAATGTAAAATTACATTATTTTGAATGGATCATGGAATTTAAGTTGGGTAAGTCCAAAAAAGTCCCCAGTAGGAACTGATGGATGGTGGGAAAAGTAGTGGGGAATCAATGGTTTGGCATCTCAATGAGACCCAAAATGTAATAGCAGGGTTCTTGAGCAAGTGAGTTTATACTATAGAGTGATGCCTAGGTGTATCATTTTAAAGTTTTAGAATACATCATTGAAAAGCGGAAGTAAATCATAATAGATTGTGCCTGCTCAGTAATCATAAAATGCTTTACAATTTCATAGATTAAAATTTTGCTGCCTCCTTACATATATACACAAGTAAACTGGGCTAAAGCAGGTTACCAAAGAGGGAAGAAAATCATGAGCCAGATGCACATTTTAGGTTCTGTGATTTCCTACCATACACACACACACACACACACACACACACACACACACACACACACACGTATAGTCAAAATGATGTGTGGGGAATGAGAATTAAGGAAACATCAACTTGATACCTACTGGAACTGGTAGGAGTTAATGCTACCTCTTCATGTGCACTTAAAATCGTTTAAATTCTGTCCACCAAAGTTCCAAGTAAAGAAACTGTAGTAGAAACTCTAGAAGCATAAAATGAAGGGAAAATATTTTCTTCCACTCAAATCCATTACATAAGATTCCAAATTTCACTTCAAATAGTTATAGCTTTCCTCTGAGGAGTTAGAGATCGTAGACCACTTTTTAATTTTTGTATTTGCAAATAATTTTTCAATAAGAAACACAGGCATACAACCAAGATTTTAAAATGGCAAGTCATTGTCAGTTCACTCAAACTCAAAATAACAGCACCGTCACACACTGCTTGCTTAGTAATAGGGATACTTTCTGAGAAATGTGTTGTTCTGGGAACATCATGGAATGCACTGACACAAACCTAGATGGTACAGCCTGCTACACACCCAGGCTCTATTGTGTAGCCTGTGTCTCCTCAGCTACAAGCCTGTACAGCATGTTACTGTACAGAACAACATGAGATTGTCAGGCACAAAATTATATAATCAAGAGACAGGGGAAAACTGAGATGAATGAGGCTGCTGCCAGTGTATTGGCACACTGTTTTACAGCACACTTGTTTTATAAGTAGAAAGAGTACACTCTAAAATAACACATAGTATAGCAAATACATAAACCAGTAACATAATCGTTAATCACTACCAAGTATGATGTACTGTACATAATTGTATGTGCTATACTTTTATACGACTGGCACCACAGGTTTGTTTACACCAACATCACCACAATCATGTAATGTGTTATGCTGTGAAATTATGATGGCTATGACATCACCAGGCAATAGGGATTTTTTAGCTCCATTATAATCTTATGGGACCACCACTGTATGTGCAATCTATTGTTGACAGAAACGTCATTATATGGTGCATGACGATAGTCTAAATCAGTATTTCTCAAGCCTTTTCTTTTTCTTCAACTTATGTGAGGAACAGAACTCAGGACAGTAGTACATTAGCACAATGATGGTGGGGTGCAAGTGGGTTGACAATTTTCTTACCTCATCTACTCCCTCATTGAGAATCAATCACAGTTACAAACTACAATAGGTATTTTAAATAATAGTGTTGGGGAAAGGTAGGTCTCAGAAAGGCAATCACTAAACACAAGATAGAGTGTCTACCTTTTCTATCAGTTTTGTTTGGCACTCATGTGGCATGTAGGAACTAGGCTGAGGTAAAACTGGAACTCTTTGTTCTCATCCCAGGCGAGCACCTCATTAGTTAGATGTTTGGCAATTCCCTGGTCTTTGTTTCCTATCTGATAAAATAGAGATGATAGTACCGATCCTACCACTTCTCAGGGTGCTTTAAGACAATTGAAAATCCATTTCTTTTTACAGACGTTTAGTGAGTGCGTAGTATGTCCTAGACATTGACCTGAGGTGCATAATGAATAAAACAAATCCCTAACCTTCACGGAGCGTACATCTCAATGATGAAAGGCATATGAAAAATAAAGCAAGAAAAACACATGGGTAGGGGTGGGGGTTGAGTTGGAAGGAAGATGTTCTATTTTACATAAGGTGGTCAGGGAAGGCTTCTCTGGGTTTTTAACAAAGACTTGAATAAAGTGAGCTGTCAGGGCTTTCTTGGCTAAAGACTTGGCAGAGGCCAAGGCCCTCATGTTGAAGAGACCTTGCATGTTTGAGGAACAGCAGTGTGGCTGGCATAGTGAGCTAGGGGAATGGCAATGAGGTCCAGAGGTGGGGTTGGGAAGCGAAGATCACATAAAAAAGGAGTTTGGCTTTCATATAAAGGCAGATCGGAAGCCTTTGAAGGGTTTGAGCAGAAGGGACATAATCCGACTTGTTTCAACAGGATCACTCTGGCTACTGCACGAATAGGATAGGTGATAAAAGGGAGACTAGGCAATGCACTCAGGCAGACAAGGTAGGTTAGTTTAGACTGGGGTGATGGGGTGCAACAGTAACTGGTCAGAGTCTGCACATATTTTGAAGAGGCAATAGGTTTTCTGATGGATTAGATATGAAATGTGAGAGAGAGGAGTAGAATAAAGAGTGTAGGCCAGAATAAATGGAACAAAGTAGTTACGATGTGAGTTTGCTTTAGAATTTAAAGAGCGTTATATAAGGTGATATTAACTAGTTCATTTGGTATCTGACATCAAATATTTGCCATATTAAAATCTCATTCCATTTCACCATGACATAAGGTATTTCATGATTTTCACTAAATATTAATTCCGCAAAAAAACTCACTAGTCAGAGGTCAGTTTACAACAATGGAATTTTCAATCAGAAAAGGTTTTATTATAAGAAACAATGCCATCAGGTAAAAATGCAAAAAATTGTGCAATTATGGCAAATTGTTTAAAAATATCTACACATGTGCCCCCAAAGGACTACAGTACGTACTACATACCTGAGTACTGAACATTAAATGACATTTTAAACTGCTTCACATTGGGAATCTGATTCTGTGCAGACCACATCTACTTTTTCTCATGCACCAGTGAGATCAGCTTAACGCTTAAGCATCAACTTTGTAGGATAACAGAAAATAAAGATGGAAAATAAAGACTACAACTCAAACTTTCCTATAATATAGTTATACCAAGTCCAGTTTTCAACATGTAAAAAAATATATAGGAAAGTGCTACATACATTCTTCAAATGCAATAAAAAAGTTAAAGTGGAACTGGCATATTTTAGACCTTTATTTTAGTTCTGTGGTACCCATTGTGCCTTTTACTTATATTTTCTCAACATAGTATGCAAACGTACCTTAAATATTAAACATATACCCACACATATTACTAATCTTAATTTTCTAGGACTTCTTCTGAAATCATTTTAAAAGTGGCAAAATATCCCAACTATATAATTTAAACAAATAATTCTTCATACAAAATTCAATATATATTCTACTCCCATAGAAAATTCTAAACCTTGGCTTTGACACACTATACTTAAATCACACCCTCAACATAAATTGTTATAGTAAAAGGATCAACTGTTGTGCAGATCAACAGAATAAATCTACTGTAGAATTAACCACAGTATGTTGTACTCCTATATATCATACGGCACATGTAAATTACTAATTCTATGTTCTATGTCATGTTTTCAAGTAACATTTTTTTTTCCTAAATAAATACAGAAGATTGTCAAAAAGCGGCAGGAAGTCTTAGATATTCAACAAAACTTTCAAAAATAAATTACATGAACATCTCTTGCAAACATCAGTTATTTTTGTTTTCCCCTCCCCTCTACAATGCAACACTGGAAAGATGCTTCAAAAAACACACAGAAATAACTCCCAAACAGCATGAAAATGAAAAAAAGAGAAGATAAAGAAAAACTGGTTTTAGTTGGACAAAGTTTATAAAGAGATTATAGACACACTCTCAAGGCCAATAAGACAAAAACGTATCTAGCTTCCCAAGACTAGATTTTAAAACATTAATTCTATAAATTCTGTCCACTTTGAATTCTTCTTCAGAAAATATTCCCTACTTGTAGAGGTCTAAGACAAGCAGTTTGGAAAGTTTCTGAAAAATGAGGTATGTGATGCAAAGACGCAATGTTTTAAATTTGTTTCACAGTATCACATTACAACTTGTACAAGAATTTCTAACACAAACCATGCCAGTTTGCTTAAGAAAATCAAAATATTCTAGTTGAGAACAGACTCTGGGCTACACTTATCCTTTATTAATTATTCTAAGTATGGTAAAAAATAAGTTACCAAATTATCTACCTTAGGTATTATAAAAGTTGGTTTGTCCTTTATGTGAACATTCTTAACTGATTGTTAGAAATTCATCAGTTAAATCTGAAACATGATTTAGTACCTAGAATGCTATGGTTCTACTTACTTACTCTTTTCTTTCTCAGTCTCCTTCAGCTAGAACAAGATTTTCAATGTAAAATTATTCATCACTGTTAAGTGCAAAAATGAAAAAAAAAATGAGGTTTTAATCGTCGTATATAACTTAAAAGCCATTAAATTCAACCACTGCAGGAGTTTTATGTTTCTGAAAAACAGAATCTTAAAAGTAGGTGTAAAACTTCACATTATGCTCTGTGCAGAAGAGAAATAAGTTACCTTTCATTGTACCGATAAAGACTTGACAGGTAGAGGATGGAAAAGGAGGTCAGGCAACAAAATGGCCCGTGTTAGTGCAAACTGAGTATCATGTTCTCACTATTCTAAGACTGACTCCAGTTAGACCAATAACTGGCCATATCTTGCTATCATGTAAGTAGAGAATCTTGTGAAATCACAAGAGTTCAACAGATATAGTACTATAGCCACAAAACCAACATACCAATTTCAAAGGTAAGTATAGGCTCAGACAATTTACATCTATCTAGATATACACATGAATTATACTAGCACCAGCCACCTGTGAATTTGAGCCCTTTTCAGGATTTTTTAAAATGAAACAGTGTTAGCACTTAAAAAGTTAGCAACAGAAAACTGCTACTTTACAATTTAACTTAATTTAGTTACATGGGAAATACAAAATAATCAGACTTAAACGTCTTTCTGAGATGATTTGTTTTTCCTTCAATCTACTCTATTAAAACATTTAAATCTCAGTACACTGAAAAACAGTACATAAATATACATATATATTAAGAATGAGGATCTAAGTTAGTGCTTCTCTGTTTGAGAGGTCACAGCTAAAGTCCTGGTGATATTGCCTCAGATTTTTACCCGTATTTAAAATAAAAAGTCACATCAAACTAGTTTGGAAGTCTCTAACCAATAATACCCTAACTGCTCTTATAAGACTGCATAGTTATTAATTCATCTGGTATCTTAGCGACTATTTCTCACAAAATTCTAGAATGAAAATGATTGCTTTTATACCAGAAAACAATGCTGACAATTGCACTTTGTTACCTTTTGCTTACTGAAATGAAAATATCACGAATATGAAAAGAAATCCCTCCCTACACTGTAATCTTTAAGAGCACCCACTTGCGTGTACAAACTCCCTCAGCTTTCCTAAATACTGACAGTACTTCTTATATCACTGAAAGACTAGGTTTCCCCAAGCACAAGATGTCAGTGAGCTCACTAAGGCCTGCTGCTCATTAAAGTACTTTCTGAAGACACTGAGGATAGAGTTTAGCAACAGCACATTCAAAATGCCGGCCGAGGTCCCAGAGGCGATCTGGGGTCTCATACACTTTCATCCACTGGTCAGCGATGTCATCATATTGGTAAAGGGAATTTTTTCTGCTGGTTCTGAAGACATGTTCTTCAACAGTCACTTGAGTAGCTCGAACAAATAAATGGAGTTTATTCTGGAAAAGTACCAGTTTAAGGTACGGATTTATGGACTCATCACATGGAAAGTCCTTCTTACGAGTCCATTTATTTAGCTCAATGTCATAGGCTTCTACAGTAAACATACGCTGATGATTTCCACAGGTTCCAGCTATGTAGTAGATAGAGTCTTTGTATACAGCTGCTAAGCCCTGGATTCTAGGCACAGTCATAGGGGTTAAAAAACCCCAGTAGTCTTTTTGAGGCTCATAGAAGAGGAAAAATTCTCCTAAAAGAAAAGAAAATAAATGAGTATATACATTTACATGACTTTTTGGTTGTATGTTGAAGACTAAACAATATAATTTTCCAAATATTTCACTTTCTAAAATATTTCTTTTATAATCTCCAGAGATACATTAATTATAAAATAGCTTAGAAGTTCTTTATTCCATGGCACCACATAGCACATAAGATTACAGTCGAGCAGACCGGGGGTGTTCATACTGGGGAGGGGGGAGGGGGGCTACTCCGGCTTGATGGCAGAATAACAGTGAAGAGCTTGGTTCCATTTATTCTATCCAATTGTGTATTTCAGAAAATTTATTTTAAGCCAGCTCTAAAAAAGCATTATTACTAATGGTTAGCCAGTGAGATCAAAATATGTATATAGCTTCATCATGAATAAGCCACTATACATTTATGTGCTAATTATTTAATTAGAAGATAGTACATGGAATTGTTCAGATTTGTGTCTATAGGCCACATGTGTTTACTTTAGTGTTGCCATAATGCGAAGACAAATATTCAAGAGGTGAAAACATCACTTTAATAAGATAGGAAACACACATGGTTTACAGAGTTGACTTCGAATGAGTTTCAATTCTATTTTGACAATAAAAGGGTGTGCTGGGTCAGACTGCCGATATAAAAATGTCTGAAAGAACTAGTGAAGATTTACAAGGGTTTGACTAATTATAACATTTGTATAAAATCCTTGATATAAAACTCTGAACCCTTTATGAACAGATTAAATGATACTCCAATAGCCACAGAGAGTACAACATAAGCTTCTGACTATTCATGTCAAGTTTATTTATATAACAAAGCTTTGTTTAGATTAGAAATACCTACTTCTAATTTGAGCTTCTCCTTGAAAAATGTTTTGAACTATGTCTACTCTTATCTACAAATTTAACTGCCTACTTAATAGTGATACTGTAATTTCAATTTTTCTTAAGAGCTTGTTAAACTCCCAGCTTTTGCCTGTACAACACCTGCCATTAACTGACTAACTTGTAACAGGATTCTTAGCAAAGAAGATAGAAGTTAAAACTTTCTAATGTGTACTATCTCTCTACAAATTCCTTATAGAAAGATGACACATTAAAAACAAAAGTTGGTTTTTTTAATCTAAAATCCTCTTTAATAAATTAAAAGCCCTCAGAGAATATAATCAATAACGTTGTAAAGATTTTGTAGGGTATCCAATGGACACTTGTCTTATTAGGGAGTATACTTCAGGAACGGTGTAGATGCCTGACCACTGCAGTGTACACCTGAGGCTGAAGCTGAATAACAATGAATGCCAACTATAATTTAATATATATATAGTCGCAGGATGTGGAGTACAGCGTAGGGAGTAGAGTCAATGGAATTGTAATGGCTGTATGCGATGTCAGAGGGGTAGTAGGTTGGGGGAGGGAGGGTTATCACTTTGTGAGGGGTGTAAATGTCTAACTATTATATAGTTTTGTATGCCTGAAACTGAAAAAAAAAAAAAAAGCCCTCGGAGCACCCTTCTACCATGTGAGGACACAGCAAGAAGGCCAGGAACCAGGAAGAGGGGCCCTCTCCCAACCATGCTGGCATCTTGAACTTTCCAGCCTCCAGAACTGTGAGAAATAAATGTCAGTTGTTTATATGCCAAAAAAAGAAAAAAGAAAACCCTCAGAACCTCGGATTCCTCTTATATAAAATACAATCTTGGATTAAACAATGTTCATTCCAGCCCTGAAATTCTATTAATTCAATGCTACTTTGCTTTAGTATTATATTAATACATGAGTTTTACGTACCTTCCAACTGGGAGCCTTATAATTAATTATATGTCTATCAACTAATTGATTAGCCAGTAAGACCAAAATATATGTAAGAGGGCTTCCTCATATTGGATGATACAACCTATCCAACCATACTCGATAGATCATACGTCCACTCTTACATCCCATTTGTTGGCAAGACCAACAAACCTAAATTAGGCCCATGCTTCTGTACAACTAAAATTAACTTAATACTGAACTTTAAACATATGGGTTCAGGCTTTTCTAGAAAATTTTAAGTGAAAAACAAAAATACTAGAGCAAAAAACATAGAGAAAACAATGGATAAGAGCTAAAAACTCGTGTGTCTACATAGAAGTCGCCCCTTTCTTCTTGTTTTATTAAAACAGTAGGTGAGGAAAACATTACTATATAAGCAATTAAGAAACACAAAAGAGGAATAAGGATGTTGATTTATCATCATTGCATTCAACATTCAAACAACTGAAACGTGTAAAAAGCCAAACAAAGGAAAACATTAGTTATCTCACATAAAGAACCTTGGAACAAATGTCTTACTTACTCTCACCCAGTCACACTTTTTTCTACTTCTACTGTATCATCTTTGCCAGAGTACTGGTCTTCAATAAGTTTTCAAAAATCTTTTAAAAAGTGAAGTACATTAATAGTCCCTCTTATCTTATAAAAGTAAGAAAAAGGTGACATCTCAAAGTTTTTCAGTGAAAGAAATTGAAAGCAATGTATTATGGAAGGCAACATAAACTGCAGTAAAATTAAAATCTGAAGATTCATTTCAAACTCTTTTAATTAAGTTTTGTAACCTTCACAATCATAAGGCTTATACAAAACTCTTTAGTAATTGATTAGTATAAGTTTAGTTAACGCTTTGTTCTTTTCTTTCTTTTAAACTACTCCTTAAATTCCATAAAAAATTAGTTGTTACATCTCTTGATTATATATTACTGAAGAGGAAAAAGTCATGTATCAACCTTGCTTTCTTGTTTAAAGTCTTAAAACCAGCTCTGACATACTTCTTCAAAAACACCAAACTATTACTTATTAAAGAATGCTTTCAAAAATCCTTACTCCACACGTCAAAACACAGTAAGAACATAAACTTACAGGATCATTTTAGTAACTTAAAAATACCTGCCTTTTTTGATTCAAAAGTGTATTTTCTTTATAGGCCCTTTAAAGAACAGACTGTTCCAACAAAATTTATAAGAGAGCCAGAGGTTTGCCTCAATTTACAGGTACAGATCCATTTCAGTATAAGTAGACCACAATTGGACCTGCTACGTTCATGAAGAACCTGGCACCTACCCTGTAAAACATAGATCTTCTCCTTGTACTCCACAGCATTATGGAACTCCATTGCAACAGGCATTGCGCAAACAGTCGTCCAACAGTTTTCTCTGCTGTCATAGCACTCCACAGATTTTAGGGAGTTTCTCCCATCACCCTCATAAACACGACCTCCAATTGCATACATCTTTCCACAGCAATACACTAATTTGCAGCCTATTCTGGCTCGAAGCAAGGATGGTTTAGATAGCCACCTATTGGTGGAATGATCATACATCCAGAAATCATTTTCGGCCTTATGGTCGATGGACACCTCACTGCTGCTGGGCCTGTACCCTCCTGCAATGTAAATGTCATTATCTGGCGATATAAGAATACCTACTTCTCTTAGATCATTTGGTGGTTTGCATAACTTAAACACTCTTCCTGTGACTATATCTAGACAAGGCACTGTTTGCTTCTTTCCTGAGTGTTTGTGGGCAGCATCGAAACATATGATCATTTCAGATGCAGTCATTCCAAGTCTCTGTGTACAGCCATTAGTGTTGGGTGGTCCCTTCTCTACATAGCTTTTGGCTATAGCCTGTGCAAATTGAGGTGGGATTTTCTCTATAAAGGTATCTTCCATCAGGGGAAAACGTATGCATTTGGCAAAAATTTCTGGAAGGTGCACTTCTCTTTCATTCTGTTCATGTTCAAACCACCTTACGATGCTTTCATAAACATGCTCTTCTCGGTCTACATTTAAATCATCACTGTCTAGTATACTTATCAGTTGGTCTTTTGTCAACTGGAGAAATTCTTGTTCTTTGGTGACACACAGAAACTTTTTACGAATGTATTCTTTCGATCGATCTCCGAGTTCCTGATGACCATAATGATCAGCAAAGATGAAGACACCAATAGAATTCTGTGGGTCCAAATGACTAATCATGTACTTAGCGCATTGGTCTTGGATGGAAGGAATCTGGAAGATGCTAGCAGCCGTGAACAAGGCTTGAACGTTGGCCTCTGTCAGAACAACTCTGGAGGTGTAAGCATAGTTCAACACTAAATCCATCGATTCAGCTTCAACACCGACTATTCGAACTTCTTTTTGAGTACTTTCTGTAAGGCCACTAGTGAACATGGATCTAGGAAGGAAAGAGTGGTTAATACAATTTCTGCACTACAAATAAAAATTATGGTGGTAAGTTCTTAAAGGTATAAATTTACCACAAAGATAATGTTTTAAAAATATAGGGTGTTAATGTGATACATTAGCATACAGAGACTGTCTAATAAAACTTTTCATGTCCCAGTGGAAATTTATAAGGCAACTCATGCCCAAAATATATCTTTGAAATTTTCATCTTAGAAAAACAAAATGTTCTTCATAAGTTCTTATTCTCTACCTACTCCTTTTTAAAACTATCTCTTCAATGCTTCTTTAATCATTATGAAGAATATAAAGAACCTCATTTCACTTATCCTTGGACATTTTGAAAACCTTTGCTGAAAGAAATACACTTAATCTTCTCAAAGTTACTAAGTTTTACTATTTATATCTTTATGAATAAAGATTATGCCAGGCAGAATATAATGCCTACTTCTAAAAACAGTTTAGGAACTGAACTGACTCTTTGGAGATAATGGTTTTTATTACAAATCCCAAACTTTTGCCTTTGGGACCAAGCTTTTTTGTTGTCGTTGTTCAATACCTGTCCATTTATGGGTCTTACTTAGCCAAAACGTTAAGTAGCCAAAAACCTAGCTCTTTATTTAAGTATTAGTCATTTACAAACATTATTTGCCTTTCTTTTCCCTCCTTTAAGGTTTCTTCCAAGGCTGCTCTTAAAATATCAAAATCAAATCAAAAGCTCTTTAAAAAGCTTTTCGAGATAAGAGCTGTGTATGCTAGGATGCTTATTACATGTTTGTTGAAGAAATTGTTCTAACATTGGTGATAAAGTTGATTATACAGATCCAGACCCCTATTTTATTTTTAAGTGTTATGAAAATATCTTTATATGGGACGATTTCCATCAATTACATGAATTTAAAAATGCAATATGAGAAATAAGGGAGGTATACAAGGTATCACAAGGACCCAGCTTGCTACCTGGGTTAACCATCTTTGAGTCCTATTTTTACTTCTACAATGTAAATTTTAAGTTTAATATCACATAGGCTGTTTTTGATGACTGAAAACTAGATGTTCCAATGTATGTGCTGGTTTTTAATTCATGTACTGAAAACCTCAGCTATACACTTACCAACTAAAAGGAAAAATAAAGCCCTTCATTAGGCAGAGATTAACTCCCAAAGGAGAATATTACCACATATCCCTTTATCATGGGAACTACTACTGACTTGAATAGGTTGGTCTCACACACTGCAGTGTGACATTTGATGAGTTCTCCTCTGTTTTAGTAGGTTCTTTACACAAACTCTATATAAAGTGGGAGCACATCCTCACACAAAAATCTGAGCAGAAAAAAGTTTGTAATCACACAAATTTTAATCTGACAAGTCACTGGCATCATGAGACAGTCATGCCAGATTCCAAGCTATTCTAATTCTTCCACCAGTGATGCAAGACTTAGAAACTATTGTTATACCTTTCTAGATCTCACATAGGAGCAGCACCAGGCCAAAAAACTTCTGTACAAAAACCTCTAGTAAGACATAAAAACCCAATCCTTACATTTCTAGCCAAATATCTTCATTTGAATTCATGTATCTGATGCTTAGAAACTTTTCTAAGCATTTCCCTAACTTCTTGGAAATTAAAATCTATTATAGCATATTCTCTTTTACGCTGTCTTGTGATGATCTAGGTCTTCGAAACTAATTTTAATTAAGTATTACACCAAAATGATATAAGAGCATAACATTTCAGTAATATACAGACAATTTTACTTCAAAGTCTAAATGTTTTCTGTGTTTTTGTTTGTTTGTTTTTTTACTATTCAAATCTAATATAATAAAAACTTCTGAAAGGCAACTTTAAAGAGGACCCACTCTCGTTCCTTAAAAGTCATATAGTGACAAAGAAGCCTGGCACTGGAATCAAATCCAGCTTCTGCCCCTTGCTAATAGGTGATTTAAATAGGCCACTTAACCTCCCTGAGCCTCAGGATTTTTTTCATATGAAAAATGGCAATAACTGTGCAGAGACAAAATTGTAAAGGTTATATAAAGCAATATATATACAGCAAGCTTAGCCAACAGCTTGATAAGTAGCTAATTATGACATATATTTAAATGCATAAATGACCTAACCATATCTAATGGACAGTCTGGATAAGTGAATCTTACCAGCAGTTTCCATTACCAGGCCAAACTTTATACCTTCTGTGTACTGTATGAGTTTCTTCTTTTTTCTTTCCAGCTCACTGTCTTGTGATGGTTAATACTTAATAGTCTAATGACCTACCCTAGGCAAATCTAAACGGTTAAATCACAAGTATCTGACTGAAGTGACTATATTTAACCCAGTATTCTGAGAAAGAGGAACCAGAAACTACTGTCTGGAATACTATACTGCTATATGCCCTATGAAGGTAAGCACCTTCAAAAGGAAAAAGCACACTTAGAGTGTGATTGAGAAAATTATTTCTTGTCATTCATGCACCATTATTGAACATTGAAAGGCTTTGTAAAGTGAGCACTTGAAACAAAAGAATTTAGACTCAAGCAGGAAACTGCCTTTATCACTGATCTTTTCTTAGAGTATGAAATTATTTTTTAGACTCAAGTTTTGAAAATTTACTTTTCAAAGTTTTGTGACATACAAAAATGTGTATAAATGAAAATGAAAAATTAGCTTAAAAATACTTCTGGAAATCTTGGAAACAATCACTAGCCTGGGGTATAAAATACATAGAAACTATATTTTTATGTCACTGCTTTTACCCCCCATCCTCACCCCCTGACACACACACACCCATGGTATTAAAACAACCTATTAAGGTGATTTGTTTTCAAAAGAACAGGCTATCATGTTTTAAACTCTAAAGGAGTTACATGCACTACAGAAATATACACCATGGATAAAATTTTGTAACAAATTCTAGGCCAGCACTGTCCAATAAAACTTTCAGTGATAGAAATGTTCTATATCTTGGCTCTATATATGGCTACTGAGCACATTAAATGTGGTTAGTGTGCCTGAGGAACTGAATTTTTAATTTTGTTTAATTGTAAATAAAGTTTAAAAGGCCGCATGTGGCTAGTGGCTGTTATATTGGGCAATGCAATTCTAGATTTTCTGGTCATTTACCTGAAACAAAGAAGCAAAACAATATTCATTAACTTAAAAAACAACCACCTGAATTCTAAAATAATCCAACAAGTAAAAAACAAGAGTTTAAAAAACAGGGCCTGTGACTTATTTTAGGAAACAAACTCATTGGTTTCATTTCATTGCAGCATTTCAGTGTGGTAATGAAATGGCCAATGCTGAGGGAGAAGGGGACTTGATGCGGCTATCAACAGAAGTTTCTACCATTATCCTACCTGAAATAAGGGCTGATTGCAGCAAGAACGTTTCTATGACAGGAGAATGTTTTCCCGTGATCCACTTCCACTACAATATCTGTCAACTGTCCTTCGTCATACATTGTTTTGAGTTGCTTAAGAATACTGCAAGCATGGAAGGGGTCCATGGCATCGTTGGCTGTGTCTGAAGATGGAATCCCATCCGGTGTCGGGGAAGACTTATTTAAATCTAGGAGGAGAAAATCGTACAACCACAATAAGTTCGTAACCAGTTACGGCGTCGCGGGCTTTTTTTTTTTTTTTTGCTTTTGCTTTGTTTGCTTGGCTTGTTTTTTGTACCCTCCCCCCCCCGTACAAAAATACATGTATGTATACATACACCACCAAATAGGACCGGGAGGTAGGATCTGGGAGAAAGCGAGCTGCGTTGCAAATTCAAACACCAGTCTGCTGCTCCCGGAGCCAGGCGAGCCCGATGCCCCGCGCTCGCGGAGGGACCGTGCGGACAGAACAGGCGAGATGTCTGTGGCGACTGTGCCGAGAGCCGGAACATCCCAGCCGAGCGGAGGGCAGGAGCCTCACGAGGAACGCTCAATGGACGGCGGCCGCCAGTACCCATTCAACCCGAAAGGGTCGGAACGGCGGCGGGTACCCGGCCTCCCCATCCCTGTCCGGCCGGACCGCCCACCGCCTTCCACGCCATCCATCCTCCCTCCCCTTATCCCTCTTCACCTCTCCATCCTTTCTTCCGGCTCCGCATCTCCACCTCCACAGCTCCCAGCCTGAGCCTGTGCCCCGGCCCACCTCCCCCGCAACACACCTCCCTAGCCACGATACGACCCACCTGCCGACGCGGCCATTTCTCAACGGGGCCCCGGCTCCAGCTATTTAAAGAGGAAATGTCATTTCGCTTCTCTCTCTCCCGGGTTCCGGCTCTTCTAAGCTTCCCTTAGCCAATGGGGTGGCCTATGCATCCGGCTCCACCCCTAGCCCTCCGTACTCCTGGCGCTGATTGGTCACAACGTGCGCGAGGCACCTCGGGAAATGTAGTTTTATCGCCGTCTCTCCCGCGTGGTCCGGGTTGGGCGGAGGCCCAAGTCTGGTATTCCTATTGGCTGGTTCTGGCGGAGGTGGAGAGTGGGGAGCCTGCCAGCCTGTGTCCGTGGAGCGCGCAGTGCCTGTCGGGAGAGGTAGTCTTCTGGCGAAAGAGAGCTGTCATTCTGAGAGGCTAGGGTAGGGAAAGCTCTTGAAGTGCAAATTTCCCCATTTTAGGCCTCCCTCAGGCCCCCGGCTTATTTATTTATTTATTTTTTTAATCTTGCTCTTCATTCCCTAAACCTCCTGCCAATGACTAGCTTCCGGTATGAAAGCAGGCTATGAAACAAAAAAACAAAAAAACTTGGAAATGGAGAAGAGGGCTGTTGTCCAAAACTGCGAAGGAAATCTGACACCCCACCCTGAAGAAAAATATCAGGAGGCCCAAAAGCAACCCATCTTTGATGAATCACCTGTGACACCCAATTGAAATAGCATCGCCTTGGCCGAGTGCTTCGGTTTCCACAGATTAACTTGGTCTGGTTACAAGGGCTGCTCTGGATCTTAACTCCCAGTCATGCCTTGCTTTTCTCAAACACTAAGAGAACACCTGTTCCACTTTTAAGAGCACGTGAACCTTATAGAGGGATTCAAGATGCTTTCCTTTTTGCTCCTGTGAAATGGAGGAGTTAAGATACTAAATACAAGTCTGGGATTTTCTTTGAAGAAATATTGGAGAGTGCCTTGAGCCTGGAGCCAGAGACGATTACTGAATCCCTGGCTCTTTATTTACTAAATGCGGGACCTTAGATAAGCCCCTTTAGTTCTTGAGCACTTAGCTCCTTTACCTGTAACATGTGAATAGTAATTCCTATTCTTAATGCCTCATAGGCTGCAAGCCTTACGAAAGAAAGCAGAAATTTTACTATTAACATGTTTTCATTTACTTCTCGCGTGTTGCTGGTATCTAACAAGGTGCCTGGAACATTATAGATACTTAATATTTTAAAAATAAATGTAAGACACAAATGAGCTAACATTGGAGATGCTATTTCTAGACCTTGGAAATGTAAGGAAGTACTATCGGTGAATTGGGAAGGAATTTCTAGTAGAAATGTAGTTAGTTCATGCACAGCTTTTCTAACACTGAAAAGATTAAACAGTTGAACTTCTTAATGAAGGATCTTAGAACTTTAAGTTGTAATTAAGAAAGAGAGAGAATGATGAAAAACAATCCAATTCTGTTGCTTATGTCTGTGGAAAAATTTGGAGCTCAAAGTATTATAATTACGTGCAAGTTAAGAATTGGTATTTCCTGGACGCTGGGATGTATAGACCTTCATATGCACTTATAACTCCTTTTTGTGAACCCTGTCTGCACAGTTCTGCGTGGATGAAAATGATAAGTTGATTTAACTTTTGTTACTCATACTTCAAATTTCATTTTTTTTAATGAATCAATGCTGTTGCTTTCTAACTTACGAAAATAGTAGGGGTTCCACTCACAGTATCAATGGTATTAAATAAAAAATGGCATCAATCCTTAGGGTTGCCAGAGTTAGCAAATAAAAATACAGGACATACAATATTTGGGACATACTTAAAGTAAAATACCATTTGTTATTTGAAATTCAAATTTAATTGGGTGTTCTGTATTTTATCTGGCAAGCTTTTCAAACCTGTTAAAATAGAGGTTTTATTGTTTGCGTTTTGTTTTTGTTGTAGCCACCTATCTAAGCCTTAAGAAACTTGGCAATTTATTTTTTATTTAATTACCCCTTAATTAACAAACAGACTTGGCAATATTGTTTAATTACCTAAAAGAAAGTTTTGTGATTCTTTGACCCACAAAAGCTTCTCAATTAGGGGTTGGGCAGAATACAAAGGACAAAGGCAAATCTAAATATAAATAGAAAAAAGTGAAGATTTGTAATTATACACAGATCTGACAATTAAGTTCACAAATTTGTTGCAACGAAGTTGCTAACCTTTTTTGATATCTAAGGGATTACTCATTATGAATTTGTTTCAACTGGACGTTAACCAAGTTTACTATTTGGAAGTGCTGAAAAGGCTGCATGAAAAAGTTAGATGACTTGAATTTTCACCAATAATTCATGGCTCTTGCATCACGACAATGCACCAGCTTACAGGGCACTGTTTGTGAGGGAGTTTTTAGCCAGTAAACAAATAACTGTATTGGAACACGCTCCCTGCTCACCTGATCTGTCCCCCAATGACTTCTTTCTTTACCCGAAGGTAAAGGAAATATTGAAAGGAAGACATTTTGATGACATTCAGGACATCAAGGGTAATACGATGACAGCTCTGATGGCCAGTCCAGAAGGAGTTCCAAAATTGCTTGGAAGGGTGGACTAGGCGCTGGCATTGGTGCATAGCTTCCCAAGGGGAGTACTTCGAAGGTGACTGTAGTGATATTCAGCAATGAGGTATGTAGCACTTTTTCTAGGATGAGTTTGCAAACTTAATTATCTGACCTCGTAAAGTTGCCATTTATATGACACTGTAAATAGACTCCGTTCTACTGGGCAGTGGGTATTACATCGTACAGATTTCATCATTATAAGAAATGCATTAAATAAAACAGAATAATAGGATGATTTAAAAAATGAGCCAAAGTCCCACACTATTCATTCTCATTTTTCTTTAAGAGTACAAAGATTTTGTTTCAGGGCTGATGCTAAGTAGGCAAAGTCCACAGCTTTGTTTTCAAATAGCTCTAATTTGAAATTTAATGAAAACTTACTACCAATCAAGCAAGGCAGCAGCAAAAGTAAACCAGTTTTCTTCTTAAGGTAGAAAATACTATATTGTCCTCTGAAGTAATTTTCTCATATATGTACAGTTTAAAGTCAAATTTAGGAAGGATGAAAATTGAAATTACAAACTAGAATATTTGACGGACCTATATTTAGATCAAATTAGACATTTAGAGCTTTATTATTTTAACATTTATTATCTAGGCATCAAAAGCAAAAAGGTTACTATAATAATGGTTGTTTGACAGCAGAAGAGTATTTACATTTAAATTCTAGCAAAGATGAAAGCTTACGAAAGCAGCAAATTTGGAAAATGAGAGAATTGCAGTGGCTTTTAGCAATTATCAGTTGTGCCCAAGTTACTGTCGACAATACCATACAACACAAGAATAATAGCAGCTCTGATGAAGAAGGTGTAAAAGAAAATAGGACTTCACTTCTGCAAATTGATTTTGCCGTTTTCCAATTTCCCTGTTCAGTACTGATGGAGGCTGTGAAATTGACTAGAGCTATATAAAATGAAAGTAAAGAGACAATACCTGTGACTCTTAGCTTTTAGCAAGTCACATCCTTATATATTTATCTTTCTTAGGCTACAGCTACAACAAAATATGACTTTTTTTTTTTTTTTTGCAGAAGACTTTTGTATTGGCTAATGCCTGAAATGAAGCAACAAAAGTGATTACTTGAATATAATTTTCATATAATAGCACATATTTTAAAACTTTTTTGTTTTAATGTCTAGAAACTTACATATTGCATATGATTGTTTATTTTAAATACAAAACTCTAAATAGATACTAATATCAGGCTTGCTGACTAGACATTACTGACCTTTGTTGTATTTTAATTTTTATTCCCTTTGAGGTGATGTGAGGATTCAACATGGAAATAAGCAGAAGACAGCATTTTGTGAATAACTGAATTTGATCATACTGGGAGATATTAAAACACATTAATTTGTCCTTTGAGTGTTTGAAATTTAGCACAGTTCAGGTCGTTTTCGTCTTTTTCACACAGCCTTTTCGGCACCTCCAAATAACAGTAAACTTGGTTAACTGTTTGTCTACTTGGTACAAATTCGTAATGAATAATCCCTCTGATATATATATATTCCCTCTGAACTTGTTGTTGCAATAAGTTCACGAACTTAATTGTCGAAGTACAGAAAAGGTTGTGTGAAAAAGCTAGACACACTGAAATTTTTGCCAACAATTCATGGCTCTTGCATCACAACAATGCACCAGCTCACAGGGCACTGTCTGTGAGGGAGCTTTTAGCCAGTAAACAAATAACTGTATTGGAACACCCTCCCTACTCACCTGATCTGGCCCCCAATGACTTCTTTCATTACCCGAAGATAAAGGAAATATTGAAAGGAAGCCATTTTGATGACATTCAGGACATAAAGGGTAATACAATGACAGCTCTGATGGCCATTCCAGAAAAAGAGTTCCAAAATTGCTTTGAAGGATGGACTAGGCACTGGCATTGGTGCATAACTTCCCAAGGGGAGTACTTCGAAGGTGACCATAGTGATATTCAACAATGAGGTATGTGGCATGTTTCTAGGATGAGTTCGTGAACTTAATTGTCTGACCTCGTATATTATATACATATATTATTAATATTCATGAGGTTGACTATGCTTCACTATTCTACTACAAGATTGAATTATTGTATAAGACTGGAGACCCTGAATAGAATTACTGGACCCTTAAGTTTTTCAATCATATTCAAGCTTACAATGACTGGCAGAGCCAAAACCACCATCAAAATGTGAGAGAGACATCAATGCCCTTCCCTGTTTTTAGATTAGTTTATATCCAAATGGAATGGAATTAAACAATGATTGTTGATTTTTTTCTAATCTTAATCATGATCTAAATTTGTTTAAGCTCATGGAACATGAAAAATGCTAAAGGGAAGGAATATCAGTGGGCAGTAATCTTCAGCATGTAGACACAGGAACCGAAATTCACGGAGAACAGGCATCAGGTATTAGGAAAGGAGTACATTAACCACAACAGAGAGAATATAAGGATAAGGAGGTAATCATACTTTAATCCCCCAAATAATCATATGTTTATAAAGCAAATCTATTGACCTACCACAATAATTTCAGGGATATTTAATTTTATTTCTGGTTGTTCTGCCACAAGTTTTCTTAATCTCAACATTGTTCATTTCCCATTTGCAGACAGGTAACTCTGTCATGGTGGGGGCTGCCTCTGCACTGTCAGATACTTAGCATGCCTAGTCTCAATCCACTAGATGCCAACAGCATGCCTCACTGAGATGTGACAAGCAAAAATGTCCCCAGAGATTGTCAAACGTCCCTTAAGGGAAAAATCACCCCCAGTTGAGAACAACTGTTGTACAGCTTGTTCCTGTCTGTTACGTGTTCCTCTGTGTGGTGGGTTCTCCCACTTTGTTAACGCCTCTGTTACAGTTTACTATCAATATATTACGTTATTATTTAAAATAGTTTTGTTTATCTTCCTTTTAACTATCCATTGCACAAAGTTGAGTTAGTCATTTATTGTGCTCATAACAGAATATTACCTTTGGTCCATAAGTCCCATCTCTACTCCCATCGTCTTCCACTTCATACACAGCTATTATAATGGGTTTGATATGGATCCAAATAAAATATAATACGTATTGTTAATTTTTAAAAATTTTTTTCAATTACAGTTGACATTCAGTTTAATGTATTATGTGCCCTTGTAATTTATATAATGGTATTGCGCTATGGATTTCATTCTGTTTTTCACTTTTTTCACTAAGTACTATTTTTAAGTTCTGTGCATGTTGCTTTGTGTACGTTTGGTTAGTTCTTCCTCTTTCCCTTCACATAGCTTACTGTCTGATGTATGTTAGGTGCTGAATAAATGTTTACATATTGATTACATAAATGAATATATCAAATTGTGAATGGATGTAGTAGACAGAATAGCGGCTCCCCAAAGATGTCAGTGTCCTAATCCCCAGAACCTATGAATGTGTTACCTTATAAAGCAAAAGAGACTTGGCAGATGTAATTAAATTAGGAATTTTGAGATGGGAAGGTTATCCTGGATTATCTAGGTGGACCCAATGTAATCACAAGGGTTCTTCTTATAAAAGGAGAAAAAAACATCAAAGTCAGAAAAAGGAGATGTGATGACGGAAGCAGAGGGTGAGTGATATGCTTTGAAGATGGAGTAAAGGGGCATGAGGCGAGGAATGCAGAGGGCCTCCAGAAGTTAGTAAAGGTGAGGCAATAGATCTTGCCTACACTTTCGGTCTTGGGATTTCTGACATCCAGTACTGTAAGATAATTTGAGTTGTTTTAAACCACTGAGCTTGTGGTAATTTGTTATAGCAGCAATAGGAAAGTAACACAGCAGATGAATACATGAATGAGTTTGCAAAGCTTTCCGACAGTTGAACTTTTCTCTTTCCTTCTTGTCTCTCCATCAAGTGTTTAATATTAATAAAAATTGAGAGAATATCAAAATATAAAGGAACTCAAATGTGTAATACTTTAAAGGGAAGACTTGTAAACAGAAAATTGTGAGGTAAACAGTCACCCCAAGTCTATCCATTAACTGTATAGTTAATTTGATCGCAGTGGGGGCTCACTGGGTCATTTTGTGAGGAAAGTGAGATTTGATGTGGGAGGGACCAGCACAAGGGCATGAATACCCAGGAGGTACAGGTCCTTGGGGGCTATCGTTGGAGATTAGGCACTTTACTAGGCTTAAGTCTTAAAGATAAGCACATTAATATGATAGACTTAAGCCTCATAATTGTGGCAGAATGCTTTCTGTGGGTCTGGAACCAAAATTATAAAACTCAGCACATTAGATGTAAGACACATATATCTTACATGGGTCTCTCTTGCATACCCAGTTCAATCCCTAAGAAATGTATTCACTTAAATACAGCAAATTTGATCAACTCAGTTTATCGTAATCCATGGACAAGCACCAGCTTTTAACTGATTCTGCATCATTTCAAATATATGGCTATCTTTTCCGACATTTCTCAAGGTCACCTATTTAGGGAACACATAGCCCTAACTTGTTCTATGTCTGCATGTGCATACGACCTGATTTTCTGGGAAGTCAGAGTGAGAATCACTCTGGAGGTAGATTATCATAGTTGTCAAGAGGCATAAGCTCTGAAATCAGACTACCTCAGTTTAAATTCTGTCATAGCACTTTGTAGCTATGGCCTAGAGCAAGTGGATAACTTCTTCCTGCCCTTGTTTCCTCAGCTCGAAAATTGGGCTAATAAAAGCATTTACCTCAGAGAGCTTTTATAAGGAACAAAGGAGATAATTTATGCAGATTTATGCAAAGTACTTAGTCCAGTGACTGGCTCAGAAAGAATACTCAGTGAATATTAGTTATTGGTAGTATTATACTCTGATATTAAAGTGAAATTCAGTTCAATTTTCCAGATAATTACTACAATTAATATTTTATTCTTCATGGCATATTAACCAGTTTGCATTAATCAAAGCTGAACCTGAGCAGGAACCTGAGATGCAGCTATCTTCCCAGCTCAATATGGTGGCACAGGCTCATCATCAGTGATCTCTAGCTTTGCGAAGGTTAAGAGGAACCCATCCACCTTCATAGGTGCTCTGAGCCAAATATCTATGACACTAAAAATTAGCATGTATGTATTAGGTTAGACAAAAATATGTTGTGATAACAAATAATTCCGTAATTCCAGTAGCTTAAATCACCAATATTTTTTTACTAATGCTTAATGTCTAACCCAGGCCAGCAGGCAGCTCTGCTTATCACAATCGCTCAGAAACTCTGATGGAGCTATCACCATCTTGAATGTTCTTGGTTACCATATCAGGAGAGCAAGCGTGTGCTAAATTGTACACTGGCTGGAGAGATATGAATGGCTTCCACTCACATTTTATTGTCCAAAAAAAAAGTCCTATAGCCACTCCTAACTGCAAATAGGATGGAGTGGGGACAGAGCCAGGAGTGCAGGTTCTCGGCCTCACGTGGAAAGGTGCTGGCTCAGGTAGTAAATGGCCATCGACTGTGATTGCATGGCCATCAGCTGTGGCTAGTTGGCCGTCAGCTGTAACTAGTGAGCCATTGGCCACTAATATAACTGCCGTGACTATGCTAGCAGAAAATGGGGGCTGGCAAGAAGATGGTGGCTGAGCTAGCAAGCGGCAGAGTGAGGTTTGCGGATCGTGTGGCTCCCGTTTCCTGTTTCTCCAACCCAGCTGCCAGCGAGAATATAGTGTTGTGACTCCCCTACCTATGGCTCTGTGGGTGTTCCTTTTTGGCCTCACCATGTCCTGCATTCTTATGTGGGGAGCGGGACCAGAGACCCCGCGTGCATGACACCCTGCGTGACAGATGGGAAGTTCAATTCTACCTTTCTCAGTAGGAAAGCCAGAAATATTAGGGAATCAGCATCAATGACAAACATACAGTACTATACAGGGACTGAGCTAGACATTCTTAGTGATGCAGGAATAAACAAAACCTAGTGCCTACTCTTAGTGACCTGGCAGTTAAGAAGATAATTGGTGGCAAATACATACATGGCTTTAAAACAAACCAGCGGTTGCTAAGACTAGTTTACCCCAATCACATGGGAAAAGTAAATGAAAGCTATCTGTTGCAGGGCTTCTTCACCGGGATGATTTTGTCCCCCAGGGGATATTTGGGAATGTGTAGAGGTATTTTGGGTTTTACATTTTAGGGTGTGGGTGTTACTACTGGCACCCAATGAGTGGATAGAGGCCAGGGATGCTGCTAAATATCCCACAAGTCACAGGACAGCTCCCCATATAAAAAGAACTGACTCCAAATGACAATATTACTGAGGTTGAGAAACTGCTGTTGTAATTTTTACACTTTTCCCACACATACTCCTAAGTGTATACCTTTGAAATGTCCACAGCTGAGATTATTATATACAGTGTTCATGACAGAAAGTCCAAGTGTGCTGTACCAACCCACATTCCGTGTTCAGACATATGGTTGTCGTGCGGGGAGGCCTGCGGGGTCTCTGCTCCCACTCCCCACACAAGAACGCAGGATATGGTGATGCCAAAAAGGAACACCCACGGAGCCATAGGTAGGGGAGTTATACCACTACGGTCTCACTGGAGGCTGGGCCCACTGGACGCGCGACCTGCCTTCCGCCTTTCCGCCAACCGACGGACGACTCTCCTCCACTCTCCTCGACTCTGTTCCTCTCTCCTCTTCCACTCTCCTCTGCTCTCCTCTTTCCTCTTCCGCTCTCTTCGGCTCTGCTCGGCTCCTCGGCAATCCTTGGCAGTCCTCGGCTCTCCTCCGTAGCTGCAGCAGTTATACCGCCGGCCAATCGGCTAACAGGCCACAGCCGACGGCCATCCACCACCTGAGCCAGCACCCTTCCACGTGAGGCCAAGAGCCTGTAAACTACTCTCTGGGGCTCTGTCCCCACAGGTACTTTTACTCAAAAGTGTGGGTCTGCTACATCCATTTGGAGGTCCACATGAATGAGTTGACTGTATTTTCAATTTTTTCCAAAAAGACTGAAATTCAAATTTTAAACATTGTTCTTCAAAACAGACAGTACTACCAATCTATCTGTCAGCTTGATAATCAAGGTTTAGTCCCAATGGAGAAAAAAATGTGGCACGACATAATTAGATGCTGACCATGGATAAACTTTGTATGAGGGCTGTTGTGAGCCCTTCTTGACAGGAGCACCCCTCTCTAAGAACAGTCTAGGTTAGATGGTGTGTCAGTGGCCAGGGAAATTGGATGTGGTAAAGTTCAGCAGTGGTAATTGAGTTTTCGAGAAGAGCTTTGTCAAACACAAATGAATGCAAAGGCAAGAAAGGCATGTGGAAGCAATTTTTTATACTTTAAGGTTAGGAGCTATAAGTAAGCTATAGTGAGGACATTTTGACCTCCAGCATCAATTTGGGGTTGAATTTGGGTTTAAAGTTAGTTACCTGATGGCAAGTTTTGCTTCCTAGTCTGAGCCTCAAACCTGAGGCTGGCACAATGACTGGCTGCAGGAGGGAAGCTGTGGCTCTGGCCAAAGGTTAACAACCTGTGACTCAGAAGGCACTCTGTTGATCCTGTTGTCTGTGAGCGAGTCAATAACAATCATTCCCAAGAATGCACTCAGCTCAGGGTCTCAGACACTGTTTAAGGAAGCTTCAATTATGTTTGGAATGTACCAAATCTATAAATTGCTACTTTTCCCACCTGTGTTAGCCTACTGACTCCTCCAGGTAGAAGTTTGTAGTGCAAATACAATCCAAACATTTTCTTAATTACTCAGGCTACAATAGGTCAAAAGAGCAAGCTTATACCCAGTTTGCAATTCTTTCATTTACTAAGTTCCTGCAGTCACAGGCTAAATTTAATTGCTATGCAAATTATTCACATACACACACAATTGGCCTCTTTCACACCTGTCCTTGGTGAATACTAGCCCTTTCTTCCTTTCATTTTCTGGGTTCTGTTTATTAAGTAAATAACTTTGTTCTAAACGAATACAGGCTCAGGTCTCTAAGAATGAAGGGTCATGTCCTGAAACTTGTTGTCAAATGGTTCGGCACAAATAATAAGTGTAAAAGTATATACACATACAGAAATAAAGCAAAAGTAGCCAAAAAAAAAAAAAGTAACCTTTTGGTAAACTGAAGTGAAGCGTTCACAGAATTCATTGTACTACTCCTACAGATTTAAACTTTTTTGAATAAAATGTAAAAACATATAAACAGACAAACCACCCGGATCTGTGAAGTAGTAGAAAGAAGGAAGTTCTATCTAATCTTGATATCTTGAAATGAGATGGCAATGAAAACCATTCTACTTTTTTTCTTAAAAGGAAATGTGGCAGAAGTAAAAGAGTATTTGGATATGACGGAACACACTGTTCAAGTCTTTATTAAATGAAGTTGATGATGCTTCTCTCCCCAGAGTATTTTTCCAACAGTGATGATGGATGATTCTAGATTGAGCCATCGGATGTCAACTGGTTTCTCTCCTTACCAAAAAAAAGGGCATATTCACAGGAGTGAAAATAAAGGTATGCTTTTTTGTGATGATTTTCAGTTGGCTTTGATTCATCAGCACTGGGTTGTAAGCTGCTTCGCTAGATAGCCACAGACTGTGTTGAGAGAAAAAGTGCTTAATTAGCACTTGGTGCTTATGAGAACTGACAATTCATTGCAGTGGATTATACCTTGGAGATCTCCTTGTTGAGTAATGCTATGGACTGAACTGCATCTCCTCAAAATTCATGTTAGCACTGTCACCCCGATGTGATGGTATTTGGAAACGGGGCCTTTTGCAAGTTAGTTAGGCTTAGATGAGGTCATCAGGGTGGGCCCCTCATGATGAGATCGGTGACCTTATTAGAAGAGACACCAGACAGGTAGTTCTCTCTCTCCACCATGTGAGGACATGGTGAGAACGCAAATAAATGTGAAAGAATGTATAAATGACAACATAAAATTATAATTATTTAAAATATAATATGTTGCTAATGTGAAATAATGTTCTACAGACTTCAGAAAGTTAAACCTATCATATTAACTGGGGGAGTGGGGAATTGCATAAAATATTACACATGTATATATATGTATGTAAATTTGTACAGAAACATAGAGACAGTTTTTTTTCAATCTCTTGCCATATTACTGAGAAGACTGGTTATAAGTAAAATTACCATATAAACTAAAGTCAAACCACAGTATATTTTAACAATTTTATTTTAGAAAAACAACACAGTTTGACTACATAGAAGCAATAACATTATATGGCAAATTTTACGAGACTCAGTATCTCCATATTTTAAGAATTGGCAAGTGTGTGCCTATTTCTTGTCCTGGGGGGGGGGGGAAGAGAATTAAAGGAAATAGCAATAAATATCTCTGAAAAATAACTGAGGAAAACCTACATGATTTCTTAAGAAAATTATCTCAATTACTAAAAGATTTTCAATTTATGGTTGAAATGTTTTTCTTATGTTTTATATCACACTAAGCAATGCAACTTATCATTATATCTTTCAGCCCAATTTCAACCTTCCGTTCATCTCTGAAGCTGCCATTGAGGTTGGTCCTGCATTTACCTAGTGAATAATGGTCGAAAATGGATGAGTAGATTAAGAAATAAAGTAAGATATAAAACTTTTGTTGCAGTTTCACTTGCCACACAAACTAAACAAATGGATTCAGTGGGCTAAGGCATGGATTAAAGCAAGGAGATTAAACACCAAATCGAAATCTTCTCTCCTACTTTGGCATACTTAATCACCAAACAACCCCCCAGTTTTGCGTAAGTGAAATATACACATCAATTATATATATATTATGAAAGCTGAATAGATTTATAATAAAGACATTTTAAATAAATTTGATTGATATGTCTTTTGGATGTATATTTGGGTACATACTAATTGAAAATTATTTTATCTTTCTAGAAAAATTCAACCTTTATCATTACAAAGTGACGTGTCTTATTTTAGTAATGTTTTTATCTTAAAGTCTGTTTTGTCTATTAGTAATACAGCTGCACAATTGTCATTTTTTTAAATTAATGTTTACATGGTTTAACTTTTTTCCCCTTTTACTTTCAACCTTACTGTATTCTTACATTTAAGTTGGCATGTATTTTAACATAAATAGCAGAAATTTTTAAAGCAAGTCTGAAAAACTTTATCTTTAATTGGAACAATTAATTCTAGACCTGATGTAATTACGGTGTATTTAATATAAATATAGTATCACTATGTGTATTAGATTTTCTCAACCTATATGTTCTATTCTTTTTAATTGATAAAGTATTCTTTTTTATTGTTTGATTTTCTTCCCTTATTGTTTGGAAGTTATAAGCACTTTTCTTTTAGTAGTAATCTTAGTCATTATAACACATGTAAGATACATTATTGACTTATAAAGGTCTACTGCTAATCTTATTTTTCCTTCCTCCAGAAAAATGTAAGGTCCTTAAAAACATTCAAATCCACTTGTCTCCTTACTGATATAGATTTCATGATTGTAGGAATTTTATTTGACATAATTTAAGCCCCACAACATCATTATTGCTTTATACAGTCAAGGTTTATTTATATTTAGATATATTTATCATATTCTTTGCTGCTTTTTCCTTCTTATAATTCTGCTATCCCATCTTGGATAGTTTCTTTACCTGTAAGACAGGACGACAACTCTCACCAGAAACCAACCCTGCTGGCACCTTGATCTTGAACTTACAGCCTCTAGAACTGTGAGAAAATACATTTTTGTTGTTTTAGTCCCCCAGTCCATGGTATATTATGGAATCCAGAGCTGATGAAGACAATTGCAAACTTATGTTATGAGAGCTGATAGGAATTGCAGGGGAGAGAGAGGATGCTGTAAGCCATGCAGTTAATTCTTTATAAATACTAAAGCTAGTCCGTGTAGAGTTTCCACGTGGTGCATACTGCTATTTCAATTTAAAAAGATGTATAGAATAGGTAGACACGCGAATGTGAACTGAGGACCAACGTCATATTTTGACGTTCCTTAGCTTATGCTCACGTGCATTTATATTAAATAAACTGTATTAACTGCTGTTTTTCTATACCTTTGTATGGCAAGCATTAAGAGAGTCTAACCTTTCTGCATCTTGAATGTTGCCACAATGGTATTACTATCAATTTCTAGGAGAGTCAATGTCCAAGCAAAGACCCAGCATGGAGGAGTCAGTCTCGTGTCCCATGTCTTTTTAGGCTTACTTGCCATCTCCTTTCAGTCTGTTTTCACAGAAAGTGAGGTAAAATAGAAGCCCTCATACTTGAGTAAAAGTCTATTAAAATAGAGAATCATACAAGCATCGTAGAGTTTAAATTTTTAATTTTAATTCAAAACAGAAACGTTGATTTTCACCAGTCTGCCGATTAAAATCTCTACTTTTTTTTTTTTTTTTTAACACAGTATCTGGAATAAAGAGTCTATGATTTCCACTTTAAATTTCTTTAAAGTAGAATGAGAATTTAAAGAGATCTGAAACCATCTACATGCAGAACCATCATTTTAGTCGTTCATGTCACCTTAATATTCACAGTGGTTTCGCCTATCCCTAACTTGACAAGATTTTTTTAAGTGTCTTTATGAAAGACAGTGTTGCCCCATCAGGCCCCAGGCAGAAGTTGGCAGACTACTAGCCCTGGGGCAAATCCAGCCTATAGGTGTTTTGTACAATCTACAAGCAAAGCACACTTTCTACATTTTTAAAGGATTAAAAGAAGAAGAAGAAGAAGAATATGCAAAACTGAAAATGTTTGCTACCAGGCTTGCCCAAATGCAGAAAATGTGTGACAGCCTCTGCCTTCAGCCATTAGAAACCTCTCTGGATTCTTTGTAGGTGCAACAAGAGAGAACAAGGGGAGTTTTAAGTACTAGACCTAGAAATGGTATTCACCTTTTTTGCCCACATTTTTTGGCCAAAACTCAATCACATAGATTCCCTCTAACTGCAGTGGAGGCTAGGAATTATTTCGTTGTGTATTCCAGAAAAGAGAGATGGGGAAGAAATGTCTTTTGCTTCTGCAATATTGAGTCTTTTCTATTCATTCAACTTAAAATAGAAATAAAAATGCTCTTATTTTGCTCTCATATTTCATTGGATTATGTAGTATTTATGTAAACCACATAATTACAACAGATGCAACTGATAGAAGTATCTTTGAGATATACAACTAACACTTGATAAGTTCACAGCTCAAGTAATGGGATCAAGAGAGGACATGTGTATCTTGGAGGGGAATCTTCTACCTGGACGGCTCAGCAGGCCATGGTTATCAGGTATTCTGTATTCCTGATGAATCAGAGCAGTGGTTCCCCTCGGAGGGCAATTTTACCCTTCAGGGGACATTTGGCAATGTCTGGAAACATGTTTGGTTTGTACAACCAGGGAGTGCTACTGACCTCCAGGAGGTGGCAGCCGAGGATGCTGCTAAACGCCCTGCCACACTCAGCACAGCCCCACCACAGAGAGTGGTCCAACCCCAATGTCAGTAGTGCTGAGATTGAGAAACCACAGATTAGAAAGCATTAGTTAATCTGGCAAGTTGCTAAGAGGAGGTTTAAGAGCACTTCTATCATATATATATATATATATATATATATATATATATATATATATATATATATATATTTGTATGTATGTATATATATACATATACATATACATATACATATACATATGCATATGCATATGCATATACATATATATATATATATATATATATGAGAATTATGTTAGGTCAAACTTTAAAGGAGTCAAGTCTTGGAAATTGTTGAAGTGCCTAAGGAAGCCAATTAATTCATGCCTTCAGTCCCTCTGGATCCTAAACCAACTGAGAATTTGGCACAGAAAGTAGACGGGGATCAGTGTACCAGCTATATATCTGGCCAAGCCTGTTGGAGAACATAACATGGACAAACAGCCAAAGGGGAATTCTGAATGCTTCTCCTCAAATCTGAGGGTAGAGAGAATTATGTCTGCCCAGTACTAGAGGAATCCCGGGAAGTGGCGAAGAGTGAAGCCACAGGAAAAGCAATGTTTAACGCATCAATTTCTCCTAGCAGACCATGGATGTCAGAGTTTTTGTCATTTCATCAGTCAGATAATTTTTTTCTCTTTTTGTGAGAAATGTTAAAGAGGTGGTAGTTCCAATTTTTCCAAAAGAGTGGAATTTCTATTTTATTGGCTGGAAAGACTATGGAAAGACGAAAAGATTGGTTCTCCCTCAGTCGTGATGGAAAAAGCAATTCACCTTTAGGAGGCCCACTGTTTCTCCTGTGTCTTCTACATTTATTGAATGTAGAAGTCACAACCTTCCAGACCTCAGTTCCCTCTAGTGGATAATAATCCAGAATTGCCGGAAGGCTGAGGGCTGGCTCAGATAATCTGTAGCGATCTCTTAAAATTTTAAGTACATTCTAAAGGATATGCTGATGATTTAAAGACAGCACGAAATGTATGCACTTATGAAATCTCAGTGTTGAGGTCAGTCTTCTGAATGATTGTAAGTGGGGCATGGGGAAAGGCTTTGTGAAAGGAACAGGAATGGGTATTTTAGACCATGAGTCTCAGCTCTCCCGGGCACAGTGTCTTCCCAGGGCTCAGTTGTAGCTGCATCTGTGGTTTGGAACGTCCCTGAGTTTTCCCTGTTGCCTTGGGTTCTGTGACAGGTCTGACCCAAGTTTTTCTTATTTACTTGCATCTGCCATCAACTTGAATTTGCATGGTGAGAGGTTTTCATTGAAATGGCTATGGGATTTTTAACAGCCACCTAATATATTTCTGTGATTGGTGTTTTGTGATCAGGGAGAGAACACACGTAGAGGAGTTGGGAATCACAGACAGGAACTTTAGTCATGATTCAACTTCTTGACTGAAGAAAAACCATTTGATACTTCTGAGCCTTTACTATTTTATCTGTAAAATGGGGATAGAAACAGTACTTAACTCTCAAGGCTTTTGTGAAGGTAATGCATGTGAAAACACTTGTAAAACTGTGAGGCCTGTGCAAATGTGAGGAGGTATAGTTAATTATTCATCCAGTTGCAGCTGCTCTCTGGAACATAATGTCTTCTGTGCTTTGAGGAGTAAACATGCAGGAGAGAAAGTACCTATTTACCCAATAATTAGGTGTATAATGAAGAAGCTATTGAATTATCCAGATGTGTTTGCCTGACTGATTCAGAGGTTTTCCCAATTGTCCCACCTCAGCATGACCACTTTGGTGCAGAGAAGGAAGACTCAGTCCCACCTCTATGTGCACTGAGTGGTAAACCCGGGCCCCTGAGGACCCCATTTGATTAGGGACCTCTTTCTAAGCTTCAGTGGCTTCTGACAGCATGATTTAATGTTAAAGAAATGTTCAAAGCTCTTGAAGTCTCAGCTTCAGAACCTACCTGTGTAACCTCATTAGAAGGAATGACATGGAAATGTGTTCATCATTTTTCCTGCTTGCTTATTAGATAACTGTCCCAGATCAAAACCAGGACTAAGAAAAGTCAACAATGCAGTTTAGCTAGAGTTTTTAATGCAGATTTCTAAGAAATAACTTTCTGATCCTGTAGCATTCTAATAAGTCTCTATAGGCTAGGGTGAAGGGTGGACCCTTGCTCAGAACAACTCTTTCTGTTCACACTATTGGACTCAATAACTTGCCTGGCAATACTGATCACAGGAAATCTCCATTGCTGCCCTCACTTAATTTAACTCAGAATTCTTTCCCCCACTCAGGAATTTGGTGCTATGTGCTTGAAAGCCATAAAAATGTTGATTCATTTTGACTCAGTAATTCTACTTTGGGAATTTGTCGTAAGGAAACAAGTCAAAACATAGAAAAAGTTATATGACTCAAAATACTCATCCCGCCTTGGTATATATCAAATGATTTGAAAAGCATTCAGGTCCATTTTTAGGGAAACAGTTAAGTCAACTGTGATGTATGCATTTGGTGGAACATTGTACAACCAATGACTATCAGAGCTGTGAAGGCTATGTTGAAACATGAAAATCCTTATTATATAAAATTGAGTGAAAAAGTAGGATTTGCAGATATCAGTGCACTCTGATTATAACCATGGGAAAATATGTCTAAGAAAAAAGACTATAAAGAAGTTCACCACAACTCTATTATCGTTGCTATGCTAGGGTGATGAGATCATACATGATTTTCAAAAAAATATTTTCTTTTTTGATGATGAATGTGTAGTTTTTTTATAATAAAATTTTTAAAAAGACATCTTTCAAACTTATTCTTATTTCTCTATCTAATGTATGATCTAGACTTATTCCAAATGTGTGGAATTAATTAGATAATTAAGAGTAACCTCAGAACTATGAGGAATGATTAAAGAAGGCATCTGACACGTCCTACAAATAAAAGGAAGTTTCACAAAGATATGAAAGACAAAAAGTGTGACAGTAACTCGGATGTGTAAACTGTATTTTATGGGCTCTAAATGAGGAAAGCATGGTCTATTTTTCCTTCTATGTTTAGGGAAGCCAGTATCTCTAAGAAAATGAATGCCTAGGGTAGGAATGACTGCAAGCAATGCTGTGAGCAGATTTACTTGGGTCCTTATTGTACAAAAAGTATGTTGTTGTAGTGGAAACAGCCTCGCTGGGGAATTCTGAGACCTGGATCCTTGATCTGACTCATACAGCTCTGCAACCAACTGCATATGCCTCAGTCTCTGTGAACATTATTCTAAAATGAGGACTATATTATCTCTAGTGTCCTTTCCAGCTCTGAAATTCATTCATTCATTCATTCATTCATTCATTCATTCATTCAACAGATTTTTATTGAGCAACCACTACATTCCAGGCACTGCTCTAAGTTCTTGTAGAAGTAAAAATAAAACAGACTAAAACAAAACAAAATCAGAATAGGACATAAGTCCTTGTCTCAAATAAGCACTTGAACCCTATTTTGGGGGTGGAGGAGAGGAGCCAGGCAACAGTAAGAAGCCTTTGTTTTTAATCTATCTTTATAAATAGGTGCTTGAAATAAATTTTTAAAAAATAACCCTTCCTTTTACTAAAACAGTCAAAAGGAACATTATCATTTCTGTCCATTCGTGCTGATATTATGTTCAGTAAATTAAAAAGCAGTGACAGAAATGTAGTCTCTGCCTAAGAAAATTCATGTTCTAAGGATTCAGGTAAGATAATGAATATTAAAAAATTGGTTGATATGATGACTTAGTTGGGAGATAAATACCTTTTATCTTGAATTTAGATCTTTTATTATATCTTGGTTCTATTCCGTTCTTGTTGCCATTGTTTACGTTTTTACCAATGGACAGAGTGTAATTCTAACCTTCTCAAATTTCCTTCTTATAGGAAGGAGAGAAGAATGTTCACAGTCTGGCTGAGACTTCCTACAAGGTGCCCAAACCCAAACCTTGATTTAATGTTTACATAAAACTAGACCGAGACACCCACTAGTCAAATACCATGATGTAAGCGTTGCCAGTGACAGACTCAGCACTGTAAGTCAGTCTGTAAGTTTCACAATCCTAACATAGTTTCCTTTTCTTCATTTATTACTGAGTCCTCCTATATTTCCACACCTTCTCTTACTAAAAACAGCTAACAAATATCAGACATTTGCTGTGTGCCAGGAATTTTGTACAGTACCTTACACGCATTACATGATTTTTAATCTGCATCAAAATGCCACAAGATATGAGTGTGTACAACATAGGGAATGAATATAGTCAATAATAGTGTGATAGCGTGGTACGGTGTCAGATAGTGGCTGCACTTGTCGTGGTGATCACTTCTTTAGGTGTATAAATGTTGAATAACTTGTGTACACCTGAAACTAATATAATGTATGTAGCTATATTTTAATAAAAATCTTTAAAACTGGTAGAAGATAGGCATCATTAAATAGTTGTTAGAAAATAAGAATTGGCTAAAGTTGGCATGATAGTAGTAATAGGGAACGTACACAGTAAGGTAGCAATGTATACAAATTTGAAACTTTTACATCACTTAAAATATAAACTTTCAGTTTATGTACAAATCTAAAATCGTGACAATCACTCCTGTAATGGTTGGGGTGCAACACTCCCCATCAGAACCTACTCACCCAGTTGCCGGGCAGGGAGGTAGGCTGAACGGCGTCAGACAGGTGTTTGCTCCAGACACTGTCCAATGACTCGTCAAAACAGGTTGGGAAAACTCTGACATTGGATGTCCTAGAAGAGCCATCTCAGCTTCAGAACATCCTTTGTTTTGACTCTATCCTTTCCTTCTCCTGTATGTGTTGCTCCTGACACCATTCCTTAATAAACCTCTCAAATGCTCATCTCCACCCAGGAACTGCCTCCCAGGAACCCAACCCAACCAAGGAACCCAAAATTTGTCAGGAATCACCTAATTTCAAAGCTAGGTCAGCCAAGTGATTATAAAGTATGTCGATGAATAATGAATGAGCTGGCTACAAGGAAGCCTCTCTTTACCCACTGATCTGCTTTATGGGGATTTGACTGGTCACCCATTAAGGTGGGGAACCTCAACGCCTTAGCTACATCTCAGGTTGCAGGGCAGGAAACAGCACATAATATTACTAAGCTACATTTGCTGGCAGAATGAATGAATGAATGAATGAATGAATGAATGAATGAATGAGAAAAATGTCTTCAATTTAAAAATTTAATGGAGAGGGGAAGGATACTGCCTTATATTTTACAGAGGATTATTTTATGTGTAGATTTACTAATCAGTATTTTAGGAATTTATGTTTCACCAGAAGAATAATTACTAATCACACATAAACCTGGTGTTCAATTTTGAATTGAGATAAATTGTAAATGTCAATAAATATTGTATTGCATAGAATCATAGGTTTTAATCAATTTAATTCAATACATATTGAGCTAATATTATGTATAAGACAACATTAAGATAAAATGGCAAAGACTCAATATTGATATCAAGGAGATTATACTGTAAAATTATGGGGGCACACACACAAATCTTTTTTTTGGATTTTTTTTTTTTTTTATTGGGGAATAGTGTGTTTTTCCAGGATGTCAAGTCATTGTTTTTTCAATCTAGTTGTAGGGGACGCAACTCAACTCCAAGTCAAGTCGCTGTTTTCAATATAGTTGTGGAGGGTGCAGCTCACTGGCCCATGTGGGAATCGAACCAGCAACCTTGTTGTTAAGAGCTCGTGCTCTAACCACTTGCACCATCTGGCCATCCCCCACCCCCACACACAAATCTTTAACACAGATATCATATGATAAATTCTAGAGGACAGGTAAAAAAGTACTGTGGGAGGGACAATGAAAAGGAGACTAATTGGCTGGGATGAGACACAAAGCCTTCATTTTGTTGACTGATTGCCTGAAATGCTTCTGAACATTTACTCTCCTGCTCAAGAACTTTCAAAAACTCCCCATTGCCTATAAATACAGCCTAAACCCCTTGACATGGCCTCTAAGACCTTTTTTTTTTTTTTTTTGCTGGGTCACAATCCTGTAAGTGTAGGGAGTTAGTTCATCCTGCTTTGCCCAAGACTTGCCCTGTTTTAGCATTGAAAGTCTTGCTTCTGGAAAACCCTTTGGTCCCAGGCAAACCAGGGCAGGTGGTCACACTAGCTACACATTTAGTGTTTCATGAGGCCAAACTGAGTTACTCCCTGGTTCCTGCAAACATCCCCTTCTTTCTCATTTCTGAATTTTTCTTCTTGCTTCTCCTCCAGCTATGTATTGAAATCCTACTCATAATTCAAGAATCATATTCATTGTCTGCATCGTGATTCATTGTCCACATCTCCGAGGCTTGAGGGTGATTATCACCTATATTAATACCGTTTCTACTACTGATAGTGTATCTTTATTGAAACTTCTGAAGCATTTTAAGTGGATCTCCATATAAAATCTTCAGTTGACCCTCAATCATGTAGGTTCTACAAGTATCCCTGTTTTACAGATGAGTAAGCTGAGGCTTAGAGAAAATATTACAACCTATCCAAAGTTATCTAGCTAACAAATGGCAAAGCTGAGATTTAACTCCAGATCTCTGTAACACAAAACTCCACGCTTCTAGTCATGGTGGTTCACATCGTTCCCATTCTTACATTCTTCCTAGGTAAAATTACACCATCTTTAAAACGAATGCTTCTTTGGCTACTTAACAGTCTGCATTGCACTAAGAATATTGTGCACCTGATTTGCTGCTGTTCCCATCTAGGAGCTCCTTGATACCAGGAGCCATGTCCAATTCATTTCTTAATCCCCTAGAGTATGAAGGAAACATGAGAAGATGTGTTACATCAGAGAATGGATATGTGGATGAATGGAGGAGATTTTAAAACTGAGCCTAATAGAAAGTAGGTTTTAGATGGGAAAGATATGAATAGTAATACTAATACTACGAAGAAAAGCTAGTATCTAGTGACTTCTTATCTGCACCAGACATTTTGCCATCTCATTCTCATAAATAACCTATGAAGAAAAGTCCTATTACTATCCTTCTTTTTCAGGTGGGGAAACTGAGGCTTGGAGAGATGAAACCAGTTTCTCAAAGTTGCATAGCTGGTAAATGGCAGAGTCAGTCTCACCTTTATATGATCCACAGCAAAGTTGTGAACATTATGCTCTAGATACTAAAGAGATAGGAGAAATTACAGAGAGTGCCTGAGCAAACGCCAATTCAGCTGGTCTGGATGAAGCATAAAGGGCAAGGAAAGCGGCAATAATAATAACGATGATGATAATGATGGATGTTCTTTGTTTTTGAAACCCTTCCCATTCCCTGTGTCATTTGATGGTGGTAATATCGACAGCTAACATTTATTACTTTATTGACAAAGCACCATACAAAGCACTTCCTGGATCACTATTTCATTCACCCCTCACAACAACCTTTTAAGCAGGTACTATTATTATCCTCATTTTTGAGAAAGAAATGGTGCTTATATGGATAAGGTGGCTCCTAAGGTTGATTCCTAATGGAACCTCTTCTGCCAGGTTTGTGAGCACCACCAAAAGATGATCATGGCAAGAGCACCCAAACGCACCCCTCTTCCTGTGTGTCTCCACCGCCTGGCCCTTCCAACCACGCTTAGGGCACTTTCAGCTGAAACCAATTCCCGCCCGCAGCGCGCAGGAAAACAGACGCCATCTCAGCGCTTCCTCCTGAGATTCCGCATTGGTAAGTCATTCGGCAGTTTTTGCGGGGGTAGTGAGGGGTGAGGGTTCCCCAACCGCCCCTGGGCGTGTTTCTCTTATTGATGTTGGCCTGAACTGTGACACGTGACCTGCTAGACTGAAAACAGGGCTGTCCAGCCGTCCCTTCAATGTGGGATTAATACCACCAGTCAAGTAAGCAGCAATGAAAGGTTTCAAAGAGTTGTATTTAGCTCACAGCAGTTTCCTCTTAATGAAGAGACCGCTGTTGGAACTCAGGTCAGCCTGAGTTCCTAAAGGCTTCTCTTTGATACCGAAGGGAGGGTGCGGGTGAGAGCAGCGCATGCCACACACAGCTCCGGGCAGAGTTGTCTGGAGAGCCTGGACGCCTAACCTACTCTCTTCTGCCACCTAGCGCTGTTCGGTTTAAAGGTCACGCTCTTTTTGATGCTCAACATTTCTGTGGACTAGAAATCGAGAGGTCTTTTGCAAGGTTTATTCTTGTGTTGTATTACAGGTTAGTCATCTCCGAGTGTTTTTCACGTCGTTTGAAATTTGGCAACGTCTTGCTCTTTGGGACAATGAGTTTGATACTCCAATGCATCGAGAAATAAAACTGAACGGAGGTGGATTTCAGATATATGTATTTGTATGAACATGCACTTCTGGGAATCAGTTTTAATTTCAGAGTCAGCTATTTGACAATACAATGCAGGCTCCTTTAGTAGAGTCTCACCTGTGGTCCTGTCGTCTGGCTTCTCAGAAATTGGTCCTTTGATACAATTTAAGTTTAGGTTGGACAAAAATGGAAAGCTCCAGGGCAATTTTTGAACTTCAGCCTCCAGCGTAGATACCCAGGTTTAGTGAACATTTTAAGGGAAAAGATGATGCTCTGTACTTTATAACTTCCTCGGGGATGATAATATAGCCATTGTTCCGGTTTACAGATACAGAAAAGCCCCTAGTCCCCAATTTCATCTTACTGGAGTCTCCTTGAACTTTTGAGTATTGTGTGCCATTCAAACCTCTAGAGACTTGTTTCCCTGACTTCTGAGCTTTGCAAAGGAAAGAGTTTATCTCTGTATAACTACTGTGATGGCTACTGTTATACGCGTATGTTTACATTTGTTTAGGAAGCATGCCTGAAAAGTTACAAATGTGTTGGAATCTAAAGAGCAAAAGCACCATATAAATCCTTATCCTTTGAATCTATTTTTTCAGTCATTTTAAATTGGTACAATTAACTAACTATTTTATGCACAAGTTTAATTTTATAGTAACTTTGAAGAGAACTCATCTTTGGAACTTTTAATTCATTTTCCTATGTTGACTGTAAACTCCTTAAGAAATGGTGGTGCCTGTTCTGATTACCCCTTCAGGCACAGTGGCCGTGGCCTGGGTGTGACTGTGCTTGAAACAAAACCCTAGCAGACTGTGTCTTCTAATGTTAACAAATGTCACTTCTTACAAATGGGAACAATTTTATTGAGCAACTTTGTTGAAACATAATTATTTGTAGTTTGGTGGGGTTAAGAAATGCTTCCTGATTTATTAAAATTTGATGCTGAAGAAAATTTTTAAATTACATGCAAATATCTCCAGGAAATTAATCGAAAAATGATAGCTTAACAGATTCTAAAAGGACCGACAGCAGTTGCAGTTTCAAGAACTCAGGCAGGTTATGTTAATTACTATATAAATGACTACAGCTGGAAATGATATTCAACATTTATGTCAGAGAATCTCATCCTATAATTTCTCTTCCTGTAGATATATTGTCATTATATATCATGTGCATATTGTGATTATAAAAACAATATTTTTTAACTTCTAAGTACATTGAAGGAAGTGAATGACTATAAAACTGTTCAATACATTTGTATTAGATGACCAATAAATGAATTTATTTGGGATATTTTTGTTTTTCAGTGTGTTCATGTGTTTGTTATAGTGCATTGACTCAATTTAGTATAGCCCTAAATAAACAATCCCAAAATAAATAATGATCATAATAAGAGAAGTTGACATGCTATAGATGCATGCCACTATGCCACGAAATCTGTGTGTATTATCTCATTTAATTTGCACTTAATCCCATGAGGTGGTAGGTACTGTTATTCTCTACTTGAAAAATGCAGATTAAATCTTCTTTGACTGAAGTACTTGAAGGTGGTCGTGAAACTCCCAAATGATGGAGCTGCATTCAGACTCAGGACTTTCTGGCTCCCAGCAATGTGCTATTCCACTCTCATGTGACTTGCCGTTTCACTTCTGGTTAGGGTAACTCAGTTAATTAGAGCAGGTGCTAATGAAGACAGTCACTAGTTGGATCCTGAACTACTTATTGTTTTTTTCTGTTTCATAATTTCCTAAAGATAGGGAGTTCTGTTCTTTACTTGAGAGAATTGCGATGTGGCAGCATTGACTCTGTATTTCCTCAGGCAACATCCAGCTGACTGGGTTGGACGGGGCTGCGCACTCTTTCTCACGGCTATCTCACCGCCTGCAGTCTCTTACGTTACCTCCTTCGTCCCTGATGTCATTTGCTTTGGGACCCCTGCTTCATTCTAGGCCTGCAGAAAACCGAGTTAACTGAGCAGCAAATATTTATTGGAAGTTTCTAATTTGTTAAAATTTGGTATATAATACAGTTAATTTTTCCTGTGAATTGTTCCTTTAACTTTTGTTTTAAAATAGCTAAAAAGATATAAGAAATTTTAAAAAGTGTTTGTGGAATGCCAGAAGCACTTGGCGTGAACCCTGAAACTTCGATTCAAAGCTACTTTCAGATAAATAGTAAAATTCTCCCTTTCACCTTTTAGTACAGCAGACCTTTTGAAGTGTCTAGTTTACACTCAATACACAGAATAGGTAAACGTAAGAGTGCACACACACGGGTGGACCGTCCCATGAGTATGTGCACACACAAACATATACACACACATGCCACACTGTCAAAGCCACCCCCACATCTGGATCACAGATTGGGCTCCAGTCCTGACTCTGATACCAACTTAAAAAGCACTTTAAACCTCCCGAATTTTCTCATCAATATGATAAGGAAATTGGTCTAAGTTACCTCTTTAAAGTTTCCTTTCTATAACAAGGTGCTATTCTGAAGTTATGACACCTGTTTTCTTTCTTTACATTTCAAGATGATAAGGCAGCAGGATTCTTTTCCTAGTTGGAATTTCAGATTATGAGCAAAATGCTAAACCTTCTTCCAAGGAAGGTCATATTTAAATGAACTGTAATAAATTCAAATGCTCAGAGTTAACTCTAAGGGTTTAGAAAAGCACCATCAGTACCTGAAGAGATGTCAGAAGGAAGATGGTTGTCGTTCTTCCTAACATAACCTGCAAGATTGTCTTCTACTTAATGCCTTAAAAATACAGCTAAAAGAAAACCCTACAGAATGTTTAATATATGTGAACACTTCTAACAAAGATTAATATTTTATTTTAGCCAACACCCGTAAGGAAAAAATTTGTTATTTTTTATAAACTACTGATAATTGCCTTACTTGTATTAGCTTTGTTCAAATTTATATTGATTGCATAGACCCAAATAGTTTCAATTCCATAAACTTGGTTTTCTTATACCTAAGAGAAAATAGTGCAGAATTATGTACTTTATTCTTTGCTTTCTGTGAGCTTTGTTGTTTTGCATATAAAATCGAGTTTTCCCTAAGGCAATGAAAATACTATTTTTTTTATGTTTTCAATTGTAAGGAAATTGGATGAACACTGAGAATAGACAAGGAACTTGATAATAAAATTCAATAGACCTTACTCTCAATATAGATAACTTCTTCATTAACTAAGAAAATTATTTTAACTTTTGTTTTGAAGTGAATTATTTTTATTAAGTAACTTCTTAACTTTAATAAAGCAAAAGGGTTTTCACCATCAGATTTTTGTTATTCAGCATTATGTGAATGGAAAATTAGGGAGAGGGAATACAAATAAGGGAGAAAAAGGGAATGATTTGAATACCTGTTAATTGTCAGGCCTTTCCCAGGCCTTTAACCTGGTTCATTTTCAGAAGAATTCTCTGTGCTGGGTGTCACCGTCCCTATTTTGCCCCAAACTAGGAGGCTAACATGTGGCCACAAGCTCACCACTAGGCAGCGTCTTATTTCAGGTGTACCTGATTCCAAAGGTTGAGAGCTTTCTATTTCACCATCCTCCATGGAAGCAATATATTTTTGTGCAAAAGCCATTTCCTATCTGTCTTCCAAAGAAGAGATGGAAGGTGCTATGTTCACTGCTCTATTCTGCCCTAGCATACTTCGTGAATCCTCAGTGAAGTGCTTCAGTAATAGGAATTTGATAAACAAACCAGGGAAACAATGAACTAGAAACATAAATAATATACAAACTTATTTCAGTTTTATATTTCAAAATACATGTTTTAAGGCTACTAATCTTTCTTTACTAAAGAGGATGGCTGTAGAAGTTTGGTGTTAAATTCAAGGCTGATTTTAGTGACTATATTGAAAGGAATGTGTGACTGACTAGTGAAACTGAGGGTACCTATACTTCGATTAATTTTAGTTTTAAATCTAGTTCTAGAAATCATATCTTTCTATATATACACCCCTCAGAGCCCTAACCTTTCCTCTCAGATAATCAGCATCCCCCGTTCCCCAGGCAGCAGAAGACCGTAGCCTGAACCTAACTAATGGTGACACGGTCCGGACCTCCGGCAGCTAACCCTAGCATCTTGCCCTAAGTTATGTTTCAGCTCCTCAGCCCTAAGGTGGAATGGCCACCCAGCCACGTTCCCTTCAGACCAGACAGAGGGACAACAGAACAGACCTCAGAACTGTCCTCAAGACGTAAAGAAGTGATTTATTACCCTTACCTCACCTCCGACCAACTAGCGCCCAACACAACCCCAAACTCCCTAACACACAGTGTCTTGTGATATTGCCCTAGATAATTTGTAACCTACATGCCATCAGGGAGTAGGGTCTTTAGACATAAGCTCCCCAGTTCCACATTGGCCAATTCAATATTAGCTATTTTTCTTTCTATGCTGCAAACTCCTGCTTATGCATTTCTTTGAGCCAGTGCCTGCAGGCAGACGGACTCAAAAACAGAAATAAAACAAAAAACAAAAAATTTGGGTTCCCTGTATCACTAATATTTAAACTAATTATCTTCCTTTTAGATCCTGGATTTTAAAACAAAATAGGAAAGTATGTTACAACATCCCTTATTAAAAAGGTTTACAAATAAGCACTGTTAAACCCATCTGTTCTGATTAGATCTCATCAATTTAACTCTTAATAATTTGCAGCAGAATGTCTTCCCAAAATGGAGAATTAATTACATGGTAATTTTCTTATTGATGTTACCCCTAAAACCAAGTGTCTTTCTTTGTCTTAGTGCATGAAATCAGTAACTGGAGGTTACTCACCATCCTGAATGCACTTATTTTATAATCGTGGCACATATGCCAATGCCTTAGAGTCAGAAGCTGTGTTCTGTATACAAAGGTTTTTGAACTCTCTTTGGATAAAACACTTTGACATCTTTCATATATTCCAAGTTCATTCACTTTATGGTAATTAGCTCTGGGACTTAGTGTTTCAGTAAAAATATGTCTGTTTTTAAGAAGATTCTTGAAATCAACTGATTAAATATATGCAAGATTAAAATGGTCTTTCTGGATTCTCTTACTCTTTAATTGAGTGCAAAATAACTTTACAAATGATCACATTAAAGTTCTTCCATAAATCTTGTTTTGAGGTCAACAGTATCCCCAGAAGTTCATAAACTTCTGAAATTGACAATTCTGCTTTTTCTGAGAATTGTTGATTTTTATTTCATGCTTAATACAGTCAGTGGAAAGACAGAGTACTGAATTTTGGATAGTGTGTCTTTGTAATAATTACCATTTTAATGTTTTGGTTTTATATTAATTAGCTTCTGAGTGCTATAGTTTTTCATAAATATGTACACAGAGAAAACTGAAGGAATTTTGTTTAAAACTCACATTGGGTTGAGGAGAGTAAATGGATTTTACTCCACCCCTCAGAAAAAAATCATTTTATCTCACATCTCTTGAATGAGATTTTTCTGATACTATACATTTTGAATTTCTAATATACAGCTGTTAAAATATTTTATTTCATTTTTCCTTTTAATTTTACATTAGAACACTGAAATAACAATTTATGACCCTAATTGTGTTGCTTTCTGCTAATTTTTATCAATTTCAATCATAAAAATGATACATAGCTACTATGATTCACTTTTCAAAATCCTATTTGAGCTTTAGAATCTTAGAGAAGTCACCTTTGATATTAAATGGTTAACCTTTCTTTTATTCTTCTGTTTTTACAAGTCTATCCTCTTTGTTTTTTCATATATTTTTTTGTTATATAAGATAATTCATCTTTGCTGCTAAGCTTTTTTACCTGAATCCAGGAAATTCTATGTTATGGATCAATTTTGGGAAATAGATTTTATATCTCAGAACTGTATGGCATGATGTACTTTTGTCACTATTTTAAATAATATTTCCATTAAATGGAATTTTCACTGGTATTTTAGCAAATCTTTTATTCCCAGTATCATCTACATATGGCACATGTCATTATTTGGCATGATTGAATAGTACGTGGTTAGAAACTTTCCTACCAGGCAACACATATGTTATTTCCATTTCTTTCTTTCTTTCCTTATCAAATATTGATAGAACATCTTATACTTATCAGGCCCTGTGCAAGAACTGAGGATCAAGGATGAATAATACACTTTCAGTCTTGGTTCCCCCAAACCCTCTGCAGTTAGTAATTACAGACTGACACAAATGCAGGCAATGATGCCATGTGAAAAGAACTGTGATAGGAAGGCATTGAATGTGCTGCAGGGTCTAAGGGAGAGAAGGGACCAAGCCTGTTTATTGTAGCCATAGAAGAGTTCAGGAGAGATGAAAATCCAGGCTTGGCACTAAGGAAGTAGAGGGTTTTACCAGGTGGAGAAGGTGGGAAAGAACACTGTGATTGGGACAGCTTCACCAGCGGTAGCTCTGAACCTTGGAGGTCGCACCATATTTGAAAGCCTGAGCTCCATGCAGCAACTTCTCCACCACTTATTGGCTCTCAAACCTCATAGGCGCTTTCCCTGCCCTGTTCCACACTGAGGATTCATGCCCTGCAGTTAAACAGCTGCAGTGTGGCCCCCAGGTAAGGTCAGCTCTGCACTGATCTTAGAGTGGAGCTGATTTTCTAGCCCTCTCTAGCTCTAGAGAATATTTTGTGTTCAGCAGCTAAACTTCTATAATGCAAAAATTTAAGTGTAACCTGGAAAGATTTTAAGATTTAAGTGCGATAAATATAGTGATTAATTTTTCTTTCTTCTGATTTACCTCTCAATTACACTCAGATACATGTGAAATTACTAGCTAAAATGAAAATCCTAGCAAGTGATTTACTAATTATAAGTAATTAGTTCATGATTCTATAAAGAGAGTTTGCAAACTGCTTTCAGTTACATCAAAAACTGCAATGATAAAAGGTTCAGCAAAATGTGCTGAAGATGAATTAAAAGTTGTTCAGAGGCTAGCCTGGAAGAACATTCTGCAATTTAATGCATTGCTCTTCTATTTTAATTTCCACTTTGGGATAATCACTTGTTAATTTGAGAAGACCCCTAAATTGAATACAGGGTACAATTAACACCTGAGGATTTGGAGTGGCCTTTGTTTGACTATGCATAGTGGAAAATATTTTTCTTTACTTTCTGTTCAAGGCAAACCACTAGCTGACATTGTCTGCAAAGACTGGGCACAGAGACTGTGTCCTATTCATTTTTATTATAGAGCTACTCAATAATGTAGTTAAATTCAATACAAGAGAAATATTCTGCTTGTTCTCACATGTAGCAGAATCACCTCTGTCATTATTCATCTTAACTCGATTCAGTCTGGCTAGGGATTGGGGCACAAGGTAGAGAGTGTTAGGTAGAGATGGGAAAAGACTAAGTAGGGGCCCTGGCAGATGTAATCAGGAAAGAAGCTACTTTGAAATTTTATAACCTCATATCTGGAGATGTATTTGATCCTAGGATATTTATTTATATAAGAAGTTGTTGTATGAAAGAATGCAGTACTGGGCATAAAGGTAAACTATATATCAGGAACATTTTTCCAAAATTACTAAGTATATTACAATCTTGTTTTAATAACAAATAACAACCTTTGGCAATTTTTGTATGTGAACTCAAAATTTAGCATTCATGTATTTTTCCAGGCTTCAATCATTACTATAATTTAAATAACAAAAGACAATTAGTAGAAACATTTCTCTTTGTCTATGTTTTTACTGATGCAGATTTATACACACTCCAATTTAATGAACAATTCCAAAGCTTACAAAAATAAATCAATTTTTTCTGCTTTATTGACATATAATTGCCATAATGTGACTTATGTACTGTACAATGAGGACCACCAGAGAATTAGCTAACACCTCCAGCATGCACATAACTACCATTTCTTTGTTCTGCTGAAAACATTCAAGATTTACTCTCTTAGCAACATATAGTATATTCTACAGTTTTGACTATAATCACCATACTGTACCTTAGATCCCTAAAACTTACTCATAACTGGAAGTTTGTACCCTTTGACCAATATCTTCCCATAATCCCCAAGCCCCCAACCCCTAGTAACCACCATTTTAGTCTTTATTTCTATGAAATTGGCTTTTTAAAAAATTCCACATGTAAGTGATATCATACAGCATTTGTCTAAGAAATACATTTGATCAAATATTACACATTATACATTTTTATTTTTTATTTTTATCTTGAAACTATCTCAAACTTACAAGAGTTGTAAGTACAGTATAAGGACTTTTTTTTCCCTTGAGCCATTTGAGAATAAATTTCTGGCCCAACACCCATGGCCCCAGAGTATATTTCCCACAAACAATGACATTCTCCTATATAATGATAATACATATGCAAAATTGGGAAATTAATATTGACACGTTACTATCATCTAATCCTCAAACCCTATGCAAATTCCTCATTACCTAATAATGACCATGATAGCAAAAAAGATCCAGTTAAGACTGAAATGTTGCATCTAGTTGTAATGTCTCTTTGGTTTCCTTCAGTCTGGAACAGTTCCTGTGCATTTAAAAAAACTTTCTCAACTTTGACACCTTTAAAAATCACACAGCAGTGATTTTGTTGACTCTTCCTCAAGTTGTGTTTGTCTGATGTTTCCTCATGATTAGATTCAGCTTATATATCTTTGGCAGGAGGGATGTTATATTGTTTTCATTGCATCCAATTAGATGTCACATGATTCTATTCATCCCATTACTAATGATACTCACTTTGATCACTTGGATAAGGTAGCTTCTGCTAGATTTCTCCACTGGAAAGTTGCTTTTTTCCTTTGTAATTTATATGTATGTGGAGGAGGTGCTTTGAAACCATGTAAATATCTGATTCTTCATCAGACTTTCAATTTAGTCATCCATTAACTTATATCAGTGTGATACTGGGTTTCCGGTTTTATTCAATGGGTTATAATTTGTCACTATCCTTATTTATTCTGACATTCACTTTATCCCAGATTTGGCCAATAGGGGCACCTTTGAGCTGACATGCCTTCATCATTCTTTGAGCACTTCCTTGTTTTCTGGCATAACAAGATATTCTGGGTTCACCTCCTATTTTGCCTGCCCCAGCCTTAGAAGCAGCCATTTCTGTAAGAAGCTTTGATTCATTGTAGTGGAGAAAATAATTAGAAGCCAAGATTTGGACACTGGTTGTGTTCACTGCTATTGGGGTGTTGTTGCTTACCAGACTTCTAAGTGGACAGAACTAGGGAACACATACACACACACACACACACACACACCATATACTTCCATACACATATATACAAAATTAATATATGTATCAATATAAGTGTGTGTATACATATATATACACATCTTTACATCTATCTATATATAAATATATGTATTTATATCTATCTACATTGATGGATCTCTCTCTATATATACTGTATATTGGTTAGTATATATCTACCTATATATTGAAATCTATGAATTCATATGAATAAATTTAATTTCACTCCAGCATCACAGGATTCATTTTAGACTTCTCCATTTCCTTATTGATGTTTTTCATCTCAGTGAGTGAGAAACCAGGCTCCCATAATACTCATTTTGTCAATTCCCCTCCACATCATTAATTTCCCCTCACCACCCCACTCTCACCTACATTTATGCCCTCCTCAACCCACTTGGGCTCTGACTTTCCTTGTTGGGCCACACTCTTACTGGAAGCCCCTTTCACTCATCTTGGGCTTTGACAGCCCGTGCCAGACCACCCCAAGTGTGGATACCTTCCTCACCCCATGTGAAGAAGCCGTTCCCATCCCCATAGGAGCCACATCCTCTTCTGCATGGGCTCTGACATCAGGCTGACTCTTTGCAAGGATCCCTCCTCAACCCATTTGGGCTTCACACCCTGTGCCAGGCCTTCCAACTCCACGGATGCCATCCTCACACAGCCCAGGCCTGCCCATACCCATCTGATGGTCTCTCCAGGAGCCCACACCAGGCCAGTCCTCTACGTAATGCCTAACTTGCTCTGCCCTACCAAATTGCCTGCAGCCTCGATTGTTAGGGAAGAGAGGAAACAGTAAGCAAGGGAAAAGGAAGAGCCACTAGGTTCTTAAAAGAATTGTTTTTTAATTAAAACTTCATTTGGAATCAAGGAAATAGCAAGGAAGCCTTTGTTACACACTTGTAAAACAACAAGGTAACACATGCAACTAATGGAAATTCAGGCAGTTCTGAGGACCTCAGAGTTCCACTCGTATGCATATACAAACATATGCAAGCACAGGTCTTTGCTTTTTTACACACAAATGAAATCATACTATATTAACACGTTTATCATTTTTTTCTCATTAAATATATCTTGGAGATATTTATATGGCAGCACAGCACATTTATTTTAATACTTCATAATATTTTTCTGTTCGAATTATGAATGGATATCAGTCTTCTACTGACGGACATGTTAGCTGTTTCAGAACGTTTCTTCTTGTGAACAACACTGCACTGTACATCCATGTGGAAATATCTTTGGCTATGTGTCTATTCACATTTTCAATTCTTAAAAGCCTAGTTAGTCTTAAAATCAAATAGTTTAAGTAAACAAGAACGTGAAATGCAGGCTGCTAAAAGGCATTGTATCCTTATCTTAACTGTGAATTCATTCTGTGCCATAGAATGTAAGGTTAAAAGGGCCTAATAAGATCATTTTGTCCATAAACCACATTCTGCATAAATCTCTTTTTATAAGAGATGAAGGAAGTTTGATGGGAAAGAACAAAGCAATTGTATTGACAAAGTCAGTCCTAGCACCCATGAGTCCAGAAGGGCTCCACGCAGCAGTAAAGACCACAGAAGCAAAATCCCAACTCCGGAGGTGACCTCTTGCTGTCTTCTTAGTCACTTGCAGCTCGACCTGGCACTGCGGTGCTGACATCCACAGACCTCTCCAAATTCCATAATGCTCTGTTTACTCACTGACGCAAATGGGGCCCTGGAGTTGAAATCAAGTTAAACTTTTTGTTCCTGTTCTATTTGTCTTCCAGCACTAAATCAATGACTTTGTTTTTAGCACTTAATTATCTTTATCATCCCCAAATATATCACATGTAGTGAAAGACAAGATCAATAAGAAAGAGGAAGATCAATATAGATAAAACTGAAAACAGGACCTTAAAGGTGAAACTACTCAGGGAAGAGGATAAAAAAAAAAGAAAAAGAAAAAAAAAAAAAACACAAAATGAGGTAAAAGTGGTTCAAAAGGGCAAATTACCTTATCAGAATTGAGGGAAAAGGCCACTGGAATACGGGAGATACAACAGAAAAATTGTAGGGTTTAGGAGATATATAAATTTCTTAAATAGGATTTGGGATAAGAAAAACTTAGAAATACAGGGAAGGAGGAAAAAGCTAAAGCACTGGCTTCTTTTCCTCTCCCTTAAACATTTCATCAATGTGTCAAGTTATTTCCTACTAAATCTTAAATCTCAAACTGAGCAGTTATATTTAGATTGCATTGATTAACCATTATCTTATTTTTCATCATACGCTCATCTTAACTAAGTACAGAAAAAAATTAACGTAGGAATAAAAGGTATATCCTCACAAGGGAAAACTTTCATGGCAGTAAAACAACCAGTTGATAAATTGAACTAAATTGTCATGGTCCTCATGATATAGGAGAGTTAGCATGTCCCCAGGTAGACAGGGAGGTCCCTGGTGGAATAAACAAAGACAGTCATATCCTAAAACTTCAGGTTTTGAAATCACTCCTTCGCTCCAGGACATAATGTAACAAGGCCTTGAGGTTAATTCATTTTGGCCTAACAAATGGAGCAGATCTGATAGATAAGAGTGGGCTACTTTGCTAATTCCTTTAGGATGGGCAAGCAGAACAAACCTGGTAGACAAATTTCATTAGAAGGCGCCAGTTCCCTTCTTCAAATAAGTTCTCTTCTTCAAACAGCTCCGCTTCCCCAAGCAGGCAAGGGAAGGTATAAAAGTAAGAGCTTTTGCCTCAGTCACCGGGCACCCCCATTCAGGACACCCTCCCGCTCCAGAGTTGCAACCTCTTCTCCTGCCTCTAATAAACTATCCTCTTTTTAAAACTTTTTGCCTCTCCCTGGTCTGTGTTTCCATTCTTCGGCTTCATGAGACACAATCCTGGCCCGCACTCAGAAACTGCTAGCAGATCCAACATCACCTAAATCACTCAGCTTATGGAAAAACAGATATATCGATTTTTTAAATACACCTGAAGTTGATCCTTCATATCTCATATCATAGAAGTAATAACCTACAAGAAATTTTAAGTAAATTTGTTTATAACTATGAAATATACCAATCAAGTTTCTGATGACTCTTAAAGTGGTAACAGCCTCAGGGGACTGCACTATTCCTTCTTATGACCCAATGCTAGGGTGCCACCTGTTTCTTGCTGGGACCCTTGCTGATACAGAGTGTGAATGTAGAATGTCCTTTCAGGGAACTTGGCTGTAAAGGGAGAGGCAGTGGTAGGTATGAGTACATCTCTTTGTTCTTTCCATCTGTTAGAATATGTGTGTATCAGACTGTGTTACTTAGAGTGAAAAAACCTGAAGCCGTATTTTAAAAAATTCTCACAATGACCTGTGGCTCTAACTTTACTTGCCGAGGTTAGGAGTAGCTCTCTGGGCTTGCAAGGTCTGGGAGAATGGGCCAAACCCTGAATTCTGGTCCTTGGATGTTACTAAAGTAGCCGTTCCTTCCCCAAAGTATATGGTCCTTTTGGAGGTAGGCATCCTGACGTCTTAACTCAGCCGATGGAAGCTTAATGAGCCTCCTAGGGTCTCAGACACCATCCCACAAGTACTCCTTCCAAGTACCACTCCTCCTGGGATGCTCTGCCTCAGGCACCCACAGTGTGCGGATTGCAGCAGCCGTCCTCCTCTTCCCAGGGGCAGGAATCTGTTTCTCACCATTTCTGGCCTAGACTACCAAAATGGATTCTCAGTAGATTCCAGATGATCCTAACAGTGGATCTGATCACATCATCTTCTGCTACATCATTAACTTATGTTGACTTTCAGATAAATCCGAAGTATGAAACAGAAGGTTCTTCATGGTCTTGCCTCCATCCAGCCTCTTTCTTGCTTTACCTTTGCCACTCATTGTCTTTCCTCACCAGTAACTGTCTGTATTCCAACTTTATGGAGCTACTGAGCCGCCCTGAACACCCAAGTAACAGAAGAAACTAAAATGAATGAGCGTCTATGTGTCACTCACTGTATGCAGAGTTTGGCATACAGCTCATTTCACCCACATAACCGACAAGCAGGCTGAGGTGCAGACACGTTCAGTAGCTTACTGGGTAACACTTCCATTTTTGCATCATGGAAATTAGTTTAGCTGCTGAACACAAAATGTTCTCTAGAGCTAGAGAGGGCTAGAAAATCAGCTCCACTGTAAGATCAGTGCAGAGCTGACCTTACCTGTGTGCCACACTGCAGCTCTTTAACCAAAAGGTGTGAATCCTCAGTGTGGAACAGGGCAGGGAAAGCATCTGTGAGGCGGGGTACTGGGGTGACAGCTTAGTACTAGTTTCAACCGCAGGTCAATGCGGAGCCCAGATTCACTTGGGACTGTTTGTGCTCATTAAAATTATCTACAGCATCAACGAGGAGCAAGTTTATTTTAAAATAAAATACATGGAAGAATGTAAATCAGATGAGAATATGGTACTTGAATTTTTAAATATACATTTCATACTTTTATTTAAAGTTAAGTGGAAGCAGAATTTTACTTCAAGCATGTGGCTCTGCTGTGTTTATTTACATATACAACTAGAGAATGGTTCCATACATACATATCCATCTAAAGGAGGCATGGAATCATTTCATTATTCCTCATCTTTAATTTTTTTTTTCCATAGCTCAATGCCCTAAATAGAGTTTAAGAACTTTATGCAGTGATGTTAGGTCCTTATTTTAGATATTATCACACATCTATCACCTTACATTTCTATACCCTTAACATTTTAGTTTTTAATATGGTAGCTTTATTTTTTATTAACTTAATTAATCTTTGTTTCTACTATAGGGAAAGGAAATGTGATGACGCAGAAATGTCCCTTTTTTGTGTGGCAATCTTTAAAATGATTATTTCCTGTCAGCAGTTGGAATCGGAGATGCTGGCAAATACATTTCTGCAGGCTCTCCCTTCAGCAATGTTTATCAGCTGCATGATAATGAGTCGATTTCTATGTAAATATAATCAGTATTTGATGGTGGTGAGGAAACCTCCTAGATTAAATGATTTTTATGGTTCCTTGATTAACATACTTTATGAAACCATTACCATATGCACTACCATTTGGAAATAGCTCAGATTCAAGTCTTAGATCTTTCTAAATAAATAGGACCCTCTTGTAGGGAAAAATTGTGTGTGTGCTCCTATGCCAACACACTCAAAGACACTGCATTTTGATATATATGTATGTGACCATTTAATATTCAACAATTAGTTATTGAGTATCTGCTGTGTTCCAAACATTAGTGTAGTGATCTAGAAAGACAATGTCCCCTGATCTCATAGAAGAGCTACCCTAACGGGGAAAGAAAGACAGCCATGAAAACAAGTGCTGTTATTTTCTGTACTGATAGAGAAGGGAAGGTACAGGGCTTCTTTCACTGGGGTAATAGAACATCTTTCTGAACTAACATCTGCTGGAACTTGATTGATCAGAAGGAGTCAGCTGAGTGAAGATAAGAAGGTGAGCGATATAGGGAGATCAAAGAGCAGGTGCAGGATCCAGAGAAGGGAATGAACATGGATGTTCAAGGCACATGAGGACCAGTGGGGCTGGAGCAGAGGAGGGAGGACTGGAGACAACACAGTGGGAGGCAGGGGTGTAACCCTTAGGGCCATTGCACACACTTGATAGGGTTGCCAGATTCAGCAAATAAAAATATAGGAAACTATTAAACTTGAATTTCAGATAAACCATGAAAAAATTTTTGGATCGGTATATTCCATGCAATATTTGGTATTTTATATTTGATCTGGCAACCCTGTCCTTATCCTTATTGTCCAAACCAGGACACTTTTGAGTGAACTGGTCATTGTTGACAGCTAATGCAGGACGACAGTTAAAAACCTAGTCTGACTCAGGCTAACCAGGGTGTGTGGTTATTATACTTACAGAGTTTTGATACTACCAACACTGAAATAATGATTTGGAATCCCCCCCCCCCATTTTGGGAGATTACTTTAGCATGGTATTTAATAAGGATATCTCTAATATCTTGGATTGGCCTATAACCGTCCCTGCATTTGGGGATAACTTACCTAAGCGACTGGGAAGGGGTCAACATTTCCTTGGGCATGACAGCTCAAGGTTGGCAGTGGCTTCCTGGTGGACTGTGTTGAGAAGCTGCATCTGAGCTCAGCTTCCTGGTGGACTGTGTTGAGAAGCTGCATCTGAGCTCAGCAGGAAAGAGGGCTTGGTGTGATATATAATGCTTACGGTGCAGAAGGGGCTACTGTGACTTGACTTCCACATTCGCCCTCTGGGACTTTCCACTTTAATCTTCCTACCTTCCAAGTAGAAATGACTCTTTCTTGCTAGGTTCTCTATAATATATTAATTTAACATCTTTGTTCCTATGTCTTTGATAGACTGCACTATCTATCTATTAATTTACCTACTGTGCCTATAAAACACAGAACAGAATATGATCTTCAAGACAAATAATAGATCACTTCGTTTCTTAGATCTTTTCTTCTCTTGCCATGTGGCAAATCCTAGAGATACCAGCAGGGACCCCAGGGATCTTATCGAGATGGCTGAGTAAAGGTCCTGCCCTCTGTGACACTCAGTGTGATGAAAGCGAAGCCAATTTCAAACAAACAAAATTATTAAATTTGCAGCTTCGATCTCTTAGCCTCCCCACGCTGACATTTATTATCTGTAGGATCACAGCAAGCTACAATGCCAAAGCGGTTGATTGCAGTTACTCAGTAAATAACATTTGGTGGAAAGAAAATTAGGTGGTGAAGAGACCCTTGAGAAATTAGAAAATAGCCTTCTAGGCTTTCACCCTATTCATCATTTATGAAGGCGCTAAATAATATAGTCGACCTAAGAACTAGCCTCCAAGGCCCCAAAACACTGAATCAAAGAGTCGAGCAGTTCAGTTTGAGGAATTGTTCAAAGTTAAGTTAAAATAAGCTTTGGTTCAGGAAGAAAAAAAGAAAAAGTTAATCTTCAAGTTTAACAGAAAGGCTTAAAAGAGCTGTTACAAACAATATGAATTATTCAGGTGAGGGATATTGTGACTTGGCTTTTGTGACTAAGGCTCAAATGTCTGATCTCAAACCCAGTGCAAATAAATTGATTTATATCAGTTGAGCAATGTTTGGCAAGGAGAAAAGATGAGCCTATCTTCCTTAGTGCCCTGGTTTTGTTTTCTGTAACAATAGGTAGTGAACTTTGAGCCCCAAGCATTTTTGTTACTATGTTAGGATAGGAGAGAAGAGGCCTCATGTAACAGACTTTTGTTGGGGTAAATAAATTCTTCTGGAAATGTTGCTCCTAAATCACGTAAACATGCAACCTCAGGTACCCAAATGGAACAAAACAGTACAGTTGCACGTCTGTGCTCCTTCGAGTACATAATAGGATTGGTGAAAAATATTCTGTCACTAGATCTGGATATTAATTTTTTTTTCATTAGGGCAAATAACAGGTAACAGCCATCCATCCTGTTACTACGAAGGCCCATTCTTCCAGGAAGACTTCCCTAACTCTACCCTACTTTTCCCCTCCTCTAAGTTCTCCCTGCACTTTGCAGATCCTTCTATTTACTGTTTGTGAGAGGCATTGTGTAGTAAACAGAGCATGAGCTTTAGAATCAATCCCCCACTCCAACTGGGCAAGTTACTTATCCTCTCTGAATCCTAGTTTCATTGTCTGTATAAAGGCTTTACGTGAGAACCCATGGTTTAATGGGAGTTGCTCAATAAACAAGAGTATTTTGTGATTAATTAGACTAAGAGGTCTTGGGAACAGGAGTCCTGACTCATGTACCTCGCATACAGGATACCTCCAGCTATGTCACAAGCATACAGGAGATTATATTTGTTGAATGAATGGTCTCTGTGGCTCAGATGCCATTCCAGGTAGCTAGTTGTTCTTTCTGTGTGTTTCCATATAAGTTTAGGCATTTTTCTCTCAAAATTCTCTGTGCACCATATTTTAGTTTGTTTACATGCCATTCTGACTTCCTCACGTCACTTCTTGAGGTCTTGCTCTTTTATATCCATCCTATTTGTCTCACTACAAGTAAACAGGACTGGTTAGCCAAGTGAAAGGAAGGAGAACAGATACGTGAGGGGATGGATAGTTAGAGGAAAAGGCTAAAGGCTTAAAAAGTTCAAGTACTAAATGAAACATTGATTTTTGTGGTAGTTTGTGCTCATTGTACCTTTATATTTGTACTACGTACTTATTTATCCATTTATCAAACATTTTGATTTACAATATGCTGGGTAACAAGCTGGGGGATACAGAAAAGAACCAGAGAGAGTGGGAGAGAGTGGAAGGGAGAGAGAGAGAGAGAGAGAATTACCCAAGGACTTAAAGTTTCCCAGGGAAAGTAAAACAGGGGTACAGTAGAATAGGTTATAAATTTAAATAATGCTATTCCTACTAAGCTCATGGATCTCCATGATTTCTACCTTAATTTCCTCTTCCACTCTGCAGTGTGTTCTAGCCAACTCAGCTAACTCTCCTCCTCCCGAAATATGGCCTGTTTCATTTTCTGTCTGAAAACACTCTTCCACCCTTCATCTCTACCTAACAATCTTCTCCACATCCTTTAAAAATCAGCCCAACAGCATTTCTTCCTTGGAGACTTCTCTGAGTCCCCCAACCCACAACAATCTTTCTCTCCTTTAAATGCTTTAAACACTATCTACTTGTTGTTGACAGTGGAAATGAAAGTAGAAAAGACATTTAAATTTTGTAAACTGAGATTTATAGGACGCTTACATCCTTAAGCAAACAGGAGGTTCTGGGGGAGGACTGAGTTTAGGGTGATGTGGTAGCTTTGACAAGATGCCTGCCCAGCACTGAGGATTCCTACCCAGAGCTCAGGAAAGGCCGCGCCAGTGGATTTGGGTCTCATACAGAGAGGTGTAAAAGGAAATTTGAAATGAACAGAGCTGGCAAAGAGAAAAAGCAGGAGACTGAGCAAAGAGACTTGAACACCTATGTTTAAAGGCGGAAAGGAGAGGAACACATGAAAGAGACTGAGATCAGGAGCTCTCTGAGAGATAGACAAGGAAACGGCAACATGTAGAGAAATCAAAGGAGGAATTCAAGGAGAAGTGAGGGGAAAACGGAAGACAGTGAAAAAAGGAAAGGTGACTATCCCATCTACTTTCTGGGCAGTCAGTTATCTGGTGTCTGGAGGCTGAGCATATGTGCAAATTTGGATTGTCACATGACAGTATGATCACCTTTGGGGCATTGTTGCGACACAATCTTCAGGCCATAGTGAAGAAAGAGTGAGTGTTGACTGGAGTGAGCTCTCAATGACAGATCAGCCTAGCATTTTATATGCACAAATTCATATTTCTTGGAGGAAACATTTTGGAGTTTCTCAGAGGAAGTCGTCAATGTTAAATGGGAAAAAAAAATGAACATGAGGATATGAGATTCATTTATTAATTCTTTACCTATGCTAGGTGTCTAGTGAGCACATGTGAACATGTTCCAGATTTTAGTGAAGAGGCCTTTACTTATTAATATAGATAATACGTACAAGATATAGTTAAAGTAAGTCAGGTACTGCAAATAACTCTTCAATGTTGAGATGTTGCAAGATCGAAAAGAGAAAAACATGGTACTAGAAAGGGAAGAAATCCTGTCCTCAGATTAAACATCTGATTGACAAGTGTTACATTAGAATTATATAAGTGAGTCAACTGAGTGAGTCATCTACTCAGAGAGCTTCTGAAATTCTTACCAATAAATGACCTAATTTAAACATTTAATTGTTTACTCTTGTAACTTTGCTATGAGATAATTGCCTGTAGGAGCATAAAGATTGATGTCATTGAGAGAAGGACAGAAATGGACATTTCTCAAATGAGAAAGTGTAGCCTCCTTCCTGACTAACTGGCGAAGCCTGCTGAGTAAAGACTGAGACAGAGATGCAAAGGCTCAAGGTATATAGAATAGAAGAGGCAGTGGGTGTGAGGGACAGAGATTTCTATGCTACTGCCTGGGTAAGCCACAAACCCTTACAAAGAAGAGGGACCTGGATGTTAAAAACAATGGTGAAACACATGAAAAGATGTTCAGTATCCCTAATCAATAGAGAAGTGCCAGTCAGACCCACAATGAGATACCACTAGGATGGCTACTATAAAAAAATAATAAATTAAATTTAAAAAATAATAGAAAATGACAAGAGTCGGTAAGGGTGTGGAGAAATCGGACCCCTTGTGCACAGTTGGTGAGAATGTAAAATGGTGCAGCCACTGTGGAAACAAAGTGGGGGTTCCTCAAAAGATTAAAAACAGAATGAACATATGACCCAGGAATTCCACTTCTGTCCACTGGCAGATGAATTAATTAAAAAATGTGGTATATACATATTATGGAATATTATTCATCCTTAAATATGAAGGACATTCTGACACATGGACGAAACTTGAGGACCTTACGGTAAGTGAAATATGCCAGTCACAAAAATACAAATACTGTTGTGATTCCACTTATATGAGGTCCCTAGAGTAGTCACATTCATAGAGACAGAAAGTAGAATGGTGGTTTCCAAAAGCTGGGGGAGTCATTGTAATGGGAGTCATTGTTTAATGGGTATAGAGTTTCAGTTTAGCAAGATCAAATGAGTTCCCAGGACTGGTTGCACAACAATGTGAATGTACTTAATATTACTAACGTGTACAGTTAAAAATGGCTAAGATGGTGCATTTTATGTTGTCTATTTTACCGCAAGTTTTTAAAAATGTAAATTATGGTAACACACGCACTTATTCCTTTGACAAGTATTTGAGAACCCACTAAGGGCCAGCACTGTTCTCATGTTGGGGAACACAATAACACAGCATACAAAAGACCTTACCTTCATGGAGTTGGCAGTCTCGTGAAACAAGACAAACAAAATTTTAAAATATACTGTATTAGATGGAGAAAAGTGCCCTGGAGAAAAATAAAGCAGAAAGTTTCAGTGCTGACAGAATTTGGGGTAATTGGGAAGACCTCACCTCATGGATAACATGGGAGCAGGAGCCTGACAGTGAGAGTGTGAGGCTTGGAGATAAGGGGAGGAACAACGGTTCACGCAGAAGGAATTGCCACTGAGAGTGGGGAGCCTGTCTGTGTTGAAGGCGCAGCCAGGGGCCAACATGGGTGACACTGAGTGCGGGTGGAGGGGAGGTTAGGGGATAAGGAGACCAGCAAGGACTGAGGCAGTAATGCCAAAGAGGTGTTGGTGGCTTGGATAAACCAGGTGGAGAGAGGAGGAAAGGGTCATTTTCAAAGTAGAGCTGAGAGGGTTGATGGATTAGGTTAAAGAGTGTGCAAAAAAGAGAGAAGTCAAGAATGACTCTAACTCAGTGGTTTGCAACCAGGGGTGATTTTGCCCCCCAGGGCACATATGTCAATATCTGGAGATATCCGTTGTCACAGTTGGGGATGGGGCTGTGGTTTCCTACTGACACCTAGTGGGTGAAACCAAAGATGCTGCTAAAGATACTACACAAGGCAGAGGGCAGGCAGCCCCACAGCACAGAATTATCTGGTCCAAAATGTCAGTAGTGCCAAGGTTGAGAAATCCTGCTAAGGGGCTGGGCCTAACTAACTAGGATAAACAACAAAGAAAGCCAGACTAAAGTGATTAATTTGACGTCAGGCTCAAGACTGGGAAACAAAACAGAACAACCACAATAATAGCTAACTTTTATTACTATGCTCACTACCTCAGGGATTGATGATCCCATCCAATCGTCACAACAGTGCTATGAAGGATGCTGTGATAGTCCCCAGAACAGGTGGGAACATAGATGGTCTAGTCACTTGCCGTACACAGAGGAAGTTGGGCTAAGCCAACATCTGCTGGGCTACGAGGCTCAGGACCTTAAAAGCCTGCCACGTGGACCTCCAAAATTCACCTCGTTTCCAAGGAAAGCCACACAACAGAGGTAGTGCAAGCAAAAGCTACATATGCATACACACATACATATTTATATATTTCTATTTTTAATATTTTTCTCAAAGCATGGGTCTCACCACATGAAAAAAACAATCCACACTGAATTGCCACCATCAAGATGTCAGATAACACTGTTAGCTGCTTAGAACAGTAAGAATGGTGAGAGATTCCTACCATCAAAAATCTTGCATCTGGCTTTCCTACTTAGAAAGCTGCTGGTGGAAAGATTTCAGACGACCTCTCAGTGGCTATATTTTTCTGGCCTTGGGTTACCTCCCAACCCACCAAAGCCCATAGCTACCTGGGTAATTTTTTGATTTGCAAGCGAAATGATTAAGAACAAACAGAAGTAGGTTTTCCAGAAACTCAGATGTACAGCCCATCCAGGCATGGGTGTCATCCTTCCTTGACTTAGTGGTGGGGGCTGGGAATGGGGTAGGGAGGCTGGGCGCTGGCGGACAACAAAGTACGCAAAGAGGTGCGTAACGTGAGACCAGCCTGCCGGCTGGAAGACAAAGGCCAAGGGATCCTTCCACGGGCGGCGACAAAGACCGTAGCATTCCTGTCCTGACTTTGTACTACTTCCCAGGACTTCCGAACCATGTTTGGAAAGAATGAAAGGAAAGGGCAGGCAAGCAAGGGACTTAGTATGTTCTCCTTTTCTGTCGCTACGCAATCTGTTTTCAGACTGGTGATTATTCTTAATTACTTCACTCTAGTTTTGCCTTCCCGTACATGTTTTGAATTATAGGAAATATTTAGCAAACAGAGCTGCTTTTAGACTGTAAGTTACATTCTTTGGATGATCCTAGAGATTTGGTTTTTGCTCTGCCCTCATAAATAAGGCTCTACATTTAATAAGCCGACCTAAACTATGTACTTCAAGGCTCAGCTCAACTCTTCCTTCCTCCGTGGTGTGTCTGAGGGCCAAGGGCCTCTCCATCCACACAGGTCTCTCCCCCTGAATCCCATCATCCCCTGTTGCCTGTGCTGCTCATTCATTCAGAAAAAGAGAAAAAAAATATTGAGCACTAAGTATGTGCTTGTTACATATATGAGCTGAGGATACAGCAGTGACAAAACACCGTACTCCTAGAGCTGATGTTCAAGTCTGTCATCAGTACTGGTTAAATGTTCCCTCAAATGCTAGTTAAGTTTTTGTGTATATCATTTGTCTGTGCAAATTTTTTTTTAAAGAGGGTAGCTATAACTTATATATTTTATTTTATTTTTTGTACCCTATGCTTTGACTATTTTATCCTCAGAGCAGTAGATGCTCATTAAATGTTTGTTTCAGAATTCAGGAACAGAAGCATTCTCAAATCCTGCTAGTAATATACTCACAGGAAATCATTGTTGGTGGTTCCCATTCTGAATGTGTGATGATTTCCACCATAGTTAGCAATTTAAAGTACCCACAAAGGATGTGTTCATGAAATAAACAGCATCTTCCCCAGCTTTGGAAAACACCCTGACTAGAGCAGAAAAATTACATGGTGAGACCAACATCACTAGTTAATGGAGGATCTAAGTTTGTGTTATCATGTATTTTTTTCGTCTCTTATAATGTCTGTAAGGTGGTTCTATACCTGAAGAGTGGAGATTTACCATGTCGGCTGCGATGTTACTCAAGTCAAGTGAGATCATGTATGGTGAGAGTACAAGGTGCTGTGATTACCATGGACAGTCACACGTGACTTGGAGCAAAGTGAAGCCAGAGGTTACATGGTGGTTTAGGCAACTCCTTACGTGGGAAACTTTTGGTCTAAGAGATGCTGTTTTAGAAAAATAAAGGACCGTTTGGAAAGCCCAAATCTCAGTTGGATTTAGTTGGCATGTATTGATGAAATGGCATTTGGGAGAAGGGTTTCAAGGAGAGCCACTGCTACCACCCAAAATAAATTCCCCATCTGCTTACTAATACTTTAGATAGGGCTTTTTTTTTTTTTTTTTTAACCATAACTAAAGAAAGCTTAAAAATGCAACTATGAAAAGTTATACATTTATTCCAAGGGAAAAAACAATTCATTACTGAAGTCTTTTAAGGCAATGGGTCTATCTGAGACCAGACCATCCTAGATAAATCCATGTGCTGTAATCTAATCCCACTTATATAAAGAAAAAATATCTTGAACAAACCAAAAATTCAGAGTTTTTTACTTTTTAGTAATTCGATATATATTTTCTGCCAAAAGTACAATAAATCTGTATCAAATGATGGAAGTTGTAAGGTTATCTTTTTATTCCTAAATAGTGTACTTAATGTAGAGTTTTGGCACATAACCATATGAAGAGGGTGTATACAATTTTCTTTTTTATACTGCCTTATCTTGTTTTGCTTCAAATATTGTCAGTGAGTAATCTTTCTTTTTGATACTTCATCTGCCCTATAAGAACATATTCCAATTTAATTTAGCTCCAAAATTTTTGTTGACTGCTGGCACAGTGTTAGGTGCTATGGAGGAGCCCCAAAATAAGTAAAGCGAGAACTGTGTTTTCTGAGTGAGATTCATATACTGACTTCACAAAACTGGAATCCCAAGTAGCCATAAAAACTAAATTATTGGCACTATCATTAAAAAGAAATAATTGTACGCAAAACTGATCTGAAGTTACAAAGCAAGTGCCTAACCTTTGTGTTTGTGTATTGATGTGCTGATTTATTTTCAGATAAAATTGTATCCAAATAGGTAGGTACGTGTTTTTTGCAGAAGTCTTGTTTGTTCCTGCTCCTGCAACAGTTTGCCCATATTTTGGCTGTTGCACTCATCATATTGTACTATGATTATTGGTTAAATAAATGTGTGGAATTATTTGTCCAGTCTCCCTGACTGGAAGTGAACTCTGCCAGGCCAGAGACTGTTTTTGTTCACGTCCACAATATCCAGTACCACACCTGGGACAAAGGAAGGTTTATTACACGTTTTTTTAGAACATATTCTTCAAATGTCCTGAGTTTATGTCACAATTCCGTTCTTTGTCACTACATAGATGGATTCAGGATACATAGATTTTTTTCCCACTTCTTAAACCAGAATTAGGTTTTTAAATAAGAGTTGGTTTATGCACATTGCATAGAAATATTATAAGTGAAAAGATTTTTTTCCCTGACACTATCTTCATCTATTCCAACGGAATGTCTATCCCACAACCATTTCATGTTTACCTTATAGTTTTTTCTCATCTCTTTCTCAGCATCTCGTATGAGTAATAATAGAAATCTTATTCTCCTTCATACGGCTGCCTTAAGCTTCACTGCCTTCAGGAGTCCATTTATATTCAGAGGCTCCAATAATAAATAATTTCAACAGGATGAAGCTCTTTAATCTGATTTTTTATCTAAAAGCCATGCTGAATACTATCTACTGCCTTCTCTTGAGAATCCAATTTCCTAAGGTTATGTTCCTGAGACTGAGTGGAAATTTTCAAAACCTAGAGTTCAAAGTTAAGTATAAGATTCAAACAAAGCCCACACAATCCAGGCTGAGACTGATTGGTGTGGCCGTAAAGAGCAACCCAATCTTTCTGTGGCTATTGATATAATAACTATGATTATGGCTGAGCAAAGTCAAGTCTCTGTCTTCTGGCCCTGAGCATGTGCGGGCTGTTTATCCTCCACAGAATTTTTAGAGAATGTGGCATTCACAATACAAGCAACCAGAACATGATAACAGAGATCCATGTAAGTACTGGGTATCAAAACAGTGAGCCACAATTTGAGAGTAAATTCAGTTATAAATAAAAATTCTGTTGCTGAGACACAGAAAAGTAGCATCTGGGTAGACTCCTAGGGAGTATAACTAGTGGAGGAAGCTTCTAGTCACTTCTAGCTGCTAACTTTCATCACCAACATGCTAAGGTTAAGTGATCTTTTCTAAACCTTTTTTTTGTGTTTTTGTCCATGAAACACAGAGATGAAGAATTAATTGTGACTTTTTGGGTAAATGTAATGAAAGTTAAAAAACAAAAATAAATTGAGCAGGTTAAATACCCTTAAGCTGCTGGTTTACTGAAGTTTCTAGCTAATACTTAATTCTAAAATCACTAATTGACCAAGGTACTTTGTAATTCCTTATAAGCACTTCACTACCAATTGGATTTTAAAAATACTTTGGCGGAAATTGGATCTTTCTTCTTATGTTCTTAGGAAGCATATTTGTGTGACTAAGTAGCTTAGTTGAAATATCTACAAGTATCTTATCTACCTCACTTCTAGCGAGTTAGTAATCACTTGTCCTACACACATATCTGTTCTTTATTGAAAATGCTCAATGCTGCAATGGTAAGGGGTTAGTGAAGACATTTATTTCTGTGTCACAGGGAAAGTTCGAGTTAAAACCATCTGCCCTTTAGATGATCAATACAGGTAAATATAGGAATTAGGTGTCACCAGAAACCAACTTTCATTTCTGAAAGTCCAGGATGAGATGGAGACCACGTAAACATGAGTCCACCAATAACAAGTTACTCCAGTTTTACAGCCCCTCAGCCAATTCTTAAACTATAAATAAAATGAAACAAAGGAAATAAAAACCCAGATAAAATAAGTGTTTAATAAGGAGGTTGAGGAACAGAAATAAGACTGTACGGCTTTTTTTTCAGACAAGGTTGTTACAATACCCTAACTTCCAAATATGCAAATTCCACTTCTTCAGAAGTTTGCGTCATCTACATAATTGGAGATGAGATAAAATATGCCCATGCCAGTAAGTCCCATCCTAGACATAACAGGACTCCTTAGCAATTTCTCTCTGAAAGGGGCTTGACTTTAGGCACAGCCCGACATCTTCCTTGGTCTTTGCTCCCCGTGGAAAGGACTCTGCTGCCCTCTATCGTCACTTACAGCCGATGACACGGAGAGAAATGACTTCCCTGTGAATGCGAGAGGAGGGGAATCCCTCCTCACTGGAAGGCCAGACAAGTCAGCATTCCTTCCGAGAAAAACACCCTTATAAAGATCCTTAAGCTTCAAGCTGATCCTTCAACCTTACTGACAGATGTGGTACAAATGTGGTGGGAGCTCAGTCAGGTTTGACATGTCAAACCTGAGAGTTGAAACACTCCATCTAGGTGGGCCAAGTTTCTTTTAAAAATTGGACATTATCCAAAAAGTTGGTTACGAGAAAACAGGAAAACCCATTTCACCCATCCAAGCATTTATTCCACTGTAATAGAAATGGCAGTGACAGAGGATTCAATACCAATTTTAGCGGTTCTTTATGGCCTGTTAAGGGGAGAAGGCCAGAGAAATGTGAATGAGAGAGATTACCCCTGTCCCCGTGCACACACACACTCCCGTGTCTCAGCTTCACCCAGCGCAGTGCTATCAGAGGACATGCAGAGCAGCGGTTAGGAGCTCGTGTGCTGGATCCTGACTCCTGGTTTTGTTGCTTAGTGACCTCGAGTGGGATACGCAAGTTTTTGTGCCTCAGTTTTCTCATTTGCAATGCAAGGCAGTCGTGAGGATTAAATTAATCAATGTCCAGTGCTTAAAACAGTGCCTGATGTATAATAAGTGTCCGATGATGAGAGCCATCCGTGTGGGACATCTCTTATCTGTCACTATAAAAGTCCTCTCAACCACTACTTGGTGACAGTTCTGTGCAGGTTTTGACAGATACAGTGGCAGAGTCCTACACTGGGCCACAGCCCTGTCCCTTTGCTTTCAGTCCTGGGGCTTTTTGGAAGCCACAGCACGGGACACTTGTGGGACCTGCTTTACCATCACAGTTTCTCATCCCAGAAATGCAAAGGAGTTAATCCAGTGGACCACCTTTGACCTAGGAGAAAGGGAAACAGAAGATTTCCCCCCCTTTTTGTCCCTAGGTAGGCAGTTCTGAAATGTGTTTTATGAGATTTTCAGGAGGTTCAGTGGAATTAGTACCAGTTGCCTGTACAGAAGGGGACCCCCTTGTTTAAACTTCTCTTCCTACCTGTTTCCCCCCTGCTCTCTTGCACTCCTGCTCTCTAGGATCGTATTCCCAAATAAACCACATGCACTTGAGCCTTTGTCTCACGCTCTGATTTCAGGGTGACCCAGGATAAGACACTACTATTTTCTTTCTTTGAAGAATGCTTATCCAGTTATTCATCTGATATGTCCATTTCCATGATGGCCTTGTCTCACGTCCTTATGACCTTGACCCTCTTCTCTGGCATCTCCAATCACACTTCTTTGTTTGGTTCCTTCTCAGTGGTTTAGAAACATGAGCAAACTCTCTACATCCTGCAGAGATCTTCCCCCACTCGAGCCATTGCCCGATTTCTTGACAGAGGAGTCTGCTTTTGCTACCTTCATTTGTGCCACTCTCCTTCACCCCTCGGCCTACTGTGACCTGGTATCCATCTCTTGTACCACTCGAAAGCCACTCTCTGAAGCAATTGACCTGTTAAGTGATGACTCCAGTTACCTCAGAAGTAAAGTGAAATTATTAACCTGTGGCAGGATGAGTTATTATGTAAACTGGAATCCATTCTGCAGAGTTCCAAGAAAAATAAGAACAAATATGACAATATTAACATATAATGAATGCTTACAATATTCCAGGAATGCTGCTAAATGCTTAATAAGCATTCTCATTTAATACTCAAAACAAGCCCATGAAGTAGAAACTATTACTACCATTTTGCAGTTGAGAAAAATCGATTCCCAGAGGGTAACTTTTCTGAGAACACAGCTAGCCTGAGCAGAGCCAGGACTTAAATTCAGGTCATCTTCCTAGATGCTCAGTTCTTACTTAGTTCACTGAGACCGAGACCGTCTGAGCCTGTGTGTTTAATCCAGTCCCAACACTACTCCTCAGCACTGTGAGACAGATTTTCTTTCGTTGGTTTAAAAGGCAGGAGTTAAAAGGATCCCGTTATATAGCAACAGAGAGTAAATGAGAGGTTGCTTAGAGCTCAAGCGTTAAGGGGAAGTGGATAGTGACTGGGTTTCATTTGGGATGATGAAAATGTTGTAAAATTGATTATGGTGATTATTGCACAATTCTATGAATATGCTAAAAACCCTTGAATTTACACTTTAAATGGGTGATTTGTAGGCTGGGGGATTATATCTTAATAAAGCTGTGATTGGAAAAAAAATCCCACTAGAGGTATTTAGCTTATCTGACAGCCAATACAACATTTGTAGGCAATGTCGATACTGCCACGGTTATTTATCAAATTCACAACCAGTAATCGCTCATACAGTGGTGCTTGGTTTACACTTGCAAACACTTGTGGGGTGCAGGAGTTGGGGGTCCCAAAGGTGTTCCCTTTTAGATCATTGCTGGTCAGGCACAGGCTCACTGAGACCCATTAGCAGGAAGCCTTGCAAGCAGCTCTGGAAACAGCCAGACTTTGCCGTTTCTTTAAAACAAAAGGAAGAAAGATGATAATCAGGCCCTGAAAGAAAGCAGCACCAGGTTATTTGAATCCTGCCAGTGATGCTAATGGCCTTAGTTAGGGGACCACATCCAGATGTTTCATCACTTTTGATGACCACACTGCCTCCCAATACATGCTTATTATCCTAACTCCCAAAAACAAAAGGGAAAAGAAAAAGTGAAGGGCAATTCAGTTCCACCACCAGAGTGCTGTCCCTTCCCTTCCACTGGATGTTGACTTATGGTGGAGCCACACGGTGGGAAGGGTGGCATTTAGAAAATTTGGACTCAAAATGAGCCTCCATTCACCTAAGGGAGGGGCATCATGCGAGCAAGACAACTGGCTTGGCAGCACTGTTAACCATCGGCTTAGACTGGCCCAATTACTTCAGTATCTTGATGAATTTCTCCCTAAACAGGGGAGCAGTGGCGAATTTCCTCCTCTCCACTTGTGATCTTATAACTAAAGATTGCTCAGAGTTGCCTCTCGGTCCTAAACCATTCTTAGCCCCCACAATTTTCCTTCTTACTCACAAAACTAGAGCTGATGCATATAGCAGCACAGAAGGGCTGGTATCATCTTGTGTGAAATAACTTTTTCTCAGCCTACCTCTCACTACCTCCCCAGCTCCAGGAAGAGAATCCCAGAATTGTAGGTTGTTTTCTCCCTACTTCCCAGTCCTAAAGAGGAAACTTCTCTGGGTTGGAAAAAATGCCTTGTACTTCTACATGATGAAAGACCAGAGAAAGGCATAAAGGGAAGATTGGGGCAGTAAAAGCTGGCTACTCTGGGGGGTGTGGAGGGGGCAGCCTGTGCTGGGTGAAGGAGGAGCAAGGCAGGGAAGTAGATAAGAAAGGCAGGGAGGGTGTGTAGTACTACAGATGCCCCTTGTCGTGTGGGGAGTCATGCGGGGTCTCTGCTCCCGCTCCCTGCACAAGATCACAGGTGTCGTTGTGCGGGGCGGCCTGCGGGGTCTCTGCTCCTACTCCCCACATAAGAATGCAGGATATGGCCAGGTCCAAAAGGAATACCCACGGAGCCATAGGTAGGGGAGTCATACCACTATGGTCTCACTGGAGGCTGGGTTCACAGGACGTGTGACCTGCTGTCCGCTTTTCTGCCAACCGAAAGACGACTCTCCTCCACTCTCCTCAACTCTGCTCCTCTACTCTCCTCTGTAGCCGTAGCAGTTATATTAGTGGCCAATGGCTCAATGGTTCCAGCTGACGGCCAACCAGCCACAGCTGATGGCCAGCTACCACCCGAGCCAGCACCCCTCCATAGAGCCTGGAAACTGCTCTTTGGGGCTCTGTCCCCACACCCCTCCTACCGTGTTTCCCTAAAAATAAGACCTGATGTGAAAATAAGCCCTAGCATGATTTTTCAGAATGACATCCCCTGAACTTAAGCCTTAATGCGTCTTTTGAAGCAAAACTTAATATAAGAACTGGTCTTATTTTCGGGAAAACACGGTATATTCCTGAGCTTTGAAAGAGGGATTTGAGCTCTCAACAATTCATTGGATCATGGGCCTCTTATGTCTTTGCCTGATACACTGCCCTGAGACTGACCACAAGGGTCAAAGATTCTCCCTGGATGTGCCCATGGAGGGGACCCCTTAGATTTGTTTTAAAAAGTAATTGGTGGTGCATTTAGACAGTAAGCTGTTTTAGAACCCTGGGGACAAAGTATAAGGACATTGCACCTACCTAAAGGGAAGCTGACTTTCTCGTTGGTGCACCAGAATCTGATTTTCTAAATCAGTAAGATTGGACAGGACTACCATAGTAACAATTTGCTTTATAAAATGCTAACTAAATTGATAAAACTTTTAGAATGGATGTGGGATAAGTAGTGAAAGGTATTTTGTTGGAGGAATTTCAGATTCCTCATTACATAGGAATTGTAAAAGTCCTTCAATTTTATTTTCTATTTTTTAAAAAATGTAGGAAAGAGCTTTTACCTTGGGGAGAGAAGGTCGGAGCACAAATCCTTGACTCACTTCTTACAGTGTTTCCACGAAAATAAGACCTAGCCGGACAATCAGCTCTAATGAGTCTTTTGGAGCAAAAATTAATATAAGACCCAGTTTTATTTTACTATAAGACTGGATATAATATGATATAATATAATTCAATATAAGGTCTTACATTAATGTTTGCTCCAAAAGACACATTAGAGCTGATTGTCCGGCTAGGTCTTATCTTTGGGGAAACACGGTAGCTATGGGACTCTAGGCAGGTCAGTTAACCTCTCCAATTGTCCCTGTTTTGTCACTGGGTAATGAAGAAAACTATTTCATCAGTCATTCCTACATTATTGTTACCGTAGGGAGAAAGAATGGGGCCGTGGGGAGAGGGGAGAGCACTGAAAGGACAACGTGAAGGGAGAAAAAGGAAGGTGGAGATGAGATCATTCTTAAGAAAAGGTGCAGCTACCAGACCGGCCAGAACTAGATTTTGGTGACTCAGAACACCATCTTGCCCTCAAGGTGAACTTTAGTTAATTGTAATGGATTATAATACCATTAGCATTGCCGGCAGGGAAAAGTCTCCACCCCCTGTGTTGCCATGACAGTTCTGACAAGGGCCAAATAAGGACCAGGGAATCCCACCTCCCTATGGGAAGGAATGGTCAGCGAGGACCCACCTGGGAATACCTGAGACACCACCCCTAAAACTTGAATATTTCGCACCCTCATTCTAATAAAATCCTAAGCCTCTTTGTTCTTCAGTGCAGTTGCCCTCCCAGTATTTTGAGAGTGTACTCTTTTCCTTTCTTTTAATAAATCTGCTGCTTGCTTGGCTTATTCAGTATGTCCTTGAATTCTTCGTGTGAAGTTCACCAAGAACCCATTTTGGGGGGCGACATTATTACTATATTTAATTTATTTATTATGTGAATCCACTATATATAAATATATATATAAAGAAAAGGAAGAAATAGTAGCATCTATTGAGTGCACCTGAGTAAGGAACTTTATCATTTTAGAGATGAGCAAGTTAGGTCTCAGAAAACTATACAAAGTCAAACAATCACCTAGAAGTGGCAAGACTAAGATTCAAGCCCAGTTTCTCTCCTTTCAAAGTGTCTCTTCCAGTGATCACGGTACCTTTCATTAAAAATGAAGTATTTATAATACATGGTAGTGTTATTTAGATCACCAAATTTTCACTTGACAATTTTTTCTTTGTCTGATTGAAGATTTGTGTTATAATCAGCAGTGTTGTTTCTCTCAACATAATTTTGAGTGTTGCTTTTGCAATATAATCTTTCAATAGCTGTGTTTTAACATCACATTGAGTTTTTCAAGGCTCTATACCATTTACAACTAGCTGAGGCAATCCTGATGAAAATTCAAGTGGAACTTTGCCTGTCCTGTAACATCTCATAGTTAACCTTCCCTTCAATAACTGAAAATGCACTAAATGAATGAATATCTTTGTTTAAACTCAACTTGGGTTTGCAGTGGGAGGCAGCTGACTGCAGAATAATGGTATATATACAAAGTAATTTACGATTTTCTTTGTTCTTCTTTTCCTTATTCTTCTCAGCAAGAAAGACAAAAGAGTATTCAGAGAGATACAAAGACTTTTGTTTGGCCCTAGGTAACAACTTTTCTGCTTTAGGCATATTCTACAAGTTAAGCATAATACAAAACTGCTGATAAAAAAGATTGATGATTAGTTGCTGGATATTATCTACCAGCAATTCAACCTCTGTTAACAAGCAGACAAAGTTCAGATTCCTTCAGCTAACTTAAATAACCCATTAAAAAGTGAAAACATAATCAAATGAAAACACCCACGAGATTTCAAGAAAAAGGAGGGAGGTGGAAAAACTTTGAAGAGGTCCAGGAAGAAATGCATCAGTAATTTCTCTGTCAGGTAACACTTTCTCAAACTGGCCTGAAAGCCAAAGATGAAACAGAAGTTTCTGTACCAAACAGGAATATGAAGGAGGGCTGACCTTTGATCAAATGTCCCTTTGTAGTTTTGACACGGAAATTTGCATGAAAAAAAAAAGTATGCTGGACACACTACATGAAAAGTTAAGTTCCAGCAATGCAAAGGAAGCCAGAGGTCAAGCTTCTTAAACAGCCTTGTCAGATAAAAGCTGGATTCCTTCCTCTGTGCACGTGGGAAGTTTTACAAGCTGCAGATAATTTTTAAGGAGGACAAAGTATTTTTGTTCTGTGCTTCAACACAAAGTACTTTCCATATTTTCAGGCCTGAATTTGGGCTCATAATTTTTCATCTTAAACGTATTAGGGATTGGGATGGAGAAAAGCAAAAATGGTAACATAAACATTATCAGGCATTTAATTTGCCTTTGGTAGTTATTCTATAGGAGAATTATTCAGAAACGTATCAATTGCTGTTTAGTTTCCCTTTCAAATGCTATCAGAAGACTAGTAGCTGTTTTTAAGTGTTAACCAAAAATGATCTGTGTGTTACATAACAATCCAAATGAACATAAAAATATAAGTAAAATCACTGTGGTACAGAAATATGACTATTTTCGTATCATTCATAGTATTTGTCCGATAGTTGGTCGTAATCCTATTTGTAAAGAGATCCTTAACATGAAATCCAACTACACTGCTAACTCAAGATAGTTAAAATGATGCAGTGCAATTTCCCCTGACTTCTCACCTAACTCATTTTTCCATTCAAAGTATGAATAGTGTTGTAAAGACTGTGTTTTAGGCACATGGCTGACAGTTAATAAATATTGGTGGAATGAAAGAATATCGTACACAGTGTTCGCAGTTATTTGGAAAAGGCAAACGAATGAAGAATGTTCTGCTTTTGTCTTTCTCATAGAGGTCTTCACTGGATGAGACTTATTTTTAGTTGGGAAAGCAATATAGAATTATGGTGAACAGCATGGGCTTTAGACTTTCACATCTTCGTGCAAATTCCAGATAAAAATTACCAACTTGGTCACCTTGCATTTAGTCAATAAACCTCCCTAAACTTACATTTCATTCTCTTTAAACTAGAGATAATGACATCTATCACATAAGTTAATATATATAAAGAGCTGGGGCGTAGAAGTGTAATAAGTGGCAGCTACATAGTTTTTCAGTTTTATGAATGATCCCAGGTGAGTTGTCCACAAAATTCCCATTCTTAGCTCCACCATCTTCTGGGTCATACCTTTAAATATGTGCATTTGCTTGTATCTATCCCATCCATGTTAACACAAGAGAGTGGTCTTTCAGTTGGCTTATTGGTCCTCATCCTTGTGGTATGTCCCATAGCACTAATCTGTATATAGACAGTATGCCTGATAGACAATTTTGTCTTAAGAGGTGACTTCTCCCTGTGAAGAGACTGATCTGGTGGCAGTTGTCCATAAGAAGGGGCTTAAATGGATTATCTCAAAGTCAAGATAAAAATCAAAGTCTTTTCTAAAAATCAAAAGTTGAAATAAATATCTAGCTCCTGATTATTGATTTGTTTCTACTATAAACTTTGCTATGCAAACCCCTTTTTCTTTCTTTAGTAGTCCCTCCAAAAGACATAAGACGGTGTGAAAGAATCTTTCAGTGTGTGATAACTGGTTTCTTCAAATAGCCTTAGGCTTTTTTCTTTCTTCTTCTCTGTGTCTACTTAATCTAAGAAGTCAAAAAAGAAGCAAGCAGGGAAAGGGAATCTGAAATTAGAGTTAGTGACCTAGGCCTTGCCGCTCTCCATTCATGAAATATTTATTTCATTACTTATCCTTGGAAGCTTGTTAGCCTAGTGTTTTGAAAGTAAGCAATCCATAATTTAGGAGTCCAGATGAGCTAATCTTACAAAGACCAACATCTGGCACAGAGGAATAGGGGGGACACTGAAATGTGCTTCTATGATTCTAACCAAAAGGGTGAAAAACATGACATCTCGTCTGCTTCCCACAATTCTGACCTATTGATGATCTTATATTACAAATTGAACACTTTGCAAAAAGACTTCTTATAATTTTTCATAAAGGGCCTTAAAATCGTTATTCCACTGAAGAACATTTACAGGGCCAGAACTGACCACACCTGGGAAATGTGTGGTCAGTTGCTTATTATGGGCATACTTAAACATTCTTAGGAACATCAATTTCTGCAATGACTGATTACGCTGAACTCAGACATTAAATTATATTACTTTCTAGAAAATAATTCTGAATTAATTGCTAAATAAAGAATAAATATACCAACATCTGTTAGTGTGACGGAAATGCCATGTTTCCCCAAAAATAAGACCTAGTGGGACAATCAGTTCTAATGTGTCTTTTGGAGCAAAAATTAATATAAGACCCGGTCTTGTATTATATTATATAAGACCCAGTATTATGTTATGTTATATTATATTACATTACATTACATTACATTATATTATATTATATTATACTCGGTCTTATATTATAGTAAAATAAGACTGGGTCTTATATTAATTTTTGCTCCAAAAGATGCATTAGAGCTAATTGTCCAGCTAGGTCTTATTTTGGGGGAAACATGGTAGGAGTAAAGCAAACTCTATATCATCAGTACATTTGGCCTGACATGTCTGCCACAAGTTTTCCTAAAAACAGCTATAGTGAGATCTAATTCACATGCCAGAAAAACTCACTCTTTTAAAGTATACAATTTAGTGGGTTTTTAGTATGTTCATGGAGTTGTACAACTATGAGCACCATTTAATTCCAGAACATTGTCATCACCTCAAAAAATCATGTTATTTTCAAGATTATTTCAGCTATTCTGGGTCCCTTGTATTTTAATATGAATTTTAGGATCACCTTTTCCATTTCTGAAAAAGGAGCAGGTGGGATTTTGATAGGAAATAGGTAGAGTTTGTAGATCAATTTGTATAGTATTGCCATATTAACAATGTTAAGTCTTCTGATCCATGGATATGGGATGTCTTTCCATTTATTTAGATCTTTTAAAATTTCTTTCAAAAATATATACATGTATTTTAAATTTTTATTGGGGAATATTGAGGAATAGTGTTTCTCCAGGGCCTATTAGCTCCAAGTCCGTTTTCAATCTTTAGTTGCAGGGGGCGCACCCCACCGTTCCCTGGATGGAATTGAACCGGCAACCTTGGTGCTGAGAGCTTGCGCTCTAACCAACTGAACCATCCGGCCGACCCTCGGAAATATTTTATAGCTTTTGGTGACAAGTTTTATACTTCTTTTATTGCACTTATTCCTAGGTATTTTATTATTTTTGATACTATTGTAAATGTATTTGTTTTCTATTTTTATTTTATAGTTGTTCATTACTAGAGTATAGAAATACAATTCATTTTAAAATTGACTTTGTATCCTGCACCCTTTCTGAACTCACTTATTAGATCTAATATTTATTAGTGGATTCTTTTATTAGTGGATTCCTTGGATTTTCTATATACAGATCATGTTATCTGCAAGATCACATGTGATCATTTTACTTTTTCCTTTCTAATCTGAATGCCTTTTTTTTCCCCTTGCCTAATTGCCCTGACTGAAACCTCCAGTACAAGGCTGAATAAAGGCATCAGAAGTGGACATCTCTGTCTGGCTCCTGATCGTAGGAGGAAATCATTCTGCCCTTTACCATGATGTTAGCTGTGGGTTTTTCATAGATAACATTTATCAGGTTGGGGAAATTCCTGTTTATTCCTAATTTGTTGAATGTTTTATCATGAAAAAGTGTTGGATTTTTTGTCAAATGCTTTCCTAGATTTCTTGAGATGATTATGTGGTTTTTTGTTAGTTATTTTATTAATATTTTGTTATTTTATTAACTGATTTTTTTTTCATATGTTAAGTTAATCTTCCATCCCTTGGGGATAAATGGCAATAGTTGTAGAGTTCTGTCAGCTTTCATAAAATACTTTATATCCTACCGGATTTGGTTTGGTAGTATTTTGTTGAGGAGATTCACATTTATAAATCATAAGGGATACTGGTCTATTGTTTTCTTTTCTTACGTCTTTGTCTGGTTTTGGTATAACAGAAATGCTGGCCACGTAAAATGAGTTGGGAAGTAGTCCATTTTGTTCTAGATCTTGGAAAAGTTTGTGAAATATTAATAATAATTCTTTCTTAAACATTTGGTAGATTTTATCAGTGAAGCCATTTGAGCCTGGGCTTATCTTGTGGAAATTTTTGATTACTAATTTAATTTCTTGTTATTTATCTGTTCATACTTTGTTTCTTGAGTCAGTTTCAGTAGTTTGTATCTCCCTAGGAATTTTATCTTGTATTTCTGGTATAGTAATTTGAATCTTCTCTCTTTTTCCTTGGTCAGTTTAGCTAAAGTCTTGTCATTTATTATTTATCTTTTCAAAAAACCAACTTTTGGTTTTAATGATTTTCTCTATTGTTTTTCTATTCGCTATTTCATAAATTGCCACTATAATCTTTATTAATTTACTTTCCTCTGCTTGGGTTGAGGTTTTTTTCCCCCCAAGTTTGTTTTAAAAGGTGCAAAGTTAGATTATTGATTCTTCCTTACTAATGAAGGCATTTACAGTTATAAATTTCTTTCTAAGCACTTCTTTAGCTGCATCTCATAATTTTTAGTATGTTGTGTTTTCATTTTTATTTTCGAAGTATTTTCTATTTTATGAGTTTGTTGTTTAATTTCCACATATTTATGAATTTCCAGAATGTCCTCCTGTTATTGATTTCTAATTTCATTGCATGGTAGCTAGAAAACATACTTTTGATCCTTTTTATTTATTAAGTTTTATTTTATGGCCTAACATGATTAATCCTGGAAAATGTTTTGCATTTCAGAAGAATGTATGTTCTACTCTTGGGTGAAGTATTTTGTGGGTGTCCATTAGTTCTACTTTGGTTTATAATGTTGTTCAAGTCTTCATTTGCCTTGTCTATTTTCTGCCTACTTGTTCTATTCATTATTGAAAATGAAATTTTGAATCTCCCATTATTATTGTGGAATTGTCTATTACTCCCTTTACTTCTGTCAGTTTTTGCTTCATGTATTTTGAAGCGCAGTTGTCAGATGTATGTATGTTTATAATTGTTATGTATTCCTGATGAATTGATCATTTTATTATTATAAAATGTCCTTCTTTGTCTCAGTAACATTTTTTTTGTCATAAAGTATATTTTTTACTGATATTAACCACTGGTGTTTTGTTTAAAACTATAGCCACAACAGTATTCTTTTGGTTATTGTTGGCTTGGTATATCTTTTCCCATCTTTTTTCTTCCAACCTATTCAAACCTTTGAATTTAAAGTATGTCTACCATGGACAGCATATAGTTGGATCATAGTGTTTTTCTCTCCATTTTTCCAGTTTCTGCCTTTTGATTAGAGTGCTTAATCCATTTATATTTAATATAATTTCTGATATGGTAGAATTTATACCTACCATTTTATTATTTACTTTCCACACATCTTATATCCTTTTATACTCCTCTGTTCCTTCATTACTGACTTCTTTTGTGTTAAAAAGCTATTTTCTAGTATACAATTTTAATTATATTTTTGTTTTTTTATTACATATTTCGAGTTATTTTTTTAGTGGTTTTCCTGAGAATTACAATTACCACCTTATAAAAATCTAGTTTGGATTAATAGCAAGTTAATTTCAATAGCATACACAATTTGGCTCCTGTATAGCTCCATTTCTTCCCTACTCCTTTGTGCTATTACTGTAATACAAATTACATCTTTATGCATTATAAGCTTATCAACACAGTTTTATAGTTATTGCTTTATGTAGTTGTCTTTTAAGTCAGGAGAAGAAAAGTGTTACAAAAAAAAATTATCATGCTGTTTTTATATTTACCTATATAGTTACCTCTCCTAGCTCTCTGTTTCTTTATGTGGTTTCACATTTCTGTCCGGTGTACTTTTATCTCAGCCTGAGGTACTCCCTTTAGTATTTATTGTAAGTCAGGCCTGCTAATAAGGAATTCTGATTTTTTTTTTAAATCTGATAATGTCTTAAATTCTTTGTTTTCAAAGGATAATTTTGTTAGATATAGATTTCTTGATTGACAGTCTTTTTCTTTCAGCACTTTGAGAATGTCTTCTGACCTCCATGGTTTCTGATAAGAAATCAGTTGATAATCTTATTAAGAATCTTGTACATAATGAATCTTTTTCTTGTTACTTTCAAGATTCTCTCTTTGTCATTGGCTCTTGACAGTTTGATTATGATGTTCCAAGTGTGTATCTCTTTGAGTTTATTTTACTGAGAGTTCATTGAGCTTCTAGAATTTATAGCTTAATAGTCTTCATCAAATATGGAATGTTTTCAACCATTATTTCTTCAAATATTCTTTCTGCCTCTTTTTTTCTATCTTTTTCAGGGATTCCCATTATGCTTATATTGGTACATGTGCTACAGGTCTCTGAGGTTCTGTTAATTTTTTCTTAATTATGTTTTACTTCTCTTCCTTGACTGGATAATCTCAATTGATTAATCTTTAAGTTTGCTAATTCTTTATTCTAACAACTCACATCTGTTGTTAAATCCCTCTAGTGAATTTTTTTCATTGTTATTGTACTTTCCAACTCCAGAATTTCTATTTGTTTCTTTTTTGTAATTTCTCCTTATTGATCATCTATATTTGGTAGATTATCAATTTATACACATACTTTCTTTTAGATCTTTAGATACTATATTATTTAGTTCTTTGAATTGGTTGACTTAAAGTTTTTGTCTATTATATCCAATATGGTTCCTCATGGACAGTTTCTAGTAACTGCTTCTTTCCCTGTGTATAGGCCATACTTTTCTATTTTTTATCTATGTCTCATAATTTTGTTGAAAACTGGATATTTTGCAATAATGTAATATTGCAACACTTACAATATGATTCCCCCTTCTCAGGGTCTATTGTTGTTGCTATTTGTTGTAGGTCTTGCTATTTGTTTGCTTAGTGCCTTTCCTGAACTAATTCTGAAACATTTGTATTCTTTGTCATGTGTGGCCACTGAAATCTCAGCTTGGTTATCTTACTAGTCAGTTAATGATTGGACAGAAACTTTCTTAAATTCTTTCAACAAATAAGTCTCTCAGCCTTTGCTTAGGACTCTGTGTTTGTTGGGGCATGTCTTCAATGCTCTAGCAGGCAATGTACAACCCTGCATTAGCCTTACTTCTCACTTGAGCAGAACCTCATGTTCATGTAGAGGTGACAGATTAGGGTCTTCTCGGGTCTTTTCTAGGCATGTCCACAGCCCTGCACATGCATGTGATCTTCTCTAACCCCTGGAATTATATTGGAGATTTTCAGAATACACTATGGACATCTCATTTCTCTGCTTTTCCTTTTCTCTGGTCCGTCTTTTGTTGTATCACCTCAGACAGCTGTGATGTTAAGTAATTACCACGGATTATTTTCAAAAAATGCCCCAGAGAAAAAGTTGTTCACACTGAGCAAGCTCTGATTCAGGTTAAATAAATACAAGCCTTGCAAGTGGGGCTTCCCAGGGAGCTGCCAGAGAGGTCAACTGTGGAAAATTCTCTAAAAATTAGGCTTTTGGGGGAACTCTAAGCCCATTTTATCCCCTCCCGTGACTGTTAGGCTACTGCTTTTCACAGTTACTCTCGTTGTAAGGCTATTGATTTTCCAGGCTACCCTGAAACTGGAGGTGGGATCAGGGCAAGATAAAATGCCAGAAAGCTTCCTGTTCTTACTCAGCATCCACGATTCTTTCTGCATAATATTCATTGGGTTTTTGCAATCCTTTGGTTATTTTTCAGAGTTCTGAAAGAGTTGATTTTGACAATTTTTGCCAGTGTCCTCATTGCTTTTATGGATGAGCAGATTGTCTGAGGCCCTTACTTTCTGTCATTCTGAAAGTTCTTTATACTTTATTTTTAAATAGAGAATTGAAACTACATTTTATTTTAAGCATAATTATGTAGGTGCCCCTATTTTATAGTATCAATCCAGTTGGCACAACAGATTCATTCACAGTCCCAACAAAGGAAGTGATTCAAGAAGACTCAGGCTCTTCCCTGACAGAATAGGACCACTTCTTGTTGGATTAAGAAAGGACTTAGTTGTGAGTAGAAAGATTAGTGACTTTTAATGATTTTACAGCAGGGAGAAGTTGCTAAATGCTTCTTAATGCCTGATCTTCCTGCTGCTGCCATGGGCAAAAGTGTTGTTCAGCAAATCTAACTTCAGATAGCAAGATTTTCAACACCCAAGTGTACAATCATTGGCATATGATTAGTTTCTGTACCTGGGTTTCTAATAAGAAAATCATCAAAGATCTGAGGTGCAAAAGGGTAAGGTAGGGGGAGGGTGGAGAGGTGTATATTGTAACTCTTAGAGAATTTGGCATATTTTAAAGGGAAACAATATATTTGATCCTCATCTAAAGTATAAAGAAAGTGAGGAACTATTAATTTGAATTGTTATGGGGACGTTTTTAAAGAAAATGAAGTAAAAAGTGAATACTAAGAAACCTACTTATGGATCAACTTTAAAGTTTGTCTAATAATTAACATTGGGACATTTAGGTTTTCTCTGAAGGAAAAATAAATTTTATGAATAAATTTTATTCATAAGCAGTCACACGTTTCTTAAAGAATAGTCAGAAATTTTTGTCTCTTTTAGGTGGGGCAGAAAGTAAATGACCTGAATGACTTTGAGAGGAGAGAGGGAATAAGTAACAAAGTGATGGCATTCACAGCACAAAAATAGTAAAATAGTCAGATCTATTGAAATGTATGACAAAGACTTAAATAGCCAGAAAGGGTTATAAATCACTGTAGACAGATCACTGTCACTGAAGAATTCCATTGATTGTAGAAATATGAAACTATCTGAAATAACAACCTGAATGTTTTTCTAAGTTGGGAGACTTTGTACCAGTTTCTAAAAAAGGAAAGCATTAAAAATAGAGCACCATCTATGCCTTATTTATTTTTTTAAATAGAAACTAGCAAGGAAGGAATAGATTTTATTCTGCCGATGGTATTCAGAACTGAAGTAAAGTGGGCCACTATAGGGGGCAAGGAGGTGGAATCAGTGCTGTGTAATGCCTGAAGCATGAGGAACTAAATGGCTGTAACACCTGGTTATCCTTTTCTGACTTCTGACGCAGAATCTATTATGGTACTCTAATTATAGAACCCATTGCTAACGGTTGAAGAAATACAGCTGTTTGATTTATTTGGAATAAGAGTGTCAGAATTTAAGTGAAATGCCATTTACCAAAGTGTATTGTGTTTCCTAATACCTTGAAATTAAAACATGACTGTTGAGAAAGAGAGACACATTTTTATGAGCCCAGATGGTTTTTCCTTCCTCTTCTACTTACCATTCTCTCCAGATTGCTTGGAACCTGCTCTCTTATCTTTGGGTTATTTAACAAATATTCTTATTGTTTATCTGCAGATTTCCTTTTTTTATTTCTACTTCTTGTTTTACCATTTTATTTATTTTAGATATGTTTGATATACTGTCACTATCATATCATAGCTTTATCAGAAGTCTCTATGATGCTAACTCTTCCATTTTGTTTGTGGTGTTGTTTTTGTTTGCTGAGTTTTACTCATGGTGGCTTATTTTCCTTTATGTTTTATTATGTATAGTTGTGTATTCAGTTTCAATAGACCTTGTTTTGTATATATGTATGTAAATCCCTTGTAATTGAAGTGCCCTTTCAGGGTGGGTTTTACGGTCCCTTCTTGGATAATCCAGGGGTAACACTGGGCCATACAAGTTTCTGCTACTTTCTCAGTAGGGGTAATACCTGTTCCACTTGAGTAGCATAGAGTTTGACTCTAAATCCATGAGGGGCATAAGTTCAGAGTTAGGTTTTTTCCAGCTCTTTTGAGATATAATTGACATATAACATTGTATAAATTTGACAAATGTATATGTTGTAAAGTGTTTATCGCAATACATGTTAACATATCTTTCACTTCAAATAATTACCATTTTGTTGTTGCTGTTTTTGTTATGGTGAGAGCTCTACTCTCAGAGCAACTTTCAAGTATACAATGCAGTATTGATAACTATAGTCACCATGCTGTATATTAGATCCATGGGCAAATTTAGAGTTTTTATTTACCACAGAAATTTTAATGTAACTTTTTCCCACTCAAAGCCAAGACACAGAAATAAGCTTCCTATCACTTCCCTGAGCTAGTGGGTCGAGATTGGTTGTTCTCTTTACACTGGAGTTATGTTCTTTGAAGGCCCAGCTTCATGAAAGGTCTTTGTTCTCACTGCCCAGCTTATCAAGCCCTATGACTTATTTTTTGTTTTATGACATTAAGAGTCAAACTGAGAGCTGTTACCAGTTCAGAAATCTCTCAGTATGGGTTCAGGGTCAACTCACTTGCCTAGTGCTTTTATTCTCTATAATCTGTGTTGTTGTTTAGTCTGTATTTGGAGATTTGCATTTCCTACAATCTCAACCAAACACCAATAAATAGTCTTAGTCAGTTTGGGCTGCTACAACAAAATACAATAGACTTGGTGGCTTAAATAACAAACATTTATTTTTCAGGGTTCTAGAGGCTGGGAAGTCCAAGGTCCAGGTGCTGCCAGATTCGGTGTCTGGTAACGGTTTACAGACAGCCACTTTCTCACTGTGTCCTCACATGGTGGAGAGAACTTTGGTCTCTTCTTATTATTATAAGGACATTAAATCCATCATAGGGGGCTCTGCCCTCAAGAGCTCATTAGAACCTAATTACCCACCGAAGGACCACAAGCAAATATCACATTTTGTATTAGGACTTCAACATATAGATTGGGGGTGGGGGGAAACACAAATATAGCATACATTATATCATATTTTATCCATTTTTCCTAGATACTCTTGCTGAGTGCACCATCTTGCCAGAACATTAACCTTTTGGATTCTCACTTTTTTCTCCTCCTGCCAATGGGCAGCATGTTTGTAGATGAGTGTCTTTAGGTCTAACTAGAGATACCCAGAGTATCCATGTCCTTTGTGCAAAATTGAGGGGCGACTGTAATCTTTCTTCTCCTCGGATGGTTCATTCTTATTTTATAATCCCATTCAAGAAATTCAGCAAAGTTATAGAATACAAGATCAAATTAATTATATTTCTATTAGCAATGAGCAATCTAAAAATGAAATTAAGAAAACAGTTCCATGTACAATAGCATCAAAAAGAATAAAGTGCTTAGGAATATACTTACCAAAAGGAGTATAAAGCTCACACATTGAAAGCTATAAGATATCATTCAAAGAAATTAAGAAAGATCTAAAGAAATGGAAATTCTAGATTCAGGGGTCAAAAAACTTAACATTATTAAGATGCTTATTAACTCCCCCAAACTGATCTACTGATTAAGTAGAATCCCTATCAAAATTTAGCTGCCATTTTTGCAGAAACTGCCAAGCTCATTCTAAAATTCATCTAAAATGCAAGGACCCAGAGTAGCCAAAACAATCTTTAAAGAGATCAAAGCTAGAGAACTCATATGTCCCAATTTCAAAACTTTCTATAAAGTTACAGTATTCAAGACAATGTGCTATTTCATAATGATAGAAATATGAATCAGTGGAAAAGAATCGAAAGTCCAGAAATAAACCCTTTTATTTATAGTCATGATTTTTGACCAGGGCCAAGAAAATTCGATGGGAAAGGATAATCTTTTCAAAAAATTGTCCTGGGCCAATTGGATACCCACTTACAATAGAATGAAGTGTCATTCCTCACACCATATATAAAAATTAAATTAAAATATATGATATACCTAAATTTAAGAGCTAAAATTATAAAAACTTTAGAAAAATAACATAGGAGTATACCTTCATGACTTTGGATCAGGCAATGGTTTCTTAGATATGACATCAAAAACACAAGTAACAAAAGAAAAAATAAACAACTTCATCAAAATTAAAAGATTTGCGCTTCAAAGGACACTATCCATATAATCAATGGAATGGAAAAATATTTACAAATCATATATCTGATAAGAGGTTTGTATCAAGAATATAAAAAGAGCTTTTACAACTCAGTAGTAAAACTATGAAAATAACCCAGTGAGTAAAGGTTTTGAATAGACATTTCTCTAAAGAAGACATACAAATGAACAATAAGCACATGAGGAAAAAAAATGGTCAGTGTTGTTAATCATTAGGGAAATGCAAACAAAACCACAGTGAGATATCACCTCACACACAGATGAATGTCTAAATAAAAAAGACAAACAATAACAAGTTTTGGTGAGGATGTGGAGAAATGGGAACCCCTCACATTGCTGGTAGGGTTGTAAAATGGTGCCCTCATTTTGGAAAAGAGTTTGGCAGCTCATCAAAAATGTTAAGCATAGAGTTTCCATATGACCCAGCACTTTCATTTCTAGATATATACCCACAATGAATGAAAACAATCACCTGTAGCTGAATGTTCATAGCAGCATTATTTATAATAGCCAAAAAGAAACAACCCAAATGTTCATCAACTGATAAATGGATAAATAAAATGTGAAATAGTCATGCAATGAAATATTATATGACCACAAAAGGAATTAACTATTTATATGTGCTACAACATGGATGAACCTTGAAAATCTAATGCTAAATGAAAGAAGCCAAACACCAATGGTCGTGTTTATATAGACTCTCTGGAATAGGCAAATCCATACAGACTGAAAGTAGATGAGTTTTTTCCAGGGGCTGGGGGAAGGGTAAAATGGGGAGTGACCACTGAAGGGTACCAAATTTCTTTTAGGGTTGATGAAAATGTTCTGGAATTAGATAGTGATGATGATTGCACAATTCTGTGAATATGCTGAAAAGCACTGAATTGTACAGTTTAAACGAATGAATTTTATGGTATGGGTATTATATTTCCATAAAACTCTCTTTAAAACATCACACTCACAAACTATACATTTAGAAAATAAAGATGAAGATTAAAAACAGGCCACCATCCCACAATTTATAAATTCTCCTGGGAACAACTTAACGTGTCTCCTGCTTGCATTTTATAATGTGTATATATTATTTATAATTTTCATATACATTTAACTTTTTATTCTGATTTTTTTGTCACTTTACATTAGTTCTAAGTGGTGTTTTTCATTTTTCTTGCTGGTCTTGCTAACTACCATCAATGATAACCACTTAATTTCCACAAGTGGGTATACTACACTTAGCAGTTCCTCTACTTGCCATTTGATTTATTTCCATTTCTTTGCTATGATAAAAATGCAGCAAAAATGTCTCTGTGTATATAGTTTTTCTCAGTATATGGATTATTTCCTTAGACTAGGTTTTAAAAAGCAAAGTGTTAATGCTCTGTCGAAGGCTATAAATATTTCCTGATTCTTGGTGAATATTGCCAAATTTCCTTCCAAGAGTTTATCTGTCCTTCCATTAAGTATTATGTAGCCAAGTAACTCTTTGTTACCATTAACATTATGCCCAGAGAATTTTCTGCAGCCGCCACATGTGCAAATTCACCCCAGGCCTTCAAGAAATTGGTCATGTGCCATTAAAGAGTGAGAGCAAGCATGAAATCGGTTATGAACAGGTGCATCGCACAATTGATTATCCAAGCCTCGGTCTCTTCTATAATTAATCATAGGCTCTTTACAAGAGTCATGTTGCAGATAAGCCCACCGCTTACAGAGCCAGGAAGGCACATGGTGTCAGGAATTAGGAAAGGATGGAGGTTAAGAATGAGCAGAGGTGAAGAAAACGGGTCAGAATGTCATTTCAGAGCAAGTCTGTTCCTGTGGGTCTAGCGACTTCACATCATGACAATCCCCTGAACTGCTTCCTGTCTGAGCATTTAAATCACCAGAGTACAAGCCTATTCTCTTAAGGAGCTCTGTAATTGCTGAGGGAACCAGGTCCCTTTGTGCCAAGTCCCTGCAGACTTTGGAAGTCTCCTTTGGAAAACACCCACGCCACCCTTAGTCACGAGTTTTCTACAAGATGCTTTCCTAAAGGAGAGTTTGGTTATTGACCTAAGTGTTCCTGGCTGAATATGTCATATGGAAGCCCACAGGCTTCTTTGAGGCTAAGAAATAAGCCATTTTCTTTCTTCTTTCAATATAGAACTGAGTCTAACACCCCGTTCTAGGTGGTCCACCGAAAACAAATGGTGGTGTCAAACTGAACAACTGGCACCTTTTGCAACGTGAGTTCTCAGGGAGAGAAGCTTAAGGCAAATCACCAACTGGCATAGCATTCTAATTTCTGACAGATGTATTAATCACAAGTTTTCATTTTCACATACCCATACCCTCACTTCACTCTTGCATACATTATTCATGTGCTTAGTTTGTAGTTCACATTGGTTAAACCTCTAAGGTGGATTCAGTTAGAGTTTTGATCGACAATTCTCCAAAGTACTTATAGTTCTCATGCACCTTTCAGACTCAGTCCAAGAGGCGTCTACATTTCTACCATAAATGTGAAGACGTGTTACCTGTGTCACTGCTTCCTTTTCCTTATAGTTTGAAAAGTCTTTGGCTCATATTTTTCTTACTGTCACAGCTTTTAGGGAAGGTTCTCATAATTCATCCATTAATTCCCTTTGTTTATAACATATCTTGTCTGTCATTATTCATGTTTTCAGAATCCACATTGAATCTATTCATTTGAATGTATTCTAATCTATTTAAATATATTCATTTGAATCTAATCTGTTTGAATATATTCATTTGAAATTCTTCTCCAACAGTCCTGTTCCATAGCTTTTTTCTTTTATTCACTTCATACTTTTTCATATTTATCTACTAACATAAAATAATTTTTAAACTAGTATAATAATAATCACTATAGTAATATTATTTTTAATGATACTTCAACTTATTTCTCATTCATTTATTCAACAGCTTTTAATTAAGTGCCACTACACTCCTTGTGCTTTGCTGAGCACTGGGGAGCAGGTAGTGAACAAAAAGAAACTGCGTTCCTACTTTTATGGAACTCATAGTCTAGAGTTCTCATAGTCTAGAGTTCCAGATAGGTACATTAGAATATGATTTTTAAAAAATTTTAACTGCCAAAAATACCCTGAAGGAGAAGTGTCTGGGCTGGGAGGGTATATGCAAGGAGGATATGACCTGATTAGGGAAGTGAGGGAAGTGACATTTTCTGAGGAATGACACTGAGCTGAAGCATGAAAGATAAACAGAGTTTTTTCATGTGAATGGGGGAAGGGAGATAAGAATGTTACAGGAAAAGGAAACAGTATGTACAACTTTGGCATACGAGCAGAAAGTGTTCACGACTCTGAACAAAGTCTAATATGGCTGAAGTACTCATGCATGGCAGCAGGAAGGAGTGTGGTAGGCGATGAGGTTGGTGAAGAAAGCTGCGGCCTTATTAATATTTGTCTCCATCCTAGGAGCAGTTACATTAATTTTAATTACCATTGTCTTAGAGTGGCAAATGTTGATAATATATAACCATTAGAATCATTATCTCAGCTATTGACTTTGCAATATCCAACAAGTCTGGATTTAAAAACTCATATGGCCTAAAGTGTTTTCTAGTGTAATTTTGTAGTTTGCATATGATGTTTCTTGCAATTGATATTGAAAATATTATTTAAAAAAACAATAATGCTTTCTGATTCTATATTTTCTTCACCCAATCTTCTGTCCTAGTGGGGCCTAGCACAGCACTTCATGCTTAGCTGATGCTCAATAAACATTTGTAGAATAGTGAGTGATAAAAAGTTTGAGGTTGCCAGAGGCTATTCTGTGAAGAAGTCATTAAGAGACATGTTCTGATATTTACCTACAAATTCATTTCTGATACAACAAAATAAAAAGAGAGTGGAACTATGAACATGTTTCAAATTGAAATATATTTCCCTTTCTGAATCGTTACTCCTTCTTCCATTGACTCTGTCTTCTAAAATGACTCCTCTCACTATATTGCTGTTATCTTGGTCAGGTATTGACCGATGTAATCAGAGTAGACAGGATGCCCACCTCTTTTGAACATATCTCCAGCCATAGGAATGTGAAAGTGTGACACATCAAACAGCTTTACAATAGACCCTCCATCCTGTGTTAAGCGATAATCATTTCCCCAGAGTATTGGGAGGCTTTATAATAACTTGGCTAAAACCCAAGAAGTTAGTTAAGCTCATTTCAGTTCTGCAGACCTTTACAAAATGGTTTCTATGTTCAAGAGACTGTCCTATGTGAACCGAGAGATACAAAGATGAATGTGCTACAACTACAGCCCTTCTGAGGAACTCACAATTCCATGCATAAATATAACTCTAATTCAAAGCAGATGTGATATTTACTATAGAATTAGTACACATGGAGCGCTCTGGGAATGAATGAAAGAACTCTGCTTATAGATAAGGTTCATAGTTGGTATCTTAGTCCCAAACCACTTATATTTTGACCAAATTTGTTTACTCAGCAATATCTGTTGAGTGCCATGTCCTTTGCTGGGTGCTGGAAGTAGGAAGATGAGACATTTCCTGCCTGTGAGGAGCTCACAGCCTAGTGACAAAAACATAAATAGATTACCATCCTAAAATGTGGCAACTACAACCTCAGAATTATGGGTATAATTCTAAAGAAGCACAAAGGAAGGAACCTGGAGCCCAGGGTGGAGCTGAGGTTACTTTTTTAACAGAGTTGGTAGGAACTGGATCCTGAAGGATGAGATGGCAAGGGACAGGTAAAAAAAGACATTGAGAGCAGTGAGAAGAGAATGTGAAAAGACAGAAAGGAGTAGAATGTGTCTAGTTTGGGTCATGAATAATTCTGGATTCAAGAAGTATCCTCTTTCAGCAGGTGGGGGATGCTAGACAAGTTGCTTATAGGAAGATTGTAAGCTAACTTAAGGAATTTGGACATTATCATATAGGGCAATTATGAGTCATTGAAAACTGCAGCCAGTGACATGATCAAATCCACATTTTAGAGGAAGCATAGAAGACAGGGGTCTGGAGGTAGGAGTCCAAGATGGGAGGTGAATACACTGACCAAGCAAGAAAAGGTGAGGGCAATATCAATGTTATTGCCAACCTTTTTCACTGTCCTGGGAAGGCATAAGATAAAAAGGTGTTTTCCTGTTTTTCTTTTCTTAAATTGGCTGCCATAATATACACAAATAAACTATAGCATGCGTTAGATTCCTTAGAGATTTGCTAAGTATAGTGAAATTAGACTGAGTTAATTTTCTAAGGGAACCAGAATCAAACTCAATTGATCATGAGCACCAACGAGGTTCTTAGTTCTCATGTATAAGTGGGGGTAACAGTACCTTTCTCATCGGGCTGGTCTGATGATTAAATAAGATGATGTCTGCAAAGGATTTGACACTGCACTAGCCATAGCAGACACATATAAGTGTTAGTTGTTGTTATTAGTTCAATGGATAGTTAATAAACATCTAGCCTGATCCGTCAAACACTAAGCCAGACAATAGAGATCAAATCATGAAGAGAACAGAGACCCTATTTTCCATAGTCATAGTCCTTTGGGAGAAAGCAATAAATAAATAAAGAAATAACTATAAGAACGGGGCAAGTGCAAATAAAGGATATGAGGAAAGTACTGTGGAGATTACAGGAAAGGATATTATTCACCCTGAACACAAGGGCAAGGGCAAGTGTTTCCAGAAAAAGGGTCATTTGCATCTAATCACAAAGAATACATAGAAAGGGCATCCCAAGCAGTTGCACAGAGGCTTCCTATTCCAAGTGTGCTTGAAACCAGCAGGAACTTGTTAGAAATGCAGAATTTGGGCCCCACACCAGACTTACAGAAGCTGCATTTTATCAAAGTTCCCAGATGACTTGTGTCCATGTGAAAGCTTGAGAAGCACTACAAAGATGCAGTGAAAATTAACATAGTGAGTACAGAATGTGTTTATTTCTTAAATCCAAATGATTAATTTTTGAAAATCGAAACATAACAGGTAAGAAATTGGTATATTTCTCTTCCATAATTAACTTATTGAACCGAATTACACTTTAAAATGAACCTACGAGGTCTGACAATTAAGTTCGCGAACTTGTTGCAGCAATGTTGCTAACATTTTTTGACATCAGAGGGATTATTCATTATGACTTTGTACCAACTGGACAGTTAACCAAGTTTACTCTTTGGAAGTACTGAAAAGGCTGTGTGAAAAGGTTAGACAACTTGAACTTTTAGCCAACAATTCATGGCTCTTGCATCACGACAATGCACCAGCTCACACAGCACTGTCTGTGAGGGAGTTTTTAGCCAGTGAACAAATAACTGTATTGGAACACCCTCCCCACTCACCTGATCTGGCCTCTCAGTGACTTCTTTCTTTACCCAAAGATAAAGGAAATATTTAAAGGAAGACATTTTGATGACATTCAGGACATCAAGGGTAATACAATGACAGCTCTGATGGCCATTCCAGAAAGAGTTCCAAAATTGCTGTGAAGTGTGGACTAGGTGCTGGCGTCACAGCATAGCTTCCCAAGCAGAGTCCTTCAAACTGAAGTGATATTCCACAATGAGGTATGTAGCACTTTTTCTAGGATGACTTCACAAACTTAATTGTCCAACCTCATATATGAATAACTAACCAATGTATCAAAGAAGACGTTGCAAAGGAAATTAGAAAATATTTTCAGATTAATAAAAATGAAACATATATACCAAACTTATAAGATGTAGCTAAAGGCGTTCTTAGAGGAAAATTTGTACCTATAAATGCCTAGATTAAAAAAGAAGAAAGGTCTCAAGTTAATAGCATAGCTTTCCATATTAAGACACTGCAAAAAGAAGAGTTAACTAAATCTAGAGCAAGCAAAAAGAAGAAAATAAAGATTAGAGCAGAAATTAATAAAATAAAGAATAAAAACACAAAAAAAATAATAAAACTAAAAGTTGGTGCTTTGAAAATATCAGCAAAATTGACAAGCCTTTAGCTAGACTGATGAGCAAAAGAGAAACAATTCAAATTAGCAAAATCAGAATGCTGAGAAAAGTGCAGGGAACATAGTAAGCACACAATAAAATGTTTTTGAGTAAATTAATGAAGAATAATTGAAGTTATCACAAAAATATTATTACGATTGTCATTATAATATAAAAGTTTGAAAATGATTCTGTTGTTGCAAATGAATATGAAAAAGTTTGAAGTAAATGAAAGAAAAATGCTGTGAAACAGGATTGTTAGAGAAGAATTTCAAATGAATGTATTCAGTAATGTAGATCCTTGTTTATGGGTACAAGACTTAACATCGGTAAGATGGCAATACTCCCCAAATTGTTCTTGAGATTCAACAGAATTTCTATCAGAATCCTCACTGAATTTTTTTTTTTTAACAGAAATTGGCAAACTCATTCTAAAATTCATATGAAAATGAAAGGGACTCAGAATAGTCCAAACAATCTTGAAAAAGAAGAACAAAGCTGTAGAAGTCACACTTTCCAATTTCAAAACTCACTTCAAATTTACAGTAGTGTGGTACTGGCTTAAGGATAGACACATTAGTAGAATAGAATTCCAAGTCCAGAAAGAAACCATTATATTTATGGTCAATTGATTTTTGACAAGTGTGCTAAGATAATTCAAGAGGAAAAAGATAGTTTTTTCAAGAAAGGTTATGGGACAATTGGATATCCACATGCAAAAGAATGAAATTGGATCCTTTCCTCACACCATATGTATAAATGAACTCAATGTGGATCCTAGACAAACTATAAGAGTTGTATTGATTAGACTGTTATAAGAAAACATAGGAGTAAATCTTCATGACCTTTGGATCAGACAATGGTTTCTTTGATATGACATCAAAAGCACAATTGAACAATAAAAACAACAAAAAGATAAACTATACTTCATTAAAATTAAAAACTTTTATGCTTCAAAGGGCACCATTAAAAAGTGAAAAAGCAATCCAGAGAATGAGAGAATATATTTATTTACATATATATTGTCCATAATATATAAAGAACTCTTGCAACTCAACAGTAGAAAGACAGTCCAATCAAAAATGAACAAAGGATTTGGACAAAGCATTTGTTTTCCAAAGAAAATATGCAAATAGCTAATGAGTGCATGAAAAGATACTCAGCATTATTAGCTACTAGAGAAATACAAACCAAAACCACAATAAGATACTTTTCACTCCCTCTAAGATAGCTAAAATAAAAGAGGTAGATAATAACTAGATTTGGTAAGGATGTAGAAAAATTGGAGCCCTCATAATTTGCTTTGGGAAAAATAAAATGGTATGGCTGATTAGCAAAATAGTTTGATAGTCCCTCAAAATGTTATAGGTGGAGTTACCATATAACCCAACAATTATACTCCTATGTATATACCCAAGAGATTTAAACTATGCATGCACACAAACACTTGTACATAAATGTTGATAGCAGCATTATTAATAATAGCCAAGGAGTGGAAACTATTCAAATGTTGATCAGTTAATGAATAGATAAACAAAATATAGTCTATCCTTACAATGTAGTCTATCCATGTAATGGAATGTTATTCAACAGTATAAAGGAATGAAGTACTGATACACCATAATCACTGATGCATCTTGATCAGTATCATTGATACTAAATCAGGATGAACCTTAAAAACATTGTAAAGAACCTTTGTAAATAACATAAAGAAGCCAGTTGCAAAAGACCACATCCTGTATGACTCCGTTTATATGCAATGTCCGGAATAGACAAATCTATGGAGGAAAAAAGGTAAACTAATGGTTACCTAGATCTAGGGGAGACTGAGACTGAGGAGAAATGAGGAATGCCTGCTGATGGGTTTTTGGGTTTTTTGGGGGGTGCCAAAAATGTTTTAAGATTGATTATGGTGATGGTTGCATAACTGTGAATATGCTAAACACACTGAAATATGTACTTTCAATGAGTAAATTATATGGTATAATTATATCTCAATAAAGCTGTTTTAAAAAAATGAATCTATATGAAACAGGTTCTTAATTTGATGTCTGTGAACTCTAGTTTAGAGCTAATTGTCCTGTGCAGTAGCCACATGTAACTCTTTAAATTTAAATAAACAAAATAAAAATTCAGTTCCTCATTTGCACCTGTCATATTTCAACTGCTCAGTAGCCACGCGTGGCTCGTGGCTACCATGTTGGACAGTGCACATATAAGAACATGTCCATCACAGAAAGTTCTTTTAGACAACACTGGTGTAGAGCCTACGATATAAAGCTTTCACTGGACCCATGAAAATCTGAAAATGTATATAAAACTTTGGGCCTATTTGCATCTTTTTTGGGGAAGAGGGGCATGGCTTTCGTAAGATTATCAAACATGTTAAGTACGCCAGGGTTAGCACAGCATTTTCTAAAAACACTAAACTGGACTATTAAATCATCAAAGTCATGTCCTGCTACTCCTGAACTGAACTGAATGTTCATTTTATTTGAGGGCCTGATTTTACTGCCTATCAAAAAATCTGTAGGACTGATTCTTGTTGGCACTGCCCTGCTTTTATGTGAGAAACAAAGGATTCCAAAATACAATCTCTTTATTGTCTCTGTCTTAATGAAATCAGGACATACAAGTGATTATGACCTAAAGCAGTAAGAATTATGCTATGGCCAGCCCTTTGAAGCTCGCAGGACAATGACCCACAAAGGAAAGCGAAAGCAAATGTCACGTTGAATTGGAATTGACAGGAAAGTGGGCATATTGACGACGGATGATGATGAGAACAGGCACAGCGGTGGGGAGCCTGGCACAGGCAAACCTGAGAGCTCTCTCTGGCAGCATCAGGAGGAGTGTGAGCCCGGGTGCAGCCGCTCTCTGGTGTGCCCTGCCTCAGCATGAAGGTAAATTCCATGGAGAATCCCTCAGAGAAAGGCCATCACAAATCATACATTATTGTGGAGATGCAAAGGCTTCATATCTGAAACTCTTTAATTTCATCTGGCACATTATGCTATTACCAGCTTGGCTGAAAAAATTGAAATCTGCCACCACAGCTGTCCCTACCACTGTGTGTTTCTAAAATATCAACACCTGGCATCCCACAGTTGCTCTCTCACAACGAGGAATTATTGCTTTGACTAAAGGGATAAAGCGTGGCAACATCAAGCACGTGTGACTGTGGCTGACAAATGGCTTGTGTCAAAATCTCTGGAGAGAAATATGTGGCCCCTCCTGAGGGGACTGCACAGATGGTTCCTCTTACAAATGCAACCTCTAGTGAAAGACAACTGGTTGCTGTTTCAAAGGATCTCTGCTTAGGTCACAACACCTCCAGCTTTGACCTCTTAATAAAAAGGAGCCAACATCCTTGAGGGCCATCTCCCTTCCTTCCCCTCCAAACCATACCACCAGAAAGATCCCAGATTACCTGGTCAAATGCAAAACCAGTAGGTGTGCTGGTGGCTCTGGACATCAGGTGTCATACATGCAGTAGCATCGGTATTGTTAACTATGCCATTTAAAATGGGGAAATGCTTCTTTCCCTTTGGCATAATATTCACTTAATTTTTCAAAGTTTTCAAAAATCCACAGTCTGCTTTCTTTTTCCATCAGATTCTCCTTGAACTTGCCAACATGCAGCGTAATTAAAATAATGACCCTTAAGAGTCTTACACATGAACCTTATTTCTGCTACCCCCTCACTGTGTGACCTTGGGCATGTACTCTACTACTCTGATCTTGTTTCCTTATCAGAAAAATGCAATACTATAGCATCTGTTTTAAAGGGCAGTAAGAATCAAATGATGGGATTTAAGTATAATTCATGACAGTGCCTAGTTCAATATGAGAGTTCAAGATGTGACAGCTAGTGTAAAGTCCCAAAGCTGTGCCAATGGATTTCCACATATTATCTCTTTTAATCTTAATCTTGATGCCCATGGATGAAATCAGGAAAAAAATGACAATTGGGGAAAGTATGTCTTCTGAAAGTATTTTTGAAAGAAAAACTACGTTGATATAAGAATATATGTCAATAGTTTTTGTGTTTTGTGTGTCTGTTTTCATGATACTTGGAAAAAGTAAACTTTTCCTATGAATCAGCTTTTCTCAACCTGTCTGATAAAGTTAGCTCTAGATGGAATTGATCTAAATCCTTTGATATTTAGACTTTCACCATAAGAACTGACCATTTTGCTCAGTTCAAGGCCACTGACCTCAGAGCTGGGAAATGATGTCATGAAATTGCAAAAGGAGAGAACTCTAGAACAAACAAATAGGTCAGGAGTAGCTTTAGGAAACTTGTGGTTTGGGTGGCTTTTGGAGGTCAGCGGAGTATAAGGAAATATGATGAGAAGATAAATACATTTCAGGACTCAAACTGTTTATTTCAAATGAGAGATATAATTTTTGTTCCTCTGTAGTGATAGCCTGAAACTGGAAACTATAAAATTTGAATAGTTGCCAACAACATAATCCAATAAGTTTTGTGATGAATTTTTGCTTCAACATAAAGTTCCTTTGAAGATTTAAATTAATCTAAAACTCATTTATTAATAACTAAGAATTAAATTACATTTGTCGCTGACCTCCTTTGGGTTGGTCTGTAACTATATTTCAGTTAAATGACAGAAGAGCTATTTAATAATCCTGACCTTTGGATTTCTTCTCTTGAATGGTAAGATCATTACAGGCCCAAGAAAAATACCGGATCCTCTAATACGCATACCATAGATTTCTGCTTCAAGGAGTCAAATTGGAACTCAACTCCATGTTACCAATTCATATGAGAAAAATGTCTGTTTTCAGGAAAAAGAGGACTAAAGGTGCATCTACTTAATTCCTCAGTAATTTCTGAAGCTTTTCCTTTTCATTTATAACCTTAGAAACTCTGACTTATGCATAGAATGCTCAAGGACCTGCCCTTCCTTAATTTTACAGTATGAAATAAGCTCAGAGAAAGAAGTAACCTGCTCAAGGACACGTGGTCTTATTGTGGTTGAGCTGGACCTAGCAGTGAGGTCTTTTGATTCCTGATTCAGCACCTAGTTCAGTTAATGAAATGACTGTATAGAGAGTTTGTGGGACATTTCTAATGTACTATGTTTCTTTAAAAATATATCCACGTTGACTTTCAGCAGCAGGTTTACTTGAATCCTTCCTAATTACTCCCCTTTGTGATCAACAGAGAGCTTCTGTAAAGTGACTTGAGATGTGTGTAGTTCAGTATTAACTTTTCCACAATAATTGAATACATAATTTTGGTGTACCAGCTACCATTACAAACAGCAGAAACGGGGCAACTTAGGCCCAAAGTCAATGTGTTGAGACATACGGGAGTTCACACAGAATCTAAGCAATAGTGAAGAACAAGACCCAGAAGGAGCCACACCAGGGTTGCTCTAGGATCTGGAGATCCAGGTAGCGGAATTCGATCAACAGCTTCTCTAAGTGATGAACAGTTTGTGTTGATGTTAATCTTTTTTTGTTTGTTGTTTTTTGTTCTTGATTGTTTCATTTTTTTCTTGTGTTAGTCTGCTCAGACTTGAATTTCCGAGAGGATGAGTCCAAGTGGCTTAGCTCCAGACACTTGTCTGCCCCATGACATCAAAACAAGAAAGTGTATCTTGAGAGAACGGGAGATCAGAGGCTTGCAATGAAGTTCAGGGTGGTGTTACCAATGGAAGGGCTAGGCTGCTGGGCCACAGAAACCAGCACCACCCTCAGCTTCCCTGTGTGGCCATGCCATCCTCCTGCTGAAGCCTCTCAAGGCTCAAGCACATTTAGTTCACACATATCTTTTAGAAGATACGGTATGAGGACAGGGACCATGTTCTGTGTGGCTTCTGTGTCCTTCCCCATCACCCCCTGTCCTCTCCAGTGCCACAAAAAGGAATCACTAGGCATTCATTATTGGATTGACTTGGACTGAACCACTTCAACTAAACTCACCGACCCACTGAAGCAATGGTTGGCTCATAGTCTTACAGAATATTAGAACTGGGAGAGCTACTTCATAGGTGGTTGCAGTAAGTACTGTAGACTCTGCAATATCATGTAAGCATACTATTTGTTGCATCATTATTAATGCTGGGAGGAATTAAAAGCACAGGTGCTCCTCCCATGTTCATTACAGCAATATTCACAACAGCCAAGATATGCAAACAACCTAAGTGTCAATGGATGAATGGATAAAGATATGATATATAAACACACACACACACACACGAATATTATTTTGTCATGAGAAAGAAGGAAATCCTGCCATTTATAACAACATGGATGTATCTAGAGGATACTATACTAAGTGAAATAAGTCAGACAGAGGAAGACAAATACTATATGATCTCACGTATATGTGGACTCTAAAAAAGCTAGACTTATATAAAGAGAGAATAGAACAGTGGTTTTCAGAGGATTGGGGGTGGGGAGGTGTTGATTAAAAAGTACAATATTCCAGTTAGAAATGAATAAGTTCTCAGGATGGTGATTATAGTTAATACTGTATTATATTGTTGAAAGTTTCTAAGAGTAGATCTTAAATGTTCTCACCATAAAAAAGAAATGGTAATTATGTGATGTGTTAGTGGCATTAGCCAATGCAATGGTGGTAATCATATTGCAATAGATAGATGTACCAAATCAGTACATGTACACCTTAAACGTATGTGATGTTATACGTCAGGTATATCTCAGTAGAGCTGGGGGTGGGGAAAGCACCGTTTGAGCTGTATTACCCATGTGTGCAGTTGCTCCACTAACCAGCTGTGTAACTTAGGCAAGTTATTCAAACTCTGTATGCCTCAGATTCCTCAGCTGTGAAAATGAAGGTTAGATAATTATCAATTTTGTCTGAGGGGTAAACAATAGCTGAAGAATGTTTAGAATGCCCAGTTGGTGTCAACTTAGTTGTTATCATCACCATTATTGTCATCATCACAGAAACTTTCAGACAGCATTGAAATTTTGGTGAAGATGTGTGGCTTTTCCCAGCTTTTGTGGCGTTTGTTGGGATGGTGGCCAGAGGTGGATTGTAACAATCATGACCATGTTCAGTAGGCTAACTTCATTCAGAACTTGTGCGAAAGACTTGCTTTTCCCCTTGTCTCTTAAGCGCTTTCTCAAAAATGGCCTTTGCAATTTTCACTTTCTTTAAAAATGTGAAACTTACAAGCAGACTCAGCCGAACTCAAGAAGGGTCTGCATTTATTTCTTTCTAAGGGTTTGAATCTGCACTTACAATGGCTACACATTTAATCGGGCAATTGTCCTGTGAGTATTCACTGTGCATTAATCAGTTTGCCTCCTTAAAAAGTGACAAATGGTGGTTCCTTTTAAGTTTCAAAGAGGCCAGTTTAATCTGGGCCTTCTGTTGCTTTGTTAGGGAAACTGAAAGCCTGCAATTGTTCTCCAGCTCTCCCTTGTTGCTCTGAGGTCATGGGAAAGTAGATGTGAGAACCCCAGGGTGATTCATCATTGCCACGACATAGTGTGACATCCAGGCACAGCATCTGACTGATGGTACTCACTTTCTCTGCCTGTCTGCGAAATGATCCATTCACAAGTAAACGCAGTAGTGACTGAGCAGGAAAGGTAATATACGTGGTCACACCTGGGGTTACAGCTGTCTCCACCTGGCATAATCTAAGTGACAGAAGTTGATTGTGCTTTACAACCCCATTTTGTGTCTGTCTCAGTGAAGAATCTTCCCAAGACCTTCCTCCTTCTTTCCTTGAGACTTTACCTTTCATGCATTAGCCGTAAAGGCTAAAATAACTGCCTAAGTTAAACCTTGTATTTCATGTCAAAGAACAGCCTACTTTAAGATAAGCTGTCTAAAACGGCTTTGTGTGTCTCTGTCTATGTCCTGTAGATTTTTACATGTAGGTCAGCATTTGCACAACACATTTCATTACACAGTAAATGTTCTTGTTCTCTCAGAATTGGTGTTTGACAAACATAAGTCTCTTTATAAGTGGTCAACATGATGACTTCTATTCCCCGCCCCTTTTTCTGGCTCAGGAGAGGGATTTTTCTTTGAGCCCCAGAAGGGAAGGGAATTTTCATCTTTGGAGACAGAAAAGTACCTGGAAAGTATCGAGAAAGGTTCCTTGAAAAGGCACCTGGAAAAACACTGTCATGCTTTCAGAGAAAAGCTCCTTGCTGTTTTCTTTTTTCTTTCTTTCTTTCACTCACTTACTAAGCATTTACTTTCAGCCTCACTGAGTCCCTCTCTGTACTAAGCCCCTGGGAAACAGAATAAAAGAATGTTCTGTTCCTGCCCTCAGTTTGCTAAGTGACAGGAAAGTAAACTAAAGAGGTTATGGCCTCTGTAGTCCAAGTGTGGGCCCCTGGGAACTTGTTACCAACATAGGATCTCAGTCCCACCCTGGACCTAAGTGACAGTCAACATTTTTACAAGATCCCCGGGTAATCTGCATGCACATTAAAATGCTGTCAGAGACATGTGCAGTGTACCCTTAGGGTACAGAGGGGCACCTGACGGCACAGCCTTCTGACCACCACGAGCCCCTTGCCTTGCTCTTCACACTCCCAGAGCAACCCTGCTGGCCAGTGAGCATTGTGTCCCCTGGGACACTCAGTTTGCAGTTACACTGTGCTAAGAGTGTGGGACAAAGGAGGTGGAGTTATACAGACTGTAGGCCACAACTCTAGGGGATGTGAATTGTACCCCCGTATGTACAACACCATGGCCCGGAGACAAAGAATAAGCATTTTTCTCTGCTATTCACCCATAATCTCTATAGTGAGAAGGGGAAAACTTAGGTCAATGATCAAAGCTTCTGAGTAGCAGGTGAACAAGGTTGATCTGATTATAAGTATTTTTCTGATGGGTTTTGTGGTCTTGCCCTGAATTTCTCACTGTGAGAATTGGATGAAAGCTGTGTCCCTGGTTCCCAAACACTCCCACAGGGAAGACACATGGATCTGCACATCACTTAGGAGAATCACAGCTCCCCTCAGGCCCAGTCCATGATGCCCTAAGGTTTCCATCCCCCAGGTGAAGAACCTCTGACTCACAGAAATGCTGGATATGCCAGCAACTATACTGACTAATTTACATACATATTATTGCTTGCTCTTTGCAACAGGGCTGTCTGGTAGATCTTTATCATCACCATTTTACTGATGAGGAAACTGAAAGATACAGAGGTTATTAAATTGTCCAAAGTCTTACACTGTAGCAAGAGGCAGAAGTGGAAACCAAGTGCTGAACTCTCCGACTCCAGCACCTAGACCCTAACCACAATGCATGCTCTTCCCAGAAGGAAACACTACCCTTAAGACTAAGGCAACAAATGTATTTAATGCCACTAAATTGTACACTTAAAAATGGTTAAAGTGGTAAATATTATGTTAAATATATTTTTCCACGGTAAAAATAAAACAGGGCATAAAACCATGAATCCATACCGCACATAGAATAAGACGTTTGGAAATATTTGATGTTTCCTAGTCCCTCTAAACTTTTATTCACCATTCCTCTTTCTGAAAGTAATGAAATAACCAAACCAAGATTGAGGCAACCCTGCCCCTTGTTCACCGCTATTGGAAACCCTCACTGCATGCTGCTCAAACCACAGACCCATCAAAGTCCCTGAGTGCTGTTGTCAAGACCAATCTCAGCTGTGGTTGCCCTCTAACATGCCACAGACTTGACATACTCGTGCAGGCTCTGCCAGGGAGAGAGCTTTTTAAGAAATATCACTGTTCCTTGTTCTGTCCAGTATGAAAACTCCTGCCCAATAGCAACCTTCAAGTATCAGATCAGATTCCCGGTGCTGAGGACCCCCTAGACTCGTGATTTAAGAACACAGATGCTGACTGTTTCCATTTTTGCACTTGCTTCTTACTAGTTCTGTGATCCAGGATAAGTTTTAATCTTTTTATGGCTCCCCTCCCCCCATATCTCTAAAATGAGGATAATAATAAGACAAACCCTCTGTGGTCGTAGGGAGGGTTGAAGGAAATAATGCAAGTAAACTTTTGTGGACTTCCCACTCCATGCAGAGTGAGCACTTAGTAAACGCTGGTGGTGGTGGTGAAGGTGATGGTGATACTCACATGTTATTCAGAGTCTGAAGATTCTCCTGAATCACTTTGGCATGACATCTCATGTCATGCTGCCTTTGATAATCCATCCCGGTGACCATGACCTCTGTAGTATCTTTATTACTGACCCAAGAAACCTGTTTTCAGTGTTTGGAGGTATAATTGAAGTATACTGAAGTGTACATATTTAAAGTGAATAATTTGACGAATTTTTACATACTCATGAAACTATCACAGCAATCAAGATAATGAACATATCTGTCATGCTCCAGAGTTCCCTTGTACCCCTCCCACCGTCTTCCCACCAATGGTTCTCCCCAGGCAACCACTGTTCTGCTTCCTCACAGAATAATCTTTAGGTGTAATGAAACATACTGGGGTTTCTCTGCATTTTCTACTTGACTGAGCATATCACCTTGCTCTCCCTTTAAATTTAATTACATGTTTAGCTTTTCTTAAAAGCTGGAGAGGTTTTTTATGGGAAGGGTTCTGCATAATAACCTTTAAGATCAATAAGTCAAACCTGCCAACCTTTCCTCACTTTAAACTCCTATGAGTTATCCTGCAAATTCTATAGGTTTTACTGCCATCATTTGTGTTCCTTGCTATGTTGACAACAGTGCTCATCTTCTACTTACCCAATAAATGTTTGTATCACTATTATAGCACAGTATTTTCATTTTAGAAGACGTTTTAGGCAGTTGTTAGGTGTCCAAGTTTCAGGTAAGATTCAAATGATCATCCTAACTGAGGTGTACCTTCTAGAAATGGATCGGTTCACTTAATACACAAAGAGAACTATGTCATAATGTATTCTTTTTCCTTGAAGGTTTCTTTTAATATTAATTGTAATATACATCTCAATTTCTAAAGCATTAAATGTGGAAGGAGAGATTTGCATTTTATAGCACAAGAAATGTGGTAACCATAAGTTGTTTGACATTGTTATTAATCTTTTATATTGCTTAAATTATTTTCTTCCTGTTTAAGAACAAGGATTATAAGTGATATTTCTTTGTACTCCTAACATAGTGCTCAAATACATCCGGACCCACAGAATTACATAATGCTGCAGAGAGAAAGAAAACAAACTTTTTAAATCCAGTCCTCTCACATTGCCCACAGGGAGAGGCACACAAAAAGAGAAATATCTTGCCCAGGTTCACTTAATCTTTCCAGAGTCAGGATTTGATTCTAAGTCCCCTCATTCTCTGCCTGGTGTTCATCTCCGTTGAGTGCATCACTGTCAGAGTGGGAGTTGGGAATAGACATTTAAAAATCTCTCCATGAAATTCTTATATGCACTAGGGTTTGACTTGCTGCACACAAGATTCTCAAAATTTACACTCTTGGTTTTTCCAGTTTCAAAAATACAAAAGGCTGCAGCAGGCATATGATATAATTACTTATAATTTTACTGAGCCACTTAGTGGAATTACACTGCAGGCCACAAAACTAGTATTTGGGTATGAGTCAATTTCCTAGTGACTGAGGCTTACAGATCTCCCCACATTGACATTTAAACTCTCCTTCCTTCCTTCCTTCCTTCCTTCCTTCCTTCCTTCCTTCCTTCCTTCCTCCCTCCCTCCTTCCTTCCTTTGTTCACTCATCCATTTAAGTCATTTACTAAGCTCTTTCTTTTACCAGGCAGTGTTCTAGGATTTTGACACTATTATAAGAATTCAGTGCTAGCAAGTTTCCTGGCTTCTGGTATGGAGGAGACAAACTGTAAACAAGTAAACAGATAATTAATAAGAGACAAACAATACTGCAATTGCAAACTTTAATAAAGATTATGAAGGGAAATAATGGAAAGTTGAAACCTGCAGGATGAGCAGAAATCATAGGTAAAGAATAACTCCTATCTGATGATGTAATCTCAATATTTACTTTGGACACAAACACAATGTATTATCAATATTTAATTTTGACTCATACCCCGTGGTTCTGAAAACTGGAATTCAGCTAATGCTTTTATTCCAGATATTACATTCCTGACGCCTAAACGACTCTGAATAAATGTTTCACAGATGCCTTGGGAAGGAATGGAACACCTTTGACAGGGAATTAATTGTTCATAAGCTGAATGAAGCCCTGATTTTTTTTTCTCTGTATCCCGATCCCTTCCTCAACACTGGCCCAGTTACCAGGAATCTGACAATGCTCCTTCAATGTCTGAAGGAGCCCTTAAATGCCAATCACCTTGACTGCATGATAAACTGTGGTGGCATTCCAGAATGGAGGTGTTTGGGAGATTTCGGTTCCTACCCCTTGCGAAAGTTGATGATCTGCTGTAATATGCTCATGCCCCACATGGCGTTTCTTCCCAAGGAAGCTGTCTTGTTTAATATCTGCCTCCCTCGTGTATTTCACCTAACGTTTATTATTCTTTTAACCACTCCCTTTGAGGAATGTGTTAATTTCTTTCTCAAGCAAATATCTGGATGAATGAGTTTAAACTACATACTTGTTTTATAGGCTATTGTAGTTATAAAATAAAGCACTTCACAATTTGAGGTAAAACATGTTTTTACATGTACCGAAGCCATATGAATATCAGAGGTAAAATGTTTTTTTCAGAATCACATCTAAACATTAGTTTTGCTTTCACCACAGGCTCTGGAGGCAGTTGCCTGGATTCAGCTCCCGGCTATGACATTTTATTTGCTTTGTTGACCTTGGTCAAGTTACTAAACTTCTTTGTGCTTTACTTTTTGCATCTGTACAATGGGCATAATATCATTAATGTTGTTGTGAGAATAAAGCAAAATGAAACGAGATAATGCGTGTAAAGTGCTGGTGTTAGTTTCCAGGGAAAGAGTCAGTCCTCAATAAGTTAGCTGCTGCCATTTTTTTCTGGTCTACTTACCAGAGGTTGGTACTTGATAAGACAGGATGAAATCCTCTGAGAAGTGAATCCCATTTGTTTATACGTACTAATGAAATGTTGCAATCTTTCTCTATACTGACATTAGCCCTTAAATTTCAAAAATTTGAATTCTTCTTCGTGAATACCAATGAAGATCAATTTAAAATATTTTTAGAAGATTAAATTTTAGTCATGCCATATAGGCAATGATTCATGTTCAGATCATTTCAGATTCTTTAAAAATTATTGTTCTTAGATTTGCCAAAAATACACGTGGACTCTGAAGAAGAGGCAGCTCCTCTATGTATATATTATTGAAAACTTAACAATACCAATGATAACAAAACACATAAGCCTTGATTCTGTATATATTTTACTATATTGGTTTTTTCCCCTTTATCCCCATCCCCCACTAACAATATATGACAAACGTCTTTTCAGGACAATACATAGAGATCAAATTTGATCTTTTTATGTTTTTGCTTTATAAAAATGTATTATTTTTCAATTATAGTTGACATTCAATATTATATTAGTTTCAGGTGTACAGTATAATGATTAGACGTGTATATACCTTACAAAACAACATTGCAAGCTCAAAGACAGAAGAGAAATACCTTCAAATTTTTGAGGAAAAAGTATTCTTTTTAAAAATATTTATTAAATTTATTGGGGTGACATTCATTAGTAAAATTATATAGGTTTCCAGTGTACATTTCTATAATACATCATCTATATATTGCATTGTGTGTTCACCACCCAGAGTCAGTTCTCCTTCCTTCACCATATATTTGACCCCCTTTACCCTCTTCTCACTTCCCCCTCTCCCCTTACCCTCTGGTAACCACTGAACTATTGTCTGTGTCTATGAGATTTGTTTCTTTGTTTGTTTGTCTTGTTCATCTGTTGCTTTCAGTTTTATATCCCTTATGTGAAGTCACATGGTTCTCAACTTTTTCTATCTGACTTATTTCACTTAGCCTGATAATCTCAAGATACATCCATGTTGTCACAAATGGCAGTATTTTATCTTTTCTTATGGCCGAGTAATATTCCATTCCATTTATTGTACTATTTCTTTATCCAATCATCTATCAAAGGACACTTTGGTGATTTCCATGTCTTGGCCACCATAAATAATGCTGCAATGAACATAGGGGTACATATATCTTTACAAATACATGTTTTCAGACTTTTTCGGATAGATATCAAGAAGAGGCATGGCTGGGTCATACGGAAATTCTATTCTTAATTGTTTGAGAAACCCCCCATACTGTTTTCTATAGGGGTATACCAATTTACATTCCCACCAGCAGTAGTGTATGAGGGTTCCTTTTGCTCCATAGCTTCTCCATCACTTATTATCACTTGTCTTGTTGATAATAGCCATTCTAACAGGTGTAAGGTGGTATCTCATTGTGGTTTTGATTCATATTTACCTAATAGCTAATAAAGTTGAGCATCTTTTCATAGATCTGTTGGCCATTTGTACAAGGTATGGCAATTAAGTTCGCGAACTCATTCTAGAAAAAGTGCCACATACCTCATTGCTGAATATCACTATGGTCACCTTTGAAGTACTCCCCTTGTGAAGCTATGCACCAATTCCAGTGCGTAGTCCACCCTTCAAAGCAATTTTGGAACTCTTTTTCTGGAATGGCCATCAGAGCTCTCATCGTATTACCTTTGAAGTCCTAAATGTCATCAAAATATCTTCCTTTCAATATTTCCTTTATCTTCAGGAAAGAAAGAAGTCATTGGGGGCCAGATCAGGTGAGTAAGGAGGGTGTTCCAATACAGTTATTTGTTTACTGGCTAAAAACTCCCTCACAGACAGTGCCCTGTGAGCTGATGCATTGTCGTGATGCAAGAGCCATGAATTGTTGGTGAAAAGTTCAGGTGGTCTAACTTTTTCACGCAGCTGAAAAAGCACTTCCAAATAATAAACTTGGTTAACTGTTTGTCCACTTGGTATAACAACTTCATAATGAATAATCCCTTTGATATCAAAAAAGTTTAGCAACATTGTATTGACTCTTGATTTAGACTGACAGAACTTTTTTGGCCGTGGAGTATTGGCTGACTTCCATTGTGCACTTTGACGCTTTGTTTCAGGGTCGTATAGGTACACCCATGTTTCATCACCAGTGATAATGCAGCTCAAAACATTGTCTTGCCTCTTTAAAAGGTCTTGGCAAACTTCGACTCTCCTTTGCTTTTGTTCGTTGGTGAGCTCCTTTTGGACCATTTTTGCACACACCTTTCTCATGCTAAGGTTTTCAGTTAAGATTTTCCTGTTTCTCTATCAATGTTTATTTGGTCTGCTATGCTTCTCACAGTCAGTGGATGATTTTGACACACAATTTGATGAATTTTTGTAATGTTTTCATCAGTTCTGCTTATTACTAGCTGCCCTGACCTCTCTTCATCAGTGACACATTCTCTCCCCTCAGAAAAACGTTTAACCCATTGGTACACTGCTGTTTTCTTCATGCCATTATCCCCATAAAGTAGGACTAACATGCCCCTGATTTCACTTCCATTCTTGCCAAGTTTAACAAAAAATTGAATGTTTGTTTGTTGCTCTAATTCAAGCTCAAACATTCTCGTGACAGCACACAAAATCACGCAACAACAATAATGAATGCCACTCAGCAAGACACTGCCACATGTTGACATGAACACAGCTGTGAGACACTCATATACCAAGGTTATGAAACCTTACTGAGCTGTTTGTACAGTACTTCCAATGTAAATGCAGGTGGCAAGTTTGCGGACTTAATTACCAGACATCATGTGTCTTCTTGGGAGAAGTGTCTGTTCAGGTCTTCTGTTCATGTTTTAATTGGATTGTTTGTTTTTTTCTTGCTGAGTTGAGTGCATTCTTCATATATTTTGGAGCCTTTTATCGGAGACGTTGTTTGCAAATATCTTCTCCCATTTGGTTGGTTGTCTCTTTGTTTTGTTGATGGTTTCTTTTGCTATGCAGAAGCTTTTTGGTATGATATAGTCCCATTCATTTATTTTTGCTTTTAGTTCCCTTGCCTCTAAGGCCAAATTCATAAAATCCTCTCTGAACCCAGGTCCCATAAGTTTAGTACCTATGCTTTCTTCTATGCAATTTATTGTTTCAGGTCTTCTGTTTAGATCTTTGATGCATTTTGAGTTGTAAGAATTTTGTTATATGGTGACAGTTAGCAGTCTAGTTTCACTCTTTTGTACGTGGCTTTCCAATTCTCCCAGCACCATTTACTGAAGAGTTTTGCTTTTCTCCATTGTATGTTTAGCTCCTTTGTCGAAAATTATCTACCCATATAGACGTGGGTTCACTTCTGGGTTCTCAGTTCTATTCTATTAGTCTGTGTGTCTGTTTTTCTGCCAGTACCGTGCTGTTTTGATTATTTTTGTTTTGTAGTATAAATTGAAGTCAGGGAGTGTGATTCCTCCAGCCATATTTTTTTTTCCTTAGGATTCCTTTGGCTATTCAGGTTTTTCGTGATTCTATACAAATCTGATTTTTTGTTCTATTTCCTTAGAAAAATTCCATTGGGATTTTTGATGAGGATTGCATTAAATCTGCATATTGCTTTGTGTAATATGGCCATTTTCACTATATTGATTCTTCTAATCCATGAACACAAAATATCTGCCTATTTCTGTGTGTTTTCTATTTCTTTTAATAATGTCTTATAGCTTTCAGTGTATTGGTCATTCACATCCTTTGTTAAGTTTATTTCCAGGTATTTTATTCTTTTTATTGCAATTGCAAAAGGAATTGTTTTGTTTTTTCATTTCTTTTTCTGAAATTCCATTGTTAAGATATAGGAACACAATAGATTTTTGTACATTGATTTTCGTATCCTGCAACTTTAATGTATTTGTTTATTGTTTCTAATAGTTTTCTGGTGGCATCTTTAGGATTTTCTCTATAAAGGATCAGGTCATTTGCAGAAAGTGACAATTTAACTTTTTCATTCCCAATTTGGATACCTTTTATTTATTTTTCTTGCCCAATTGCTCTGGCTAGGACTTCTAAATCTATGTTGAATAACAGTGTAGCAGGGGGCATCCCTGTCTTGTTCCTGATCTTTGAAGAAGAGCTTGCTGTTTTTCACCATTAAGTATGATATTAGCTGAAGTTTTGTCATATACGGCCTTTATTATGTTGAGGTATTTCCATCTAAACTCATTTTATTGAGTGTTTTAATCATAAGTGTGTGTTGTATCTTGTCAAATGCTTTTTCTGAATCTATTAATATGATCATATGATTTTTATCCTTTATTTTGTTTATGTGTTGTATCACATTGATCAATTTGCATATATTGAACCATCCTTGTGCCCTGGAATGAATCTGACTTGTTTGTTTGAGATGTATAATTTTTGATGTATTGTTGTATTCGATTTGCCGGTATTTTCTTCAGGATTTTTATGTCTGTGATCATCAGAGATAAAGTTGTTCTTTAGTAGCATGCTGTTTAATCTCCATGTATTTCTGGTTTTTCCTGCTTTCTTTTTACAGTTGATCTCCAATTTCAAAACATTGTGGTCAGAGAATATGCTTGGTATGATATCAATCTTCTTAAATTTGCTTAGGATAGTTTTCTGTCCCACCATATGATCTATCCTTGAGAATATTCCATGTGCACTAGAAAAGAATGTATAGTCTGTTGTTCTAGGATGAAAGGTTCTGTAAATATCCATTTGGTCTAATGTGTCACTTGAGGCTGATATTTCCTTATTGATTTTCTGTTTGGATGATCTATCCATAGCTGTCATGGCATATTTAGGTCCCCTACTATAATTGTGCTTTTGTCAGTTTCTCCTTTTAGTTCTGTTTGTAGTTGCTTTATATACTTTGGTGCTCCCTAATTAGGATCATATATATTGATAAGTGTTATGTCTTCTTCTCATATTGTCCCCTTTATCATTAGGAAAAGTCTATCTTTGTGTCTTGTTACCTTTTTTATTCTGAAGCATGTTTTGTTTGATATAACTATGGATACACCCACTTTTTTGTGGATGCCGTTTGCTTGGAGTATCATTTTCCATCCTTTCACTGTGAGTGAAAGGATGTCCTTGTAGCTGGGATGTGTCTCTTGAAAGCAGCATATGGTTGGGTTTTATTTTTTGATCTGGTCTGCTACTCTGTGTCTTTTTATTGGTGAGTTCAGTCCACTTACATTGAGGGTAATTATTGATATATGAGGATTTCCTATAGTCATTTTATCTTTTGTTTTCTGGTAGCTCAGTATCTCCATTGTTTCTTTGCCTTTGTGTTTCTGTCTGTCATATTAGTTTGGTGGTATTCTATATTTTTCCCCTCTGTTTCCTCTCCTTTTATTTCATGTGTCTCAGTTCTGGGTTTTTTTTGTTTGTTTGTTTTGAGTGGTTACCATTACGTTTATGTAAAAGAAACTTTCATATACGAGGTGTGATCAAACAATATGGTGAATGTTTAAATTTTTAAAATTTATTACAATAAAAAAGTTGCCATTAATCCCCTTCAAAATACTCTCCCTCTCTTTGAACACATCACTTATCCCATCATTCTTGCCACTTTCTGAAGCAATTCTGGAAGTCCTCTTTCGTAAGTGTCTTTAGTTGTGCTTCTGTGGCTACCTCAATGTCCTGAATCATTTTGACTTTAGGGAAGAGCCAGAAATCACACGGTGCCAGATGTGGTGAATAAAGTAGATGAGGATACACTGTAACATTTTTATTTGACAGAAATTGCCATACTGGAAGTGACATGTGACACAGAGCATTGTCATGACGGAGGATGATTTATGCGACACTTTAAAACACACCTTTTCTCAACTGTAGCTCACCCCCAATTGACTACACTGAACAAGTTAAAACTTGTCACACACTGTTACTAAGGTTCGACACACCGCTTCCCATATTGAAGATCCCTGCCTTTCCATTGGCTCGCACTCAGCAGCAGCATTCACTGTATTTTGTGATCACAATAGAAAGGCTCCGTGTCACACATCGTTTCTGGTATGGCAATTTCTGTCAAATAAAAACATTACGGTGTGTCCTCATCCACCTTATTCACCAGATCTGGCACTGTGTGACTTCTGGCTCTTCCCCAAAGTCAAAATAGCCCTGAAAGGTAAACATTTTGAATTGATTCAGGCCATCGAGGCAGCCATGACAGTGCAACTAAAGACGCTCGTGAAAGGGGACTTGCAACTGTTTCAGAAAGTGGCAAGAATGATGGGATAAGTTTGTTCAAAGTGACGGGGGAGTATTTTGAGTGTGATTAAGGGCAATATGTCTTTTACTGAAATAATGTGTGTTTTTTTATTTAAACATTCACCATATGTTTTGATCGCACATCGTATACAGTAGTCCTTTTTCTTCTGCATGGAACTTAGCTCTATTTCCCTTTGCAAATTCAGGCATTTACCTCCTCCCCTTTTATGTTTCTGTTGTCACCAATTATCCATATTTATGCTGTGAGTTCATTTCTAAATTGCAGTAGCAAACTGTCTTCTTCTCTTTTTCTTTTTTTATGTTTTTATCTCCTTTACCCTTTATGTTATGTTGAAGTGTATAGAGCCCTATTCTGTGTAGGTGTTGCCATTTCCTGCTTCTGGCTATCTCTTAGTGATCTTACTCATAGTTTTATATCCTTTTGTCTTTCTGTTTTGGGCAGAATAACCTCCTTTATTATTCCCTATAATGCAGACCTTGTGGTGGAAAATTCCCTGAGCTTCTGTATATCTGGAAATGTCTTTATTCCTCCTTCAGATCTAAAAGATAATTTTGCTAGATATATTATGCTTGGCTGGTAATTTCTGTCTTTTAATAGTTTGAATATTTTTTTCCACTCCCTTCTGGCTTGTAGTTTCTGCTGAAAAATATGATGATAATCTAATGGGCTTTCCTTTGTAGGTTACTGTCTTATTTTCCCTGACTGCCTTGAGAATTCTCTTTGTCATTAATTTTTGATAGCTTCAGTATAATGTACTTTGGAGAAGGCCTTTTAGAATTGAGGTAATGAGGTGCCCTGTTTCTTTCTTGGATTTGAGGATATAGTTCTTTCCATAGGTTTGGAAAATTTTCATCTATTATTTGTTTGAATAATCTCTCTGTGCCCTTCTCCCTCTCTTCGCCTTCTGATATACCCATTATTCTTATATTGCTCTTTCTGATGGAGTCAGATAGTTCTTGTAGAGTTCTTTCGTTTCTTTGAACTCTCAAGTCTCGTGACTTCCATTTGCATCCATCTGCATCCTTTCCAGAATTCTAGCTTTGATATCACTAATTCTTTCCTCCATATGGTCAGCTCTATTTCCTAAGCTTGCTATTTCATTCTTCATCTCTTTTATTGAGTTCTTCAACTCCAGAAATTCTATTTGGTTCTTTTTTTTAAATTTCAATCACTTTGGTAAAGTATTCATTTTGTTCATTGATTTTATTTCTAAGTCCATTAAACTGCCTATCTGAGTTTTCTTGCATCTTGTTGAATTTTTTCAGAATGGCAATCTTAAATTCTCTGTCATTTAAGTCACTCATTTTCCATGTCTTTAAGTTTATTTTCTGGAGATTTTTCATTTTCTTTCTGAGATGCTTTGTTATCTTGGTTATTCATGATAATTGATTAATTATTTCTCTTCCTGGGCATTTATGGGAATGAATTCTGCAGCAGGTTGATATGAAGATGTCTTTCTTTTATTTTCCAGTAGGTAGCACTGGAGCATTTTATTATCTTTTGCCCTGTTCCGGCTACTCACAGGGAAGATTTTCTGGGGAGGTGGACATCTCCTCTGTCATCAGGTTGCCTTGGTTTCAGGACACCACCCCCATGGGAATATGTAGTAGGTGATGGGGTTCTGAGCCCCTGAAATCCCAGTGCTGCCCCTGCAGCCTGACACACTTCAGCAACTCTGGGTGCCCCCACTGGGATCAAGCATGAATAGTAGGGGCAGGATAGGCTGGCAACGGCATCTGATATGTTTTTGTCTTTGTTCTCCTCCAAGTAATGGTTACTGCCAGACCACAGCTGCCTTGCCCGTATATCTCCTCCCTTGTCACTAGAATTAGCCTCAGTGTGTGTCTGCCGCTCAGGAAGTATCTCTCTGGTTCTCAGAGCTATAGATGTCCTGCTCTTTAATCTGCTGCTGCTACAGTTTTATTTTTCTGGGGCCTGTTGTTGACCCTGGGAGGGTGAGGGAAGGTGGCCAGGTTCCATGGCTTCATTTTCTGCTTAGCAGTGAGGGCTGTTAAACCACAGTTGTCACACTTCTGTATTCTGTCTTTGCCCTTAGGTCTCTGCTCTGATCACTGGGTTCAGCCGTATTCTATCTAGATCACTCAGGCAGGATTGCACCTACAGTCTCAATCCTCCCTTATTTCTGGACCAGAGTAAGCTCCGGGATGCATCTCTGCACTTATCCCTTCACTCCTCCCCTGTTCACCCCAATTCACTTTTGATGTGTGGATCTCTCAGACATGTTTGTTTGTTGCATAGGGAATCATTTGCTGAATTATAGCTGTTCAATTTGTTGTAACCTCAAGGGGAACCCTCATGCCACCATGTTTCTGACATCATGGATCAAATCGATCTTTTTAATGACTATGTAATGTTTTGTCATATAGATAAGCCAGCTCATCTAATTCTGGTGAATTACAATAATTAATTTTTTGATGTTAAATGAAACTTGCCTTCCTGGGATAAACCCCACTAGTTCATGCTCTAGAATTCTTTTTATATGCTGCTGAATTCAATTTGCTAAGATTATTAAGGATTTTAAATCTATGTAGATAATGTATATTTCTCTGTAATCTTTTTCTTGGTAATATCTTTGACAGTTTTTTGAAATTTATTTTTATTTATTTTTTGTTTCTAAAGATTTTTTTAAAAAATAAATCTAGCATGCAATATTACATTAGTTTCAGGTGTACATCATAGTTCTTCAACAGTACCCACCAGGCACTATACATAGTTATTACCATATTATTGATTGTACTCCCTGTGAGCAAGAAGTGATCACTATGACAAGTCCAGCAACCATCTGACACTGTACCATGCTATCACAATAATATCGACTATATTTTCTATGCTGTAGATTACATCCCCAAAAATTATTTGTTTTATACCTGGAACTTTGAACTTCTTACTCCCCTTTATGTTCCCCCCTTTTTAATTTTTCAATTACAGTTGACATTCAATATTATTTTGTATTAATTTCAGATGTACAGGATAGTAGTTAGACATTTATATAATTTAAGAAGTGCCTAGTCTAGTACCCACCTGGCACTATACATAGTTATTACCATATCATTAACTATATTCCCTATGCTTTGTTTTACATCTCCTTCACTTTTTTATAACTCCCCATTTGTACTTCTTAATCCCTTCACATTTTTCAAACTGCCCCCAACCCCTCTTCCATCTATCACCCCTATAAATCTAGTACCCATCTGACACCATATATAGTTATTACAATATTATTGACTATATTCCTTACATGACTACTATGCAACAACCAATTTGTACTTCTTAATCCCTTCCCTTTTTTTACCCACCTCTTCAACCCCTCTCCCATCTGGGAACCATCAAAATGTTCTCTGTATCTATGAGTTTGTTTTTGTTTTGTTTATTTATGTATTTTGTTCTTTAGATTCCACTTATCAGTGAAATCATATGACATTTTTCTGTCACTGTCTGACTTACTACACTCAGCATAATACCCTCTATGTCCATCCATGTTGTCGCAGATAGCAAGATTTCTTTGTTTTTTTTACAGCTGAATAATATTCCATTGTATATATGTACCACCTCTTCTTTATCCATTCATCCATTTGGAGACACCAAGGTTGCCTTCATACCTTGGCTATTGTAAATAATGCTGCAATGAACATATGGATGAGCATGTTCCCTTGAAGTAGCATTTGGGTTCTTCAGAAAAACACTAAGAGTGGGATTACTAGGTCCTTCTTTTTCTCTTGTTGTAGTCTTTGATTTAAAGTCTATTTTATCTGGTATAAGTATTGCTACTCCAGCTCTTGGTTGGTTGGTTTGTTTTCATTTCATGAAATATTTCTTTCCATTCCTTTGCTTTCAGTCTGTGTGTTTCTGAATCTGAAGTAAGTCTCTGGTAGGCAGCATATGTAAGGGTCTTGTTTTCTTATCCATTCAGCCCCCCTGTTTTTTGATTGGAGCATTTAATCCACTTACATTGAAAGTAATATTTGATAGGTATGTAATTGCCATTTTATTATATATATATATATATTCACCTTAAAGAAATTCTTTTAAGAATCCTTGTCATACTGGTTTGGTGGTGATGAACTCCTTTAGTTTGTGTGTGTGTGTGTGTGTGTGTGTGTCAGGGAAGCTCTTTATCTGTCCTTCGATTCTAAATGATAACTTTGCTGGGTAGAGTGACCTTGGTTGTAGTTCCTTGCTTTGCATCACTTTGAGTATGCAAGGCAAGGAACTGCCAATCCCATCTGGCCTGCAAAGTTTCTGTTGAGAAATCAACTGATGATCTTATGGGAGCTCCCTTGTAGGTAACTAATTGCTTTTCTGTTAGGCATTTTAATTATGATGTGTCTTAGTGAAAGCTTCTTTGGAGTCATCTCATTTGGGACTCCATGAACTTCCTGGGCTTGTATATCATCCTTCACCAGGTTACGGAAGTTTTCAGTCATTATTTCTTCAAATAGGTTTTCAATTCCTTGCTCTCTATCTTTTCCTTTTGGTACCCCTATAATGCAAATGTCGGTGTGCTTGATGTTGTTCCAGAGGCTCTTTAAACTCTTTTCATTTTTTTTTTTTGGGGGGGGGATTCTTTTTGCTGTTCTTATTGGTTTTCTTCTACCTTATCTTCTAAATTGCTGATTCAGTCCTCTGTTTTATCTAATCTACTGTGATTCCCTCTAATATATTCTTCATTTCAGTTATGCATTCTTTATTTCTGACTGGTTGTTTTTTGTTTTCTGTCTCCATTCTTATGTTTCCTATCACTTTGTTAAAGTTCTCCCTGAGAAGATTGATCCTTATAACCAGTGTTTGGAACTCTGCATCTGGTAGATTTTTTGTCTCCATTTTGTTTAGTTCTTTTTCTGGAGCTTTGTTCTGTTCTTTTATTTGGGACATGTTTCTTTGTCTCCCCATTTGGGCTGTCTCCCTGTGTTTGTTTCTATGTATTAGGTAGGGCTTCTATGTCTCCCAGTCTTAGTATAGTGGCCTTATGTAGCAAGTGTGCTGTAGGGCTTAGTAGCACAGTCTTGGTGCAGTCTTTCTTGTCACCTGAACCGTGCACTCCAGGTGCGTCACTTGTGTGTTTTGTGTGTTCCCTCCTCTTGTAGTTAAGCCTTGGTTGCTGTTTGCTTGTCAATGGGAGGAATTGACCCTCATGCTCATTGGTTGTGAGGACTGGCTTTGACTACAGTGGGAGGTGTGGTGCAGGTGTTGACCCTACAGAGCAAGATCTGCCTCAGCAGGACTCTGGTGCCTGACCAAACTACCCCTTGAGGGTGTCATCCTGAGAGGTGGCTGCGTGATGCTCTAGCTTATTTCTTGTCAGATTTTAATAACAGGATCATGCTCACATTATAATATGTGTTGGGAAGTATTCTCTGTACCCTATTTTCTAAAATAATATATTTATGATTAGTATTACTTCTTCCTTAAGCAGTTGATAAAAATTACTAATAAAATTATCTGGACTTGGAATTTTTGGACAACAAATTCAATGTCTTTATAGTAGAAATAGAGATGTTCAAATTTTCTATTTCATCATGTATTACTTCTGGTAAGTTGTATCTTTCAATAAACTTGTCTAGTTACTTGAGTTGTTGACTTTTATAAATTTCAGTTGTTTATAATATTCTATAACCAACCTTTTAATGACTAAGATCTCTCTCTCTCTCTCTCTCTCTCTCTCTCTCTCTCTCTCTCTCTCTCTCACCATTTTCTATATTGGCTACACCAATCTGCAATCCCACCAACAGTGCACAAAGGTTCCCTTTTATCCACATCCTCACCAACACTTGTTGTTTGTTGATTTATTGATGATGGCCATTCTGATAGGTGTGAAATGACGTCTCATTGTGGCTTTAATTTTAATTTCTCTGATGATTAGTGACATTGAGCGTCTTTTCATGTGTCTATTGGCCATCTCTATGTCCTTTTGGGAGAAATGTCTATTCAGATTCTCTGCCCATTTTTTAATTGGATTGCTAGTTTTTTGGTGTTAAGTTGCATAAGTTCTTTATAAATTTTGGACATTAACACTTTATTAAATGTATCATTGGCAAATATCTTCTCCTATTCAATAGATTATCTTTCTGTTTTATTGATGGTTTTCTTTGCTGTGCAAAAACTTTTTAGTTTGATGTAGTCTGACTTGTTTATTTTTTCTTTTGTTTCCTTTGCCTGAGGTGACATATCAGAAAAAAATATTATTAAGAGCAGTATCAGAGAGTTTACTGCCTATGCTTTCTTCTAGGAGTTTTACAGTTTTGGGTCTTACATTTAATTCTTAAATCAATTTTGAGTTTATTTTTGTATACATCATAAGAAAGTGGTCTAGTTTTATTTTTTTGCACGTATCTCTCTAGTTTTCCCAACATCATTTATTGAATAGACGGTGTTTACCCTATTGTATGTTCTTGCCTTCTTTGTCATAGGTTGAATGACCGTATAGGCATGGGATTATTTCTGGGCTCTCTATTCTGTTCCATTGATCTATGTGTCCATTTATGTGTCAGTACTAGCATGCTTTATAAAAAAATTATTATAGCCTTGTGGTATAGTTTGAAATCAGGTAGAGTGATGCCACCAACTTTGTTTTTTCTCAAGATTGCTGTGGCTATTCAGTGTCTTTTGTAGTTCCATATAAATTTTAGGATTATTTGTTCTAGTTCTGTGGAAAAAATGCCATTGGTATTTTGATATCAGTTTCATTGAATCTATAGATTGCTTTGAGTAATATGGACATTTTAACTATGTTAATTCTTCCTATCTATGAGCATGGTATATGCTTCCATTTATTTGTATCTTCTCCAATGACTTGTACTTTTCTGAGTTTTTTACCTCTTCAATTAAATTTATTCCTAGGTATGTTATTTTTTTATGCAATCGTAAATGGGATTGTTTTCTTAATTTCTCTTTCTGATAATTTGTTATCAATGTATATAAAATGCAACTGATTTCTGAATATTAATTTTGTGTCCTGCTACTTTACTGAATGAATTTATCACTTGTAGTAGTTTTTTTGGTGAAATCTTTGGGGTTCTTTATATGTAGTATCAAGTTATCTGCAAATAATGACAGTTTTCTTGCTCTCCAATTTGGATGCTTTTTTTCTTTCTTTCTTTTATATTATTATTATTATTATTATTATTATTATTACTATTATTATCATTATTATTATTGTCTGATTGCTGTGGCCAAGACTTCCAACACTATTGTAGAATAAAAGTGGTGAGAGTCTTGTTGTGTTCTTGATTTTAAGGAAAATGCTTTTAGCTTTTCATTATGATGGTAGCTGCAGGTTTGTCATATATGGCCTTTACTATGTTAAGGTACCTTCCCTCTGTTCCCACTTTGCTGAGAGCTTTTATCATAAATGGATGCTGGATTTTCTCAAACCCTTTTTCTGCATCTATTGATGTAATCATATGATTTTTATCCTTCATTTTGTTTATGTAGTGTACCATGTTAATTGATTTGTGGATGTTGAACCAAACTTGCATCCCTGGAATAAATCCCACTTGATCATCATGTGTGATCTTTTTAATGTATTGCTGAATTCAGTTTGCTAATATTTTGTTGAGGATTTTTGCATCTGTGTTCATCAGAGATATTGGCCTATAATTTCCTTTTTTGTTAAAGTCTTTGTCTGGCTTTGGAATCAGAGTAATGGGGCCTCATAAAAGGTTGGGAGCCTTCCATCCTCTTGGATTTTTGAAATAACTTGAGAAGAATAGGCATTAATTCTTCTGACTGTTTGGTAAAATTCACCTGTGAAGCCATCCGGTCCAAGACTTTTGCTTATGGGGAGTTTTTTAATTACTGATTTGATTTTGTTAGTAGTAATCAGTCTGGTCAGATTTTCTCTTTCTTCTTTCTGTCATGGAACATTGTATGTTTCTAGGAATTTCTCCATTTCTTCCAGATTGATGTATTTATTGGCATATAATTGTTCATGGAATTTTTTAATAGTCCTTTGTATTTCTGTGGTGTCAGTTGTCACTTGTCTTTCAATTCTGATATTATTTATTTGGGTCTTCTCTTTTTTGCTTGAAGAGTCACATTAAACATTTATCAATTTCGATCATTTTTTGAAAGAATCAGCTCTGGGCTGATTGATCTTTTTGTAATATTTTTATAGATTCTATTTCATTTATTTCCACTCTGATCCTTATTATTTCCTTCTTTCTACTCACTTTGGGCTTTGTTTGCTGTTCTTTTTCTAGTTATTTTAGGTGTACGGTTAGATTGTTTATTTTATATTTTTCTTATTTCTTGAGGTAGGCCTGCACTGGTATGAATTTCCCTCTTATGACTGTTTTGCTGCATCTCAGATTTTGGGTCATTGTGTTTTCATTTTTACTTGTCTCAAAATATCTTTTGATTTCTTCCTTGATCTCATTTTGTTAACCCACTCATTGTTTAGTAGCATATTATTTAGCCTCTATGTGGTTGCATGTTTTTCAGTTTTTTCTTTTTATTGATTTCTAGTTTTATACCGTTGTAGTAGAAGAATATGCTAGGTATGATTTAAGTCTTCTTAAATGTATTGAGACTTGTTTTGTGGCCTAACAGGTGGTCTCTCTTGGAAAATGTTACATGTGCACTTGAAAATAATTAAATTCTGCTGCTTTGGGGTGAAATGCTCTAAAAATATCAATTAAATCCATCTGGTCTAGTGTGTCATTTAAGACTGCTGTCTCTGTGTTGATTTTTTGTCTGGAAGATCAGTCCATTGATGTCAGTGGGCTGTTAAAGTCCCCTACTAAGATTGTGTTACTGTCAGTCTCACATTATGTTGGATAATGTTTGTTTTTTATATTTAGGTGCTTCTATATTTGGTGCATAAATGTTTATAAGAGTTATATCTTCTTTTTCTTTTTTTTTTTTTTTTTTTACAAATTTTGCCTAATTGTTTCTTTTTTTTAATTAAAATTTATTGAGGTAACAATGGTTAGTAAAATTACATAGATTTCAAGTGTACAATCCTATAATACATCATCTATATATCACATTGAGTGTTCACCACCCAGAGTCAGTTCTCCTTCCATCATATATTTGACTCCCTTTACCCTCTTCTACTATCTCTCCCCCTTTACCCTTCGGTAACCACTAAACTATTATATGTGTCTATGAGTTTTTGTTTATTTGTTAGTCTTATTCTTTGTTGCTTTCAGTTTTATATCCCTTATGTGAAGTCATATGGTTCTCGACTTTTTCTGTCTGACTTAGTATTTTGCTTATCATAATAATCTCAAGATCCATCCATGTTGTCACAAATGGTACTATTTCATCTTTTCTTATGGCAGAGTAGTATTCCATTGTGTATATATACCACAACTTCTTTATCCAATCATCTTTGGTTGTTTCCATGTCTTGGCCACCGTAAATAAAGCTGCAATGAACAACAGAGAACATATATCTTTATGGGTAAATATTTTCAGAGTTTTTGGATATCTACCTAGGAGAGGGATTGCTGGGTCATATGGTAATCCTATTCTTGTTTGAGAAACCTCCACACTACCTTCCACAGCGGCTGCACCAATCAGCATTCCCACCAACAGTGTATGAAGGTTCCTTTTTCTCCACAGCCTCTCCAACACTTGCTATTATTTGTCTTGATGATAGTCATTCTAACAGGTGTGAGTTGATATCTCATTATTGTTTTTATTTGCATTTTTCTGATGTTTACTAATGTTGAGCATCTTTTCATATGTCTATTGGCCATCTGTATGTCCTCTTGGAGAAGTATCTATTCAGGTCCTCTGCCCATGTTTTAATTGGATTGTTTTTTTGTTGTTGTTGTTGAATTGTATAAGTTCCTTATATGTTTTGAATATTCGCCCCTTATTGGAGGCATTGTTTGCAAATATATTCTCCCATTCAGTTGGTTGCCTTTTTATTTTGTCGAAGGTTTCTTTTGCTATGCAGAAGCTTTTTAGTCTGAGTTGTATTCTCTTGATGCATTGATTCCTTTATAATTATGAAATGTCATTCTTTGTCTCCTATTATAGCCTTGCTTTTTAATCTATTTTGTCTAGTATAAGTATTATTACTTCAGCTTTCTTTTTTTTGCCCTGATCCCTTCCAGCTTTTTTATTTTTGTTTCCATTTTTATGAAATATCTTTTTCCACACCTTTACTTTCAGTCTGTGTTTGTCTTTCAATCTGAAGTATAGCTCTTCTAGACAGCATATGTATAGGTTTTGTTTTCTTATCCATTTAGCTACCCTATATCTTTGATTGAAGCATTTAATCCATTTACATTTAACGTGATAATTGATAGGTTGTTATTGTCATCTTATTATTCATGATTATGTTCTTCCCCCCACCCTCACTTCTTCTGAAAGAAGTCCCTCTAACATTCCTAGTAATACTGGTTTGGTGGTAAGGACCTCCTTTAGCTTTTTCTTGTCTTATCTGTACTTCAATTTTAAGTGGTAGCTTTGCTAAGTAGGGTAGTCTTGGTTGTAGTTCCTTGCTTTTTATCACTTGAATATCTTCTGCCAATCTATTCTGGCCTGCAAAGTTTCTGTTGAGCAATCAGCTGATAGTCTTATGGGAGCTCCCTGGTAGGTATCTAACTACCTTTCTCTTGCTGTTTTTAGAATTCTCTCTTTCTCTTTAAACTTTGGCATTTTAATTGTGATGTGTCTTGGTGTGGGCCTCTTTGGGTTCATGTTGTTTGGGACTTTCTGTGCTTCCTGGATTTGTGTGTCTATTTCCTTTGCCAGGTTAGGGAAGTTTTCAGTCATTCTTTCTTTTGATCGTTCTCATTCCCTGTTCTCTCTCTTCTCTTTTTGGTATCCCCATGATGTGAATATTGCTATGCTCAATGTTGTCCCAGAGGTCCCTTAAATCATTCTTATTTTTTTATTTCTGCTGTTCTGATTGGGTGTTTTCTGCTACCTTGTCTTCTAAATCACTGACTCAATCCTGTGCTTCATCTAATCAGCTGTTGATTCCTTCTAATGTATTCTTCATTTCAATTATTGTATTCTTCATTTCTGACTGGTTCTTTTTTTTATGGTTTCTATGTCCTTTTTTAATGCTTACTGTCTCTTCTTTATAAAGTTAGTTATAGTACTTCTGTTCAGCTAGTCTTCAAATGGTTCTCCAGGTTGATTGTTCTATAATTTACTTACAATTTTAATGTGGTCATAGAAGGAGGCAAGCACAGAGTTCACCTACTCCATCATCTTGACCAGAACTCCATAAATGTGTCTGCATTCTTTAGAGTTGCTTTAGGGATTACAGTATTCATCCATAACTTTTCAATATTTAATCTATTTAGACTTAATATTGTATCATTCCATATAAATGTAAGGTAAGAATTATGCAATATTTATCTCCATATTCTCATCACTTATGCTTTAATTGTTATATGTGTTACATATACATGCATTATAACCTCAGTTGTAAGTTTTAATTTTCCAATAAATAAATATATGAGTTTTGAAGAAAGTATAAAGAAAAATAATATTTTAAAGATTTTAATGCCTCTATTGAAAAGATCAGATTACTTTTATCCTTCATTTTGTTAATGTGGTGTATCACATTGAGTCGTGGATGTTGAACCATCCTTGCATCTCAGAGATGAATCCTACTTGATCATGGTATGTGATCCTTCTAATGTACTGTTGAATTGTTATTTCCTTTCTTCCACTAACTTGGGCTTAATTTTTTTTTTTTTCTAGTTCTTTGAGGTATAGAGTCAGGTTATTTATTTGAGATCTTTATTTTTTCTTAATATAGATGTTATACAGTATAAATTTCCCTCTTAGAACTAGTTTGTTGCATACCATAAGTTTTGGTATTTTGTGTTTCTATTTTCAGTTCTCTCAAGATATTTTTTTATTTTTCTTTTGATTTCTTTTTTGACCCATTGGTTATTCAGGAGTATGTTGTTTAATCTTCATATATTTGTAAATTTCCCAGTTTTTTTCTTGCAATTGATTTCCAGTTTTATAACATTATGGTAAAAAAAATGTTTGATATGCTGTCACTCTGCTTAATTAAGACTTATTTTATGGCCTAGCATATGAGTCTGGAGCATGTTCCATGTGCATGCGAGAACACATGTGACCTTGATCATGTGGTATTCTGCTGCTGTTGAATGGAATGTTCTGAAAAAATCCCTTAGGTTCATTTGATCTAACATGTGGTTTAAGACCAATGTTCTTATTGATTTTCTGTATGGATGGCCTATCCATTGTTGAAAGTACACTTGGTTTGTTTTTGTGGTTTCCTTTTCTCTGCTATATTTCCTTTAATTTTACTCATTATTAGCATTTTCTTTATAAACCCTGTCTTTTAAACCTAATATCTGAGTCATCTTGAAGTTGTTTCTATAGATTGTTTTTTTCTCTTCAATGCATCATGTTTTCCCATTTTTTCAAATGTTGAATAATTTTTAGATATTTATAATTCTCTCGGGATTATACCCTGAGAGTCTGTGCATTCTGTTATTTTCCTCTGAATAGTACTGATTTTATTTTTCTAAAGCATTAACTTGACTTAACTTGATCTGTAATATCTGTCTCCACTGCAGTGGTTGCAGCTGAAATCCTAATAAACTCTTTTTGTAGCCTTATTTGGACTTCCTGGAGTCTGCCCCACATATGCATATGTGTAGTTCAGGTGTCAGTCAAAAATTGGGGGAGAATTTATACATAGAAATTGGTGCTCTCCCTCTCTGAATCTCTCCTTCTGGAATTTTCTTTATCATTTTCCATCACCTGTAGTTTCTCTGAACGTTGTTCTCTGGTTCTTCAAGCCATTAAGACTACAGATGTTCTATCTGAATTTTAACCACCTAGAAAAAAGACTAAAGCTTGCCATTATGCCAAAAGATGTAAAAGATCAGGAAATTCACCCAGTACCATTCCTTTCATCTAAATGGTGATTCTCCTCCAATATATACCCTCTTTTTGTCACTCTCCATTGCCTCCAGATACTTGCTTTTTATATTTATGCATAAGGGTTAGTCTATTAGAAACTAATTGGTCATTACTAGAATCAGAATCTCTGTATTTACTCTTGACATCTTTTAAAATTTATCTTCTCTTACGCATTCATTCATCACTCTGTTGAGAATCTATATAATATAGTCACATTTTCCCCTTGTTGTGGCATGTCCTTTAATTTTATTTCTCTTATCATCATAATATCCCCTAAAATAACTGACAAATTCCCAATAGCCCAATGAAATATTGATATTCTTACCAACTGAAACTTAGACATTGATATTCAAATAGTTTTTCATTCAGATAATGTATTAAGTGTATATGGTCTTGCTCTGTAGGCAAGCTAGAGGGTTTAATAACCTCTTCTAATTCTGATAAAAAATAAATATCTTTCTGTATCAGACAGTCAGATTCCCCAAATCAGAGTAAAGACTAGTAAGATATACACATGAAAATGATGGTAATCTTTATTTGAGTTCAATCTCTGCAACTTGTAAGCTGTGTGACCTTGATTAAGTGGTCCCCAATTTCCTCATCAGCAAAATGTAAAACACTTACTGGTTTCTAGCACTTAATATACTATTATTAAATGTTAGCTGTATATTTTGTATTTATGTAGCTTGATTACACTGATACATTTGATGTAGTGGGAGAACTAAATTATGTGATGATTTAAGTTTAGACTCTGACACACACTACATTCTTGACTGTTGTTTCATTGGAAGAGATTTGATGTTATATCGTGATATGATTTATGAGGTGATATGATATATTATTACAAAAAAAGAGAAAATAATGTATCTCCTCCACTTTGGAAGTGATTTAATCTGTCATTGGGACCAAAAAGAAGGGTAGGCTGTTTGATCTTTCTTCTCTCACTGGTGCAGGGCCAAAACAGTGGATGAAGAATTTCTCTATTTGGTTTGGCTTATGGAGCCCAAAGTAATCCTGGGAGGCTGGAATAGACATTGGCCTTAGAAGTTTAAGTGACAAATTGTGCCTCTTTAGAAGGTAGAGACTGCTGTTGGGGTTATATTACAGAAAACAGACAATCTATATGCTTTCTCACATCATGGTTAGAATTTTAATAAAATATTTACATAATAAATTAAATAACTAATTTCTGGCTGTATATAGTATTAATTAGTACATATTTCACATTGTCTCTTTTAAAAGGAAGCGAAGAGAACAAATGAATACCAAGATATCTTAGTTCTTGTAACCTTAAAAATCTTTGGAAAATAGAGGTCATTCTGCCAAAACACTCAAAAAAATCTACTTTCTATTAAAAAATAATTTCTGATATTAACTTATGCAGTTATAATAGGTTGCATGTCTACTAAATAGTCAATAATACATTTTTGTTACTACCTGTTATTTTATAAGTGATCATTAATATGACTATTAATCTTAAGCTTTTATTATACTTTTCAAAGTAGCTTCTTAAGTTAGCTACTTCTTACAACCTTGAAAAGTTTATAGGACAGGTATTATTAGTATAAAAACTGGCACATAAGGAGATAGTGTCTCCTTCAATTCAGGTAGAATTAAACACAGTGTTCTATCTCCTGAAGAGATCATTATCATCTACATTATTTGTTACTCTTTTAAAAATAAATTTTATGGGATAGCATTTACTTTTTTTTTTTATGAGAATGACAACAAACACTATGTAGAAAACACAAGAATAAAATAACTTTCTTATTATCCAAGATAATTTGTTAGTCTTCTAGGTTTTTCTTCTGTGCATAAATGGACGTATAAAATTTATTTTACCAAATTGGAATATTATATAATACAATCTTTTTCCACTTACTGTATTGAGAAAACTTTTCCATGTCATTAAAAGTTCTAAAACATGACTCTTAATGGCTCTTTAATATTCCATCACGTGAGTGGACTAAAATTAATGTATGTAATCTCTATTGTACTTTTATTGTCTCTGCATTTTCATGCTGTTATTGGTAATGCAGTATTGAACACATACATGCACAACCTCAGTGTACATCTCTGATAATTTCCTTAGAAAAATTTTGTAGCAGTCTGATTACCACATCAAACAGTGAGCTATACAATTTTAAATACTATCTCATATGGCTTTGTTAATAGACAAAGATTTGAAGAGTTTACTCGCTACAAATCTGGGCCTTTCTGAGCTTTTATAAAATATGTTGACTAGAATGCTATATTTCTCATTCTGTGATTCACATGACAGGGGTAAATATTTACATGACATACCCCCAAAATATTACCTATACATTACAAATGTATATTAAAATGATTAAATTGAACCTGAATGTGTTCTGAAAATTTTATAATATCTCTTGAGATAAGTGGTGACAAACATGTATCAAAACCGAGTTTAAGAATTACTGGGCTAGGGCCCAAATATCACCAGAGGATTTAGGCTTGTGACTTTGCTAAAAGACTTCTAAAATTGTTTCACATTATTTTGCTAATTTCCAACAACTATCACATTTTGGTAAACTGTCTGCCCAATAGACATAAGCACTAAACCCTCTGCTCAATTATGTAAATGGAGTGCCAGCTCTCATAGCTTAGGCACTTCTGTTATAATTTGGGTAGTTTAACATGATAAATGCCAAAAAGCTTTATGTGGCTGGGTAATTTCACAGGATAGATGATGACCATTAAAATATTATGTTGTTTGTTTCACTTGAGATAAAAACGAGTGATTAACTGAGAGCTGAGAGATGAAAATGACATTGAGGCATTCCATTTCTTCTCTAACAACAAGAGCAGGTTGTTTTCTGCATGCTAATATGTAGTATTTGGAAATTTTAGTTGAGTATAGCAGAAATGCACTAGAGGTAGTTGAAGCAAAAGTAAGGGATTGTCATAAAGGATAGAAATGCAGCTGACCTAAAAACTGAGCTAAAATCAGAGCCTCAAATACCAGAAGAAATGCCAGTAGTCTTCTCCCTCTTATTTCTGTGTCTGCTTTGTGTTTTCAGAATATATTATGGATTTTTATATATTTCTACTGCAAAACAAAAAAATGACCACCAACATTAGCTAGATTTACGTTTCTGCCATTCAAGAGCCTGGATAAACTGAGACTGAGATTGCTTCATCCTTATTTTAAGTTTCCAAGATGCAGTGTACAATAGCATCAACAAGAATAAAAATACTTAGGAATAAATTTAACAAAAGATATGCAAACTTGTTCTCTGAAAACTACAAAACATTATTAAAGTAATTTTAAAAGATCAAAATAAATGGAAAGACAACTTATCTTTCTCCAGATCTTCATTGATTTGAGACAATATTTGTTAAGCTGGCAGTAGTCCTCAAGTGGTGCTACAGATTCAACCCCTGTCAAAATCCCAGATGCTACCTTTGCAGAAATTAGCAAGCTCATCTTAAAATTCAAAAGGAAATGCAACTGACCCAGTAAAACCAAAAACAATCTTGAAACAGGAGAAGAAAATTCAAGGATTCCCTTTCCTGATGTCAAATCTTACTGCAAAGCTGCAATAGTCAAGACAATGTGGTATTGGCACAGATCAATGGAGTAGAATTGAGACTCTAGAAAGAAACCCTTATTTTTATACTTAGTTGACTTTCTACAAAGGTGTCCAAATACCTTGCTGGGGAAAGAATAGTCTTTGCAACAAATGGTACTGGAACACCCACATACAAAAGAATGAAGCTAGACCCTTACACACCAAACATAAAAATTAACTCAAAATAAATCAAAGACCTAAATAAAAGCACTAAAACTTTGAAACTCTCAGAAGAAAATACGAGTATATCTTCATGACATTCAGAATTAGGCATTGGTTTCCTCATGAGACACAAAAAGCACAAGTGTCAAAAGAAAAAATAGATAAATTAGATTAAATCAAAACTTAAAATTTTCTCCTGAAGGAAAGTGATAAGACAACCTAAAGAATGAGAGAATATATCTGCTACAACTCAATAATAAAATGACCTAATCATAAAATGACAAATGATTTAAATAAACATCCAAAGAAGATATGAAAATGTCCAATAAGCACATGAAAAGATACTCAGCATCATTAGTTATTGGAGAAAGGCAAATCACCACAATAAGAATCTGCTTCACAACCACTAGGATGGCTAAAATAAAAAAGGATGGACAATAACAATTGTTTATGAGGATTTGGAGAAATTAGAACTCTCATCCACTGTTGATGGGAATGTAAAATGGTGCAACCACTTTTGAAAAGAGTTTGGCAGTTCCTCAAAATATATGGCCCATCAATTCTACTCCTTAAGTGTGTATCCAGACAAATAAAAATATACATCCACATAAAACATATGCAAATGTTCATAGCAAGCAGCATTATTCATAATAGCTCAAAAGTGGAAACAACCCAAAGGTCCATCAATTGATGAATGAATAAACAAGATATGGTATATCCATATAATGGAATATTATTCAGCCATAAAAAATAATGAAATATTGATATATGCTACATCATAAATGAACCTCAAAAACATTATGCCAAGTGAAAGAAAGTAGTCACAAAAGACCACGTACTGTATGATGACATTTTTATGAAATGTCTAGAATAGGGAAATCAATAGAGATGGAAAGTAGAACAATAATTGCCTAGGCCTGGGGGTAGGGGGAGGAGGAAGAAAGGGGAAAGGCTGCTAATAGTATGGGATTTCTTTTGGGGGGATAAAAATGTTCTAAAATTGATTATGGTGATGGTTGTACACTCTGTGAATGTACTTTAAAAAAATGAATGGAAAACAATTCCCTAGGGAAGAATTCTGAATGCTTTAGTTTGGACTATGTACCTATCCCTGGACCCATCAGCTTTAAGCAGAGGAGTCATGTTATGTGCGTGTCTGCTTCCATAAGCATGCGTATGGATGGACAGGGAAGGGGCAGTTTTCAAAAAGAGCTGCCTGGCTGGATGGAGAAAACAACAGATGACTCATAACTAAATATTCCCTCAAACAGAGCACACTAGTAAATAAATATGATGGATATGAATACCTTTTATTAAACTCTCTTTAATTTAGTCTGTTTGGAAGGCAGTTAGAATTTGCTTGTTAAAAACATTATTGGCTATAATAAGCAATACCTTGACTTATAGACAAGTTTGACTCAATATATTTTTTTTCTTCTGTCCCTGAAGAGACATTTTAACTAAAGGCTGTTAGTAAAGAGGCAACTGACGTTTGCTTTATTTCCCTGTCCCCGCAAACACAAATACGCCTGTGTGAAATGCCACCTGGAGACAGTGGCCATGGCCCATAAATTTAATTACTAACCTTTAATTCATAGCTGGCAAAATCAGTTCTTGAAGGATCTAAGCTAATCAGGTTTCTCTGACAATGCTAATCAATTGTTCAGCAGTCTACCTTCAGCTTAATTACTCTTGCACTACATTACATTTTCAAAATGTCAAGAATCCTCTTCTGGAAAAGCAATAAATCATTCCTACACGTTGTTAGTAGAGAACCTGTTATTCCCTCACACCTGACCTTGGCTGCATGAAGTTGAAATTGATCATTTACTGCAGTGGTACAACATTATCAAGAAAGGAGATGCAATGAGAATCGTAATTCGCAGAAAATAGGGAGCTTTTCAGCACATCCTTTCTTCACCTGGAGGGAACCAGGTGCTGTCAGATATTGTTTTTAAGGATTTGCATGCCCACAATACAATTTGCTGAAACAGATAGGCTCTGCGGCTTCTTACACATCTGAATTTCTGTGATCTAAGCAGCATAAAACCACCATCTCATCAGAAATCCAATTAATTTTTTTGCTGTAGATTCAAATCCCCAAATTAACTCCTCTTTTTCCTGATATTTTTCTAAAAAAAAAAAAAATCATCCACAAATACTTCTCAGAAAATCAGGAGAAAAAAGTAAAACAGAAGATTAAGCAGCACGTTTAGAGTTGGACTTGAGTTCAAAACCTGACTGCACCACTCACTGTCTGCCCGAGCTGGGTGAGAAATTTAACCTCTGTAAGCCTCAGGTTCCTCATGCATGCCCTGGGCCTAATAATGGATTAATGCCACTAGAGCAGTAGTTCGCAATCAGGGGAAGTTTTGCCCCCGGAGGAACATTTTGCCATATCTGGAGCCATTGTTCATTGTCACAACTGGGGAAGGGGTGCATCAAGTGAGTAGAGGCCAGGGATGATGCTAAACATTTCACCCTGCACAGGACGGCCCTCATTACAAGGAATTATCCCACCCACAGTGTCAGTGGCGTGGGAGTTGAGAAACTGCTCTAGAGCAACTGGCACTGCTCTTACACACAGGAAATACTCAGTGAGTCAATACTACTATCATTTTGGTTTGCTTGATTTAAGTAAAGCCACTCTCATCAAAAATAAAAATTTCCTCTTCTCTCTCCTTAGCCAATTGCTACATAATCATGAAATGTAATAAATATACTACTTGTAGCTAATATTGGAATTATTTTCTTAATAAATATAGTAGGACTTTTTCTTTCTACTACTATTTAGTTCCTTTGAATTATCTGTTCTCAAAATAGTGATTGCTTTTAGCTTTAAAATTGTTCACCGTGGTTAAACATATGAATTGGCTTTTGAAATTTCATTTAGTCTTTGAAGGGTAAATTTTTCTTCAACTTATAGAATCTTGGAGATAAATCACAGGAAGATAAAAATCTTAGATGTCCTTGTCTAGTCTGACACGTAAAACAGAATTTGGTTTACTTTAAAAGAATTACTCTATTATAACAGATCAGTAGACGTATTTGTTGGCTTTTTAGCTTAGTGGGTCTCACACTTAGGTTGGAAGCTAGAGAAGTCAGAGTTTCCATGGTTCCCCATTCAATGAGCTTTCCCTTGTTACTATCAATAAACTTAGCTGGGGTACCATACAGGTCCCTGCTTACAACGCCTCCTCTGCTCTGCTTTGTGTTGCAGGGCCTGCTTCTGCACACTACATTCTCAAGGTCCCCTTTCCAACTGGCTTCTGACAAGGATAGGCACTGACGAGAGAGAATACAGGCAAAAGGGAGACACCAGAGTGCATCTCTCTCTCTACCCCCCACTGACCCTCCTGCACCCTTCAGAAATCATCTCCTCCATGGTCCCACCTCTAGCTAGGTTGGTTCCTGGGTTCTGGTAACAAGCACATCTTCACCTTGCCCTTCTGCCCCAGGGATGGTAGATACTTTCACTTTTACTGATCTCTGGGTTGTCTCACTGTCCCATTTTCAGGTCTTCCAACATATTTTTTCCCCAACATCTTTTTTATAAGCTAATATTTTGATGTTAGATGCCCTTCATTGTGCTTGTGTTACTTAAGAATATTCAATTCTGCTATAGAAAATAAAATAAAGAGCAAGTAAAAAGGATAGATGAAATTAAGTATAGAAACAAGTATCATATGGCATGTGTTAGACATTGAATAGGTAATAGAGCATATATGTGCTGAATATAGGTAGGAAGGGGTGGAAGGGCCAAATAAACATTACATATCCATGAAACACCAAATAGTCACACTACACTAAATACATAAACATGAGGCTCTAGAGGCTCTCAATATGCATAAGGTCTTTAATTGGCTACCTATCGGTGACACCCATTTTGGCCCCTTATCTTCTCTACCCAAGAAGTGCTTAGGCTAATTGGTGAGCCAAATCTGTGGCCATATTTATTTGTCCCTGCAAATGGTCGAGAAAGTGTGTGTGGGCTATGAGCACCTTTCATCTGATCCCTCACTCATACCTCAACTCTGGTCCTTAAGACCAGTGGTGAAGGTGGATGCAACACAGAGAGAAATGTGACATACAAACATTGCGTATCCCAGATGTGGTCCTTCCATCCCACTTACACCCTATTCTAAGTATGTTAATGTCCTCTTTTCCTTGCTTCTTGGTATACGTGGTAAATTAATTCAAATGGGTGATTCCAGCATCTTAATTAGGTCTATGAGCCTCTCTTTTCCAGGGCTTCTGGGAGAGCTCGGTTCTTAGAATACTTGGAAGTCACCATTTCATCAAGGCAGTTTCCCACATGTCATTTTGAATCAGGCTTTGGTCCACCTAGGAGACCTTGATGTGTTTCTAGGGTCTGCATATTGTAGCTCAGGAATCATCTCCCCCAATCGGAATAAAGGGTATTTTCCATCAGCTTTCTGAAAAGTGAAATCTCAGGATGCCTGAACTTGACTTGGGCTTCGTCTTTTCCAGCTAAGCATGGTAACCCTCATCAAGTAGGGCTTTTGACAAAATGGTCAAAAACTCAACCTTAGAAACACAAACAGGCCTGAAACCTGAGGCTATTCACCAAAAGAACACATACACCATACCAGGCTGGCTAATAGTCTTTAAAGTCTGATGGGAGCCTTGGTTGGCAAGATGAGCTAGACATTTCAGCGTAGTCCCAAAAAAAGTTTCATTTAATGAGATCAACAATACACCTAAAATATACAACAATATACCCAGCTCTGTACTGGTCACTTTGTGTAATTATCTCCCTTAATCCTTACATAATCCCACAGGTAGACATTACAATCCCTGTTTATAGATGAGGCATGCAAGGTCCAGAAAAGTACAGGCCACAATCACAGGAGAGGGACGTGGACATTTAGCTGTTGGCAGCAGACCGTGGCACCTTGGGTCTGCATTCAATTCCCAGCTCTGCCATTTTCCAGGTGGATGACCTCCAGTGCTTTACTTGATCTCTTGGTTTCCTCATCTGCAAAATGGAGCTAATTGCAGTTTCTGCTCCAAAGAGCTGACATGAAGATTCAATGAGTTAATGTTTCTAAGGAACACATAATAGTTCATAACCTCGAGTAAGAGCTAAAAACGTGTTGGTTAAATTTTTAAAACCCAATGCGGTTGATCAGAAGTCCACTACAACCTGCTTCAATGATTCTAAAGCATTCTAGACTTGCTTCTCAAAGTTTGGCCTGCAAATGTCTTAAGTAGGTCTCCTGGAAGCAGAGCCCAAGATGGGGTTTATGTGGAAGTGGTAGGCAGTGCTCTCTGCAGAAACATTTAAGGAAGAGAGAACAGCAGGTTGGATGAAAAAGGGGCCCCACACTAAACCTGACCAGCTAAGTTTATTCACCTCCTTTTATTCTAAGGTATAAAATATGCTGCAAAACTGCCATTCTCCAGAGCATTTTCTCAATTCTTTGAGATTTTGCTTCCCAGCAGTTGTCATCAGTTTAGCTCAAATAAACTCATAAAAATTCTCTACAGGTTTGGACATTTCTTCCATTGACACAGGATAGGGTAAGGATGTGGTTTCAGGTAAAGTCTCGCTTCAGCCTGATCCCATTCTGCTGAGGAGCTCTGAAGCAGAAATTGTACCCAGAGGTTGTTCCAGCATTTGACAGGGGAGCTAGGCTTTTGTTCCTGCATAAGTGTGAGTCACTGGATACTAATTGCTGAGAAAGGGTTTAGGCAGACACAAATACTGGAGAAGGGATACACTGAACATGGTGAAAGGAGTCCAAAGGGTCTGTGTGAGTCACAGCTGGATGACCCACTGGAACCATCCCAGCACTGGCATCATCTGCAAGCTTGTTGAAAAGACAATTGCAGGATCCGTTTCAGACCTGGGTCAGAATCTGCAATTAACTAAGACCGTGGGTGTTGGTACATTACAGATTGAGGAGCTCTGTTTTAAAAAGCTTAGTGTGTATGTGTGTGTAAGCGAAGGTCTTCAATATCACAACCAACTCAACAAGCATTTCTATCAGAAAGTTTAAATTCCTACTATTCTAGTATTATAGCCTTTGGTAAGCCACAACTGCAGTCTTCCTTTTAACAAAATGGATGAGGAGGCAGTAAGTATTGTGTCTTAAAAACTGCAAATAGGAAAACAAGAAGCAGACGACTAGCAATAACAGCCTATGGCTAAATTTTGCAGTTTTCTAGAAAGTCTCCAGGGGCTCATGGACCGTGTGACTAAGACATGCCATGTGCCAGCAAAGCACACGCTCTCTAGGCCTTGGCTCTGGCCTGGCTTTGCAGCAGTGTTGATGAGCTTCACAAATATTTATATCCACTTTATCAGAGACACCACTTCCCCTGACATGGGGCCAACTAAAAGCTACCAAGTGCCCTGGAAGGAGAGATCTATTTTGGGTTGTTATCTGTAGAATTTTACAGACAAAACAGGTGGCTGATATTTTGGATCATAATGCTTGTGAGGATTTAAAATGACCTTAATAAAGCCATCAGTATTTCTTGCCAGGCTTTCATACTTCAATATGAATTTAGTGGGAAGAGTGTTTGTCTTATCCCTACCTCCTAATCACCCAGAATCCCTTCATGCTTTTTATAGAAATATTTCTTTACTGTGTGCTTCTTGAAAACTGGGTGTGCATGCGTGGAAGACGTTCCAAGCGCTCATCCATGTCCATTACTCATCTCCTTCCTCAGTACATGGGAGGATTATACTTCCCAGACCCCTTTAGTTTAGAGGGGATCTTACAACTACTTCTAGCCATGAAATGTGAGTGCAAGTAACACATAAAGCTTCCAGGCAGAAACGTGTTTAAGGATTGGTGTGATAATCCATATTCTCGTTTCCACTGATGTGGTGACTGAAAGCTACCTGCTACATGGTGGTGGTGGTTCAAGTTGGAGAGAGTCTTGTTCTCTAGTTTACTTACCTGTACTTGACTTCACATGAATTTTATTTGCTGAACCATTGAATTTTCAGAGTAAGTCTTTTATAGAATCTTGCAGTTATTTACCCCAATTAAAACAACATAAGTAAGCAATATCATATCATAGAAGTTTGGGGGCTAAAATATTAAGATAGTCTAAGATCAGTGAATTTGGAGTCAGATTCAAATCTTGGCTCCATCACTTAACTAGGTGTGTGATATTAGGAAAATCATTAACTATTTCTAGTCTTAAGTAAAATTAGATTGAACTGTATAATCTCTAAGATCCCTTTTTTCAACTCCAGTATTCTGTAATTATTTCAAGCCCCATATCATGTTTTCTCTTCTGTCAGTCTAAAACTTCTCCCCTCCCCATATCCTGCTTAATTATTGTAAATGATAAACTCATTTATATCCAAGTACATACACTATGCAAATCCTACAAGGATATTTTTTATAGAGAGTCATGAAATCAGTTCATGCCTATAAAAATACAGCATTTTTAATGAAAAATTTTTCCTGTCAGTGCATAAGTTATATTTACAGGGCCATGCCTGATTTACTCATCTACCTGGTTCACAACTGAGAGAGTCTTTCCAAGAAGCTGCCATTGTCGCATTGTGGGACATGTCCCCAAAATCAGTCATTTGAAAGTGAACTGTTTTTGCTATCCTAAATAGATGAGTTTCCATCTGGATTGAACCACAGTCCAATCTCCAGCTGGAATGCAGGAGACCAAGGTAGACTACAACTGAGAAATTTATCCTGTCTGGAATTTCAGGAGTTATATTAACCCTCTTGGGCTGCAAGTAGCCACTTAGTAAATTATTGATGTGTGGATTTATTTTGGGGCCATCAAATTTCTCCTGATCTTCCTTTTGTTTCCAAAGCATAATGCTGCTGCTGTGACATCCAGTCTCCCCCTCTCTCCACACATGTACTTACTGCCTCTTCTTTCTTCTCTTGCCTTTGACATGTCAGATTTTATGCTACAAAGCTTGAATTGCAATAGACAATTGTACTTTCCACCCTCCTTTGAAAAAGAAGGCACAAACTCTTGACATCTGAAGTGAAAAACTTGGGTTATTGTAGGTTTTTAAAACACTGAGCTCTGAATATTGATCTGAGGGAAAATATCAGGGGACTCGAGTGGGGTAAGGGAGAAAATTGGAGTGAGAAAGGGCACATATGGAATAAATACATTGATTATTTCAGGTGGTGAATTGTTGTTTGTGAAATGAATATATACTCCCAACTTTGACCATCTTTTCAGAGTTCTAAAGACAGAACGTATTTTGTTTCTCACTGCCTATTTGTAGTTTATCATCTCTGGGGCTGTTCCAGCTGCTGCTGCCTCCCTCCGCCCCTGCTGCTACTAGATTAATTGTGTTGGGCCTACTGTTATTGTTTGCCACCATTTCCAAGGGAAAGTCCTTTTGTCACAGTCTTCTCAGACTTCACAGCTCAAATGCATATTCAGTGGCACCAGAGAACAAAATGCTTCCATCTACAAGGAAATGCAGTGGCTACGGCTCTCTTGCTACAGGGCAGACAGAAAATAGATTTTTCTCATTTTTTCACAGTGGACGAAAGTCTGTGAGGACAGACTTTAAAGTAGGAGGCAGCATAAAATACTGGTGGAATATTTGGCGGGGGAGGTGCGGTGTTTATATTTGGTCCTTTTGTTTTTGCATTTCAAGATTGGATTGGAAACTTAGGTGTTTCTATGTTGTTCCTTCTCAAGCGTAAATAATAATAATAACTACCTACGTAGAATTGAACATTTTTCCTACTAAGTCATACTGAAATGAACATTACTCAAATTTTAGTTGTATAAATTTGCAGTGATTTATTCTCCTATATTCTCCGCATTCTTTAGAAAGAATTCTAAATTCTACTGAAATCTTTAGAACTAAAGTTTAATCTTATTTTTCTTCCTTGGTTTCAAGCGCACATTCTTCCTGATTTCTTCTTTTCCTATGTTAAACTGACTTTGAAATTATTTTTCTATCTCTACTGCTTTCTATAGCTGTTTGTTCCTTAATATGAGTTTGCTGCCTTCCTGCTTTTTCTAGGGACATCTCAGTTTCTCTCTTCTTTGAAATAAATTGTTTTGTTCTGTCCTCCTTTTCTGTTTAATCATTTTTCCCAATTCTTTATTCTTCTTTACCTTTTTTCTTCCCAACTTCTATCAGAATCCAAATCAATTCTACTTACTTTCACCCACTGGCAGTTGTCAAAAAATTATAGTAGAATGTACAATAAAAAATATTTGGCTTGTTTACTAAGAAATTAAAATGTATATTTTTTGTGAGGGTGATATTCCTCCCGTGCCTTCAAAGCATCAGGGAAGATAAATGTCATTCCGTGAAATTTAACTCACCATGATCTTATTGCTAATTTCGCTCGATGGTTAATTAAATATAGCCAAAAATGTTTGATAATTCTCCTATCTAGAGTGTGGAATCTCCTCTTTTTTTAACCTCAGTGGGCTTTGGACTGCTTTGACCAATAGAATTCGGTGAAAGTTTGGCTGTGCCAGTTTGAGGGCCAGGCCTGAATAGGCTAGCAGCTTGGAGCCCTAAGTCACCATGACAAAATCTGACTACCCTGACCATGCTGGAGAAGCCATGTGCAGGTGTTGAAAGAGTCCCATCTAAGTGCAGCCTTCCAGCCAAGGTTCCAGGCCCACAAAGTGAAGCCATCCTAGAACTCCAGACCAGCCTGTCTGTCAGCCAGTACCACCATGTGACCTCAGTCAGTGCCATAGGAAGCAGAAGAACCATCTTGTCAAACCATACCGAAATTCCTGACCCACAAAATTGTGGACTATGATAAAATGGTTGTTGTTTTGAGACTATGTTTTGGAGTGATTTGTCACATAGCATTTAATAGCTGGAATGCCCTTACTGCTGCCAGAATTTACCATGGGCTGGTGGGCCTAGAGGGACCATCAGATAAAACACAGTTCTCCCCTTGGGCCAACTTGGAGCCGGAGAAGCAGCCGACCATATTTCTTCTGGTCACTTGAGCCAAAGGATAATATGCTACTTAGCCTGAAGCTACTCTATGTAATTTGAACCTCAGTCCATAAATTCAATGTGTAAAAAATTTAAATTTCTTTATTTTTCCCAAGAAACTTCTGCTTTAAGATTTTATTCCTCTTACATGTGTCATCCGAGAATCCTTCCTTTTCCTTAGGATCAGGAAACTATGGCCTATGGGCTGCCTGTTTTTTCTGTCCTACAAGCTTAGAATTTTTTTTCATATATATTTTAAAGGGTTGTTTTAAAAAGAAACAGAGATGAAATGTGGCCTGCAAAGTCTAAAATACTTGTTATCTGAACCTTTACAGACAAAGTTTGCCAACCATTGGTAAAGGCAAGGGTGGAGTAGCATAGATTTTCAGTTGTCATCTTTTTATGTTTAAACCTCTGAGATATTTACCCTTCTGCTTAGATAACAGGCACCAGCTGACATACAATTTGCCCCTTGTACCATCTAGAAGTTTCCTTTGGGTCTTGCAGTTCTTCCTGCTCTTGCTGCCCACAGAGGGCAATCATTTTGCTATTCCTGCTCCACAAATGGGAAACTCTTTGGATAAAGCCCTCTGACTCTTCAGTCCTTCTCAGACCCACAGATATTTCCAGAAACCCCGTGCAGCTACATCAAACACTTCCTGCCTAGACACTGCATGTGTTTTCTGGGATATGCTGCCAGTTCAATGTCCTGGTCAGAAAGGGGGCCTGGGTCCCCTCTGCTCAGACATCCCCAATCCTATCTGCCTGTCCTGTTTTCCCTCAGACTCACCACTGGACAGGATGTAAAGAGGCTCAGAATGCATTCATTATTTACTGAGATTCTCCCAAATGGCAGGCACTGTGCTACGCACTCCAGCTACACCAATGAGTAGGACAGAGATCCCTTTCATCATTCTAAAAGGGGAGGCAGACAATAAACAATAAAAAACGAGTAAGTGAATTATCTACATACAAAAGCACATAATAAAAGTATATACTAAAAGTGCAATAGAGAAAGAACAAATAAAAGAGTAAGAGCAAAAGGTTGGGGATAGAGAGTCTCATATTAGGCCTTACTGAGAATGTGGTATTTGAATAAAAACCTGAAGAAGGAGAGTGAATGAGCATGTGGACCTGTAGGAGAAGAGTATCCCAGTGCACTGAAGACACTAGTAATTCCTGGCAGAGTCAATCAACAAGAGGGAGGCTAGTATAAATGGAAAGGAGGCGGATCAGAGAGGGAGCAGGATGTGAGCAGCATCTTGTAACCCTTGCTAAGATTTTCTTGGCATCAGCTCTGAGTACCATGGGGAACCTTTGCATGGTTTTGATCAGAGGAGTTGGCCTGATCTGGCATGGGTTACAGCGCAACCATTTTGCCTGCTCTGCTGGAAGCAGACTGGGGTGGGCGGGGCATGGAGGGGCAAGAGTAGAAGCAGGTACACCTGTTGGGAAGGTATCGCAGTAATCCAAGGAAGACATTTGGACTTAAGGTGTCAGAAGTGGAGATGGTAAGAAGTGCTAAGTCTCACCATTTCCAAGATTCCATTATTTCCCCTTCAAAGTTTTTCTTTCTTCTCAGTTCAAAAACTTATTTTATAGATTAATGTAAAAGTCATGTTCATAAATCATCACGTAGTCTCCTAAATCTGTGGACTAAGCCCTGAATTGTTACCCTTACCCTCCAGACCCCAGCTTTTCAATTTCCAAACCTGGAAAGAATCACCTTTTTCTCTGCCCTCAATGGAACATGTCCTTTCCCTGCAGCAAGGAGCCCAGAATAGTATCACTCCAACTTGATTGATGAAAGAAGGTAAGGACCAAGGTAGAGCAGGAAAGACTGGGGGAAAACCATCGATTATAATTTCAGAAACATTATTATCCCACTCTTGCTTTGCTACATTACAAATAGACATGATTGTTCTAAGTCATGCTTGCTGTGAGGAAACATACATTATGAAATAATCTCACTTTGATGGTTCCCCTTGTCTTTCGTGATCTTCAGCTAAGGAAGCAACTGGATAACTTAAACCTATTTAGGAAGGAAGGAACCTGCCAGTACTGGTGAATAAAGTTATGTTGGATCAGTCTTTGGATCCAGAGTTAACAGTAAGAATAGGTGAATCAATCTCTTCCTGATTTCTACCTTTTTAAAAATTAATATTATGCCAAAGTTCCATTCTTTCTATGCCATCCTGCTAATGATTGATCCTTAACCTTTTAAGTGCTCTATGAGCCAAAAATCCACTGAGTACCTGAAGTCATCTGCCCAAGGTCACATGAACACTAAGCAGCAGAGGCAGGCTTCAGGACATCCTCCATGACTCAGAGTCTGTACTTTGAGGCATGAGGGATACTCTCTCCCACTATAATTAGCCATTTGACTATAATGTGCTTAGATATGGTTGTCTTATATTCACCTTTCTTGGAACTCACTGACTTCATAAATATGTATCTTTCACCAAACTTAGGAAATGCTGGGCCATTATTTCTTTAGATGTTTTCTTCTGTTCCATCCTCTCACTCCTCTGCTTCTAGACTTCAATTATACAAATGCTGTCTCTCTGGTTGTTGTACTATAGATCCCTGACAGTCTGCTCATTTTTTTAATCCTCAGATAGAATACTTTCTATTGATCAATCTTCACATTGGCTGATTTTCTGTCATCTCCAATCTGCTGTTACGACCATCCAATATATTTTCTATTTTAGATATGATATGTATTTTTTAATTAAAGTTTATTGGGGTGACAATTGTTAGTAAAGTTACATAGATTTCAGGTGTACAATTCTGTATTACATCATCTATAAATCCCATTGTGTGTTCACCACCCAGAGTCAGTTCTCCTTCCATCACCATAGACTTGATCCCCCTTACCCTCATCTCCCACCCCCCACCCCCTTACCCTCTAGTAACCACTAAACTATTGTCTGTGTCTATGAGTTTCTGTTTCTCATTTGTTTGTCTTGTTCTTTTGTTGTTTTTGGTTTATATACCACATATCAGTGAAATCATATGGTTCTCTGCTTTTTCTGTCTGACTTATTTCGCTTAGCATTATATTCTCAAGATCCATCCATGTTGTCACAAATGGTCCTATTTCATCTTTTCTTACCCCCAAATAGTATTCCATTGTGTATATATACCACAACTTCTTTATCCATTCATCTATCAAAGGACATTTTGGTTATTTCCATGTCTTGGCCACCGTAAATAAAGCTGCAATGAACATTGGAGCACACCTGTCTTTATGTATAAATGTTTTCAGATTTTTTTGGTAGATACCCAGGAGAGGGATTGCTGGGTCATATGGCAATTCTATTTTTAATTTTTTGAAGAACCTCAAAACTGCCTTCCATAACGGCTGCACCAGTCTGCATTCCCACCAACAGTGTATGAGGGTTCCTTTTTCTCCACAGCCTCTCCAACACTTGTTACTATTTGTCTTGTTGATAATAGCCATTCTAACTGGGGTGAGGTGATATCTCATTGTGGTTTTTATTGGCATTTCTCTGATGATTAGTGATGTTGAGCATTTTTCATATGTCTATTTGCCATTTGTACGTCCTCTTTGAAGAAATGTCTCTTCAAGTCCTCTGCCCATTTTTCAATTGGGTTGTTTGTTTTTTGTTGTTGAGTTGCATGAGTTCCTTGTATATTTTGGATATTAGCCCCTTATCGGAGGCACTGTTTGCAAAAATCTTCTCCCATTCAGTTGGTTGCCTCTTTATTTTGTCAATGGTTTCTTTTGCTGTGCAGAAGCTTTTAAGTTTGATATAGTCCCATTCATTTATTTTAGCTTTTACTTCCCTTGCCTTTGGAGTCAAATTCATAAAATGCTCTTTGAACCCAAGGTCCATAAGTTTAGTACCTATGTTTTCTTCTATGCAGTTTATTGTTTCAGGTCTTATGCTTAAGTCTTTGATCCATTTTGAATTAATTTTGGCACATGGTGACAGGTAGCAGTCCAGTTTCATTCTTTTGCAGGTGGCTATCCAACTCTCCCAGCACCATTTAGTGAAGAGGCTGTCTTTTCTCCATTGTATGTTTTTTGCTTCTTTGTCAAAAATTATCTGTCCATATTTATGGGGGTTTATTTCTGGGTTCTCAATTCTATTCCATTGGTCTACGTGTCTGTTTTTCTGCCAATACCATGCTGTTTGATTATTGTTGCCCTGTAGTACAAACTAAAGTCAGGGAGTGTGATACCTCCAGCATTGTACTTTTTTCTTAAGATTGCTTTGGTTATTCGAGGTCTTTTGTGATGCAAACAAATCTGATGATTTTTTGTTCTATTTCTTTTAAAAATGCCATTGGGATTTTGACAGGGATTGCATTAAATCTGTATATTGCTTTGGATAATATGGCCATTTTAACTATGTTGATTCTTCCAATCCATGAGCACGGAATGCTTTTCCATCTCTTTGTGTCTGCTTCAATTTCTTTTAAAAATGTCTTGTAGTTTTCAGCATATAGGTCTTTCACATCCTTGGTTAAGTTTATTCCTAGGTATTTTATTATTTTTGCTGCTATTACAAAAGGAATTGTGTGTTTTTTCTTTTTCTGAGATTTTATTGTTAGTATATAGGAATTCAATGGACTTTTGTACGTTGATTTTGTAGCCAGCCATATTACTGTATTCGTTGATTGTTTCTAATAGCTTTTTGGTGGAGTCTTTAGGGTTTTCTATATACAGCATCATGTCATCTGCAAAGAGTGACAATTTAACTCCTTCATTCCCAATTTGGATGCCTTTTATTTCTTTCTCTTGCCTGATTGCTCTGGCGAGGACTTCCAACACTATGTTGAAAAGCAGAGGTGATAGGGACAGCCCTGTCATGTTCCTGAACATAGAGCAAACGGCTTCAGTTTTTCACCGTTAATTATGAGATTAACTGAGGGTTTGTCATACATGGCTTTTATTATGTTAAGGTATTATCCTTCTATACCTATTTTATTAAGTGTTTTAATCATAAATGGATGTTGTATCTTGTCAAATGCTTTTTCTGCATCAATTGATATAATCATATGATTTCGTCCTTTATTTTGTTTATGTGATGTATCACATTGATGGGTTTGTGTATGTTGAACCATCCTTGTGCCCCTGGGATGAATCCCACTTGGTCGTGATGAATAATCTTTTTAATGCATTGTTGCATTTGATTTGCTAGAATTTTGTTTAGGATTTTTGCATCTGTATTCATCAGAGATGTTGGTCAGTAGTTCTCTTTTTTTGTGTTGTCCTTGCCAGGTTTTGGTATCAGGGTAATGTTGGCCTCATAAAATGAGTTAGGGAATATTATCTCTTCTTCAATTTTTTGGAAGAGTTTGAGCAGGATTGGCATTAGATCCTCTTTGAAGGTTTGGTAGAATTCACTAGTGAAGTCATCTGGTCCCAGACTTTTGCCTTTGGGAAGGTTTTGGATGACTGATTCAATTTCCTTACTGGTGATCGGTCTGTTTAGATTTTCCAGTTCTTCATGGTTCAGCCTAGGAAGGCTATCTGCTTCTAAGAACTTGTCCATTTCTTCTAGGTTATTGAATTTGGTGACATATAGTCCTTCATAGTATTCTTGGATGATCCTTTGTATTTCTGTGGCATCCATGATAATTTCCCCTTTTTCATTTCTGATTTTGTTTATTAGTGTCTTCTCTCTTTTTATCTTAGTGAGCCTAGCCAAGGGTTTGTCAATTTTGTTAATCTTTTCAAAGAATCAGCTTTATGTCAGATTAATTTTTTCTATTGTCTTTTTGTTCTCTATTTCATTTAGTTCTGCTCTGATTTTTGTTATTTCCTTTCTTCTGACATTAGGTTGTATGACCTTAGGTTTCATTTGTTCTTCTTTTCCTAGATCTTTAAGGGTAACGTGAGGTTATTTATTTGGGATTTTTCTTGTTTCTTGAGATAGGCTTGTAATGAGATAAATTTCCCTCTTAAAACTGCTTTCGCTGCATCCCAAAAATTTTGGTAGGATGTATTTTCATTGTCATTTGTTTCTATGTATCTTTTGATCTCTCCTCTAACTTCTTCTTTGACTCAGTGATTCTTTAAAAGTATGTTGTTTAATCTCCATGTATTTGTGTTTTGTCCCGCTTTCTTTTTGCAGTTGATATCCAACTTTAAAGCCTTGTGATCAGAGAATATGCTTGGTATGATTTCAATCTTCTTAAATTTGCTGAGGTTAGTTTTATGTCCCAATATATGGTCTATCCTTGAGAATGTTCCATGTACACTAGAAAAGAATGTATAGTCTGATGTTTTAGGATGAAGTGCTCTATAAATGTCAATTATGTCCATTTCATCTAATGTGTCATTTAGGGCTGCTATTTCATTATTTATTTTCTGTTTGGATGATCTATCCGTAGCTGTCAATGATGTTTAAGTCCCCTAGTATAATTGTGTTTTGGTCAATTTCTCCCTTTAGTTCTGTTAGTAGTTGCTTGGTAGATTTCGGTGCTCCCTGACTGGGGGCATAAATATTGATGACTGTTATGTCTTCTCGTTGTATAGTCCCCTTTACCATTATGAAATATCCATCTTTGTCTCTTGTTATCTTTTTCACCTTGAAGTCTGTTTCATCTGATATTAGTGTGGCTACACCAGATTTTCTCTGGATACCATTTGCTTGGAGTGTCAATATCTACTCTTTCACTTTGAGTCTATGCTTGTCCTTGTAACTGAGATGTGTCTCTTGGAGACAGCATATGGTAGGGTTTAGTTTTTTGATCCAATCTGCTACTCTGTTCCTTTTTATTGGTGAGTTCAGTCCATTTACATATAGGGTGATTATTGATATGTGAGGATTTCCTATCATTCTATCTTTAGTTTTCTGGTAAGATTGTGTCTCCATGGTTTCTTTGCCTTTTTGTTGTTGTCTGTTATTCCTGTGTGGTGGTATTCTATGATGTTTCCCTCTGTTTCTTCTTTTATTACAGTATATGTTTCAGTTCTGGATTTTTTTTTCAGTGGTTACCATTAAGTTTATGTAAAAGAAAGTTTGATATTTAGAGTATTCCATTTTCTTCAGCATGTTTATGTTCTCCATTCCCATATTCCGGTTCAGGCCTTTACTCTCCCCCTTTTTATGTTTGGTTGCCACAAATTGTCCCTGTTGATGGTGGTCAAATTGCCTCCTTTAATATTTCTTGTAGTGAAGGTTGTGTATTAGAAAATTCCCTCAGCTTCTGTATGTCTGAAAAAGTCTTTATTCCTCCTTCATATCTAAAGGATATCTTTGCTGGGTATATTATTCTTGGCTCATAATTTCTCTCTTTCAATAGTTTGAATATTTGGATCCACTCCCTCCTGGCTTGTAGAGTTTCTGCTGAGAAATCTGATGATAATCTAATGGGCTTTCCTTTGTAGGTTACCATCTTCTTTTCCCTGGCTGCCTTGAGGATTCTTTCTTTGTCATTGATTTTAGACAGCTTCAATACAATGTGCCTTGGAGAAGGCCTGTTGGGGTTGAGGTAATTAGGTGTTCTATTTGCTTCTTGGATTCGAGGATCCAGTTCTGTCCACAAGTTTGGGAAGTTCTCATCGACAATTTGTTTGAATATATTCTCTGTTCCCTTCTCTCTTTCTTCTCCTTCTGGTATGCCCATTATTCTTATATTGCTCTTTCTGATGGAGTCAGAAAGTTCTTGTAGAGTTCTTTCATTTCTTTTAAGTCTCAAGTCTCTTTCTTCTTCCATCTGTGTCATTTCCAGGTTTCTATCTTCGATGTCACTGATTCTTTCCTCCATCTGGTCAACTCTACTACCTAAGCTGGCTATTTCATTCTTAATTTCTTCTATTGAGTTCTTAATCTCCAGAAATTCTATTTGGTTCTTTTTTAAAATTTCAATCTCGTTGGTAAAATGCTCATGTTGTTCTTTGATTATGTTTCTGTGTTCATTAAATTGCCTTTCTGTATTTTCTTGCATCTCATTGAGTTTTTTCAGAACTGCAATCTTAAATTCTTTGTCATTTAAGTCACATATTTCCATATCTTTAACTTCCTTTTCTGGAGACTTTTCACTTTCTTTCTGAGCTGTCTTGTTGCCTTGGTTATTCATGGCAATTAATATTTATTATTTCTCTTCCTAGACATCTACAGGAGTGGGTTCTGCAACAGGTTGATAGGAAGAGGTCTTTCTCTTGTTTTCCAGTACTTGTTGGTAGAATGTTTTATTTTCTCTCTGACTGCAGCCCTTTTTTCTCTCTCACACTGTAGTGTTGTTTTCTCTGCACTATTCCAGTTTCTCACACAATGGGGGGATTCCCTGGAAGGCGGGCTTCTCCTCTGTTAACAGTACGCTTGGGTCATAGGGCGCCGCGTCCCTGTGGGGATGTGGAGAGCTTTTGAAGTTCCAAAGCTCTTCCTGCACCAGATTCAGAGCCCGTGTGTTTCAGCAGTTCTGTTTACTCCTGCAGGGATCTGCCCAGATAGGTGGGGACAGGGGCAGGGTGAATTGTGAGAGGTGGCCCAGAGCAATGGTGGCGACCACCACCACAGGCGGTCCTGCTTCCACAGCTCCCTCCCCTTTGCCAGAACTAGTTGGGCTGCCAATCTGTGTCTGCAGAGCACAGTTCTCAGAACTGCAAATATGCTGTTCTTTTGATCTGACACTGCTACTGTTCCGCTCTAGCACTGGGCAGGTGAGGGTGGGTAGAGCTCTGGGAGGGTAGGGAGAAGGCGGTTAGTCTCAGTGCCTATGGCTTCTGTTCTCTGCTCAGCAGTGAGGGCTTAAACCACTGTTTTCAGCCTTCTTTCCTCAGTCTTTGCTCTGAGGTCTCTGCCGTGAGCGTTGGGTTCAACCGTGTTATATGCTGTCCCCTCAGCCCTGTGGGCCATAAGTGGAGCCCTAGCAGTCCGAGTTCTTCCCTCTCCCACAGCTGCAGTAGTTCCGGGATGCAGCGAGCTCAGAGCACTGAGCTAGGTCTGCATCCTGTGCCGGCGTGGCTCTGTCTCTGCACTTCTCCCTTCCCTCCTCCCTGCTCGTGCAATTTGCCCACCTTTAGGTGAATTCAGTAGAAAGCCTCTTCGTCTTGCCTGTCTTCTGTGCAGAAAGTCCTTTGTGGAGTTATAGCTGTTTAATTTGTTGTAAATTCCAGGGGAGATTTCCAGAGGCTCACCTCACGCTGCCATTTTGATGACATCGCTAGATATGATATTTTTCAGTTCTAGAATTTCTAGGTCTTTTTAAATAGTTTTATTTTGCTGCTGAGATTGCCTATCTTTTTTATCATAAAGAATATATTTTCCTTTGTGCCCTTGAAAACAGTTATTATTTGATGCTTTAAAATCCTTATCTGCTATTTCCATTACCTTGTTCATCTCAGGTTTGGCCTTAGCTGATACACTTTTCTCTTGAATATGGATCACAGTTTCTGTTTCTTCACATTTTAAGAAAATTTGGATTTGTGGACAAAAAAGGGGTTCTATGGAAAGTACCTCGTAGGGTGATCTGATCATAGATTCCTAACTGGGCAGTTCATGGTGGGTAGTCACACCCAGGCATGTAACATTTTTATTAAAAGGTTTAAATTTACCTTAAGCAAGCCCTGTCCATTGTTTTTATGCATCTAGGTTAACACACCTTCGAAATAAGCAAACCACCGTCAAGAGAGCACATATCCTGTTAACTATCCTGTAATCCACTCCACACCTTCATATGCACTTCCCACCTTCATGTACTCTTCCTTATGTTCCCTCCTTAATTTCAAATGCATAAAAGAAACTGCAAAACTGTCATTTCTCCTGAGCATTTGAGATCTTGCTTCTCGGCAGTTGTCATCAATTTGGCTCAAATTCTTATAAAATTTTTCTACATTTGTATGTTTCTTACGTCAACAGATTGTGTCCTGGATATTGAGAATGATATGTTAAAGAGCCTCTGGATTCTGTTATGTTCCTTTGAAAACTATTGATTATTTTTGTAAGCAGGAAGTTAATTTGCTGAATTCAAACTGCAAGCTTTTTCTCCCTTGCCGTGAGCAGCAGCTGAAATCTTTTTTTAGTTCTTTTAGCCTTAGCTGGATTGTTGGGAGTCTTTCCCATGCATAAGTGACTTGGAGGTCAGCCACAGATTGGGACGACATTTATACACAAAATTTGGGACTCCCTCTTTGTATCTCTCTCCTTTCTATGATATCTCCCCTCATTTTCCAGCTGCTGTACTTACCCTGAACTCTGACATCTGATTTTCAAGCCAGTACACTGCAGGGCTTTCTCTCTGAGTTTAAGTTGACCCACATACCCTGTTGTCCCCAAAATAAGACCTAGCTGGACAATCAGCTCTAATGCATCTTTTGGAGCAAAAATTAATAAGACCTGGTGTTATATCACATCATATCATATCATATCATATCATATCATATCATATCATATCATATCACATCATATCATATCATATTATACGCAGTCTTATAGAAAAATAAGACTGGGTCTTATATTAATTTTTAATCCTTGTGTTCGCTTTGGCAGCACATATACTAAAATTTTTTAATCCAAAAGATGCATTAGAGCTGATTATCCAGCTAGGTCTTATTTTTGGCGTAACACGGTAGTAGACTAGGTATCGTCCTCAGGCTAAAAGCCATCAAGAAATGAGTGCCATTCCCTTTTTTATCAAGTGTCAACTTCCCTACAATATCTGCTTTCCTCTTGCTGTTCTCCCATGCCTTTAGAAAGCAGTTTTCTTTGGTTTGTCCAGGGTTTATAGTTGCTATCTCCATGAATGTTAGTCAAATAAGAACTGCTCAAACATTACCAAAAGTGGAACCCTCCCACTCTTTTTGTAAGTCTTCAGTTACTCATCTCTCTTCCATTGGTTCAAAAGCCCACTGAGGGGCTGTGTTTTGTTCAAGAGCCCGTGGCTCTATTTCCAATGCCAAGACCTTTGCTATTAAGTGTTTCCTGGACCAGGAACATTGGCCTCATCTGGGTGTTAGAAATGCAGAATCTCAGGTCCCATCCAAGATCTACTATGACAGAATCTGTACTGTAGCAATATCCCAGGTGATTCATATGCACATTAAATGTGAGAAGCGTGGGCATAGAGCACCCTGCGGGCCATAGCATGGGTATTTGGGAAATGTTAATTGAAAGGGTAAATAAATAAATTGTTCAGCTCAGCGTTTACTGGTAAGTGGGGTATATTTTCATTGAGAAATCTTTTTTCTCTCTGATTTTAATGTCAACACCTGGTTTTTGTATATTTTCCCCCTAAGAAAACTCTTCCTAAACTGGTGAGAGATTTGGTTTTCAAATATGCATCTGAACAGTAAAGCAGAGATATTTTAAAGCTCCATCAAAAATGGAAAATATGACCAATGTCAGTCACTTCACTTATAGGAGAATCAGCATCATGTGTGGTTGTAATTGAAATAAGGAATTTTATGAATCAAATCGTCTATCTACTTTATAAAAAAGCTTCCCCCAGCCTCTAGGCTGTAGATAAAAATCTCCCTCAGAAAAGAATCTCCCACTCCCATCCATGCATAAATTCATCCAGATGAAAGCACTCTTCTTCATTGGCAAGCAAAGCTGATGATAATTATGAACCCTGGCAAAGCAAATCCTGTCACAAAAATATTTCTGATAAATGTTTATAGTTTAGAAAGCTATAAAATAATATTCAAATATAGAACATAGAAGAAGCCTGACACAAACCAAATAAATATATCCCCTTTACATTTAAAAATAATTCTACCTCTTTACATTTAAATGATTTTTTTTCACTCTTCTTCAGCTAATGGTGAACTTTTGATATAATTGTATGTATGGCATTCTTTAAAGGAAAATCATAATTTAGAAGCATGCAAATGGAAAACAATGCTAGTGAGCCAAAGTATTGTCAAACAGCAAAAAGTTACAAATAAAGCAAGAAAAAGAGCCTAATCAAGAAGAATTTGTAACACATTCACAAAGAAGCAACAAAAACATGTTTGTGCACCTGGGCCATGGTAATTATTTTGCCCACATACATGAAAATATATAAAAATTCTTAGCCATAATGAAATTCATTAGTCTAACGTCCTCCTTCTTTCCAAGTGATCAGCAATTCCTCTTACCACATAGCAGGCAAAAGCTAAAGGATTTTCACCCAGTGCATTCCTTCATTCACTCACTTATTGAACAAATATTTATTACGCAACTCTTCTGTCTGAATCATCAGTGCCACCTTCTTGTCCACCGGGTGGGTGTGGAATGCTCTAGATTCAGCTTTCAGCCTGGCCTTTGTGCAGAAGCTAGATGCAAAGGCGACAGAGCACCAGGGTTAAAAGAATTACCTCAAATAGGCCTGGCCTTCAGATTATCCACTTATTATCTTTGTGGCCTTAATGAAAAGACTTCTTAATTCTTAGCACCTCATCTACAAAATGGGAAAAATGAGTACCTTCCTTATGAGTTAGTGGGAGGATTAAATGGGAAAATCATGGAAAGGGTTTAGCATACATATACATATTTCCCCCAAAATAAGACCGGGTCTTATGTTAACTTTTTCTCCAAAAGACGAATTAGGGTGTATTTTCAGGGGATGTCTTATTTTTTCATGTACAACAATCTACATTTATTCAAATACAGTCATGTCATCTTCTTCTGGAACATCGTCATAACGTACTAAATGCATCCGTCTGGCTGACGATCTAAAATGGGGCTTATTTTCAGGGTAGGTCTTATTTTCGGGGAAACACAGTAGCATGTGCTCTCAATTAAAAAAAAAATTCCAGATCATGGATTATATTTCTGCTCCACGCAGTGGCATAACTAGGGGGTATCTGTCCCAGCCAGGAGGAGTATTTTATCACTGCCTTTATTTAGAATTGCTGGTGCAGGCTGATAATTCAAAGCAGACTGCCTTTTAGTCAGTTTTATTATTGTTTTCAAATTATCTACAGACATTGCACTCTGCAGTGATGTCTGCTCCCGGGGAAACTGCTGTCAATGCGCCCACTCCTCATACAACCCTGGCTTCACAGTTACCCCGCTGTTGTCTTGCTTTCTGAATGTCCTTACAATTGGTCACAGTCCTTCCTGGAATCACGAGTCAATTGTATACTTACTGGTGAGTTGAAAATGGACTCCGTGCAAACAAGTGTTGAGCACTTCTGACACAGGGTGGCCCACTTCTGCCAGTGTGCCCAGGACTTTTCCCATGTAAGTCCTTTATCCCCTCAGTCCTGTGCAATAGGGACAGCTGATTACCCTGGACATGCCAGGCATTACATAAAGATGGTGAGGAAGGTAAGAAGCCAGTGTTCTAATACCAGGAGTTTGGGTATCACCTAGTGTAACACCAGAGGAGAAAAACTCACTTGTGCGCACACGCATGTTCTTTCAGACCTTGGCTGTCGTGGGCCTCGCCCAGACCCCCGCCTTCAGCATGACACAGATACCCGCCCCCACCCACTCATCACTTCCATACGCCCAAACTCATTTAGCTGAGTGTGGAAGTACAGAGCTTGCAGCCATCTCTTCATGCCCTTTCTTGTCTCCTGTGTTTTGATGTGCCTGCTGAGGGAATGTTCAACATGCTCTGAAAGAGGCCACACAGACGTGCCGCATGAGCCAAACTGATCATTGCATAATTGATAATAGGCCTTTGTATTCGTATTCTATTTAGATTACTGTGTGAAGCAGGTGACAGGTGTTCGGGGAACATTACCCAAGCTGCCCGTTGCCAAGAACATCCTGAGACCAGCTGGGACCAGGAGCCCAGAGGAAATCCCCACAGTAATTTAATAGTTCACAGGGCTTTCGGTTTGTGAGGATTACAGTGAAGAATTAAAATGTTATTGACCACCCACTTTAGAAGGGCCTTTGTGCTTTTCCCTTGATATTTCTACACTTATTATTTTGTTCCCAAGGCAATTGCCACAGGGTGACCAAGATGATTTTTTTTTGCAAAGGGTGTATGTTGCCACTAAATAAGAGAAACAATTAAATAGAAAACAGCTAATAAGGGAGAAGCCTGCTTTGAAAACACCCAATTTAGGGTATGCCAGTTTGTGGGTAGATGGGGGTGGCTAACTTCTCCTTTCAAAAGGTTTGTACCAGAGCCAGATGTTTAAGGAAAATCTTAGAATGCAACTTTCAGGATTAGACGTAGGTGCTGAAACCACGAGACAGAATATTTTACAGGATTTCTTACAACTCATACTTTAGGTTCACAGCTAAATTTTGCAAAGTTGATAGAGCTACAGCCTTATTCTATATTCTAAAATTTGCTTTCAACAGGCCTCACTTTTTGAGTATTTCTCCCCTGCTTTCTCAGGCATTTTGGTTATTTAGAATAAGTTTGGATGAGAATTTATTCATTGGTTCATTCAACAAACATTAATTAAGTGTGCCTACTATATACAACACACAATGGGAGACACAATTCATTCAGTATTCATCCCACGGATCATCTTCTGGAGCATCTGCTATGTGACAAGCTCTAAGCAAGGCAGTGAACACACATCTTGCACATGGAGCTTACATCCCAATGGGGCAGACAGAACCATTTGGTGATACTTGCTGTGGAGAAAAGTAACAAAGAGCAAGGAATGGGTGAGAAGTGCTGGATTAGGGGAGTGAAAAAATGTTTGAGCAAAACCTTGAAAACGGTGAGTGAATTTAGCACGTGGCCATTTGGGGAAAGAATGTTGGTTGGGTCAGGGGAGCCAGGCGGAGGTGCCTGGGATGCCTGAGGCCATCAGAAGGACTGAGCTGCACTGAGTGAAACGCGAAGCCTCTAGAGGGCTTTGAAGAAAGGAGTGAGGTGATCCCAGTCAGGGGCACGCTGGCTACTGTCTGAGAACCAGTGAGCGTCAGCAACAGACACAGAGAGGCTTCTCAGAAGGCTGTCAGGCTTACCTGGGGCAGAGACGCCAATACAGAGAGAAAGACCTAATTCTAGCCCGCAACAAGCAGGTTTGATGACTGGAGAATACAGACCTTTGCAGCATTTTATTTAAACGAAGCAGAATAGAATAACAAAAAGCAAGCTGAAGAAAAAGTGGTTAATTCTAACCACTAGGGAAGGCTTCTTGGAGGAGGTAGTTGTAAAAAGGACTTATTTTTCTGTTCATTCTTTAAGACCTCCTTCATTCCTTCCTCTTTCTCTTCTTCCCTCTCTCCATATGTCCCTTTCTCTTTTTTTCTCTTTTGATGACATCATTTTTTCTTGCCTTAGTAATAGTTAATAGTTGTTGCCACGCAGCATCCTACCCGTCTGTCTCCTTGTACCTGTCCCTAAAGAAAGGAGAGTCTGTGAGATGGATCCTTTCAGAGACTTTGCTTCACCTTTGTGCTTACACCTTATATCTCCCTGTTTGGCCCCAAAACGATGGCTGGTCAGCCAATGACGGGTATGACTCGCCATGGGGGGTAGAGGGCAACCTAAGCCAGGCAGAGCCGCGTGGGGACCAACAGGAGAACCCACAGGGTTGATAGTGGTAGGCACAGCCCCCCACCTTCCCCCGGCTAAGGAGAGCCTCTGCTTCTGTGGCTGCATTCCTTCCCACAACCTGCAGGAGAAGAGATTCAATGATGTGCTCTCCATCTTTCATATGCATATAGGTTTGTCCCTTGGGGAAGTACATACATCCTGAGACTTAGGGATGATTGGCAGGCAGGGGTGATTGGCTTGAATCAGTTTCCAGTTATAATGTATGGGATTCACAGATCTTGAGATTGACAAGCTTTATCTCCTTTACTTCCCCACCAAACTAATAAAAGCTATGTGTAGGCCCCATTCAGGTCTCAGCCCTTGAGGCTGGAGTTCCTTGGCCCCGCTTGCTCTCTATTCTTGACTACTGTCTTTCTTAACCCTGCGCCGCTGTCATCGCTCCCCACAACCCTTGGCGCGTGGGACGCAACAAGTAGTTAGCTAAAGACTATCTTTTATATCAACTTTACAGCACCTTACTTACTTTTACTGGTCTCAAATCTGCTATAACTTTACTTTTCTCTCCTAAGTTAAATAGAGTTCAGTATATTGGATACTGTTTTAAAGATTTTAAGCACTGAAAGCTGTATTTTGATGTTCAAAATATGACAATTCATTAAACTGATTAAAATATAATTTGGAATGAAGTGGGAGGGAAGTATAGATGGAATTCGATTTTCAGAATGTGATACTGTCTGGAGCTGGGTGGGACGTACAGAGGTTTAATGTGCCATTCTCTACATCTGTGAATGTTTTAAGTCTTCTCTAATAAAAGGTTTAAAAACTTCCTTAGATCATTCTCATGAAAAACTGCCATCCGTGATACTAAATGTTTGGTATCGTTCAAAAATTATCTCTGAAACTTTTTGTTGGGAGCTGATTTCTGAATGGAATTGTGTATGAGGGTGAACATTTCAGGAAATAACTATTTAAAATACATGAACAGGATGGTGCAGAGTTTCCTTTAAATCTTGATGTGACTTAGTGATATACCAGCTCTTGTTTTATACTCTTAGTTCCATAATATTGTCTTTCATTTTGATAATGTATATCTAACAGAGGTCATTTGAAATAACTGGCACTGCTTGAAGCAGTTCTAGAATAAGGCAGATCTCCATCATCAGGGACCAGCATGTAATAGGTGTATAACAGATGTTGGGCAGCTGATCTCTGAAGCAGTTTGTATCCCAGTATCTGCTCCCAACCAGGCGTAGTTTACTATTTCTTAAAAGAATGGAACACTAGAGGTCAGTCTTCACATTGAGAAAGAATGGAAAATCACAGCACATGACTGGCTGACAGACACGCTCTAGTCTAAATAGCCTTTTAAATAGTGAAAAAGTTGTATTAGAATAACCCTCACATATTATATCTAAATTCTATTATTAATGCCGCTCAAAGGTATTAAAATCATTTAGATATGTAGTCTATAAGTATATATGTGTTTACATTTTCATACAGTGTATGTTAAGGATTATATCACAAATTTGTTTTTTGTTTGTTTAGCCCTTAAAATATCTTTTAACAATTTTGAACCTAAATTAGGAGACAGGGAATTAAAATCCAAACTTGAACAGGTTAATTAAACTCTGCAAACAAAAGTCCTAAATCCAGAACCGTTTAAGTGCTCCAGAAGGGACCGGCTTCTTTTCCAGCTTCATTGGAACATATCTTCCTCTCCAAGTAAAGGTTGCCTTGGGCTGAGGCCCTGGAGTCCTCAGATTTGAAATACCAGCCCTTTACCTGTTGTTTACCCATGACCAGATTTTTTCTCTCCCTGCACACCCTACCTAAGCTGGCATTATTCCACGATGTATTTTCTTCCCTTTATACAGAAGACATCTACCAGCATCCCAGAGTCTCAGACAGTAGCATGTTTACTCTGCTGAAATCATGTCCATTTTCTTTTTCTGTGCTAGAAGAATCTTTATTGTTAGTTCTGCTAAAGTTGAGACAGCATATTACACTCACCCAAAGAAATTTCTCATTCTCTTCTAAAACTATTTCCTCAGTAATCTCCCTTGAAGGAAAAAAAAATTTATCTTTATTCTATAGTTACAGATCAGAAAGAGAAACAAAGAGTACTCTAAACAGCAATAATATTAATTAGTACAAGAAAAAATAAACATAATAGTTACTTAAATTCTGCAGAAAGATGCCTTTAAAAATATAAGGCAAACTTTGCTCTGCAAAAGCAGGTAAAAAGACAAGTTACAAAAGACTGATACCTAGAATGTATAAAGATCTCTCAAAACTTAATGGTAAAAAAATAAACAATCCATCCTTTCTGGTGGTGACGACCTCCCCATGAGAACATGTCTCTTGCTAAGGATCTCCTTCATCCCTCTCCAGAAGCGGAGAAGAGGAAACACAAGAAGAAGCACCTGGTACAGAGCCCCAATTCCTACTTCATGGACATGAAATGCTCAGGATGCTATAAAATGACCATCGTCTTTAGCCATGCACAAACAGTATTTTTGTGTGTTGACTGCTCCACGGTCCTCTGTCAGCCTACAGGAGGAAAAGCAAGGCTTACGGAAGGATGCTCCTTCAGAAGCAAGCAGCACTAAAAACACCCTGAGTCAAGAGGAGTGAGGAACCATCCCAAAAAACACATTTTGGATAAAAAAATAAAAAATAAATAAAATAAAATAAACAATCCAATTAGAAAATGAGTCAAGACATGAACAGACATGTCATCAAAGCAGATATACTGATAATACACAAAAAGATGTTCAACATCATTAGCCAGGAAAGAAATGCAAATTAAAATGACAATTAGCTATCATTACACACCTGTCAGAATGGCTAAAATAAAAGATGGAGACACCACCAAATGCTGCGGAGCATAAGAAACAGAATCACTCACACATTGCTAGTGGGAACACAACATTCCCTCTGGTCAACAGTTGGGCAGCATCTGATATAACTAAACATGCAGTGATCATGTGACCCAGAAATTGAACTCTTAGTTATTTACCTCAGAGAAATGAAAACTTATTACGGACTAAATGTTTATGTACCCCCAAATTCATATGCTGAAACCCTATTCCCCAATGGTATTAGGAGGTGAGGTCTCTGGGACATAAAGGTGGGATTTGTGCTGACCCCTCTGTGCTGCCTACGTGAGAACACAGTGAGAAGAGGGCAGTCTGCAACCTGGAAGAGAGCCCTCACTTGACCATGGGGACACCCTGATCTCTGAGTTCCAGCCTCCAAAACTATAAGAAATAATTTTTCGTTGTTCCTGAGCCACCCAGTCTGTGGTACTTTGTTATCACAGCCTGAACGAACTAGGACACCTATCTTCGATCAAAAACCTGTATGTGAAGGTTCGTGGCAACTTGACTCGTAATAGCCACAAATTGGAAACAACACAGATGTCCTTCAGCAGGTGGACGGTGAAACAACCTGGTACATGCATAGCAGGGAATGCTACTCAGCATTAAAAACGAACTAACTTGATAAGCCATCAATTTGGCCACATCTCCAGGAAGTTATCCTAAGTGGAAAAAAATTAATCCCCAAAGTTTACACGCTGATGATTCCAGTTATATAAAACTTCCGAAATAGCAAAACTTTAAAATTTGAGAACACACGTGTATTAGTGGTTTTCAAGGGGATTGGGAACCATGGGAAGAAAGGAAGAAGGTGGGAGAAAGGTGATATAGTTATAAAAGGGCAACTTGATAGATCCTTATGGTGTTGAAACTGTGGTGGTGGAGGCAGGAACCTATACAAGTGATTAAATTCAGAGCTGAATACACACACAGAGACACAATGAGTCCAAGTAAAACTGGAGAAATCTGAATGTGATTAGTGGATTGAATCTGTCAGTGTCCTATTGTGACATTATACCAGAGCTTTGCAAAATGTAACATTGGAGGATGCTGGATAAAGGGTACACAGTATTGGTATTATTGTATTGTTACAGGTAAACATGAATCTTCATTTACCTCAAAATAAAATTTCAATTAAAATAACATGTAAAACAATTGTTAAAGAATTCAAACAATGCAGCTTAGTCAGTCCATGAAAATTTAAATGTTTTCAGACTCTTAACCATTTTTTTCTGCTTGTCCAGACTTAAATTTTTTATGACAATATCTGCAATATGGCTGGGTGAAGAGTTGATCAAAACAATCTGAGATAATAGTTCCCTAAGGAAAAAGGAAAAAAAGTAATTTCCAAAGTAGATTAGTTATTTGAACAGTTGCCACAAAAATTACAGTATTAGAGAAGGAAAATTATAATGCTGGGAAAGCACAAATCTTTCCTCACTTGTCATGCTTTCAAAGTTTGCTAGGCTGTGTGGATAAGACATGAAGTAGAGTTCCTAGTCAGCATGTTTATTCATTTCTTGAGGGAAGCACTGCCATTAAAATTTGTATTCACCTTTTGTATGCTAAGCTCTTACACACTCCTAATACCATTTTTTTTTCCACATTATTATCAGGTGGCCAGAAAAGCAAAGATGTATAACTGGGTAGAAAGAAACTGCTTTTATAAATTTTGTTTAAATTAAAGAAGCCTGGGATTCATTCTAGATGGTGAATAATCTCACAGTTCACATAATTATCTCCATTTTGGGTTGATGTAGTGATGCCTTCATATAAGACAGCAATGACCATCCTTATTCTGGGAGAGAACGGACTGCTCTCCCCTTGCCACAGTACACAAGCGTTAACGCTACTGACAGCTGGTAATGCCACAGCAACTCCTTAACTTTCTCATGGCTGCTGGCAGAGTTAGGGACTGATCAGAATGTTGTTTTTACGATGACATTTTAAAAACTTCATCCCATGTGCTTTTGCTGCCTTTCATCAAAGGCTAAGACAAAAACCTATCTAATCTGTCAGAAGGGCCAATCTAATCTGCCCTGTTAACTGTGTTTATGGAAGAAAATATTTTGCAACGTTAAATATCATAAAACTCAATACATTAAACAGATGTAAAATGTTCCTGAAATTGCAAATATTGACCAATCTCTTTTCCTTCCCAAGCAAATAAACTTGGGGCACAAGAAACACATCAGCTGTCATCAGAGGAGAATAATAGAGAAACACATGGTCAGACTGTTTATCCCACCACATCCACTTATTCTGCAATGCCCATCACAAAATCGAAGCTCCCTAGAAACATTTTATAATAAGGCATATTTTGAATTATTTTTTTTTTGTCAAAATTATACTGGCCACTTTAAATTTGTATGTAGTTGATTGTCTCATATCTAAAGCCTTAGTCAGACATTTCCCATACCCCAGATTGTTTCTTAACATCCAACCTAATTTCTCTCAGAGTAGCATCCTTGCATCTCAACAACCTGGGGAGCTTGTTAAAAATGCAGGTTCCCAGGCCTCACCCCAAACCCACTGAACGAGCACCTCTCAGGCTAGGCCCAGGAAATTACATTGTTAATCAGCCCTCCAGGTAGCTTTTAATTGCTGCAGTCCTACCAAATCTTTAATAATATATTAATAATTGTGGTTTAAATACCATAAAACCATATTTATGTTTAATTGAACAATTTATACTGCATATTTCTTCCATTTGAAAGTCTTTTTAAAACTATTTTAAGTCTTTACTTGTCTCCACAATTATATTTTATTGTTAATTTTTTTTAGATTACATACTTTACCTTATGGACCATACAAACAAGATTGATAGATACATATAGATAGATAGAGGGATAAATAGCTATAAATACAGATGGATATAGAGAGAGATCTTTATGTCTAGCTTACTTTAAAAAAAAGTCCTTACAATGTAAATGATAAATATTTTTAAAAAGAGAAAACAACTACATTATCCAAAATTAAGGGTTTCTTGTGATCTCTGTTAGGCCTCATAGCATGTATTTTTGAAATACAAGGGACTAAGGGGTAGTTGTTAATTTTATTTGTGTTTTTAATATTTGTTTTGCTTTATTAAGATATTTTCTCTAACTGGTAGAGTGGCAGGTTCAGAAATGTTAAAGTACTAAAGAAAAGAAGTTTCTTCAAATCAAAGCGCAAGTCTAAGTCAAAGGAGGAAAAGGCAAATACGACCCTTAATTTTATTCTAAATGATGGCTCAAGCCTGATGACCACAGAGTCGTAAGCCAGTGTTTTCCAAGAACACTGGCCCCACATGTTGTGCCTCCAAGGAAGGGTTTCATTTTTCCAAATAGGTTTACAGATTCCTCCAGGCTCTCTCCTATCCCCACCCCAGCGTCTCAAAAAGTACGTGTTCACACTGAGGACTTTGAGGAGTCCTGCGTGAAAGAAACTTGGTTGACTTTGATCAGCAAAGCATTTTGTAAATGTGTTTGTCACAAGCCCTCCCCTAGCCCTTGCTTTAAATCACGTATTCTGCTTCTTGAGCAGCTCCTGAGAGCAGCACATTTCGAATATATAGTAAGCAATCCTGAGTGTATCCACTGAGTCAGTGCTCTGGGGTTACATTTCATTTCTGTACCTGTCAGTTAGATAAGTTTATCCTTCACTCTCATCTTTTAAAATCAGACCATTGGTCACCAGTGACAGGAAACTTAAGAGCACCCCCATTCCCGCTGCCAGAAAGCAAGCTGAGAGCCCACATCCGCTGATCAACAACGTAGCCTGGTGTAAGCAGAAGATGCCAGTACGGTGCTTCCAGATTGCTATCTCTTCTCTCCTTAGGTGATAGCCCACTCTCCTTTCCTAAAAGATGTTATGTCATCTCTCTCATCGATCAGAGATTTCTGTCTAACATGCTCCCTGTTATCTGTGGTCGCCTAGGGCAATACTTTCCAAGGCCCCATATTTGCAGTTCTGGAATGACTAAGTTGCAAAATACTGCACATTGGTAGTCTTTTAACATTTCAGTGCAAAATAATAGTCCCTTCTTAAATTATTGAGGCGCTCTGAGGTCCAATAGCAAGACTTTCCTCCACTCATACCCCATTGGCTTTCCGTGTTTGTCAGCACACGTCATTCACCACTATCCCTGTGCCCAGAACGATAATGCAGTGCATAATGGCACAGAGTGGGCCCTTGGTAAATACTTGTTGTAAGAGTGAGGTAGACAGAAAGCTAAACAGTGACCACACTTCTAAGCTTCGTAATGCAGAGCATCTCTCTGGTTGACCCATCAAAATCATGCCTATTCCTTTCCTTACCCTTGGTCATTTTAGGACTGGCAAGCCTTCTGAAACTTGTGGCCATATTCTGCAATAAACACTCACCCCTGTTGCTCCAAGGCAGGGTCAATGTCAAGATCTTCTCCAAAGACCCATAGAAAACTATGTGTGGGCACCCAGCTGCGGCCTGTGGCCAAATAAAACTGGCTCTTGGTCTATCAGTCACTAAAGGACACCACTATGCAGAATAAAGGATTTATCAGAAGAACAGGACAAAGAAGAGTGCAATCAGAGAAATGACCACAGAGCTGCCAAGATTTCCAAAGTCTTTATGCAGCTGGGCCCTCGCTGGAACCTGGGTCATGACCATGTCCACTGATGGGATCCCAATATGGTGGGGCCTTTCTGGCAAACTCAGGAAGGAGCCCCACATTTTCTTTGAATCTGGGCTTTTTAGCTGCATCCAAGAGGACGCATCTCAAAGTAAAATAGAAAGTGGCGTAACAAACTGAGTAACAAGCCACGCCATCAGCAGGACAAAACAATTCCAGGTAGGAGCCCCCTGAGTGTGTGTCCACGTCTCAGAGAGAGGCTCTGTGAGTACATACTGAAAGCACTACTTAACTATATTTTGGGTCAGAGTATTGGTTGAGGCCCCCTTCTTGGGGCCTCCTTGGTAATGACAGCATCACAAATGAGTAACAAGTACTCCTCTCCTTACCCCGAGCTCTTGCACATCTTTGGTACACAGAGGGCTCTGTGTGACTCTCGTCAGGGAGCCCTGTTTGTGGCAGAACAAACAAGGTGAGAGCCTGGTTCCTTGAGGAGCAGGCCAGACTCTTCACAGGACCTGGCAGTAAGGCAGCCCCCACCTGCCAAGAGCTCCCTGCTCAGGAGAGAAAACACTAGTGCTTGAAGCTACTCAGATACCACGGGGATATAAGTGTCCCCCAAAGCCTTGGGGGGAGTACTTGAGGGGAAGCTGGGGAATCCTGTGTGCACAAAAGTAAGGCCCCGAGGTTGAACTGTTTGACCTGCAAAACAGGAAGTTGACTATAAGATGACGTGACCTCTGTAGCAAGTAAGTTTGGGCTTTGAGGACCTGCCCCTCTGGAACATCTTGGGCATGTCCACACAAGTTGGGAAGCTAACATTTTAGAGAAAATATCCTGAGAGGAACTAGGGACTCTGCATACAAAATCAAAGACATTTAGAGGTAAGATTAGCGTGGCTTCATTCCAATCTGTCCCTTTACCGATGGGGACACTGATGCTAAAATGAAGTTTGAGAAATCCCTTAGGGGATGAACAATTATGTTTTTTCTAAAATAGGACTGAGTAATAGTCCTGTATCAATGAACCCTGCCTTAGTCCTGGAATGCCAAGCTGGTCTCTGCACTTTGAGGACCACCGTGGAGTAAGGAACGGCCAAGACTAAAATGTCCACCACCACAGCGAGAGCCATATTGCTCTGGAAAGGGCAAGGCCGAGTCAGTGACCTCCACAACAAGGTACCACATCCAGACACAGCAGAGAACACCACCCTCAAGGCCAGAATTCTGCCAGAAAAGCTGCATGGGACTGCAATGCTGTCCCCCAGAAGCACTCTTGGAACCCTGTGCCTTTGCTAAGACTCTCAGCTGCCCAGCCTGGGCAGCCAGGGGCACCTGGGTTATGTTAGCACAAGAATATCTTTCTCTTTCCTGGCCCATGTGAATTGCAGTGAGTCAAAACAAGAACCCACCTTTGGCAGTCATCAGCAGGGATTTTTTAAAAGGTAGGCATCAACCACATACATACACCTGCAGATAAAAGGCCCAACTCCCACCTGATCCCAGGGGTCCTCTGCCCTCGATGGGCCTCTTCTGGAAAGAGCACTCCAGAAGAGTCAGAGAGAAATGGTAGGTGGGGTCCTCTTAGGCATTTTCTCCCTAAATTCCTCATGACTTTGTTGCAAGCCTCTCTAGAAACTCCAAATCATTAGAATTGGAAAAGAAGATAGACATCCTGAAGTGAGTACTTGCAGAGGTGCGGGCTTCACAGACCCACCTCCTTTCCCACCAGTTCTCCACCTGTCTGCCCTGAGTCCCCTTCCATCCCTAGCAGTGCTCCTCCAGCCTTCTTTTTTTTTAAGAGAACACTTGTTCATCCTTTATTTCATCCATTCAAAATACAGTTAAGGAGTTCCTGGCACTGTGTTAACATCAGGGATGCAACCATGCACGACATAAGCACCTGTCCTCTCTGAGCCTGCAGTGTGCTGGAGATCTAGATTCCACGATAGGCTGAGAGAAGCTGGCATTAGCTGCAGCACAGAATGGCAGAGCGCACAGGCAGGGCACCTAACCCAGCCTCAGAGATTCAGGAGGCGCATCCAAGTGGAAATGAGGTTTTAACTAAGATCTTCAGAGTAAGTCAGTCAGTTGTCAAAGGTGAGAGTCCCTGAGTAGTATAGGGAGAGGGTAGGATTGCAAATAGAGAAAACAGCTTGTATGCAAAGGCTCAAAAGTGAGAGAGGATATAGTTCATTCTGAAATCTGAAAGATGAATATGAGATTAATGGAAAGAAAAGAGCACAGAAATGGGAATCCCAGGACTGGAGCTCCGGTTCTGGCATGGAATTATAGTAGCTGTGTGACCTTGCACAAGTCACTTCTTTCCTAGCCTCAGTTTCCTCATCTGTAATACAAATGGACTGGTCTCGAGGACAATGGAGAGTAAATTGTCATACAGCCTCTACCCTTATAATCTGGCACAGAGGCCCTCCAAGGACTCATGCGGGAAGGGCAAGGACAGTCACCTTGGTCTCAGTCTTTGGAGCTTCTCCAAGTCCCTGCAGTCACGTGGGAGGAGAGCAGTGGGAGGCAGTGGAAACTTCCCCAAGACTTGGAGCCACTAAAGTCGCCACTGAGTCCTGTTATCAGAGGGAGACATTTGTATAGTCCTCATTCTTTGATAGTCTCTGTCTGAAACATTTTGTTAAACCTATAGAAGGGCAAATACTTAGGTGTGATTGCATAGCATGCTGGAAGAACTTTCAATGTTTAATGAATGGAATACAAATATTGATTGGAACTTGGTAAAATAGTGGTGTGTACAATAAGAAACAATGTTAACCAAGGTTCTTAGATTTCTTCCACCCAGAGAAGGTGCTTAGTGACTTTGGCTTGACTTAAATATAATATTAGCCTTGATAGCACATATTTGTTACATGGGACTTGTTACGATTTGAGTTCCAAAAAAACCTAGTAATAGTCTGGGTTCCAAATATGTTGACCTAAACTCACGGGACATTTTACCCCACATAGAAGATTTTCTTCTGATTTGAAGAAAATCTGTGGCAGTGGTCAAACAAATGTCAGTCAAGGTAAATCCATATCATCATATCAAAACATGTTGTAATCAAGGTCATACACCAAACGCCTGCTTTATCTTTCATCTACTAAGGTCTTGGTGCTGCTTAGAACAACTGTTATGACTATTGGCAGACACAGCTTAAGGTCAAACAGAATGAATACTTGGAGGAATTGTTCCATAAATGATATATTTGATGATTCAATTTTTAAAGGAAGCTGCTTCTGTGGTTAAATAAACATGAGATAGGTGCCCTTTGCATAGCTATAATCCACAGTCTTTTAAACCACACACCAGAACCATTTAAAATACATTGGTAAGTAACACTGCATTAAAAGAAACAAAAAGTTAAGTTTGGGGAGTTATAATTTGGTTTTATGAAAACACAGTCAAGCTATTCAACTGGCATAACACCGGGTGCAGACACTACACCATAATTAATCAGGCTGTACCTCATTTCTTCTCCACTCACCCCAATCAAGAGCTGTGACCAATGCAAGGTATCTGTGAGGTGGGGAGAATTCAAGTAAAACTTTCAAAGTCAAAGGATTTAAAAGCAGTCAGCGTAAGAGTTGTCTACAAAACTAGAAGTCAGAGAAAGCCATATGTACTATTTGGAACAGGCATGTAACTATGTCACCACCCCCTTCATCAGTTTGGGTGGCTCCAACATTCATCTCCAGACCATATGTCCTCAACCCCTCCGACCCCCCACTTCCTGAAGCCCCTCCAGAAATCACCTCCAGCAGAAGCACTGAACTGGTGAGTCAGGCTGCAGTAGATGCTTTCAGGTGGCTCCTCATGTGCATGTTTTAGGGGCATGTCGTAAAGCTGACCATTCACAGCGAACCCTCCGCCACTCAGCCCTTACCCAGGTTGGAAGCTGGTCCTCCCACACATGGGTCAGTGTGGGTGCAAACATCTCCCATCTTTTAGAATCCCAACCTACCTCTCATCCCACAAGTCACTCGTAGGGGTCTGGAAGCTTCTCAAACAGAATGTTTTCTTATACCCTCTTTCCTGAATGTTGGTGTTTGCTGCATAATCTCCTAAGGGAAACTGCCTTAAATGTCTGCAAATCTTAGAAAGGGGAGTATCTGCCTTTTGGGCCTGAGAGGCAATTTCCCTTCCTAATGCTGACCAAGGTGACTCCCCAAGATCATTTCTGCTGGAGCAAGGGCATTGAACAATTTTGTAAACCTTTTCCAAGCATCTGCCATAATCCAGTCTAGAAGTCCTGAATAGAAAGTTCTTATTTTCTGATTTACAATTCATGTGAGAGTGGTGCATTTCTGCCAGAAATAAGTTTAGGGTCCAGTGTGGCATTTCCACTTGATTCTTGAGGATGACTGGCTGAAGAAAGAGGAAGAACATAATTCACAAAGAACTTAACTGTTAGCACCTACTTCTTCCATTTCAGTCTCTACTCTTCTCTCCCAACAAGCTTTTTAGATGTGAATTCATACACCATATATGGACAATGCACCCAAATTGAATGTGCTGTGTTTTTTGGTTGCCTTATAATTGGCCATATGTATTCTGGCATCTAAAGAAAACTACAGCTTTTAAGTGTTAACATGGCATTTTTCTTCCCATTTTAGGATTTTATTTTTTTGCAGCTGAGGTCCCAGGCCCTTGGTGCTAAGGCCAATGCAGTTCATTTTTGTGTAGGAACTCACACTGGTTGTGACAATTCACTTTTACTAAGTTGGCCAAAGAGGAAGAAAAAAGGGAGCATATCAGTGTGTGACGAACTAATTTTAGAAAATGAGGATGATTTAAGGATCTGGTTAGAGGTTACAGATCTCCCCCTGTCCCCACCCTAAGGTTCACTGTTGTTGATATTGCAGTCGCTTTGGAACTAATTTAACCAAACGATTAGGAAGCTGAAGAGATTCAATAACCTAATACAGGGATTCATCAAAAGAAAAGGTCCTAACTTACCTGTTAAACCCTCCTCCCCCAAATCTCTCCTAAGGGAAAGAATTGTCCATTTAGGAATGTTAGTGATAATGATAATTTCTATTTCTGAAAGTCTTTGTAATACACTGCTTTACATACATTATTGTTTTGATTTCCACAGCAACCCTGAGAAATAGGCTCAGGGACAGTTATTATTCTTTACAAATGACAAAAGTTTAGGTGTTATGTTTAAGATCTTCAGATAACTGGCAGAATCAGCACTCAAATCCACACCTTTAAATTTGGGAGTTCAGGGCTTTTTCCATATTCCTGTCACTATTTTTTTAAGAAGCAGAAAATGGGCTCATTAAATTGTTAGGCCTTTCAAGAATAACTATACACGAGGCAAATAGCTTAGTCAAAATAAGTCTGCCTATTTCATCGCAAGGGAATTCATCTGTCAGGCTTATTCTACTCACTTTTACTATTAGCTGTGAGACATAAAATTTGAAAATATCTTAAAGGAGTAAGTTAGAATTTTGATGGTGTGAGCCTTTTAAATACCCCATTGTCTCTAAGGAGAAGGACAGCCAGGCTTTGTACTGCGAGGGCATTTCCCATCAGTCCACATCCCGGGAAGGTCTCCATTCCTCACAAGGGCTGTTGTCTTTTTCTTGCCACAACATCAGTGTGACATATCTCACACTTCAGATGGCAGCCTACTCAGTCCCCATTCATGGATTCTTCTGGAAATTAATGTCTGATCACCACCACCCCCTCAAAAAAAGAAAAAAGAAAAAAGCTCTGGCTTTGTCAAAAGAGTTATTGGAAATGCAACTTGTGAAAAACCCTTACTATCCAATGTGAACTCAGACAATAATGTTTTGTAACAGTGCTGTTTGATGTGTACTGATGGGAATTAATCATTTTAGTTAACAGAATTGCTCTTTGTTATGTAAACTGTGTAAAGTCCACCTCATATGACCTCTTGCATTGGGGAATCCACTGTTCAAAACTGTCATCTTTCTGTAGGCAGCAGTATTCCTATGGCAACTTCTGGAACCAAATTATCACTTGAACTTAAATTTTGTACTTCCACTGGGTTGGATGCCAAGCCAAGCAAAAATGAAAATACTGTGAAATATGTACACACACAAGACCCATTCCCTAAAAATTAAGTATGAGTATTTGTTTTCCCATTTCTCCTTTTCATTTGCTGGCATCTTATATAGCCAACCTCTATCAAAAATGACCACAACCCTAAAAATACACCATTTCTAGATTAATACACTTCTATTCACATTAGATATCTGGCTCGTGAGTGTGTGTGTGTGTGTGTGTGTGTGTGTGTGTGTGTGTGTAAATTGAGTCCAGTGGAAAAGATATTTTGGCCTGGGACTATATGCTTTTAGATTGGATATTTACAAAGCAAATTAAGTGGGCTCCCACTAGCACTACCACCTCCCAAACCCCTTAGAAAAGGAATTCCATGTCCTTATGGTTCCCTAGCATCTCTGACATGGCTTGATCTGGCTCTTCCAATCTTAGACAATAGATATTTTCTACAAAGTCACGCCACCACCATCACCATCACTGCAGAGACCATCAGACTCAATTTTATTAGAAGCCATTCTTCAGTTTCTTTCTGCTCTTGGGAATCTAGATGGCGGAACCATCACAAAGACCAACCAAGACACCTTAAACTAGAGTTAAGAATTTGTCTCCTAAGCTGTCTACCTCCCCGAGTTCATTGTGAAGCAGTCAGCTCCTTTGTTTTCCACAAGTATGTACCTAATAAGCCAATTGTTAACCCCAAATTGCTCAGCTACAAATCTTCCAAGAGTGACAAGGGCAATCACAATACATTAGTATCACATGAAAAAAGAAAACAGACATTCAGAGTAACAAAGATCTGAGGTCAAATCTCACCTTTGCTACTTACATACCACCTGTGTGACGTTGGGTAGGTGATCAAGTGTCAGAGGCCCTATTTCGTCTCTTGTATAGTAAGAATGATGTATAGTGGGAATTAAATGCCCTGATGCATACTGCAGCAAGACTCTGGCACATGGCACATAGCACGCATTTAACAAATGACAGGTGCTAAAATTACTATTGTTACAGTCACTAGTGTTACTCCTTTATCATTGACAGAAAGTCCATTTTCCATAGAGTTTTCAAGTGAAAAGTAGGAAATCATGCCAGGAAGTAGATCATTATTCTTTTTAAATTCTACATTTTTTTCTTTTTTCCTATCCTGCCCCAGGTGTTAAGATAACTATAAATCCACTTTGGAATGCCCTTTGCTATCAATAAAAACACACGTGAGAGCTTAATCAGTTGTTTTTTAAGAGAAAAGAATAACATAGTGGAGAATTACAAAGTATTTAGCCCCTAGAGATCACCCCTTCAGAGTGATAGAAAAATCCCTTACTAGTTTCATACAGACTTTATCTGCCATCTGAGTGGAATAGGATTGAAATTCTGACCTGTACACTTCGCACAGCTGATAATACCATGAAGGCAAACAAAACAAAAAAAACAACAACAACAAAAAACGGGTGTTTGTCAAGCACACGACTCCCTGTAACCCTACCTGGGTCTTCAGTGTTCCTCAGACTTATCAGAAGCTGATAGGAAATACAGGCACTTGTTTGCCAGCTGCAGGGGTATACCATGGCTCTTCCAAATAAAGGGCATGGCAGGCATAGTCATTTGAAAACTTATCTGCCAGAATATCTGCAAGCCCATCAAACGTTCACTGGTAAACAGGTAATCTGAACTGGTGGATTCCTGCAGACAAGGAGCGATTGCGGCTCCCTGGCCAGTGAGGGAGAGGAGTGTTTGTCTGATTCCAAGTGTGGTTACTGTGCTGCTGGTCGCTGAACAGCCTCCCACTAAAAAGCGCAGAAGCTTTTGCATTGGTTATGGGAAGCCTGAGCCTATGGGCAGAGGGCCCCGCCATGCTTGTCTGCCAGGACGTGTGAGACCAGACTCACTAGCCAGGTGTTGCTGAGGCCTCCCCAGAAGACAACACCAACTTGTGTGAAAGAAATTTTCAGCCCAGATGGTACTGAATTTTTCTAACTCCACTGACGACAACAATGTGTAAACAGATGTATTTGAAACATACATTTAGAAAAAAAATCAAAATTGAGTTTATTTTCATTGATTTTGATAACATTTATTAGTTTAATGCAGGGAACTAGAAAGGAAACAAATGGTCTATAATCTTACTACCCAACAATTCCTCTTGGCATCATTTTTTAAACTTTTATTCCTGCTGAACACACATGCAGGAAAGTGTACAAATCAGAAATAGACAGCTTGATGAATTTTCACATACTGAATCCACCTTTGTTACTTGTACCAGCTCCCAGATCACGAAAAACATCATGATCTCCCAGATGTCTCCTTGGCCCCTGCTTGGCACTACCCACATCCAAGGGCAATCTTGATCTGGAATTCTCGCAGCATCGATTGTTTTGCCTTGGTATCTTTTCTTAAATTAACAAACATAAAGTAGGTATAGTAGTATAAAAAGTTTTAAGTACAAAAACATAAAATGGAAAGCAAAATCCTTCCTCCTTACCAGTTTCTCTTTTACGTTTAGTAACTTCCATTAATAGGTTTTTGTTTGGGTTGTTTTGTTTTTTATTTATTTTGGGAAAATGTTTATGCCATTTGCCAGAATTATTTTCCCTCCTCCTCGCTCCCCTCCTCATTCTTATTCTTTTAATTCACACACACATATTATATATATACACAGTTTCCTATCTGTTGCTTATCTTCTTTATACCATTTTAACCCCTGAAGGATGTTTGTACAGATTTCACATCAGTGTTAAAAGTACTTCAGTGGCAGGGGAGAGTGGGGTGGAGGGTGAGAAGGGACATTTTACAATTTGTAACCAAATAAATTGTGTTTTTCTTCCCTTCGACTAATATTGATTAGTCGAAGGGAAGAAAAAAAAAACAACACGCTTTCCTTTCTGTAAAAAGGTAGATAAGGTCTCCTGTGGTAATTACTGCCTCTTTCCCAGATTTCTGGGTCCTTCCATAACAGAGCTCAAAAAACAAAGCCCCTTTTTCCAATGAGAAGAGCCATGTATGCTTACACCCCAGGATACTCAGCCCCCATTGAGGGTGGCAATGCAACAACTAGTAGAAAAGCCCATTCCTGAATTTTGGTATTTGTTGGTCTCGTATTTCATTAGTATTTAATATTTTCTTTGCTATTAAGTTGAAAAATGAAAGCCCTTTTTCCAAAACAAAATACCTAGAGCTCACCTAAGTTTCCTTCAGTGAGCTGGCTTAACTTTGTTTTTCTTTGGCAGGGAAATTGACATTGAGGGAGACATTTTCCAATAATTTAGACTTCAAGCCTGAAACTTTGTTTTTATTAAAATATATTTTTCCAATAGGTGGCACTCGTGGGTTTAGGTAGAGTTAATAACACATCCCCCAGTGAGGGGGATTGTGTGGTTCAAAGTAGCTGTACTTAACCACTCGTCAGCAAGTTTCTCACACACCCTTAGGCCTGTCTTGACTTCTCAGCACCTCACACAGTGTTGCAAAATACCCTAACTAGCATTTCAGAAGCTGGCCCTCACCTCATATATGGTAAGGGAATAAAGGTTACTATTCAGATGGCCAACGAAGGACATTTCCTTTATTTATTCTTTAGCTCCTTTAAGGTAATGTTAATATCTGAAATTTAAAATCTCAGATTGAAATTTTCCTTTTATATACAACCAAACACCAAGGAAGCAGCAAAAGTCTAAGTGGTCAGCAAGTCTCCTTCTTGAAATGCAGGCTTCACATGAATGTCCAGAGAAAGCCGTGCACCCCGCTTCTGTTTCCGGTTTTCCATTTGTCAGGTGGAGGTAATAGTGACTTCTTCCAAAGAATCATTATATTTGATGATATCTCAAGAGAAAAGGTTGCTCTCCATTCAAAGTCATTTTATATTACGCCCTCAAGAAGACTTTTACCACTTTTCAGCAATATTCTAAACAGAAAATTAGAGCTACTCTATGTGTTTCAGGGAATTGGGGAGACTAGAAGGTGAGACAGGCTGTGGGCACTTGAATCGTGGGGAATATAATCCCAGTTCATTCCCTTTCCTAACTCTATCACCACAGAAATGTCATCTAAACTCTCTTTGCTTATGACTCCATGTGTAAAATGGAATTGACTATAACAACTTCTGCTCCTTTATTACTTAAGGGTAAACAAAAACCCAGGTATTTTTAAAGCACCAGGCTTCAGCGGTGGATACAGTTTCATTTTGCATTCTGTTTTTTTATGCTTGAAATATTTCATAACTAGACATAAATAATTAATTTTTAGTAAGCATCACTGTGGTTGGAAGCAAAGGCAACATGTAAGTTCAAGATAACTTTAGAAGACTTTTACTCATCATAAAAGTGATACCTGGTAACTATAGAAAAATTGAAAAACTATGACAAGTAGAAATGGAGGGAGGAAATCAGACCACAGGGAAGACATCTATAGCTGCCATGAGCCTGAACACTTCTGAGGATTGTGATTAGCATTTTTCATAAAGGTACCTGTTAGAGCGCAGCAAATAAACAGTAGGGCTGCTTTCGATTGCAGAAGCCAAGGAACATTCTCGGCACTTTTTCAATCCACTTAAATTGTTGAGAATGTTTCAGTGGGCCCAAGATTCAACTAGATAAGCTTCTAAGATCCTTTCCAAAACTGATGCTGTGATGTTATGCTTTCATTCAGTGACTACGTTTGAATACCTACTACATGGAAGACACTATGCTGGGTCCTAGGTTATTTAGTGATGAACAGAAGCAGCAGGAAGATGGGCATTAAACAATGAATCGGATAGTGCATTGCTTGATTACAAATGTAGTATGGACTGTGATGTTGTGAGAGAGCAGACAGGCTATTTGACCTGGTTTAGAGAGCAAGGAAGCTGAGCTGTGAACACTGACAGAGATTTTTTTTTGCTTTTTTTCACGTTGAGTACTTTATTGTGTACTTCCTACAGACAAGGATATTCTCCTAAGGAACCATAATACAATCAACATATTTAGGAAATTAACATTAATATGCCTAATTCTCAAACCCTTTGAAATTTTGCCAAGTGTTTCTTTTTTTATTATTAGTTTCAGGTGTACAAAACAATGTAATAGACATTTCACCCCTACCAAAATGATAACCCCACTCCCCCAATCTACTACCCCTCTGACATCATATAAATCTATTACAATTCCACTGACTCTATTCCCTATGCTATACTCCATATCCTGTGACTATAAATATATGTGTATATATATATATATATATAATTGTAGTTGGCATATAATATTCAGCTTTAACTTCAGGTGTACAGTGCAGTGGTCAGGCATCTACACCGTCCATGAAGTTGTCTCCCTAATAAGACATGTGCCCATCTGACACGCTACAAAATCTTTACAACATTATTGATTGTATTCCCCAAACTGGGAAAACTAGACTGACACATAAAAATAAAAATAAAAATGAAACTGGACCACCTCTTTATGCCATATACGAAAACAAATTCAAAATGGATTAAAGACTTAAATGTAAGACCCAAAACCATAGAAGAAAATATAGGGAGTAAATTTGCAGATATTACCCTGAATAATATTTTTGCGGGTATATCCCTTTGGGCAAGGGAAGTAAAACAAAAAATAAACATATGGGATTACATCAAACTAAAAAGTTTTTTCACAGCAAAGGAAACCATCAATAAAACAAAAAGACAGCCTATTGAATGGGAGAAGATATTTGTCAATAATACATCTGAGAGAGCTTTGAATTAGATAAATGGAGGCAAGGGGAACGGAGAAGAGGAAACTGTGCGAAGGACCTCCCGATGGCAAGAAAGAGCCTCATGTCATCTGAGAAGAGAGCACAGTGAATGGAGTGAAAAGGATACAGGGGGTGTCACAGATGAGATTCGAGGGTTATCAGAGGCCTCTGGATTATGAGTGGACTCTTCAGACTAACAGCTTAGCTTCTCTTCCAAATAAGGTGGGATTCCATTGAGTTTTAAGCAGGGTGTGCCTGCTGTTCAGATTGGGCTTCCATGTTGAGACTGAATTAGATGGTGACAAGAGTGCATATGTGTGGAGACTAAGACTCTGCTGAAAAATAGTTCAGGCAAGAGATGATGGTGGTGGCAATGGATGTGGAGCGATATTTAAAAAGTAGTATCAGTAGGACTTGGTGCCATTGAATATGGTTGCAGGCAGAAGGTAGTAGAAAAGACGATCTTCAGGCCAAATGTATTAAACCAGGTTCTTGATGTGTACGTTAAGTCTCAGGGAATGTGACTTCCTTCAGTCAGTAAACAAACATGAAACCCTTGTTATATTTCAGGCCCTGTTCTAGGCATAGGCCATACAGCAGTGAACAAAGCCGACAAATTCCCAAAGTACCTATAAAACCATGTTATGAAAAACTTTCAAACCAGGTGTCAGCTGCCTGTTTTTGTAAGTTATGTTTTACTGAAACACAGCCGCACCCATTTATTCATATGTTGTCTATGGCTGCTTTCACCCAGCAATGGCAGAGTTAGCAGTTGCAACGGAGACAGTATCCGTCACAAAGCTCAAAGTATTTGCTGTTGGGCCCGTGACAGAAAGCTGGCCAACCACCAATTTAGAAGAGCTGTGTGCTGATCTTACCTTTCTCTTTGATTTGTTACCTTTGAGAAAATTAGTTAATGTCTCTGACTCAGTTTTCTCAGCTGTAGAGCAGCTATGGTACCCATGTGGACAAACTGACAAAGTAACAGTGAAGGCTTCGGACTGTATAAAGTACAAGGCTGATATAAAGTGTCGAGCTACACTACGACCATGTACTAGTTTGTTTCTAATCCTCCTTTGCCTGGTCCTCAACCTACTTTTCCAACCTGATCTCACTCCAACTTCTAAGAGCATTTTCTGCTCCAGCCAAACTGAAAACTTTCTCAAATTTATGCGCTTGTTTATGCTATTGCCTTTCCCTTCAACTCTCTTTCCAAAGTTTACTGAAATCCTGCCTATCCATGGTCTTTCTCAAGTGTCATCTTCTTAATGAAATCTTCCCAGATTGATTCAGCCAGATTTCACTCCTTGTTCAAATACACTTCATGCTTGGTCTGTCTTCATGTCTTACCCCCAGTGTACCCTGGGGTTCTACTTAGTCGTCAGGTTATTACTTATAAGATAGGAGGGATGAGGGCAACTGGAACTTCTCGTGTCTGCAGTACTGCCGGGCTTCACACAATGCCATGTCCCAGCAGAGGTTGAATGAAATTAAGCATACACCTAATAACGATTTCAAGTTTTAGACTGTAGTCCTAAGCCTCGCTCCTCCATAGGAAGAAGGCTGTGTGGAAGGTGTGGCTTTCTAGCACCCTACAGACGAATGCAGCAGGGACCTAGGGAGATCCTTCATGCACAGGCAGAGGTCACAGCCCGCTGACCCACAGGTTGATTCCAGCCACAGACCTGTTCTTTTTGGCTTGAACTGTGTGGGCCCAGGCAAGGTTATAATTATTTTAATTGAGTTGCTAACATCTTAAAATGGGAAAATTTCACCCCCAAAATTTGAATTTCTTCTTTCTTTTAGAAGAAGCCTACATTCCCACATGGCAACAATCTACAATACTTAGTAGAAACTGCTCTCTTCAGGTGCAGCATATGGTCTCAAACTCACCGTAGTCTTGTGTGTCTGATGTGGCTGCTCCAATACATTGGCCGTTCATCACTGTGCTCGCTCCACTTATATCTGTTTGCTGTCAAAAATAAAGTGGAGAGGAAAATTAAATATTTCTTTTTACCCACGTTTTAGATAAAACGGGAAAACTGAAACTAGCCTGAGATGCAGAGCAGCATGTGATTAAGCTCATGGACTTGGGAGTCACACTGTCTGGGCTCAAGTTCTCGCAGCCCCTCCTACTCGGGGTTGCCAGATAAAATACAGGAAACCCAATTGAACCTGCATTTCAGATAAACATTGAATAGCTTTTAGTATAAGTATGTTCCATGTATTTTTATTTGCCAAATCTGCCAACCCTTCTATTTGCTGTGTGATGTGGGCAAGTTATTTAACTTCTTTCTGCCTCAGTTTCCTCATTTGTAAACTGAGGATCATCAAGTAGCATTGTGATAACAAAATCAGTATTATCCACTGTCACTATTAGTTTCATTACATTTTTTTTAAAAATTGAGATCTAACTAACATATAGCATTGTGTAAGTTTAAGATGTACAATGTGCTGATTTGACACATACCTACTGCAATATGATCGCCACCATATGGATAACACCTCTGTCACATGATACAACTATCATTTCCTTTTTGCGGTGAGAGCATTTAAGATCCAGTCTCTTACCAACTTTGAAGTTTGTAATACAGCACTGTTGACTATAACCACCAGGATGTACATGAGATCTCCAGGACTTACTTATCTGCCAGCTGTAAGTTTGTACCATTAAACAACATCTCCCCAATTCCCCCACCCCTCAGCCCCGACTGCCCACCATTCTACTCTGTTTTAGCGAGTTTAGCTTTTTTAGATTCCACATATAAATGAAACAAAACAGTATTCATCTTTCTCTATCTGATTTATCTCACTTAGCGTAATGCCTTCAGGGCCATCCTTGTCACAAATGGCAGGATTTCCTTCTTTCTCATGACTGAACAATGTTCCATTGTATATATGTACCACATCTTCTTTATCCATTCATACACTGATGGACACTGAGGTTATTACCATATCTTGACTATTGTGAACAATGCTGCAATCAACACAGGCGTGTCGATATCTCTTAGATATCCTGTTTTTATTTTTTGGATATATACCCAGAAGTGGAATTGCTAGATCATATGGTAGTTGTAATTTTAGTTTTTTGAGGCACCTCCATACTGTTTTCCATAGTGGCTGCACCAATGTACGTTCCCGTCAGCAGTGGACGAGGGTTCCCTTTTCTCTACAGCCTCCCCAAGGCTATTTCTTGTCTTACTGCTGAGAGTCACCTAACAGGTGTGAGGTGGTATTTCATTGTGGTTTTGATTTGCATTTCCCTTGTAGCTAGTTAAGTTAAGCATCTTTTCATATACCTGTTGGCCATTTGGATCTTTGGAAAAATGTCTAGTTAATTTCTTGTCCATTTTTTAATCAGATTTTTGGGGGTATTTCTGCTATTGAGTTGTATGAGTTCTTTATATATTTTGGATATTAAACCTTTATCCAATACATGGTTTGCAAATATTAGTTTTTTTAAGACTAAGTACATTTCATTAGAACAATGAGGAACATGTATGTATGTTTAGTAAATGAATTATGTCTGTGTTCAAATATACAACTTAAGATGCTCATTTGGGAAATTAACATTAGCTGCCACTCTGGGCAAAACTTGAAAATCTCAGTGACCCAACAATAAAGATTTCTTTCTTCCTTGCGTACTGTACAATGTAGATCAGGAGCCCTCTCCCTCTTACGTGGAGGACGTGACCTCCAAAGTCACCACAGCCAAGGAAGAAGAAAATAGAGGTTAACAACCTTGACCCAAAAGTGATACAACAGCTTTCATGCAAAACCCATTGGCCAGAACTAGTCACATGGTCCTAGCCTAACTGCAAGGGAGCCTGGGAAATATAAGGAAGCACATAGAATACCCAGTAAGCAGTAACTATTTTGGCCATAGATGCCATTATAAGACAATTACCGTGTGCCTTCCTTTTTATGTTACCTATCTGGCTGCTGTAAACAATTGGATTTGCAACTCCAGCCATATGCAATAGATTGAAAGTCAGAAGACCTGTGTTCTAGTTCTGCTCTTTCTTGAGCTAGGGAAATGTACCCAGATAATTTCCTTGGGAGATTCATCACCTCCTCTTACCACTAGAGAAGCAAGTGGATTTTTTTACTCTTCCTATGAGGAGCAGGAAGTTCTAAGTTGAGTTGCTTATATTCTTGACCTGGAAACTTGGAAACAATAGGAAGTCAAGCAGAAGAGAAAGGGAAGGAGAAAACTCAGTTATTCTGATTAGAGATCCATAGGTATGAGAAATAGTAAGGCCTTTTCACTTTGTAGCATGCAAACCAGATCTCATTTTTCATTTTGGATTTGGAGTTACCTTGTTGTCTTCCAGCATTTGAAGAATAATTCTCAGCGGATAGACAAATGTCTGCACAAGTCTAATCAGTGGAGTGAATCCAGGTGTTTGCCCAGAATGGAATTTCACCAAAAGCAATTCAGGCCACAGCTTTGTGTTCAGAAGAACGACATGTCAATTAATACAGCCAGGCATTGGGGCTCACTGGCTGGTGTAAGGGGCCGAAGGCCAGTCCTGGCTGCCTGGCTGCCAAGGTTAATGAGGGTATGTTGTTGTAATCTCATCTTAAATGGATTTCTGAGCCACGCACAGAGAGAGGGGAAGAGAGAAGTGAGCTGGGGAGGAATAGCCTGTGATGAGTGATGAGGCTTTGTCAGTTACATCCAACATGTACAGTTCATAAATCAGAGAATATTTCCTGATCTGAAAAATCTGGATTTGCAGCTTAGTGATTATTTTTAGATAACTTCTGAGAGGTTGCATGTAGGGACTTGAAAACATAAACCCTAAAGCAGATAAGCCATCTGTGTGTGCTCAAAAATGGAGAAGTGAATTTAATCTTTATACTCTTTGAAAAAGGAGAAAGGTGTTGTTGGCAGATCCATAAAATATGCATGATGGCCAGAGTGGCAAAGACTCAAAGTCAGGAAGAGAATCATTTACCCGACGTCATCATTCTGCCTGGGTCATCTTCTAAAGTTTCATGAGCTGATACTAATCTTATGTGCCTATGTCCTAGTGCCATAATAATCTCTGTAAAAAACAAATAATTCATTTTTCAAAAAGATCATGATTTGTACTATGACTTATTTTTATCGATATTGGGAGGCATTTGTTAGGTAGTTTATAAAGTCAGGAAGATTTATGCTTTTGGGAGACTATGATGGTCCTTCACCTATCCTGTACTTTACCTCTTTCCCAAATCCAGAAGATGCTGACAGCTCCATGAGAATAAGACATCCCAAATGTTACCTCTTAACATCCTCAAGTGACAATCAACCAGGCCCTTACAATTCCTTTTGATTCTCAATCATACTATGCAGTTAAGAAACTTTCAAAACATATTCAGTGATGTTAACACTGGATACTATGTGTTTAAGAAACTACAACTTTCCTTGCATTTTTAGCTCTTTTCTTCTTTCAATATTAAACATTGTTATATCTCGTTAAGTAAGATTCTGTGATGAGCATCTCACTTTCAGATAGTCTCACTTAGTCTCAGCTCACTTTCTAATGCTAGTTATCAGTCTTTCCAGTGATTCTGTGATATTATCAACATCCTTACAGTATCGTCCTTTACTGCTTAAATCAGACAGTTTGTTTCTGTCGTTTGACACCAGAGTTTCTGCTTGGTACATTATCTATTCGACCTAGTATTGGAGTTGTGTGTGTCTATGTGTGTCTCCCCAACGAGACTGTAACATCTTTCACGAATGGTTAGCTTAATGTCTGGCACGCGTCATATGCCCAGAACAAGCTCACATTTAAAATTTAAAAGTGTGGATTCACACCACCTTGGTTAAAATTCCAAATTCTCCCTTTACTAAATGCATGACCTTGGGGAAGTTAATAACCTTTCTAAGTCCTGGTTTCCTAATGTAAACTTATGAGCACCTACCTGTTTAACACTTAAAACAGGGCCTGGCATTTCATAAGTTATTAGATTGTATTATTTTGTTTTTTATTTCCTTTATGTTCATAGTATGTGTCATATATATCTATGATATAACTATATACTTTATTATCTATTATGTGTCTGTTATATAAATTATGTTTGTATTAATGTATCATTATGTTATAATAATACTTATTATTATCAGTATTTAATAAAATAAATGTTTAATTGAGTTTAGTTGCTTCTCAAATTGTAAGCTCAATCCAATTTACACTATGAGGTTGTTTGTTTCTAAGACAAGTTTTCATACCTTTGGGTTTTTTTAATCTATGCTAAAAAATTTATTTTGGGTGGAAGTATAAATTTTTAATATGTAGGTTATTAAAATCCCAGCAGGGAGTTTCCCATAAATTTTCAGGCTAAAAATTTCAACCTTTACCCAAGCATTCCTCACCTAGTTGATATGTTGTTGAACTTTTTTCTTTATGTCGTGGTATTTTTCATGAAGAATCTGTGCATTTCATCTGCCTGACTATAATGCTTCCGTGGACCAGCTGCAATTTCCACAGAGTTATTAAGAGCTATAAAGTTATCCTTTTATCCAGACCCGTTTTACTTGGTCTTAGTATGGCACCCAACACTGAGATTATTCTGTTCTTGCATTTCTGCAGGACTGTCTGCTTTTCTTTAGCAGTCCCATTAGTCAGTTTGATTCCTAAATCTGACCTCTCTACAAATGTCATTATGTTTTCACTGCACTTCTTCTTCCTTGGCATTACAAAGGATCCTTTTGAACTTTACTCTTCTTTTTCTTAGTACTGATGTCAGAAGTTTTCTTCTGTTTTGTTGAGAAGTTTGCATCCCTAGATTAAAATGATAATACCTCATTTATCATATCGTCAAAATGGCAAGCAGGGATTGGTTTTGTTTTTATTTTTTTGGAAATCCCCAATCCCCAAGAGAGTCTTATCCTGGAACTGCTATAGTTAAGGTAGAACCAATTCATCTGTTCAACAGTTATTAATTGGGGATTTACAATGGACAGGATTTTCTCAGAATGTTGGCCTGTTTCAGAGATGAATTTGGCACATCCAGCCAAACAGTCACAGAGGATGAAATTCTCTACAGAAGATCAGTGCTCACCTTTATTTTAGACTCACTGCACCAGTCTTTATGTAGCATATAAATACAATAAGTTTTCCATAGAACTCTGAGGATTGAAGAAAAACAGGAAAGGATGGAGGAAGAGAAAAGAATGTCGGAAGGGGAAGAGGTTGATTAAGTATTATCTACTACCTTAATAACCTGGAGTTCTCATCCAGTTTCACATATAAATAAGGAAATAAAAGCCCAGAGGAGTCTGTTACCACTCCCATGGTCACACAGCCAGTAGGTGCCAGGACAGTTTGGCAGGCTGTGAAACCTGTGCTCTTCCCACTCAGCTACCACACTGCCCCACAGATGGGAATAGAGGGTAATAGGTAACAAACCAGATCAACACGTTGTTCTGGCCAGTTGAAAGTCCCCTTACTGCTATTCTAGAGTCTGAGAAGATAAGTAAAGTCAAAGAAAGCAGTTGAATGGGTTTAACTTCTATTAATTGTTACTACCTAATTAGAGGTTGTTTGGTATAGTCTGGTAAATTTCTAAATGTGTCTGTCTATCTACCCACTCAGTCTATATCTTGGTGTCCACCCTATAGAAATATTTGCACATTGGTAGAAAGAAGCATATACATTAATTGTGGGATTTTATGTAATGTGCAGAAATTGGAAGCAACAAATTTTCCTTAATAATGGAATAATTAAATAAATTTTGATAGATCTATACTATTAAATGCTATGCCAATAAGGTAGATCTATGTATGTAGAACTAAACAATCTTCTAAACACATTATGTGAAAAAAAATCAAGTAGCAGAAACATGCATGTAGAATGATCATATTTATGAGGTATGATCAAAAACTACAGTGAATGTTTAAATTAAAAAAAAAAAACTATTACAGTAAAAGATACATTGCCATTAATCTCCCTGAAAATAGTCCCCCTCACTTGAAACACACTTATCCCATTGTTCTTGCCACTTTCTAAAGCAGTTCTGGAAGTCCTCTTTCATGAATGTCTTTAGTTGTGCTGTCATGGCTGCCTCGACGTCCTGAGTCATTTTAACTTTGGGGAAGAGCCAGAAGTCGCACAGTGCCAGATCTGATGAATAAGGTGGATGACACACACCACAATGTTTTTATCTGACAGAAATTTCCATACCAGAAACAACATGTGACACAGAGTCTTTCCATTGTGATCCAAAACTATAGTAAATGCTACTGCTGAGTGCCATCCAACAGAAAGACAGGAATCTTCAATATAGGAAGTGGTGCATCCAGCCTCAGTAACAGTGTGTGACAAGTTTCAACTTGTTCAATGCAGTCAGTTGGGTGTGAGCTACAGTTGAGAGAAGATGTATTTTAAAGTGTCCCATAAATCATCCTCCATCATGACAACACTCCATGTCACACATTGCTTCTGGTATATGGCAATTTCCAGGTTGACCCCAAACCCACAGAAAGTGGTTGAACATCGGGAGGGACATTTCAGTGGCAGAGTTTGCCCTGGAAGAGGGATCCAATCCCCACACAGGCTCCCCAACTCTGGGGTCCTGTGCCAGGAAAAGAAGTTCCCACATCTGGCAGTGAAAATCAGTGGATTTTCACTGCCCATCCCAGTGAGATAGAAGGTAGCTGGAAACCCAGATGCCCTTTTAAAGGACCTGCACACAGACTCACTCACTTACAAACACTCACGTGGTATCTGGTGGAGGGGCAGCAACTTGAGAGGTATGGGGAAAAACTGAGTGGTGTGGCTTCGGAGTTAAGGCTGGCGGGACAGCAGCCATTTTCTTTATGTGGAACCTGCCTCATGTATAGCCTACAGGAGGACAGCTTCTTTTTTATATTGAACCCTCCCCCAAAGCACCAAATCTGAGACAGCATTGGGCTGGTAAAATCCGCTCATGCACACCACCTTGGTGACAACCTTTGTCCCTACCCTGCATATTTAGTACTGCATTGCCTGGGGCCCTCTCAGCACCTAAGCAGTTGGCCCCACCCCACAATCCGTGGAGGACTTTTATAGCAGTGGATGGCCCACAGGTGTCCAGGGAACTTTTGCTGATTGGCAGTGAGCCATAACTTGTGCCACAGCCTCTCCTGGGCATCTCTCAGGGATCTGGGAGCCCATGCAAGTGGTGGCTGGCTGCAGTGTTCTCAGGGCGATTTGCAAAGTGTTCATAGGCCAGGAACTGGCACAGGAACTGAATCTTCATTAACCTTCTAAAAACCACCAGCCATGCCTCATGACTCCCTGGGACCCCATCCCACCCAGCTAGGGCTGCATTGCCGAAGGCACTCTCAGCAGCAGGTCAACCAGCCCAGCCGATGCCCCTAAGGAGGCTCTTTCAATAGCTGAGCCTGTGTGCAATTGGCAGGTGGCAATAGGCCTAGGGGGCCTTGGGCCTTTTGCTAGATTGCTGCAGGACCAATACAAGAAGCAGCCAATCACATATAGCTTTGTAACTCCTATCAGGTAGCCACTGGCCAGTCACAGGCAGGGCTGGAATTGGCTTGCATGGGAGCCCCTCCCAAGGGACACCAGAAACAACACACCCAGAGGCCAGCTTCAGAGCATGACCTGGTAAACCCCACAAGCAGCATAGCCAAAGAATGGTCTCAACAGGCACAAGAGCCTACATGGGCAAATCCTCCACTGAGAGGTCACCCCCCCCCATTACTGCAGCTCGTACACTGTGGGCATAGCCAATGCTCACAGTCACTCATCCTGGGAGTCCATCCCACCCACTGCTGCACCAAAAGCAATCAAGTTTCAAATACAATAGGAAAACACACACAACACACTCAAGAGACACTCCTGGAACACATGCACAAGAGATCAGGGTGAGTGTGCCATTAGATCACACAGATCACATACTACAAAAGACCATCCAGCAAAGACTGAGAGATATAGGAGATCTACATAATACATAGAGGCAAACACAGAGAGGTAGCCAGAATGAGGAAACAAAGAAACATGTCCCAAATAAAAGAACAGGAGAAAGCTCCAGAAATAGAACTAAATGAAATGGATGTAACCAACCTACTAAAGACAGAGTTTAAAATATTGGTTATAAGAATGCTTAAGGAATTTAATGAGAATTTCAACAAACAGATAGTAAGCACAAACACAAAAAAAGGACATAGAAATCATAAAAAAGAACCAGTCAGAAATAAAGAATACAATACCTGAAATGAATACACTAGAAGTAATCAACAGGAGATTAGATGAAGGAGAGGATCAAATCAGCAATTTACCAGGCCAGGTATCATAATACACCCAATCAGAACAACAAAAAGAAAAAATAATTTTAAAAAAAGATTTTACAGGACCTGTGGGGCAATATCAAGCATAACAACATTTGCATCATAGGAGTACCAGAAGGAGAAGAGAAGGAGAAAATTGGGAAGATTGAAGAAATAATGACTGAAAACTTTCCTAATGGGGCAAAAGAAATAGATATACAAGCCCAGGGAGCTCAGAGAGTCCCAAACAAGATGAACCCAACCAGGGCCACACCAAGACACATCATAATTAAATGACAAAGGTTAAAGACAAAGAGAGAATCCTAAAAGCAGCAAGAGAAAGACAACTAGTTACCTACAAGGGAACTCCCATAGCCTGTCAGCTGATTTCTCAATAGAAACTTTGCATGCCAGAAAAGAGTGACAGGAAATATTCAAAGTAATGAAAAAACAAGGGCCTACAACCAAGACTGCTCTACCCAGCAAGGCTATCATTTACAATTGAAGAAGAGTTAAAGAGTTTCCCAGAACAGGAAAAGCTAAAGGAATTCATTACCACCAAGCCAGTATTATAGGAAATGTTAAAAGGGCTTCTTTAAGCAGAAGAAAGGAGAAAGCAAACTAACACAGACCAGAAATACAAATATTTAAATGGCAATGGCTATGTACCTATCAATAATCACTTTAAATGTAAATGGATTAAATGCTTCAATCAAAAGACATTGGGTAGCTAAATGGATAAGGAAACAAGACCCATGTATATGCTGAGACCCATCTCAGATCAAAAGACACATACAGACTGAAAGTATGGGAAACGATATCTTACGCAAATGGAAATGAGACAAAAAGATGGGGGTAGCAATACTTATATCAGACAAAATAGACTTTAAAACGAAGACTGTAACAAGAGACAAAGAAGGACCAAAGCAACAAGAGTACCTCACCCTAGTAAACATTTATGCACCCAACATAGGAACACCTAAATATGTAAAACCAATATTGACCGACATAAAGGGAGACATCAACAGTAACACAATCATAGTAGGGGACTTTAAGATCCCACTGACACCAGTGTACAGATCTTCCAGATAGAAAGTCAACATGGAGACAGTGGCCTTAACTGACACAGTAGACCAGATGGATTTGATTATTTTAGAGCATTGCATCCCAAAGCAGCAAAATATATACGCTTTTCAAGTACACATGGGACATTTCCAAGATAGACCACATGTTAGGCCACAAAACAAGTCTCAATAAATTTAAGAAGATTGAAATCATATCAAGCATCTTCTTTGATAACAATGGTATGAAACTAGAAATCAATTTCAAGACAAAAACTGAAAAACACACAAACACATTGCAGTTAAATAACACACTACTAAATAATGAATGGGACAACAATGAGATCAAGGAAGAAATCAAAAGATACCTTAATACAAACAAAATTGAAAACACAACAACCAAAAATCTATGGGACACAGACCTAAGAGGGAAATTCATAGCAATGGAGGCCTACCTAAAAACAAGAAAAATAAACAGTTCAACTTTATACCTAAGAGAACTGGGATGGGAGGGAGGGAAGAGCAAACAAAGTACAAAGTGAGTGCGGACAAAAAATAATAAAAATCATAGCAGAAATAAATGAAATAGAGACTTAAAAAAAATACAAAACATCAATGAAACCAAGAGCTGGTTTTCTGAAAAAAATAAATAAAATTGACAAACTTTTAAGTAGACTCATCAAGAAAAAGGGAGGACCCAAATAAATAAAATCAGAAATAAAAGAAAAGAAGTGACAACGGACACCACAGAAATACAAAACTTTTAAGAAAATACAACAAGCAACTATACACCAACAAATTGGACACTGGATTAAATGGATAAATTCTTAGACGCATACAATCTTCCAAGGCTGAATCTAGAAGAAACAGAAAATCTAGTACCAATGAAATCAAATCAGTAATCAACAAGTTCCTAACAAACAAAAGTCCTGAACCAGATGGCTTCATGGGTGAATTTTACCAAACATTCATAAAAGAATTAGCACCTATTCTCCTCAGACAATTCCAATAAATCCAAGAGGAGGGAAAGCTCCCAAGATCATTTTATGAGGCCACCATTACCCTGATTCCAAAACCAGACAAAGATATTACCAAAAACAAACAAACAAACAAACAAAAACACAATAGGCCAATATTCATAATGAACGTAGATGTAAAAATCTTCAACAAAATATTAGCAAACCAAATTTAGCAATAAATTAAAAAGATGATACACTATGATCAAGTGGGATTCATTCCTGGTATGCAAGGTTGGTTCAATACCCACAAATCAATTAATGTGATAAAGTACATAAACAAAATGAAAAATAAAAATTATATGGTCATATCAATAGATGCATAAAAAGCATTTGACAAAATCCAGCATCCATTTATGATGAAAGTTCTCAGCAAAGTGGGACTAAAGGGAACATATCTCAACATAATAAAGGCTGTATATGACAAACCCACAGCTAACATGATACTCAGTGGGGAAAAACTAAAAGTGTTCTCCTTAAGATTAGGAACAAGTCAAGGATGCTCACTTTCACCACTTTTATTTAACAGAGTACTGGAAGTTCCGGGCACAACAATCAGACAAGAAAAAGAAATAAAAGGCATCCAAATGGGAAAGGAAGAAGTAAAACTGTCATTATTTGCAGATGACATGATAATATATAGGGAGAACCCCAAAGAATCCACCAAAAACTATTAAAACTCACAAATGAGTTTTAATAGGATATGAAATTAATATTCAGAAATAAGTTGCATTTTTATACACCAAGAACAAACTATCAGAAAGAAAAATTAAGAAAACATTCCCATTTACAATCACATTGCAAAAAAATAAAACACTTAGAAATAAATTTAACCAAGGAAGTAAAAGATGTGTACTAAGAAAATTATAAGACATTGAAGGAGAAATTAAAGAAGATACAAATAAATAGGAACATATACCATGCTCATGGATAGAAAAATTAATATAGTTAAAATGTCCATATAACCCAAAGCGATCTACAGATTCAATGCAATCTGTGTCACAATACCAGTGGCATTTTTCACAGAACTAGAACAAATAATCCTAAAATTTATATGGAACCATAAAAGACCCTGAATAAGTATAGCAATCCTGAAAAAGAAGAACAAAGTTGGAGGTATCATGTTACCTGATATCAAATTATACTACAAGGCCTTAGTAATAAAAACAGCATGGTATTAGCATAAAAACAGACACATAGATCAATGGAACAGAATAGAGAGCGCAGAAATAAATCCATGCCTATATGGTCATTTAATCTATGACAAATGAAGCAAGAATTTACACAGGGGTAAAGACAGTGTATTTAATAAATGGTAAAACTGGACAGATACATGCAAAAAAAATGAAACTGGACCACCTTCTTACACAATATACAAGAATCAACTCAAAATAGGTTAAAAATTTAATTGTAAGACACAAAACCATAAACTCCTAGGAGGAAATATAGAAAGTAAACTCTCAGACATTACCCTTAGTAATATTTTGACTGCGATATCTTCTTTGGCAAGGAAGACAAAATAAAAAACAAATGGAACTACATCAAACTAAAAACTTTTTTCACAGCAAAGGAAACCGTCAACAAAATGAAAAGACATCCTCCTGAACTGTATTAAAATTGTAATACTCAATATATACCAATAACAAAAGATGAATTCAAGTCATGTTTGACTCTGCAATTGCAAAATGTGCTTAAAGTGGTTACCATCAGCATAATTTTAATAGAGTTTTCTGCTTTGTTAAAATGTGTATACATTTTTTGGCATATATATATATATATACATATATATATATATCAACACCAAAGAAACAAACAATCTAAATTTAAAATTGGGCAGAGGACCTGAATAGACATTTCTCCAAAGAGGACATACAGATGGCCAATAGACATATGAAAAGATGCTCAACATCACTAATCATCAGGGAAATACAAATAAAAACCACAATGAGATACCACCTCACTCCTGTCAGAATGGTTATATCAATAAATCAACAAACAAGTGTTGGTGGGGATGTGGATAAAAAGGAACCCTTTTTCACTGTTGGTGGGATTGCAAACTGGTACAGCTATTATGGAAAACAGTATGGAGATGCCTCAAAAACTTAAAACTAGAACTACCTTATGATCCAGCCATTCCATTCCTGCTGTACTGTACACTAATTTGAAAAAATATATGCACCCCTGTATTTACTGCAGCACTATTCACAGTAGCCAAGATATCGAAACAACCAAAATGCCCATCAATAGATGATTAGGTAAAGAAAAAGTGGTACATTTATACAGTGGAGTATTACTCTGCCATAAAAATGATTGAAATCTTGCCATTTGCAACAAGATGGATGGATCTAGAAAATAGTATGCTAAGTGAAATAAGTCAGACTGAGAAAAACAAATACCATATGATCTCAGTTATATGTGGAATCTAACGAACAAAATAAACAAACAAAACAGAAATAAATTCATAGATACAGAGAACAAACTGATGGTTGCTAGATGGGAGGGCCATTGAGGGGATGAGTGAGAAAGGTGGAAGAATTAGGAAATACAAATTGGTAGTCACGGGGATGTGAAATACAGTATGAAGAATATAGTCAATAATGTAAAACTATGTATGGTGTCAGATGGATATAGACTTATCTGGGGGATCACATCATAAATTATATAAATGCCTAACCACTATGCTGTATACCTGAATATATATATATATATATATATATATATATATATATATATATATATATATATGTATATATTGTCATGGGGATGTGAAATACAGCATAGGGAATATAATCAATGGTAACAGTCATAGCTATTATAATAGCTATATACAGTGGCAGATGGATAGTAAACTTGTTGGGGTTATCGCTTTGTGAGGTGTGTGTCTAATCATTATGTTGTTTTGTATATCTGAAGCTAATAATAAAAAAATAAAAAACAATTATTAACCTTTAAAAAAAACACAAGAAACAGAATACTGAATGAATTATGACTCAAACCATAAGGTTTAATTTCTTAGCAAGAAGTCTGAAGCTGGATATTCTTAAATTGATTCAGCATTTTAACAACGTCATCAAGGACATAGGTTCTTCCTGTCCTCAGTAATCCTTCATCTTGGGCTTGTCACAACATTGTCCAATATGGCAGCCACAGATCCAAGTGTCTCAACCACATTCAAGATCAGGAAGCAGGAGGTAGCAAAGGGCAGTGAAGAAAAGAGGAAGGCTTTTAATGAAGAACAGTTTCTTTGCACCTGAACAAACTTTTCCCCAAGCACCTCCTCTAGAAATTTCTTCTTATAGTTCATTAGATAGAACTGGGTCAAAAGTGCACACACACACACACACACACACACACACACACACTGCCCAAGGGATGCTGTGAGAGTATGATTCTGACTTTTCTATTGTCTCTCATAGATGCTTGACTAGGAATAAGGAGCTTTGTGGTACTAGCGAGCATCTGAGAGTGTCTGCCATAGCAGGTTTCATGGAAGAAGCAGTCCTCGGGTTGGATCTGAAACAATGATGAAAACGTTTATTAGATTTTCTATCTAACATCACTTTTCTAAGAATTGACCCTCCCCAGCTCCAAGTGGGAGTTGCCAAAATCATACAATATATTCCAGTCTTCTGGGAATGTACAGTAATAGATTTTAATAGATAACTGCCAAATTGGTCTGCGTTTTGTTTTTTACTCTCTAGGGAAATTTCTAACTTTCTTCCTTTTATTGAAGTTAATTGTGTAAGCATCATTCATACTCCTGCTGTGCTGTCAATCTGATGCTTGTTAATTGTCTGTGCTTAGTTTCCAACATCAGTCAAGATCCCAATTATTTTATCAGAAAGAATTTAACTGAAAGTATTATTAACCATGTGTAAGAAAATAAAAAAGGCAAAAAGGGGATTCTAAGGTATTACAGAGGGAACAACTACAGGAAGGTTGCTCCCACCCCAAGTGTTGGGGGAAGAAAGAGGTTCTATTAAGAAACAGTTAAGAGAATGTGGGAGGGGAAGTGAGGGAAGGACAGGGGAGGCAGGAAAAGTAAGAGGCTTGGGGGAGAAGCCCCACATCACTGGAACTAAGTCTTTTGAGGAGGGGTACCTGCTGGTGCTGGTATATCTGACAGAGTTCAATGTCTCTGCTTCTGGTGATGGAAAAAAATGCAACCTGGAATCAAATCCTGCTGCTAGACCCAATAGACTCTGCCAAACTTAAAACCAATGCTGGAGGGATGCCTACAGCAACAGCAAGCAAACCAGCAGAAGCAACTCCTACCTCCTCCATCTTTACAGCTCCCTCTAGCGTCCCCTAATGGAGAATCTAACAGAAAGCTGCTGGTCTAGCAAGTGGGGTTTGTGGAGTCCCTGCCCCAGCATCACATAGCAGAGCGTTGAAGAATCGCAGCTAAGATCGCCTAATAACCAGCAATCCTTTATTATTATTATTATTATTATTAGCATCCTTATTAAATGGAGCTAATAATAGAACCTACCTCATAGCATTTGTTTGAGGTTTAAATGAAGTAAATCATGAGACGTAATTAGCATAGTGCCTAGAGCCTAATAAGCACTCAGGAAATATTAGTGGGTATAATAACTATTTATTCAACAAGTATTTGTTGTATACCTTTATGTGCCAAACACAACTCTACATACGTACAGTGGTGATTCAGACAGATAAGGTCTCTAGCCCTGTGGCACTTGTATTCTAGTGAGCAGTGGCCCGTAATAAACAAGATCATTTCAGAAAATGGTAAGTGGTAGGTGTGGAGATAATGAAATAATCCTGCAGTTGAGAGTTACAGGGAAGATGTTACCTAAGATTTGGTGGTCCACAGAAAAGAAAATGAAATGATAAGCCACAGGCAGGAGAAAGTATTTACAAAATACATATCTGATAAAGGACTTGGATCCAGAATATAGAAAGATCTCTCAAAACTCAATCACAAGAGAACAAGTGACCCATTTTTGAAATGGGCAAAAGATCTGAACAGACAGTTCATCAAAGAAGACATGCACATGGGAAATAAGCACAAGAGCAGGTGCTCAAGGTGAAAAGATAACCAGGAGTTATAAGGGAAAATGAAAATTAAAATCGCAATGAGATTCCACCACATAGGTATTAAAATGACTTTTAAAAAAACGGACAATGCTGCTGATTAGGATGCAGAATGACGGGCACTCTCATACATTCATTGCTGATGGCGATGAAAATGGCACAACCACTTTGGAAAATACAGTTTCTTATGAATTTAAACATACACTAAGCTTGTGACCCGGCAATCTCACTCCCGGTATTTAGAGAAATAAAAACTTAGACTCACACAAAAATCTATATGGAAATAAACATGTGCTATATGCATTTGCTTTATTCATAGTGGCTTTATTCATAAAATTGGAAATAACCCTAAGTTTTTTTCAACTGGTGAATAGATAAACAAGCTGTGGTATTTCCATACAATGGAATATTATTCAGCAATAAAAATGAACTAAGTATTACACAGGCAACAACTGGGTGAATCTCAAATGCATTTTACTAAATGAGTGAAGCCAAGCTTCAAAAGGCTATATTCTGTATGATTCCATTATGATGACATTTCAGAAAAGGCAAAACTAGAGGGACAGAGAAGGGATTAGTTGTTGTCAGGGATTGCGAATGGGGGCGATGATTGACTAAACAAGAGCCTGAGGGAATTTTGTGGGGGTGAAGGAACTGTTCTATATCTTGATTGGGTGGATGGTTACATGAGTGTATGCATTTGTCAAACCTGCAGAATTGTACACTAAAAAGGATGAATTTTACTGTACATCAATGCCGTAGACTGAATGTTTGTGCTCCCCTCCCCCACCAGCCCCTGACCAATTCATATATTGAAACCTAATCCCTAATGTGATGGTATTTAGAGGTGGGACTTCTTTTCAGTGGTAATTGGATCATGAGGGCCGAGCCCTCATAAATGGGATTAGTGTCCTTATAAAAGGGGCCCCAGAGAGCTCCCTTGTCCCTTCCACCATGGAGTACACAGCAATAAGACAGGACCAGGAGGGAATTCCTCACCAGACATGGAATTTGCTGGTGCCTTGGTCTTAGACTGCCAGCCTGAAGAAATGTACGAAATAAATTTCTGCTGTTTATAAAGGTTGAGTAGTCAGGTAAGGCCTTTCTGGAGAAGTGCCATTGGAGGGAAGACCTCAATAACAAGGTGAGCCAGCCATGACAACACCTAGGAGCAGAATATTCCAAGCAGAAAGAACAGCATGGACAAAGCATTCAGGCAGGAGGAAAGAAGGAATGTGGAAGAGAGGCCTGTGGGGCTGGGAGAGTAGAGTGAGATTCGGTGAGCAGGGCTCCATCTCAGAGGCCCTGTTCAGTAGGATGGCCAGATTTGGCTAAATAAATACGTAAATTACCAGACACACAGCTAAATTAGAATTTCAGGTAAGCACTGAATAATTTTTATTACTATAAGTATGTCCCATGCAATATTTGGGCACACTTATACTAAAGATTTATTGTGTTTTTCTGAAATTCAAATTTAATGGGGAGTCCTGTTTTTTTATCTGGCAACTCTTCACTTAGGACGTAGTAAGAAGTTCAGATTTCCTTCTGTCTACAATGGGAAACCAATGGTAGGGTTTTGAAAGGAACAGTGGGATGGGCTCATTCTGATTACTGGGGAGAACAGATTAGGTAGAGACAGAAGCATGGCAGTGGTCCCGGAAAGAGAAGATGGAGGTATAGATTAGGTTGACATGGAGACTGAGAAAGTAGATGGATTTGGGAGATACACTTTGGAAGTAAATATCTAAGGACTTGTTTATGGATTATGTGTGGGTGGCAGAGAGAAAAGGGAAAGAGGAAAATGAAGGATGCTCCTAGGATTTTGGCCTCAGCAACTGGGCAACTTCTCTAACCATCTAATAATAGGAAAGAGTGCTTGGAATGGTCCATGCTCTCTTCTCAGCACTTTATATATGTTAGCTCTTTTCATGTTAAGTTACTTAATCCTCCCTATGATTTAGGGACTTGAAAGTTTTCGAGGGACTTATCCGCATTTTACAGGTGAAAAAATGAAGGCACTGAAAGGTTAAGCAATATGCCCAAGGTCATGCAGATAAGAAATTGCAGAGCTGCCTTTCTAACTTAAGCAGCCTGGCTTGAGTCCCTGCTCTTAATTGCCATGCTCTGCTATCTTTCCCGGTATTGAGCACAGGATGGGTGCTCAGTAAAGAACTGTTGAATCAATGAGTTAACGAGTGAATGACAGGACGGGTCTATAAATGGGGTGTCCACATATGTCTTACGAGGTTGAACTCAGTAGAAAGTTCACAAACTTAATTGTCCGACCTTCGTATGTTCATTTTTATATAGGGTGAGCACAGTGTCCTTATGCATGCTTGGTAGATGTTATCCTCCATTCTCCACACAAATTTAATTTTCCCTCCGCTCTTCTGGACATCATCTCATATATTGATGTTGGAAGTCATTAAAAGAATTCCTGGGGGGGTGTTTTTAAGACTTAAACTGTTATTAAGTGAAATTGAGAAATACTCTTTCGCAAGTCCCATGCAAATTGGCACATGTAGTTAAGTCTGAACTCCAAGGAGGCCACATAGTAGTATCAAATTTACATTGCCTCTATCATCAGCTGAATTTGTCTTCAAATATTCTCTGATCTGGTGGGCATAATGCACAGGTGTACCATCTCCTGCTGAGAGACTCAGTACCTCCAGTGGGACGGAATGTTGCCTGGTGATTAAGGCTGCCACCCGTAATAGGACTATTCTGTGACCTAAACCAAGTACCTGAACACCTTTGTGCTTAGCTTCCGCGTTTGTAAAAGGCGTACAGCAACAGCACCTACTTCGTGGCATGGTTGTGAGGGATGACAAGATCAGGTTTCTAGCAGTATCTGACTGAATAAAATGCCGAATCTAAGTGGGCATCCGTTATTTTTACACCAAATTCTCACTTAGGAGAAAGCTAGTTCTATCAGGCCCACTGGAAGTGTCCATACCTACATGATAAGTTACCTGTCTGGAGTTTGCTCTGGTTCGCACAGTCCAGCTGTGAGCATAGAGCAGGGGCAACGATACTGTTCTTTGTGCCCTCACTTACCACTGTCCCTCTTCCTTTGGTTTTAGAAGCCCTGTCATGGAAGCCTTCCCACTTCTCAAGACGAAAGGACAGGTGTCCGTTTAGAGGTGTTTAGTGATATTCACAAGATCTCAGGCTTATGGTAGCCTCTGCCTTCGATTCCATTTTGAGTTCAGAGGAAGTGCACAGCCAAGAATTTTGACATCTCCTCCCAGCATCAAACAAGTCCACATTTCCATTCAGTTCCCCAAATTTGTAAGTGAATCAAATGTGATTAATTGAAGAATGTTCAGATATAAAATGTCAAGCTAGGACAGGGGGTGGGGTTTATAGGATTGTTGATCTTATTACTGAGAGATGCTGGTATCTGGGTGGTGAAACCACCAAGAAAACAACTCCCCAGAGAGATATGTCTCAGTATCTGCTTGCAACATCAACAGGCCACAAATTCTTCTTTAGGGCAACATTACTGAGGAAAATGATCTTAAAGAGCACGTTATATCCAACAAAGATCATTCGTTAGGTGACAGGTGAACCTACTATAAGAAAACCCTCATACCTAAATCTAAGCTACTAAAACAGGTAAAGATTGGGGGTGTTTATTCATTTGACAAAAGGATTTTTATTTTTAACTTCAAAGCAAATTTTTTTTCCTGGAATTAAAGTATGAACTACTGAGACACAACTAGAATGTGATCTTATGCACATGAAGTTTTCCCTTTACATCCTGCCTTTAGCACTGACCAACGCAATCCCTTTGTGTTTTTGAGCATTGTGTCCCGGCTTGCAAAATAAGGGCCATAGGTTGAATAATTTCAGTCTCATCCAAGAGCAAAATCCTATGTTTGTGGGGCTGATAAATAGTGGAATGTATTAATTTTTTTCTCTATATACATTTTTCCTTTACTCTTTTCCTCATTTAAGTGGGTAGCAAGTTCTGGGCTTCTGAGCCCCCAGAAAAATTTTGTGACAAGATGGAAAGCAGACAGAGCCTAATTTTTTGAGGGCAGAGGCAAAGAGGGTAGGGGTTGAGAGTGGGCTTGGAGACGCATGAAGGAAAGAGTCCTGTGGGGCCAGCGGAAACATGAACCAGGGTTCAGCTTCCTGGCAGAGCCTGAGGAAATGGCAGAGTCCCAGAGAAAAATGGCTCATGGAGCATCTAAGCAGCCCAGCAAATGGGCCCTATTATCCAAATTTTGCACTGAAGCAGCCATAAGCTTCGGAACCAACCTCTGTAGATAGTGACGATGGTATCCCCGAGACGACCTCTGCAGTCCAACAGCCAGAAGGTGCCCCTCCAGGCCACCGCTTAGCACAGAGTTCAACCCTAGGAATAAAGAGACACGAATCCCTAAAATGACTGAGATTAAGATTCCCACCAGTATGACAGGACGGGGACTCAAAATCAAAATTAAATTGGCTTAGTTGTATCAAATATATATATATATATAGAGAGAGAGAGAGAGAGTTGAGGTTGTCACCATGTCAGGCACAGCCTCCAAGAACCCCAAAGATATCTGCAAAGTAAGGATCTTTTTTTCACCCGAGTTAATTGATATGACAAGTGAACAGAGAAGTTTGTCAAGCAAGTATGAAAAATAATTCTTGTCAGGTCTTCGGTTAGCAGGGCTTCAGGGAAACCAAGATGGCAGGGGAATTTCAGGGCCAGCTAACATTTCTCCAGGAGGAGGCCCTGTAGTTCTGTTTCTGAGAACCACCTGACTGTCTAGAACTATGGGGCTAAGGGAGGAGGTGCTGTCGTTCTTCCTCCCAAAGGCCTGCCCCCGTGGGTCGTTTGGGGAAAGGTGTCTGAAGTTGCAGCAGCTCGGCCCAGCTAGGGTTGCTCAGAAGTCCTGCACTCATGCATGACCGAATTGTGGCCCTGCTCTCAGTGGGAAGCCAGGCAGCGAACACCTCCTGGGGAGATCATTGTCTTGTCCCCTGTGTGGCCACACAGAGCAGACATCTGGTTTCAATGACGTCTTTGTGATCAGATCAAGTAAGCGCTCTGGTTTGCCATTTTAATGAAAATGGGACACCTGCGAGCAGCACCTCCACGGCCCCTCCCCAGGAGGAGAGAGTGCTGCCTGAGATCCGGACCCACAGCCGCTGGGATTCCATCACGGAGGGGACGGGAGTACCCGAGAGGGGATTGAGGGGACAGGGCCCTTCCCTGGGGTCACCGTGCAGGGCAGCCGGGACGACAAGCCCCCTGGCAGTCGCCGTCACCGGGTTCCCAGCGCTCCGCCTCGTTCTCCACACTCTCCGTGATTCCAGCTGTAGGAGGGCGCCGCGGGGTATTTTTTCTCTTTTTCTGGCTGGAAGTACACGAGGCAGTTGAATTAGAGTCATGATTGTAATTTAATTTCTCCAAACTCAGAGCTGTTTTCTTTCCAAATATATCAAGGGCCAGGAAACAGTCAAAGAACCATTCCAAAATCAGAAAGGTTAAAGAGGAAGAGAAATCACAAGGTAAATACTAATAATAATATAATATTTTATAATAATTATAATATATACAATATAATGTATTATACACCTTCATGTAGCATGAAATATGTATTCTCATCTATGATAATATATAGTAATACTCATAGATATATTAGAGTTATGATAGAGTTATGATATTTATATAATACAACATGACAATATTCAAAATGTTCAAAAATAATTTTGATAATGTTAAAAAATTGGAAAACCATTCCAAAATCAGAAAGTTTTAAGAGGAGAAGGGAACAGAGGATGAAAATAATAATTATCTAATAATTATTTTTTGATAATTTATATTTAACATATAATTACATATAATATTCTGTATCATAATTGTTTTATATGATACTATAATAGTATACGGTATAAACATAACTATATATTAATTATTGTTGATATTGTTATTATTGAAGATAGTATTTACTGATTGCTTACCAGGCACTTTGCTAAACATTTTTCATATATTATATGATTTAATTTTCACAATAACACTATGATGTAAGTACTGTGGGGTTTTTCTCTTTAAATTATAGTTTCATTGAGGTATAATTTATATACCATATATTTCACCCATTTAAAGCATATAATTCAGTGGTTTTTAGTATATTCACAGTGTTTGAAACCTAACCACAATCAATTTTAGAACATTTGCATCACCCCTAAAGGAAACTTCATACCCACTAGCAGTCACTCCCCATTTCCCCCTCCCACCAGCCCTAGGCAACCTCGAATCTACTTTCTGTCTCTGTATATTTGCTTATTCTGGACATTTCATATAAATGGAATCATTGGTTTCTTTCACTGAACAAGTTTCAAGGTCCATCCATGTTGGAGCATGTATCAATGCTTCGTTCCTTTCTATGACTGCATTCAGTGTATGGACAGACCATATTTCGTTCATCCCTTCATCAGTTGATAGACATTTGGGTTGTTTCTCCTTTGGGGGCAATTATGAATAATGTTGCTCTGGGTATTCATGTGCAAGTTTTTGTGTGGATGTATACTTTCATTTTTATTAGAGGTAATGTGTTTTTACCCCATTTTACAGATAAAGAAACCGAGATACAGAAATGTTAAGTGACTTGTCCGAGGTCACACTGCTCTGAGACTAAAACTCGGTTCTCTCTGATGCTCTCAGCTACTCCACTGTGTTGCCCTCAAGTTTATCGAAGGTTAATATGTGGAGGGTGGGGGACTCATGTCCCTTGGGGACTCTGGAAAGACACTGACAAGAAACACAGCAGGAAGAGTTTCTGTGCAAGCTGAGTATGAACTTTCTCCTCTTAGGGCTGGTTAGTTAAGCCTGGGAGCGATTGCCAAGGGAGGGGTGAATTCCCCCTTTGAGATGAAGGATCTTCTGTGGGGATCTTTAAGACATAGCAAGGATGGATGCCTCACTCCTGGGAATGGGGTTTGGTTCAAGGCTGTCCAAATGGCAGCCCTCATTCTGCATCTGGTGTCCAAATGGTGTGAGAAAGGCCAGGCTGAAATTTGGGCCTCCCTTACCCCTTCTCCGTTCTGACCCCATCCCAGCCACCCAGCCTGTTTGCAAACCCCTGCTCCACACAGCAGGACTCCCAGATCTCCTCCCTTTCCACAGTCCCTGACCTATCCCTCCCTCTGGCTCCCAGTTGGATTTCTGCAGAAGGAACTGGCCAAGGCCAGCTGAACCAGGGCTGGCAAGTTGGATGGGGAGAAAGGTGATAGAGTTCAGGGATGGAAGGAGAGGGGAGGGCTAGAGGAGCCATTTCAAAACACCCAGGGAAGGGCGGGGCACTGGGGAGAGGATCCACCAAGCCTCCTCTGGGAGGTGATGTTAATCAGAACATGTGGCTATAAAATGAGACCTCTGAGCCTGTTTGACTTATGGAACCAGTGTCATTTGATATATATCTGCAGGCTATGGGGTTTCTTCTTAAACAGTCCTACCAAAGAACAGATCCTGACTCCTGAAATTGTTATTGTCAGAATAAACAAAATCCATAGGCTCTTTGGGGGGCTTTGGTTATAAAATGTAGTGGAAACAGTTTCAGGCTTAAAGTCAGAGACAGAGTACATCCCTCGCTAGCTTTATGACCCTGAACAATTTTGTTAACCTTTCAGAATCTCAGTTGATTTTGTGTATAAAATGGGAATAATAGTAATAGCGATACCTCCTTTGCACAGTTATTGGCAGGAATAAATGAGACAGCATAGCATTTCCCAGTGTGTATTTTTAGCAACCACCTTTCTGCAGATTATTGTAATGTGGGAGCAAAGAGAGTCCACAGGCTAATGATTTTTGAGGAGCAGTGGTTTAAACAAAGCTTTCTTGCACTACTTCTCAGAGCATTTAATACACTTACCTGCATTAAGAATCTATGAGAAGGACCCCTTTCTTTCGCATTTTTCAAACTTATTTAACCACGGAAATTTTGGGATATAACATTCAGTGTAAAGTTTGCAGACTGGTGGTCCATGGACCAAATCTGGCCAACAGATGTAGTTTTTGGCCAGCACTGTGTTGCTTTTAAAAGTTTCCTATATTCAAGTACAGTGAGATTTCACTCATAAATCTCAAGATTTCACATAAAAATTAACTTTTCAGCTTCTCTTGAAAAATATAAGGGTCGGGCCAAGCTGGGTCCTCATTTCTACATGGTGACACTTAGCGAGAATGGGTGGTGGGAGCTCTGCAGCAGCTGCTCACATTAGATGGGGCGTGTATTCTCCACTTAATTACTGGCCCCCAAGGCATCCCAGTTTGAGACCCCTGAGAGTTGAGCGCTACTCAAATGCTGCGATAAGAAATGTAAAATGGTGAGTTTTGTCCACATGCCCCTTCATTTAAAAATTGTTGAACATCTGTTTATTAATTATAGGAGGTCAGACAATTAAGTTCGCAAACTCATTGTGGAAAAGGTGCTGCATACCTCATTACTGAATATCACTATGGTCACCTTTGAAGTACTCCCATTGGGAAGCTATGCACTGATGCCAGTGCCTAGTCCACCCTTCAAAGCAATTTGGGAACTCTTTTTCTGGAATGGCCATTAGAGCGCTCATCATATTACTCCTAATGTCCTGAATGTCATCAAAATGTCTTCCTTTCAGTATTTCCTTTATCTTCGGGTAAAGAGAGAAGTCATTGGGGGCCAGATCAGGTGAGTAGGGAGGGTGTTCCAATACAGTCATTTGTTTACTGGCTAAAAACTCCCTCTCAGACAGTGCTGTGTGAGCTGGTGCATTGTCCTGATGCAAGAGCCATGAGTTGTTGACAAAAAGTTCAGGTCGTTTTCGTCTAACTTTTTCACGCAGACTTTTCAGCACTTCCAAATAGTAAACTTGGTTAACTGTTTGTCCAGTTGGTACAAATTCATGATGACAAATCCCTCTGATATCAATAAAAGATTAGCAACATCATTGCAACAAGTTCACAAACTTAATTGTCAGACCTTGTATTCATGCATAACTGAATGCTATAATACGTACATTATAAAGAATATACCAAAAATAATTTAACAGAATGAAATAAAAAATAAACATAAATCAGAAGTTTCACTCTTCCCTTTTCCCCTTGTGGAGGCCACGAGGCAGCTCCTCTTACAGAATTGGCACCAAGGCGGAGCTCACTCATGGTCATGCTGACATGACATTACTGGTTCATGGGATGTGAAGATGTTCCAATTTCCTTGTTAAAGAAAAGCTTAGCTTGAAACTACAATCCCTGTAGCCACCACTAAGCTGAATGTCTTGAGTATCTGAGCTCATCAATCCTTATAAGGAGATTGTGAATTAAGTGGTGTTTTACTTTGCCCTTGAGGGCTATTTTTTCTTTCTTTTAATTATGCCCAGTAGCATAAACAACAGTCTTTCGAACCCAGGCTATGCCTGAAATACTAATTTAGGTAAATGCTAATTTACACAAAGAGAAATTGGTACACAACATTTTTGTTTTTTCTCAAATTCTGGTGAAGTGCTTGCTTTAGCCAGAAAGAATCAGGGGGGGAAAAAGTACACAATTTAAAGGGGCACTTCATGTCTTGAAGCAGCCACACCACACTCCATTACAGTCCTTGGGGGTGTGGTACATAGTAAATAGTAACTGCTTGTGAAGTTGACTGAGATTTTTAGATGAAAGACCACTCAGAAACATTGTTAAAAAGTGTTATTTATTATGCCTACTTGGGGTAAACTTTCAGTGTTTCAACTATCCCCTAACAAATTTTCAAGATAGCAAAAAGCAATGAAACTGACATTTGGTTTTCTGCCTGGTAAGATCTAGTAATGAGGAGAGGGAAGCAGTCACAGCTGGGCAGGGAAGTTGTCCCCGCTCCACCACACACCAGGGCGTTTTCAGTGCAGCGTCGGGGCCCCTGAAGACCTAAGGAATCCAGCTTTCCTGTAACACTGCCACTACCTCCAGCCAGTGCTAAGACTTTGGGTGCTGTTGATCTGGGCAGTGGAGGAAGCAGCCACTCGTGTGCCATCTGGTGACATGGACCCAGTTGGCAGGATGGCCTCATGGTCAGGACTGTGGGTTCCGTAATCACTCCCTGGGTTCCAGTTCTCACCCTACCACTTACTAGCTGGATGACCAGGGCAAGTGACACAACATGTCTGGGCTTCAGTGTTCTCCACTGTACAATGGGAATAATAATAGCAGCCCCTTCACAGAGTTAAGAAGAAAGAATGTTCAAGTATGTAAAGTCGTTGACACAATAGTTAGGCACCCAGAAAGTGTCCAGTATGTGTTACTGATGGTACTGCAAACAACAAGCTATTTCTCTTGCTTTTTTGTTCTCAAGATCAGAATTCTAGTTGTCCTCCTTTAACTCTTTGAATCCCCTGTTTTTCAGCTGGTCAGACTCATGTCTTCATTTTTAAACCAGGGATTAGAAACCTTTTTCTGTAAAAGCCCAGATAGAAAATACTATTTTCACCTTTGCAGGCAATGAAGTCTCTGTCACCTCTACTCAGTTCTACCTTTGTAACTAGCAAGCGGCCACAGACAATATGTGAGTAAATGGTTGTGTCTGTGCTCCAGTAAAACTTTATCTACAAGATAGGCAACAGCAGCGTTTGGCCCACAAGCCAAAGCCTCCTGCCCCCTTGTTTAGGCTCTGTTTCACCCCAAACTGTGCAAAAAGGAGGCATGAGGCCACTTGGGAGAACCAAGTGTTTATCATGCATTCTTCAGAAGGAACTGGGCAAAGGAGCCTGGGATCATGCGGATTTAAGGGAAATGAGAGAAATTGAGAACCCTCCCCACTAAAAGCCACCTAGATTCTCTTTGCAGAACAGGACTGTCTCAGAGTAGAAGGAAAAAGGCTGCTGGGTTGGGGAGAGTGAGCGGACCGGGTGTTTAGTGCAGCATCACATGCCAAAGACAGAGCTCGGCTCACAGGCCCCCGAACCCCACCCCCACCCCTGCTCCTGCTGCATGGGCTGCGTTTCTCAGTGCTCAGAATGCCTTGCAGCTGGACAAGCCTGTAAATGTCTGCACCAACAAGAGCTTTGAAATGGTTCCCTAACCATCCCCTCAAAGCACCCTGGGTTGTGAACATGGAGAAGGCAACAAACATTCCCGAAGCTTGCTGAAATGTTCAAGAAAGAAGCATTTGAGAATACTTTGTAGCATTTTTCTACCAACATTTTCTGCTATGGTTTCTACCCACCATACACATTGGATTTCCCCAGCATCTCCTGCATGGGGAAATTATCTTCTCAAATCATTAATTCCTCCTTGTGCCCATTCTCCCTGTCTCCGTCTTTCTCTGGGAGGAGAAAATCTCTCTTTCCCTCCCATAAAGCTCTTGAGCAAAGAACAAAATACTTTCCAGAATGAGCCAGGCAACAACTCCTTAGAAAATGCACTACCTTCAATGTTCTCATTTTTGCTCTGTCTGCCCTGCCTCTGCGACCAGGAGGACATCTGGAGGACATCTGGAGGCTTTGAGGCCTGGTGTGGAACAGCCCCTGAATCGGGCTCTTTGTGTCTGGGAAAAGGCCACCAAAATGAATTGAGCTTCCCGTGGTCGGGTGCACCTCCCTTTCACCCACAGTCCCCTCCACTTTCCCCCAACCAACACTCAACATCTAGTGTATCTCAGGCTTGCGGAGTCGCTCTCCTGATATTTTAAAATATATCCCCATAGTAGGATGCTGGATGCAGGCTATTTGGTAGTTTGCTGACCTATGTGGAGGGTTTGTTTCTTTTTTAAACCCCCTTTGACTCTTGGAAGGGTCACTGCAGTGCCAGGCTGACAATGGAACTGGGATCCACCTTGAGTGGAGATGTTTATTTTCAAACCATTCTAATTGGTTGTTTGAGAACATTACAGGGGCCCCATAGAGCATGGATTCTGATCTATTTGATGTGGACTCAGGTAATAATTAAGCTGGGAAATTTCCAGAAAATCATCTGCCCATTCTCTGTGCTGCCCAGACAAGAGTTCTGCTTTTTCAGACAGGAATAAAAATTTTTAAAAATGCAATTGTCCTTAATCAGAGGTTCTTAGACATTTGTATGCATTAGAACTCTCCAGAATGAATTTGGAAAAAAAAGAAAGAAAACTGAAACCAGCTGCCCCACCCCTCTGGTTCAGGGCCTGGAGCAGGACTGGAGCAGGGCCTGGAAGCTGGATCTCTAACATGCACGCTGCCCTGCCTCGCCCCTACCCAGGCCATTCTGATGTGGATGAGTTGTGAACCACAGCAGACACACGTGCTTAATCTGAGGATAAGGCATATCATGGACTAATTCTGAGATGTGATTCCTCAGGCCTCAAGTGGGTGTTAATTACCTGTGTTCTAAGGATTGTTCTCCAACCAACCCCCAACCAAAAAAACCTCTAAAAAATTCTCCAAGGAAACCAACATAGAAGAAATCCAAAGATTCAAGAAAATTCTAACCTGGTGAAATGTTTGCTCTTTTCTTTCTTCGGGGGTGGGAGTGGAGGGTGGTGTATTTCTCCATCTTTCAAAAGTATCAAACTACAAGTTTACAAAGCATTTTCACATACATTATCTTATTTATTTTTATCAGAGCTTCTTAATCTGAAGTCCATTGACTCCCACGAATATGTAGATACATTTCTAGGTGACTATGAACTTGAATGGGAAAAATTTTTTTCCACTAATTAAAATTTAACATTTTCTTCACTTATTAGTGCAAGCAGCAAAGCACACTCCCAAAGCTACCTGTGACTTTATCACCAAATGGAATCTCAGGTATTTCCTTATCACATCACTACTGGTACAAATATCTGAACGTATCATGTAGGCTCATCACTAGTTTAAATTCACTGTTGTCTAGATCCACTGCTAAATCTTCTTGTTTAGTACATTAAGAGAAATCCATTTATTTCTATATTAATTGATTTTAATACTTCCATAATTATACTTCGATTTGGTCGGTTTTATTTGCAATCTTATATATTTTATGCATTTAAAAACACAATTCTAAGAAGCGATCTGTAGCTTCCTAGATTGCCAAAGGGATCTATGGCAAAAAAGAAGGTTAAGAATCCCTGATCAGATAATCACAATGACTCTTTGAAGATGGCAAGGCAATTAATATTATCCTTTTTCCAAGGAAGAGGCAGCTTAGGGAAGTCAAGTGACATGTCCAAGGTGGCAAAGCTAGTGGATAACAGAGCCCAGATGAAATTGGATGCTCAGGGTTCCTTACTGACCACACTCAGCACTGTGGGAGGAAACCATGGCCCTTCTCTGTGTGGTAGCCAGCACATGAGTTGGAGCTGTGGGGAAGAAAAGAGTATTGAGAAATTCTTGCATCTGGGGAAAACTTTACAGTAATCACTGAAACAGCCAGAGGATGAGCAGCAGCAAAGAGCTCCGCCTGTCAGGCGGGGCTTTGGTGATTAATTGGTGCAGGGAACACAGCCAAGAGCAGAGAAGCTACACCAGGCCTCGATCCATGTGTCCATGCCCTGGGGTCAGAGATGGAGCAAATGGAATCTTTTATAAAAGAGGGAAGGGTGGAATGCAGCCATCAAGGGAGTTCTGCAAGGAATTCACAGGTGTTTTCTTATTGTACTTCCCCCTCCCTGGGGACCTCTGGGTGTGCTGTTAGCAATAGAGAGGAGGGCTGGGGGTGTGGCTTGGCTGTGCGGCTTGGCTGGGCTCCGGCGATCTTTCACACACCCCTCCCAGCCCTGTATTTTTTATGGGTTACAGTGGTTTCTATTGAAATTGCAGAAGCCGCATTCAACTCACAGGAACTGAGTCACTGGCAAACTCATTGGGTTCTTCAGCAAACATCAACAGGTGAATGTGGAGGGGCTTTGGGTCTTTGAGTGGGTCTGTCACGAGGGCCACTCCAACCTGGGCCGTGAAGCTGACCTCCTCACTGTTCTATCAGTCACTGCATCTGAGCGATTCTGTAGATTTAGATTCAAGAGAAGCTCAGCAAACTCTCCTTTCTCTTAAGGAAAGAAAGCTCCAGAGCTTGGTTCAGCCTATTTCTTCCCATTAAAATACTGGTGAAAATGTGTTGGTAATTGATACTCTAGAGAATTATTGATGTGGAAGCACAGCTGCTGTGTATTAGGAAGTCATTTTTTTTCCTAACATTTATTTAAATTATGAAATGATTGAAGATTTAGGAAAGGTTTTTAAAAAATAAAACAAGAATCACTTTTAACCTCACCACTTAGGAAAACCAATGTTAGTATTTTGGCACCTTTTCCTCTGGACAGAGAACTGAACAAATAGGGAACTTCCCTGTGTCCATCATGTCTAGAGAGCATGGAGGTGCAACCACTGGGTCCATAAAAACTGAGTCTCATAGTAGGATAGAATGAACATAGAGTCCTATTGTGTGGGCTTTTGGGGCATACAAAATAAACTTCAGAAATGTGGGAAGTCTTCCTTCTTTTTGTTTTCCCTCCCATTCTCTGCCCTCCTCCTCATGGGATCTTAGCTTCATCTTCTATTCTGAAAGCTCCTATTGTCATATACTTAGTAATAGGCAGAGCATGAGTTCTAACCCAGGCCATCTTACCTAGGAGCCCCCATCTTGGCAGGTTATATTTTCCAAAGATGGCAGCACTAATATATTAATATATCTCATCTCACATGGTTTCTTACAACATGTAATACTACTCCATCAAGCAGTGGGATCTGTGTTCCTCACCTTGAAACTGAGTGAACTATTATACCTGTCTTGACCAATAGAATGTGCTGGAAGTATTAGGTGAGTGCAAAAGTAATTGCAGTTTTAGCAATTAACCTTTTAAACCACAATCACTTTTGCACCAACCTTATAACACTGTGTGATTTTCAAGGCCAGAGTATAAAAGGCAATACAACTTTTGCCTAGATCTCTTTCTCTCTTGGAACATTTCCCCCTTAGCATCCAGACACCATGTTGCAAGGAAGCCCATGCCACACTGAGAGAGGCTTTATGTGGTGTTCTAGCTGACCACCCTGGTCAACAGCCAGCATCAGCCTCCAGACATGTGAGATACCAGACAAATGGTCTTTAGATGATTCCAATGCCAGTCTCCCAGTCTTCCTTCTGAGACTCTAGGCCTCACAGAGCGGAGACGAGCTGTGCTTACTGTGCCCTGTGTGAATTCCTGACCTACAAAAGTCATGAACAATGTTAAATGATTACCATCATTTGAAACCACTGAGTTTTGAGGTGATTTGTTATATAGCCAGAGTCTTTACCATTGCTGTAAACCAGGGGTGTCCAAACTTTTTCAACGTTTTTTACCAAGGGCCATATGTGGTAAAATACACAAACAGCCAGGCCACTCACTCGAGGTGAAGTACGTATTGCCTCACCTGGTTTATTTAAGTAAATTAAATATATTCTTGGAATTTGCTGTGGGCCAATTAACAATGGATTGCGGGCCGCAGTTGGCCCGCGGGCTGCAGTTTGGACACCCCTGCTGTAAACTGTTATAGCAGGGCTAGGATAAGCTCTCGGCAACTCTCCATCCCCACCTTTATTCTGGCCCACTCTGGTCATCACCAAGCCCAAGTTAGCCATAAGGGAGATCTTGCATAGATTTTTCTTGGTCCAATTCCATCAGGAGAATTATTCCTACTAGGCTTTCTCGTGTTGCTTAAGTTTTTGCATTTTTCTCAGTTTTTAATAGGTGTTTTGTTGGGGAATAAGAAGAAGCTGCCTCAGTGCCTGCGAGCCAAATGCCTTTTTAAGCCAGATGTTAAATTGGCCTCTTTGAGGAAAAATGTAGCCAGTCCTTCAATAACTGTTAAATAAGGAGTTCCTCAGACCAACACTGAGCTTTGTCCAAATGAGTGTTTTTCAGTCAAGAGATACTATACAATAATTTTCTAAAAAAAAGTAGAAATGTGCCATGTGCTAGAAATCTTGACCATTTGATTGTGTCTGTAATGCTCTTCTCTGGAACAAGTAAAAGGGGGTGAGAGGGAATCAGCAAACCAAGGGAAAAATGTAAAGGCCTAAGGACTAGACGAGGAAAAAACCACTAATGTTAAGTTTGATTATAGGAGAGATTCAAATGTTTAATGTTTGCAAGGCTGTGGCCTGCAAACTTGTCTCCTCCCCAGAGCTTTTGTACATATTTTTAGAGTGTTTTCCTCAGATACAAGCACAGCTCACTTCTTTTTGTCCTTTGCTTAATTTCCTTGTAAAATTTCCATAGGTGACAATATAGTTTAAATGGTTTGGTGGGAGGAGTGGGGAGCAGAGATGGTAGCAGGTAAGAGTTCACCACTTGCCCCTTAACATAAGGAAAATGCAGGTGTCAGTTTCACATGAACTTTAATGCCCAAATAGTCACCTTCAGGTGGACATCTATTTGTTTATGTTATATTCAAGGTCGAAAGGTTGTATTTCTCAATAAACTGCCTCCTGAAATTCCGTATATGGCTCTATATGTATTCTACACTCCTGTAGGCCACAGGGCTGGGAGGAAGAAAGAGAGGACAAAGAGAGGAGAGAGGTAGATCAAAATTAAACTTATTAGTACCCAAGGTTGACTTTTAAAAAGTTAAGTATTGCTATACTGGCTTGGGAGTCCCACTCCCCTTCCCCCCCCACCAAAAAAAAAAAACAACAACAACACAAACAAACAGGGCATATACAAAATAAGATTATTTGAAGAGGTTTTATTTGCAAAGGTTTACTTTACAAAGGTGTGGCTGTAGGGAACAGGACAGAATAGTACATACTCAGGGAACCCGCAGGAGTGAAGTCCTCACCCCCATAGCCTAAAGGGGAAGGGGAGATTACAGGAACTGAAAGGAGAAAGAATCACACAGAACACCTACCTTGAGTGAAGCTGTGACCTTCCATCAACACACAGTTGAGGAACTCTCAAAGAGGGAACCAGAGGAACTCATTGCCTGATCTCATTCTCCCCCTCCTTTTTATCTGCTGGAACTTCTCATTGGCTACACCCACCTGGAAGCCAGAGATCCAAAGAGCTATTGAACTAGTCCATAGAGATCAGCTCATGGGGCAGACAGCAGAGTGGAGAGGGTCGTGGATTTGGAGAGCAAAAGGGAGAGATCCAGCACACTTGTCACCCACACGTGTAAAAGTTTTCAAAATCAGAAGATGCTTGGTTGGAGATGGTTCTAAATATTATTAGTAAGGCCTAAAATGTACAAATCCAACTTTAAGCCAAATACAGATCTTAGAAAGGCACATACAAAAGCCTGGTTTTTATCACTCTTCTTCTTAACTCAAATGTTATTGAGTACTCTGGGTATGTAGCAATAAAGTCCACTTCTATCTGTCTCTATGTGGCTAATCTTCACAGGTGATAGCGAATACTCATTAAAATCCTGGGTGTTGTGCCTCAATAACTGACCCCTTTAATACTTACCTCCAATAATGTCTCTCATCTGTTAACCACCTGCTTCCCCATAGCTTGAGGTAAAAGCTAGAATCTTTACAATGGCCTACAAGACCCTAGGTAAGCTCCTGGCTACTTTTCTGAACTTACCACTACTCTCTTCCCTTTGCCTACCTGACTGCAGCCAAACTAGTTCAAATACAGCGATCACAATCTGCCTCAAGACCTTTGCGCTTGTTTTCACTGCTTTTTCCCAAACATCAACATGACCTACTCCCTCCCGCTTATGAGTGTATGTTCAAGTGTTACTTTTAGAGAAGCCTGCCTACAATTCTGTGTAAAATAGTAACAACAATTATATGTAAAATAGCAAAATATGTTTTCCAAAAATGGCGACACTGATATTTCCAATCCCACATGATCTTCCAGAAATTCAGCACTGCCCTTAACAGGTGAAGTCTGTTTTCCCTTTCCTTTGGTGAGATTTGTGACTGCCTCAACAAATGGAATGTAGTAGAAATAATGCTATAGATTTCCAAGACTAGGTAATGAAAGGTGATACAGCTTCCTTCTGATGCTTTCTCTTTCCTGGGACATTTGCCCTTGGAACTCTGTAAAGATGCAAAGGCCACATGGAAGAGACCACATATAGGTGTCTCAACAACTCCAGCTGACATCTCAGACAATAGTCAGCATTAGACAATAGTTAGCACCAATCACCAGATATGGGAATGAGTAAGTCATCAGATGATTCCAGCCCACAGCCTTCAAGCTGCCCTAGCTGATGCCAAGTGCAACAGACAGAAGCTATTCCTGTTAAGACCTCCCCACATTGCCCATTCATGAGCAAAATAAGTGGTTGCTTATGCCACTATTTTTTTAAGTAATTTGTTATATAGCCATAAAATTAGAACACATTTTTGGTGCCAGAACTGAGATGTGGTGGCAACAGAAAACCTAAAACATGTGGGAATGGCTTTGGGGCAAGGTAGTGGGCAAAAACTAAAGAACCTTAAGGAGAGTGTTGGTGAAAGACTAGAGGATCTGGAGGAGACCATTAAAGGAAGCCTAATAATCCTTGATAAAGCTATCAGTGAGGGCTTAAAGGAAGGTAAGGAAAATGTTATGGAAAGCTTGGAGAAAGGAAATCCTTATTATGTAGTGAGAGAAATTTTAGCAACACTGTTCTGCAGCAATGTGGAAAATTGAAGATGAACCTAATTAGTTGGATGATCTAGCTAAGAATATTTTAGGCAGGATATTAAATTGCCTTCTGGCTTCTTCCCATTGTCTATGATAAAATGAGAAAGGAGGGAGATGACATTTTTTTAAAAAGGAATTAGGAAATATAAAGGGGCCAGAAACTGATGGGTTCAAAAATAAAATTATTTCTAATTCCCAGCCTTTCCAGTATTTTCAAATTAAGAGAGAGTTTCAAAGCAAAGATTAAACCCTCAGTGAGATATAAGATCCTTTGTTAAAACCTCAGAAATATCTAAGGCAATGCCCCAAGAACTATTTTGCTCAGACAAAAGGCTCTCTAAAGATCTGAAGGGAGTACTTTACAGATTCTCTCTGTTAACCAACACAGCTCTTAAGAATCTAATAATGAGTGCTGTGTTTCAGCAGTTTTATAGCAAAACCAATACAGAGAAGGGCTTATTTTGACAAGATTTGTGGTGTAGATTTGTCTATGTAGTCATAATGTATTGCTTTAGGAGAAATCCACAAGTTTTTAAAAATAATTATATCAGCTTGGATGGAAAGGAAGATTTAATCAACATTTTACATGCAGAAAGCAAACTGAGAAAATCATTCAGCTGTAAAATGGGCCACTTTTTATGAAAAAGGGAAGATTTGGAGGACATAACCATTGCCAGGCAATAGCATTGCGCCCTAATCAAGTAAGTGGCCTACTGACATGTACCCTACATAATTTCAGAATTGTGATGGATTTCTGTGTGCTTCCCATTTTCTTCATTTTGAAAAGAAGAGTCTATAGAGCAATTACTCTATACCTGTTAACCATTATATGTTTTGTGTGTGTGTGTACATAATTGTTTCTTGCATTCATAAATGTTAAGATCAATGGAAACTGGATTTCCAGTCAAGATAGTAGAGCAGGTAAATGCTGTGCTTGCATCCTTAATGACCAAATCAAAATTACAACTAAACTACAGAACAACCATCTAAAGTCTCACTGAACAGAAATCCTACAGCTAAGGCTATACAGAAGAAGCCATGTTGAGATGGGTAGGAGGGGAGGAGATGAAAAACGAGCTGGTCCTACACCTGTTTGTGGCAGTTAAAAATTGGGAGGGATATCTTGGTTGTGGGTTGATGACTGAGGGATCCCAGCCCCAGACCAGGCTCCCCAGCCCAGGGTTCTGGTGCTAGGAAGAGAAATTCCCATAACTTCTGGCTGTGAAAATGAGCAGAGATTGTGGCTGAGTGAGACAGAAAGCTGCTGGAGTCCCAGGAGTTCCTCTTGAAGGGCCTATGCATGGACTTACTTGCTGAAGACCTCACTTGCTCTGAGCTCCAGTGATGGAGCAGCAGGTTAAAAGTCATCAGGGACATACAGGGAATTGTCTGGCTTCAGGGATAGTGCTGGAAGGGCAGCTTTCTCTCAGATAAAAGTGCTGGCAGAAATCATTGTTCCTTTGTTGAGCCCTCCCCCAACCCAGTATGCAGACACAGGTGGGTGCTGTATCTGAGTCACCACTAAGCTGGCTAACACTGTTCGCTTCACCCTGCTGATTCCCTGAGAGTCCACCTTACCCAACTTGCAGACTCACCCAATTTACTTCTAGTGACTTTTCCATACAAATTGCCTGTCTTGGCTCATACTGTAGATATTCCTAAAATCTCTCAAAGATTCACAAACTGCAAACAAGCAGCTTCTGGCCTTGGCATGGACCATACCTCATGCTGAGAAGCCCCAAACTTGTCATTGGTGGCAGCTAGCCTTGGTTCTAGGTTTAGCCTCTCCCAGGCACTTCCAAGCCCAGCACAGGTGGTGGCCATCAGCAGATTGCTTTGTGGTTCATTCCAGGTGGCCTCGGAAAGGGCACAGTCTGTAGTTGAACTTGGCCTGTGGTGTGGCCTCTACCAGGAGGCCCCGGGGCCAGCACCCCTGGTGGCTAGCTTCAGACAGAGCCAAAGCAGCACCTGGATGCCTCCTTTGATAACACACACAAAGGGTAGACTGGGCAGGCACCAGAGTCCTGCTAAAACAAATCCTGCTCTGTAGGGTCAGCCCTTGAATAACAGTTCCTCCATTGTAGTCACCGCCAGTTTGCACAACCAGTCAACCCGAGGCTCAATTTCTTCCATTGATATGCAGACAGCAACTAAGTCTCAATGACAACAGGAGGGCACACATAATCCACACCTGGCTTGTAGCACCTGGCTCAGGTGATCAGGGAGAGTGCGTCACTGGGCCCAGTCTACTACCTTATTATATAAGGCCACTCTACTAAGACCAGGAGACATACCAGCTCTGTCTAATACATATAAACAAACACAGGGAGGCAGCCAAAATGGGGAGACAAAGAAACAATCCCAAATGAACAGAACGAAGCTCCAGAAAAAAAACTAAACAAAATGGAGACAAGCAATCTACCAGATGCAGAGTTCCACATGTTGGGTATAAAGATGCTCAATGCCCTCAGTGAAAACTTCAACAAAGAGATAGAAAACATAAAAGTGGAGATAGAAAACATAAAAAAAATCAGTCAGAAATGAAGAATATGACAACAAAAATGAAGAATACATTAGAGGGACTTAAGTAGATTAGATGAAGCAAAGGTTCAAATCAGCAATTCAGAAGGTATGGTAGCAGGAAACACCCAATCTGAACAGCAAAAAAAAAGAAAAAAAAAGATTCCAAAAATAAATGAGGATGGTTTAAGAGGACTCTGGGACAACATCAAGCTCACCAATATTTGCATCATAGGAGTAACAGAAGGAGAAGAGAGAGAACAAAGAGTTGAAAACCTATTTGAAGAAATAATGACAGGAAACTTCCCTAACCTGGTGAAGGAAATAGATACACAAGCCCAGGAAGTGCAGAGATCCCAAACAAGATGAACCCAAAGAGGCCCACACCAAGACACATTATAATTAAAATGCCAGCAGTTAACGGCAAAGAGAATCTTAAAAGCAGCAAGAGAAAAGCAGTTAGTTACCTACAAGGGAGCTCCCGTAAGACTGTCAGTTGATTTCTCAACATAAATTTTACAGGCCAGAGGGATTGTCATGAACTATTCAAAGTGATGAAAAGCAAGGGCCTACAACCAAGATTACCCAGCAAAGGTATCATTTAGAATCAAAGGACAGATGAAGAGCTTCCCAACCAAGAAAAAGCTAAAGGAGTTTATCACTACCAGACCAGTGTTACAAGAAACATTAAAGAGACTTCTTTAAGATGAAGAAGGGAAAAAAAAAATCAGAAATATAAATAATAAAATGGCAATACCTACAACTATCAACAATTACCTTCAATTTGAATGGATTTAATGTTCCAATCAAAAGACATAGGAGGGCTAAATGGATAAAAAACAAGACCCTTACATATGCTGCCTGCTAGACACTCACTTCAGATTGAAAGACAAAGACAAACTGAAAATTAAGGGATGGAAAAAGTATTTGATATAAATGGAAACAAACAAACAAAAAAAGCTGGAGTAGCAATACTTATACTCAACAAAATAGACTTTAAAACAAAGGCTGTAACAGAAGACAAAAAAGGACTCAGTAATCCCACTTCTGAGTAATTATCCAAAGAAGCCCAAAACAGTACTTCAAAGGGACATGTGCATCCATATGTTCATTGCAGCATTGTTTACAATGGCGAAGGTGTGGAGGCAGCCTGGGTGTTCATCAGTGGATGAATGAAGAAGAGCTTATACATATATACAATGGAATATTACTCAACTGTAAAAAAGAATGAAATCCTACCATCTGTAACAATGTGGATGGATCTAGAGGGTATCATGTTGAGTGGAGTAAGTCAGACAGAGAAAGACAAATGACATATGATTTCACTTACATGTGAAATTTAAACAAAATAAATGAACAAACAAATGGAACAGAAACAGACTCATAGATACAGAGAACAAACTGATGGTTGCCAGATGGGACAGGGGTCAGGGGGAATGAAGAAGGGGTAGAGATTAAGAAGTACAAATTGGTAGTTACAAAATAGTCATGCATACAAAAAAGTATAGCGTAAGGAATATAGTCAATAATATTGTAATAACTGCGCTTGGTATCAGATGGGTACCAGATTTATCAAGGTGATCACTTCATAAGTTATTAATATATAAATGTCTAATCACTACGTATCCACCTGAAATTAATATAATATTGTATGTCAACTGTAATTAATTTTTTTAATTATTGAAAAAATGTTCACTGAAAATTCATTAGCTAATAAACTTGAAAAGAGAAACAAATGAACAAACAAACAAAAAAAGATCAATGGAAATTGTCTCTAAAAGTTCTACTTGAGGAAACAAACCAAAGAAGCTTCCATTGGATATGAACATTATCTAGATGGCAAGGTCCTAGACTGTAAGCTTGAACTTCAGGCCATAATAGGATTAGATTTTGCAGACCTTGGGGAAGGGATTAGGCTTTTTTGCACATGAGAGGAATATGAATTATTGTACCCAGAGGGCAGACTGTGGAAAAGTGTATTTTCCAAAAATGGCCATAGTAGTGTTTCTGGTCTTACAAACTTTGCCACTTCCCATCAAGAAGTGAAATCTATTTATTCTATCTTTGGCTGAACCTGAGAAATGTAGTACTCATGTAAAAGTAATTATAAAATGTTGAAACACTTAAAAGCAAATGAAAATAAATGGAAATATGTTTATGGATAGAAAGATTCAGTCATAAAAGTATTAATTATCCTTAAATTAATCTATAAATTCAAAAAATATATAATTATCATTTTAATAGGCAGGACTTTTATGGAACTGGCCAAATCAATCCTAAGACTCATGTACAGGAGGAACCAGCTATAAAAACCCAAGGCAATTATGAATAAGAATCAAGTAAGATGTAGAGGGAAATATTTGCACTGGCTTATATCAACATTATAAAGTTATAGCAATTAAAATGTTGTAGACTTGGTACACAGATAGATGGATAGACCAACAAAACACAGACTAAGGAATTAAGAGATATCCTCATGCATATATGAACACTTGATTTATGATAAAGGTGGCCACAGAATACAGTGGAGAAATGACTATCTTTTCAAATGGTGCTGGGACATTTGGGTATCCATAAGGAAAAAATTAATTCAGATCTCTTCTCCATTCCAATTTCAGGTGGATTTTAGACCTAACTGTGTAGGTAGAACTATAAGACTTTTAGAATAAATGGAGGATGTCTGAATGACTTCAGGGTGGGGAAGGGTTTCCTAAACAACACAAACAAAGCACTCACTAACTGTAAAGAAAAAAATGGATAAAATTGACTACATTAAAATCAGAACTTTCATTAATCAAAGGATGCCAAAAACCAGATGCAAAGAAACTCACCCACAGGGAAAAAATATTTGCAATATATATAAACCCACAAAGAATTAGCATCCATAATATATAAATAACCCCTTCCCATTACTAATAATCAGGAAAATGGAAATTAAAACCAGAATGAAATACTATTCACAGACTTCAAATTGGTAAAAAGTTTAATCTGTTAATATTAAATGTGGGTGAGAATGTGGGGGAAAATAATTTCAAACATGCTGTTGGGATTATAAACTGGTCTGTACAGAGCAATTTGACAATGTGTAATAAAGTTGAAGTCATACATCATATATAAATCAGCTTTTCCACTTCTAGGCATATATCTTACAAGGAACTTCTGCCTATATACACAACGAACCATGTCCAGGAATATTTGTAGAGGTATCGTTTGTTATGTGAAAACATTGAAAACAACCTAACTGTTTATCAGCTGGAAATAGAAAAACAAATTGTTGTTTATTCATACAGTGGAATGTTTTACAGCAGTAAAAATAAGTAAGCTAAATTATACATATAAACATGGATGAATCTCTAAAATATAATGTTATGTAAAAAAAAATCAAGCTGTAAAATAATGCAAACAGAATGATTCACTTATAGAAAGTTTTAAAACATGCAAAACAATACTGTCCTTTATGATACTGCATATATAATAAAAATGTTAAAACAGACTTGGGAATGATAAAAACAAAATTCATCTGGGGAAGGAAGGGAATAGGAATAGTGTATTTGTGATGTTTTATTTCTTTAAAAGGAAAAGGGGGTCTATGTTTATTTGCCATTTGTATGTCCTCTTTGGAGAAATGTCTCTTCAAGTCCTCTGCCCATTTTTCAATTGGGTTGTTTGTTTTTTTGTTGTTGAGTTGCATGAGTTCCTTGTATATTCTGGATACTAGCCCCTTATCGGAGGCACTGTTTGCAAAAATCTTCTCCCATTCAGTTGGTGGCCTCTTTATTTTGTCAATGGTTTCTTTCGCTGTGCAGAAGCTTTTAAGTTTCATATAGTCCCATTCGTTTATTTTAGCTTTTACTTCCATTGCCTTTGGAGTCAAGTTCATAAAATGCTCTTTGAACCCAAGGTCCATAAGTTTAGTACCTATGTTTTCTTCTATGCAGTCAGAATGGCTATCATCAACAAGACAAATAGAAACAAATGTTGGAGAGGCTGTGGAGAAAAAGGAACCCTCATACACTGTTGGTGGGAATGCAGACTGGTGCAGCCGTTATGGAAGGCAGTGTGGAGGTTCCTCAAAGAATTACGAATAGAATTGCCGTATGACCCAGCAATCCCTCTCCTGGGTATCTACCCAAAAAATCTGAAAACATTTAGAGATAAAGACACGTGTGCTCCAATGTTCATTGCAGCTTTGTTTACGGTGGCCAAGACATGGAAACAACCAAAATGTCCTTCGATAGATGAATGGATAAAGAAGTTGTGGTACATATACACAATGGAATACTATTCGGCAGTGAGAAAAGATGATATAGGAACATTTGTGACAACATGGATGGATCTTGAGAGAGTAATGCTGAGCGAAACAAGTCAGACAGAAAAAGCAGAGAACCATGTGATTTCACTGATATGTGGTATATAAACCAAAAACAACAAAAGAACAAGACAAACAAATGAGAAACAGAAACTCATAGACACGGACAATAGTTTAGTGGTTGCCAGAGGGTAGGGGGTGGGGGAGGTGAGGGTAAGGGGGATCGAATATATGGTGATGGAAGAACTGACTCTGGGTGATGAACACACAATGGGATTTATAGATGATGTAATACAGAATTGTACACCTGAAATCTATGTAATTTTACTAACAATTGTCACCCCAATAAATTTAATTTAAAAAAAAAAAAGAAAAGGGGGTCTATGGCAAGTTGTTAAGATTTCACAAGTTTCTGCTGTGGTAAGCAGGTGCTTGAAATATAATTTTCTATCCTTTTCTGTCAACATACTTTTTTTAAAAGCTTATTGGGAATCATAAGCCTTAGTGAGTTCATATGGTTTGTGACCTTATTTGTAGATCTGGTAATACATTTGGTACACAACTTCTGCTGAGAATGTTCTAGAAGTATGTGTACAATTCTGTTTGCATTGTTCACTGAAGTCAAGTCTACACATTATCAGTAAACCACTACAGTTTTAAGTAAAGCGAGCAATCAGGTTCTTCCCCCTTTCCTGGCAAAGGGTTTTCTTTTACATTTATCATCAGAAAATGTACTCACAACCAGTCCAATCTACAATAAAAAGATAAGATGTAATCAGATTGCCTAAAGACCAGGAAGAAATCTTCCAGAGTAAGACGGGAGATTAAATCATCAAAGAGGATGATCGAGGCTTGAGTTAGACTCTAGGAACTCTCGGTTATTGAAAAGTTTTCTAAGAGGTCTGTGCATCGCCACACCTGCTTCTATATCAGGACTCAACTTATTGTTCTAAGAGAGAGAGGTATATATATCAGTGTTGGACCTGATTACCTGGAAATGATAACTAGTAGATAACATTGTTTTTTCTTATGTATTTGTTTATTTATTTTTAGATGAAAAACCATAGCTATACTCTTTGGTTGCATTCTCTAAAAGTAGATCCTAGAAAAAGGATTTAGGGGAAAGTAGTGTATTTGGGGAGGAAATCCCAGGCAGCACAGTGAGGGGATATGGAGTGAGACAGAGAAGAGGGCAAATGAGTGTTAATGAGTGTTAATGAGCAGGTTGCTGTTCTGGGCAAGTGAGGCTTAATTTTCCTGGAGACTCTTTGAGGAACTGCGTAGAACAACCCTTCAAATTGGTCGTACGAAGCACAAGGAAGCAGGATATTTACCCACCAACTCTGTTAGTAAGGGTGTGTGCTTGGGGAAATTAAGTCATTGCATTCAGTCCTGCCCCTCGTGCAAACGAGCAAAGCAGGCTCCTGTGGGCCATAGAAAGCTCTCAGGATGAGCTCAGAAGCCAGCTGCATGCGAGGGAACTACACAGAATTTCAGATGCCATCTGGCATGTGCCAAAGGGACTCTGCCAATAGCATCTGACAAAGATATCTGCGATAAAGAACACTATCAAATTTTCCAAAGCGTGGAACGAGTTCAGGAGATGATTTTAGTTGATTCTGGTTCATGACATTAAATAACATTGAATCAAGTGGTGAGGGAGTTCTGCCCTTTTCACTTTAGTTTCAACCCATCTGATTATCCCAAGGAGAACGTCTCATTTTTGGTACTAACTGTTATGGGCTCTGTCATGCGGGGCGTCCGGTGGGGTCTCTGCTCCCGCTCCCCATACAAGAACGCAGGACATGGTGAGGCCAAAAAGGAACACCCACGGAGCCATAGGTAGGGGAGTCATACCACTATATTCTCTCTGGCGGCACTATACTCTCACTGGAGGCTGGATCCACACTGTCCGCAAACCGCCATCCACACTTGCCAGCCCAGCCGCCATCTTCTTGCTAGCCCCCATTCTTTTTCTCTTCTCTTTGCTAGCGTAGCCACAGCAGTTATATTGTGGCCAATGGCTCACTGGTTACAGCTGACGGCCACAGCTGATGGCCATGCAATCACAGTTGGCCATTTTACTACCTGAGCCAGCACCTGTCTATGTGAGGCCGAGAGCCTGGAAACTGCTTTCTGGGGCTCTGCCCCCACAGGCTCAATTCTTCCCCCCCTGTGGGGACAGAGCCCCAGAGAGTAGTTTACAGGCTCTCGGCCTCACGTGGAGGGGTGCTGGCTCGGGTAGTAGATGGCCGTCAGCTGTGGCTGATTGGCTGTCGGCTGTGGCCGGTTAGCCGATTGGCCGCTGGTATAACTGCTGCGGCTACGGAGGAGAGCCGAGGATTGCTGAGGAGCCGAGCAGAGCTGAGGAGAGTGGAAGAGGAGAGCCGAGGAAAGCGGAAGAGAGGAGAGGAACAGAGTCGAGGAGAGTGGAGGAGAGTCGTCGGTTGGTTGGTTGGCGGAAAGGCGGACAGCAGGTCACGCGTCCGGTGGGCCCAGCCTCCAGTGAGACCATAGTGGTATGACTCCCCTACCTATGGCTCCGTGGGTGTTCCTTTTTGGCCTCACCATATCCTGAGTTCTTATGTGGGGAGCGGGACCAGAGACCCCGCAGGCCACCCCGCACGACACCCCCCCACCAGAAATTTGTATGTTGAAGTCCTAGCCCCCAGTACTTCAGAATGTAACTGAATTTAGAAATAGAAATGGGGTCTTTAAAGAGGTAATTAAGTTAAAACGATGTCGTTAGAGTAGGCCCTAATCCATTATGGCTGCGTCCTTACAAGAAGAAATTCGGACACACACAGATACAGACCGAGAACGCTGTGAGGACACAGAGAGAAGATGGCCATCTAAAAGGCAAGTTAAGCCTCAGAAGGAACCAGCCCTGCCAACACCTTGATCCAGAATTGTGAAATAATTATTATTTTTTTAAGCCACCCAGGCTTTGATATTTGTTATGGCAGCCCTAGGAAACGAATACACTAACTATGGCTTTAATACATCTCCAACACTTGCTAGCTAGCTCCCTGTTTTGCAGAGTCAGCCTCAAGCTCAGAACTTTTACTGAGGTCCTCAATTGGCTAAAATGTGCTAAAATTGTCCTGTTTTCATTGTATTTATTTTTTTACAATTACATTCAACCTGTGCCAACTGGTGCTATTTGTTATCAGTAAGAATGCAAACTTTCTTTTTAAAATAAATGTATTTAATCTTTTAAGTCACCCAATTTAAAGAACAACATTAGGCAAGTAATAGGACCATAAAGATGGTATGAAATGGGTGATGGTTGGGAAATTCTGTGAGCTCTAGAGTATCATCTTATGATGGATGGAAAGAGTGTGACCTTGGGCAAACCACCTAACCACTCTGAGCATCAACTCCCCTAATATTGACCTCATAAGGTAGTTGGGAAAATTCAAAGGGGGTAATATTTGTCAAGCAACAAGCACTATGTCTGGAAGTAATAAAAAATCAGTAAATGTTAGTTCTCTCCCCATGAAATATTTAGAAGAAAATACAAATTTATAATTAATTTTTATTTTCCAATTATAGTTGATATTCAATATTATACTAATTTCAGGTGTACAGCATAGTGGTTAGATATTTATATAACTTACAAAATGATCCCCCTGAAAAGTCTAGTACCCACCTGGCACCATACTAGTTATTATATTATTGACTATATTCCCTATGCTGTGTTTTTACATTCTGTGACTATTTTGTAACTGCCAACTTGTACTTCTTAATCCAATCCCCTAAACAACCCTCCCATATGGCAATCATCCGTTTGTTCTCCGTATCTATGAGTTTGTTTCTGTTTTGTTTGTTTATTTATTTTTTATATTTTAGGTTCCACATATATGTAAAATTATATGCTATTTGTCTTTGACTTATTTCACTTAGGATAATAGCCTCTAGGTCCATCCATGTTGTCACAAATGGTAATATTTCATTCTGTACATGTACCACATCTTCTCTATCCAGTCATCTACTGATGAGCACTTCGGTTGCTTCTATACCTTGGCTATTATAAATGAGGCTGTAATGAACATAGGGGTGCACGCACATATCTTTTCAAATTAGTGTTTGGATTTCTTTGGATAAATACCCAGAAGTAGAATTGTTGCGTCATAAGGTAGTTCTATTTTTTAATATTTTGAGAATCCTCCATATAGTTCTCCATAGTGGCTTCCTGATTTGCAATTCCACTAACAGTGCAGAAGGGTTCCCTTTTCTCCACATCCACACCAACACTTGTTGTTTGTTGGTTTATTAATGATAGCCATCTTGATGGGTGTGAGGTGATTTCTCATTGTGGTTTTAATTTGCATTTCTCTGATCCTTAGTGATGTTGAGCATCTTTTCATATATCTATGGGTCATCTGTATGTTTTCTTTGGAGAAATGTCTGTTCAGGTCCTTTGCCCATTTTTTAAATTAGATTGTTTGTATTTTTGGTGTTGAGTTGTATTTCCTTATAAATTTTGGATATTTACCTCTTATTGGAAGTATCATTGGTGAATATCATCTCCCATTCAGTAGGATGTCTTTTCATTTTGTTGATGGTTTCTTTTGCTGTGCCAAAACTTTCTGGTTTGATGTAATCCCATTTGTTTATTATTTCTTTTGTTTTCCTTGCCTGAGGAGATATATCAGAAAAAAATGTTACTAAGAGCAATGTCAGAGACTTTACTGCCTATGTTTTCTTCAGAGAGTTTTATAGTTTCAGGTTTTACATTTATATCTATAATCCACTTTGAGTTTATTTTCGTATGTGGAGTAAGGTGAACTAGTTTCACTTTTTTGCATGTATCTGGCCAGTTTTCCCAACACCATTTATTGAAGAGACTTTCTTTACCCCATTGTATATTCTTGCCTCCTTTGTCTTATATTAATTGACCATATATAGGTGTGAGTTTATTTCTGGATTCTCTATTCTGTTCCATTGATCCTTGTGTCTCTTTCTATGCCAGTACCATGCTACATTGATTACTATAGGCTGGTAGTATAGTTTGATATCAGGTACTGGTATCACAGTTTTTCTTTCTCAAGATTGCTTTGGGTATTCAGGGTCTTTTGTGATTCCATATAAATTTTAGGATTATTTGTTCTAGTTCAATAAAAATTGTCATCAGTATTTTGATAGGGATTGCATTGAATCTATAGATTGCTTTTGGGTAGTTTGGACATTGTGACGCTGTTAACTCTTCCTATCCAGTAGTACGGTATATGCTTCCATTTATTTGTATCTTCTTCAATTTCTTTCTTCAATGTCTTATAGCTTTCCAAATACAGGTCTTTTACCTCCTTGATTAAATTTATTCCTAGATATTTTACTTTATTTTTGGATGCAATTATAAATGGAACTGTTTTCTAAATTTCTCTTTCTGATTGTTCATTATTGGTGCATAAAAATATAACCAATTTCTGAATATTAATTTTGTATCCTGCTACTTTACTAAATTCATTTATCAGTTATAACAGCTTTTTGGTGGAATCTTAGGGTTCTGTCTGTATACCCTGTTTCCCCGAAAATAAGACCTAGCCGGACAATCAGTTCTAACGCGTCTTTTGGAGCAAAAATTAGTATAAGACCTGGTCTTATTTTACTATAAGACCTGGTCTTATTTTACTATAAGACCCGGTCTTTATAATATAATATAATATAATATAATATAATATAATATAATATAATATAATATAATATAAAATATAATATAATACCAGGTTATATTAATTTTTGCTCCAAAAGATGCATTAGAGCTGATTGTCTGGCTAGGTCTTATTTTCGGGGAAACACAGTAGTATCATGTCATCTGGAAAAAATGACAGTTTTATTTCTTTCTCTCCAATTTAGATGCCTTTTATTTCTTCCTCTTGTCTGATTGCTATGGCTAGGACTTCCAATACTATGTTGAATTAAAGTGGTGAAAGTAGACATCCTTGACTTTGTTCCTGATCTTAAGGAAAATGCTTTTACCTTTTCACTATTGACTATGTTAGATGTGGGTTTGTTATTTGTATCCTTATAATGTTGAGTTATGTTCTCTCTATTCCCACTTTGCTGAGAGTTTTTGTCATAAATGAATGCTGGATTTTGTCAAACACTTTTTCTGCATCTACTGATATAATCATTTGATTTTTATCCTTCATTTTGTCTATGTGATTTATCACATTAATTGATTTGTGGGTATTGAACCAAACCTGCATTCTAGGAATAAATCCCACTAGATTATGGTGTATGATCTTTTTAATGTATTGGCAAATTTGGTTGGCTAATATTTTGTTGAGGATTTCTGCATCTATGTTCATCAGGGATATTGGCCTATAACTGGTTTTTTTGTTTGTTTATTTGTTTGTTTTTTATAATGTCTTTGTCTGGTTTTTGAATCAGGATAATGCTGGCCTTGTAAAATGAGCTTGGGAACTTTCACTCCTCTTGGATTTTTTGGAATAGTTTGAGGAGAATAAGTGTTAATTATTTTTTGAGTGTTTGGTAAAATTCACCTGTGAAGCCATCTGGTCTGGGACTTTTGTTTGTTGGGAATTTTTAAATTCCTGATTCAGTTTTATTAGCAGTTATCAGTCTGGTCAGATTTTCTGTTTCTTCTTGATTCAGTCTTAGAAGGCTGTATGTTTCTAGGAATTTATCCATTTCTTCCAGGTTGTCCAATTTGTTGGCATATACTTGGGTTTTTGTTTTTTTATTTTTTATATTAAAGTTTTAACGTACAATTTGAAGGTTCATGATACAAATTCCTCTGCTACTTTTCCATTAGTTTTTTCTTTACATTGTATTTACTTTTTAAAAAGATTTTTATTACAATATAGGTAACATATGATATTATATTAACTTCAGGTGTACACCATAGTTATTCAACATTTATATACCTAAAGAAGTGATCACCATGGTAAGTCCAGCAACCGTCTGACACCACACCACGTTATCACAATATTATTGACTATATTCCCCATGCTGTACATTTCATCCCCATGATTTCATTATTTTATACCTGGAAATTTGAACCTCTTATTCCCCTTCAACCTCCCCCCACCACCCTTTTTTAATTTTTTAATTACCGTTGATTCAGTATCATTTTATATTAATTTCAGGTGTATAGCATAGTGGTTAGACATTTGTATAATTTAAGAAGTGATCCCCCTGACCAGTACTCACCTGGCACGCTACATAATTATTACCACATTACTGACAATATTCCCAGTGCTTTACTGTACAGCCCCATGACTATTTTGTAGCTACCAGTTTGTACTTCCTCATCTCTTCACCTTTTTCACCCTGTCCCCAACTCTGTCCCATCTATCACCCAACAAATCTAGTACCCCTTTGACACCATACGTAGTTATTACAATATTATTGACTATATTCCTTATGCTATATCCTACTTCCCCATGATTACTGTGTAACAACAGATTTGTACTGCTTAATCCCTTCCCTTTTTCACTCACCCCCAGCCCCTTCCAATCTGGCAACCATCAACATGTTCTCTGTATCTATGAACTTGTTTCTGTTTTGTTTATGTTGTTCTTTAGATTCCACATATAAGCAAAATCATACTGCATCTGTCTTTCTTTGTCTTACACTCCACTCAGCACAATACCCTCCAGATCCATCCATGCCAGCGCAGATGGCAAGAACCCATTCACATCTATGGCCGAGCAATATTCCATTGTATATATGTACCACCTCCCCTTTCCATTCATTCATTAACAGACACCCAGGCTGCCTCCACAGCTTGGCCATTGTAAACAATGCTGCAATGTGCATCCGTATATGCATCCATATATCCATATATGGATGCACATGTCCCCTCAAAGTGGCATTTGGGTTTCTTTAGATACCCAGAAATGGTGTGAGGATTGTTACCCCAGCTTCTCTGTTTGTTTCCACTTTAATGAAATACCTCGTTCCATCTCTTCACTTTCCGTCTTTGTGTGTCTTTCAATCTGAAGTGAGTCTCTTATAGGCAGCATATGTAAGGGTCTTGTTTTCTTATCCATTCAGCGCTATATCTTTTGAGTGGAGCACTTAATCCATTTACATTGAAAATAATTTTTGATAGATAAGTAGCTATTGCTACTTTATTATTCACAATTTTGATCTGCCCCCACTCCACCCCCACATCCTAAAGAATTCCCTCTAACATTCCTAATACTGGTTTGGTGGTGATGAACTACTTTAGCTTTTTCTTGTCTGGTAAGCTCTTGAATCTGTCCTGTGATTCTAAATGATAATTTGCTGGGTAGAATAATCTTCATTGTAGGTCCTTGGTTTTCACCATGTGGAATATGTTGTGCCAATCCCTTCTGGCCTGCAAAGTCCATGTTGAGAAATCAGCTGACAGTCATATGAGAGCTCCCTTATAAGTTACTAGCTGGCTTTCTCTTGTCGCTTTCAGGATTTTGCCATTCTAATTATAATGTGTCTTGGTGAGGGTGTTTGGGTTCATCTTGTTTGGGACTCTGCACTTCCTGAACTTTTATGTCTATTTCCTTTGCCAGGTTAGAAAAGTTTTCAGTCATTATTTCTTCAAATCCCTTGTTTTCTCTCTTCTCTTTCTTGTACCCCTGTGATGCAAATGTTGTTACACTTCATGTTGTCCCTGAGGTCTCTTAAAGTATCCTCATTTTTTTGGATTCTTTTTTTTTTTTCCTGTTTCCGATTGGGTAGTTTCTGCTACCTTGTCTTCCAAATTACTGATTCAATCCTCTGTCTCATCTAGTCTGTGGTGATTCCTTCTAGGGCATTCTTAATTTCAGTTATTGTATTATTCACTTCTGACTGATTGTTGTTGTTTTTTTATGGTTTCTGTGTCCTTTTTTATGCTTGCTATCTGTTTGTTGAAATTCTCACTAAATTTCTTGAGCATCCTTATACCCATTGTTTTGAACTCTGCGTCTGGTAGATTGCTTGCCTGCATTTTGTTTAGTTCTATTTCTTGAGTTTTCTCCTGTTCTTTCATTTGGAATATATTTCTTTTTGTTTCCTCATTTTGCTGCCTCTCTGTGTTTGTTTCTATGTATGAGATAGATCTGCTACATCTCCCAGTTTTACCAGGCGGCCTCATGTTGTAGGGGCCCTGTGGGGCCCTGGCAAAATCTTCCTGGTCACCTGCTCCAGGTACTCCAGGAGTGTCCAGGAGTGTGTGTGCCCTCCTGTTGAGCCTTGATTGCTATTGGCATGTCAGTGGGCAGGCTGATTGGCTGTGGGGTTTGGCCATGATCACAGCTTACAGGTTGCTGTGCACGGTGCTTACCCCACTGAGTTGGATTCTGGTGCGTATTGAAACTGCCCTTTTTGTGTGCTACTTGTGGGGCTAATTGGGTGATGCTCTAATGTGTTCTGGGCCAATCTCCAAGCATGTTGTTCTTAGGGCCTCTTATGAGGGGCTCCAGTGCAGGCCTAGGTCACCCACTGCCAGGGACTACATGATAGGAGCTACAAAGCAATCCACAGTTGTTCGCTGCCTGTGCTAACCCTGGAGGCACATGGGAGAGGCCACACTGAGAATCAAGGATGTCTGCCATCAGCACTTGGCCTGGAGTAGCTCTGCAAAATGCCAGGACACCCCAAGGCCTGCTGCCACCTGCCAGCTCCCATAAGTTTCAGTCACTGATAAAACCTCATGCAGTACACAAGTTGGGTGAGGCAGGATCCCACGGAGTCACTAGAGTGGGAAGAGTGTGGTAAACAGGTTAATGTAGACTCTAGTTCACTGCTAGTGCTGAGCCTGGAGCTACCCAGCAGAAGTCTCACAGCACACTGAGGCCATTTGCTGACTGCCTGAGGCCCATGGACTCTGATAATTGTCCAAGAAAGAGTGCAACTCAGGCAGGGCTGGATGCTTGCTAGAGAAAGTGCCTCTGGTGTTGGATGAGTTGGGTGGGACAGGTTCCCAGTGAGTCAGCAGTGTGGAGCAAGTGGAGCTCTCCAGGCCAATCAGATTTAGATTTGGCCTGTGGGGGAGGGCCCGACATAGTAAGTATGGCTCCTGCCTGCCGGCTGCATGGGAGAAGAACCTCACACAGGGTAAATATCGACTGTCCTCCAGCCCCCGCTACAAAGCCACACACCTCAGTCTTTCCTCTTTATGTCTCCGACACCCCGCGAGTTACTGTCCCTCCGCTGGAGCCCAAGGTGAGTGCCTGCAAGTGACAGAGTATGTGCGCAGGCTTTTTAAGAAAATGCCTGGGTTTCTTGCAGCCTTCCATCCCACCTAGATGGTTGGAATTCCCACTGTTTTTCAGAGCCAGATGTCGTGGGGGCTCTTCTTATGGCACCAGTACTCCAGGCTGAGGAGACTTATTTGTGGTTGGGGTCCCTTCCTTCAGGGGGAACCTCCACAGCTGAGATATCTCTCCTGGTTATCAACCACCACACAGAGGTTTGGGGCCAGCCCATTTTGTGTCTCTGCCTCTCCTACCAGTCTTGACGAGGCTTCATTTTATATCCTTAGTTATAAAACTTCTGTTCAGTTAGAGTTCAGATGATTCTCCAGGTTCATTGTTCTATAATTTAGTTGTAATTTTAATGTTTTCACAGAAGGAAGCAGGCAAAGTGTTTATCTACTCTGCCATTTTGGATCTCCTGAATTTTTGCGTATACTTGTCTGTAGTATTTTCTTTTGCGTTTCTGTGGTGTCAGTTGTTACTTCTCCTTTTCCATTTGTAATTTTGTTTATTTGGGTCCTCTTTCTTTTTTTCTTGAGTCTGGTTAAAGGTTTATCAATTTTGTTTATCTTTTCAAAGAACCAGCTCTTGGTTTCATTGATTTTTTTTTTTTTTTAGACTCTATTTTATTCATTTTCACTCTAATATTTATTATGTATTTCCTTTTACTCACTTTGGGCTTTTTGTTTGTTTTTTTCTAGCTCCTTTAAGTGTAAGGTTAGGTTGTTTATTTGAAATTTTTCTTGTTTTTTGAGATAGACCTGTATTGTTATAAATTTCCCCCCAGGACTGCTTTCTGGGTGTCCCATAGATTTGGGGTCAATGTATTTTCATTTTTAATATTTTCAAGGTATCTTTTGATTGCTTCCTTGATCTTGTTGTTAATCCATTCATTGTTTAGTAGCATGTTGTTTAGCCTCCAGGTGTTTTTCAGTTTTCTTCTTGTAATTGATTTGTAGTTTCATACCATTGTGATTGAAGAAGCTGCTTGATATGATTTCAATCTTCTTAAGTATACTGAGTGTTGTTTTGTGACCAAACCTGGGGTCTGTCTTGGAAAATGTTCCATGTGTGCTTGAAAATGATATATATTCTGCTGCTTTGGGATGAAATGTTCTAGAAATATCAATTAAATATATAATTTAAGGCCACTGTTTCCTTGTTGACTTTTTGTCTGGAGGATCTATCCCTTGATGTCAGTAGTGTGCTAAAGTTCCCTACTATGACTGTATTACTGTCAATCTCTTCCAATATATCAGTCAATACTTGTTTTATATATTTAGGTGCTTCTATGTTGGGTGCATAAATGTTTATGAGGGTTATATTGATCCCTTTATCATTATGTCAGTCCCTCTTTGTCTCTTATTATAGCCTTTGTTTTAAAGTCTGTTTTCTCTGATATAATTATTGCTACCCTAGCTTTTTTTGTTGTTGTTTCCATTTTCATGAAATATCTTTTTTCATTTCTTTACTGTTAGTCTGTGTTTGTCTTTCTATCTTTTCTTATCAATTCAGCCACAATATATCTTATGATTGGAGATTTAATACATTTACATTTAAAGTGATTATTGATAGGTACATAGTTATTGTCATTTTATTATTCATATTTATGTTCTTTTCTCCCCCTATTTCTTCTTAAACAAGTTTTTAACACTTCTTGTATTACTGGTTTCATGATAATGAATTTCTTTAGCTTTTTCTTGTCTGGGAGGCTCTTTATCTCTCCTTCAATTTTAAATGATAACTTTTCTGGGTAGAGTAATCTTGGTTGTAGGTCCTTGCTTTTTATCACTTTGAATATTTTGTGCCAGTCCTTTCTTGCCTGCAAAGTTTCTGTTGAGAAATCAGCTGACAGTCTTTTGGGAGCTCCCTTGTAGGTAACTAACTGCCCCTGTCTTGTTGCTTTTAATCTCTCTTTGTCTTTAACCTTTGGCATTTTGTGTCTTGGTGTGGGTCTCTTTGGGTTCATTTTGTTTGAAACTCTCTGCGCTTCTTGGACTTGTATGTCTATTTTCTTTGCCAAATTTTGGACATTTTCAATCATTATTTTTTCAATTCCCTTGCTCTCTCTCTTCTCCTTCTGGTAGTTTTATCATGGGAATGTTGTCAAGCTTGATGTTGTCCCACAGGTCCCTTAAAGTGGCCTCCTTTTTTAAAATTCTTTTTTCTTTTTTCTTTTCTGACTGGGTGTTTTTCATTACTTGTCTTCCAAATCACTGATTCAGTCCTCTGCTTCATCAAATCTGTTGTTGATTCCATCTGATGTATTCTTCATTTCAGTAGTTGTATTCTTCATTTCTGACAGTTTTTGTTGTTGTTTTATGGTTTGTATTCTTTGTGTAAGTTCACTGAGTTCATCTATTCTTCCTCTACGTTCATTGAGCATCTTTATAACCCATTTCAATCAGTGTTTTGAACTCTGTAGATTGTTGCCTGCTTCTCATTTAATTCTTTTACTGGAGTTTTGTCCTGTTCTATCATTTGGGACATGTTTATTTACCTCCTCATTTGGCTGCCTTCCTGTGTTTGTGTCTATGTACTAGGTAGACCCATTACATCTCCCAGTCTTGACAGGGTGATATTATGTAGTAAGTGTCCTAGATGACGCAATGGTGCAGTCTCCCTGATCACCTAAGCTGGATGCTCCAGGAGCATTCCTTGTATGGGTTGTGTATGCCCTCCTGTTGTAATTGAGCTGTAATTGTTGTTGGCACGTTAATGGGTGGGCTTGACCTTCAGGCTGACCTGCTGTGAGGACTGACTACAGCAGATGGACTTTTGTGCAGGGGCTAATCCTATAGAGCAGGATTCACTTTAGTGAGTCTCTGGTGTCCGCTGAGTCCATCCTATAGGTGTGTCATTTGTGAAGCTGATTGGTTGGTACTCTTATGTTGTCTAAAGCCAGCCACTGGATGTGTTGGTTCTGGGGAACCTTGGGAGAGACTCCAGTGCTGGCCAAAATCAGTCACTGCCTGTGCCCAGCCCAGGGATACCTTGTAGGAGCTACAAAGTGATCTGAGGTTGTTAGTTGTCTATGCTGTTGTTGGAGGTGTCTGGGTGATGCTATACTACCAACCAAGACTGTGTACTAGTAGTGCTGGGCTTGGGGCCACTTAGAAAGTGGTACAGGGAACACCAAAGCCAGCCGCTGCTTGTTTTGGGTTTATGGACCTTTGAGAGATTTTTAAGAAAGTCTGTAGTGTGGGCTGAAGCTGGCCGTTTGTGAGGGACAGCTACTGGAAGAGGTTAGGGCCAGTCCATGAGTTGATTGGTGCACAGTCAGGGAATCACCAGGTTGGGGTGAGCAGCACTGACCAGATTTATGGAGACTCAGATTTGGTGCCCACCTGCACCTGCAGGCTGGGTGGAAGCAGGGCTCAACAAAGAAACATGGCACCTGCTGGCTCTCTTGTTCTGGATGGAGCTGCCCCTGTAGCCCTCACCCTGAAATTAGACAATTTATTTCCTCCCCATATGTCCCTGGTGCTTTTTGAGCTCCTGTCCTTCTGCTGGAGCTCAGAGCAAGTGAGTCCATCAGTGAGTAATTCTGTGCTTGGGCCCTTTAAGAGGACACCTGGATCTACAGCACCCCTCTGTCTCACCTGGACACAATTCCCACTGATTTTCACAACTAGATGTTGTGGGGACTCCTTTTCCCAGCACTGGTGCTCCAGGCTGCAGAGCCTAGTGTGGGACTGGAACCCCTCATTCCTCACGGGGCTACCACAGCCAAGATATGCCTCCTGATTTTTAATCACCATACATGGGTGTGGGACCAGCTCATTTCACATCTCTACCTTTCCTATCAGTCCTGATGTGGCTTCTTCTTCATATTCTCAGTTATATGAGTTCTGTTCATCTAGTCTTCATGTGGCTATCAAGGGTTGTTGTTCCATAAATTAATTGTAATTTTTATGTGGTCAAGGGAGGAGGTGAGCACATCGTGAGCACTATTCCACCATCTTGACTGAAACTCAGAAAATATAAAAATTTTAATGGACCTTAGGAAAGCTGTTAATCAGATATTAGAACACTGTTACTCAGATATTAATCAAATTTAATTTTCTTTAGAAAAGTTCCTTTCCCATCATTTCATCCCATCGTAAGAAACTTTATCTTTTTGATCTGTTTGGAACTGCTCAGCCCTTCTTTTCTGGATATGGGAAAGATAAATGAGGAAGCAAGTATGGAAGTTCATTAGAAAGTTTGCACACTGATGGGGTTACGACTTATGTTCTATGTGGCTGTTAGTTGACTTGTGTATTCTGGTATCATTCATTGAAATGAAGCACAGTGCTTAACTTACATTTTTATGACTTATTTTTCCTAATTTGGGAACTGTTCACAAGGTTCTTACCCAAGTAGTAGAGCAATGGAGGCCCTGAGAGGGACATCCTCTGGTGCCAGAAGTTATCAGTAGAGAAAAAATCCTTCATCTCAGGATTCTTGAGACCTGTATGAGAGAAAGTAGTTTGACTTGGTGTTCTTAAAACAGTGAAAAATGCCAATTCTGAATACAATTTCATGGGTAAAAGAAACATGGAAATCCCAAAAGCATGAGTTATTATTGGGTTTCTTTCTTGTTAGGATATTTTAAGTTCTTTTTCTCTGTCTGTTAATGCTGTTACTTCCTTACAGAGCTGTAGTGAAGATTTGGCAGTGTGTCCTGAAAAGCCCTTACCTGTCAGCAGCATCTTTAGGAATGTTGTCTCCAATTACTTACAAGGGATGCAATTCCTTTCATGAATGTACCACCTATGGTGAACAAAGGGAAGGGTGACCCTAAGGAAAAGTAAGGAGGTGGATACCAAGGTGAGGAGAGGATGTAAATAACAGAGTCCTTTCTGGCCTTAGGTTATTCTTGAGATTAATCAAATCCCACCAAGTAGAAATTTCCTGAGCAAAAGAAATGAACAATTGCAATGAACAAAAGAAAAAACTCTATACCCTCTTGGAGATTATATTCTAGTACAGGATTTTAACCTCTTGTACTATGGACCCCATGGCAGTTTCATAAAGTCTATGGATCCTTTCTCAAAATAGTGTTTTCAAATGTATAAAATAAAATACACAGAATTCAAAGAAATAGGATTGTATTGAAATTCACTAACTTGCAACATTGTGCCCAACCCATATTATTGTCCAGTCTATTAGCCATAAGTAACTTTAAATAATACATTTCAATAATTATTTCAACTATCACACGTATTTGAACTTATCTAGTCTTTATTCCTGGACTAAATGCCTATCCTTGTTACAAAAGGCCATGCAGCTTTATAGAGAATTAAGAATTCTCATTTGAATTGTCCAGTCTTGTAACATTTTTTAAAACAGTAGAGACAATTCACTCCTATGTACTGATTAACCTTGTAAATAGGAAATACTATAAAGCTATGAGATGTCTGAGTCACCAACCTAAGAAACCATGGTTTCACCACTTCGTGACTGTATGACCAGAAATAGAGCTGCTCTATAATTGGCTGGTTGTCTTGTGAGCATCCCTAAATAGGAAGGATTCAGTCACATGGCATTTAGTTGCAAGCCCATGGACTACCATAATTTCTTCTTTTTTTTTTAATTTTATTTTATTAAATTTATTGGGGTGACAATTGTTAGTAAAATTACATAGATTTCAGGGGTACAATTCTGTATTACATCATCTATAAAACCCATTGTGTGTTCACCACCCAGAGTCAGTTCTCCTTCCATCACCATATATTTGATCCCCCTTACCCTCATCTCCCACCCCCTTCAACCTTACCCTCTGGTAACCACTAAACTATTGTCTGTGCCTATGAGTTTCTGTTTCTCATTTGTTTGTCTTGTTCTTTTGTTGTTTTTGGTTTATATACCACATATCAGTGAAATCATGTGGTTCTCTGCTTTTTCTGTCTGACTTATTTTGTTCAGCATTACACTCTCAAGATCCATCCATGTTGTCACAAATGTTCCTATATCATCTTTTCTTACCGCCGAATAGTATTCCATTGTGTATATATACCACAACTTCTTTACCCATTCATCTATCGAAGGACATTTTGGTTGTTTCCATGTCTTGGCCACTGTAAACAAAGCTGCAATGAACATTGGAGCACATCTGTCTTTATGTATAAATGTTTCCAGATTTTTTGGGTAGATACCCAGGAGAGGGATTGCTGGGTCATATGGCAGGACTACCATAATTTCAAAATAAATAGCATAAATGACATTTCAAGATACTGTGAACAACTATAATATGATTGAAAACTCATCTGTAAGTTCTTGTTTATAGCAAGTGACAGGCACTGCTAAATTGTGTGGTTTGCTGTCTGTACTCATAATTAAAGGATATGTTAAATTTCAGTTAGAGGATAGTAAAATTAGGGTATGATTATTTTCCTATACTAGGACCTTCTAGACTCCCAGGTAGACCCTAGGTAAGAATCCCTTGTGGAAAGGCAGTAGCAAATAAATAACCAGCCAAGTGGTAATAAGTGTAATAAAGGAAAATAGAACAAGATAAAGTAGATAGAGAGAGCCAAGGTGGGGGTGAGGGAAGAGCTACTATTTTATATCAGGAATGCCACTGTAGAGTGGTGTTTGAACAGTGATCTGAAGAAAGAAAGAAAGAAAGAAAGAAAGAAAGAAGGAAGGAAGGAAGGAAGGAAGGAAGGAAGGAAGGAAGGAAGGAAGGAAGGAAGGAAGGAAAGAAAGAAAGGGAGCCCTATGACAATTTGCACAAAGAACATTCTAGGCAGAGGAAGCACCAAGTATGGTCCCTCTTAGGAACTTATAGATTGCATCAGTCAAGGTTTAATCAGGGAAGCAGAACCACTATGAGTATTTTGATATAAGGGCTTTATTATAGGAATTAGACTTTACACAATTGTGAGTGGAGCTGGGGAAGTAACAATTTGGAAAGGGGTATTGGAGGTCAGAGAAGAATCACTTACCAGCCCTGGAATGGGTGAATAAGCCAGAGCTGGCAAGGAGAATCTAGGAGCCAGGTACATCCAGCTGCCATAGTGGGACTATGAAGAGGACCTGGCAGAGGAGTCTACAGAAAGCTGTAGCCTGTGCATAGCTACCACCTCTGTATGTTTGCAGACAAGCATCCAGAGATAGGCCTAGGGCAGCTGTTGGTCAGTAGCCAGAAAGAGCTTGATATGGAGCAAAGGAGAGTGAGAAACACCTGGAACCCACTGGCCGCATCTGTGTCTTTCACCATATTTGAACGCAAAGACCTTCAATGGTAATGGCCACTGTTGTATTTCTTCCTTCCAAATCTTGCACAAATTTCTCTTTGGCCCAGAACCATTCAGGAAAGATGATTCTGGGAAAAATGGTTCTGGCTTAACCAAGTTGACATAGGGCAAACTACCACATATGTCAGTGTAAGGGCTTGGCTTTTAATGATGACATGGAAAGCCACTGCAAGGTTTTGAGCAGCGGAATACATAATGTGAGTTATAAGAATCTCTCTAGCTCCAGTATTTGGCACAGTATGAAAAACAATATTTACTATGTGCTTTTGCAACTAGTCACTATGCTCTTGACAAATGCAGAGTTTTTTTCTTTTACTATTCTTTTTAAAACAAAACAAAACAAAAAACCAGGATAGCCCCAATGTGAATTAAGAAACTATCTGCACAAAATTTCTGGAGTTCTGAATTTTCCTATCGCTGGAGGAGCAGAAAGTTTGCTTCAAGGTAAAAGACCTACAGTTTAAAGAAACTGAAATAGTCAAAAAAGTAAATATGTGGTATAGCCACTGTGATCCAGCACTTCCACAACTGGGAATATATCAAAAGGAAATGAAATCACCATTTCAAAGAGATACTGCACACCTATGTTCATTGCAGCATTATTTATAAATGGCCAAGGTATGAATGCAACCTAAGTGTCTATTGATGGACAAATGAATAAAGAAAATACATATATATATGTATATATATATATATATATATACACACACACACACAAATATATGTATATATTTATATATATATGTATATATATACTACTCAGCCCATAAAAAGGTAGGAAGTCCTGCCAATTGCAACATGGATGAACCTTGAGAGTATTATGCTACGTGAAATAAGTCAGAGAGAGAAATACAAATAATGTGTGATCTCACTTGTAGAATCTTTAAAAAACTGCCCAATAAATAAAAATTTTATTTATTTATTTATTTAGCACCTTCTCTGTGCTCAGTACTAGGGATGTGGTATTTGAACAAAGCAGACCAAAATTGCCCTTATGTCACTTACATTCCAGTGGGGGAGACAACAACATAAAAACAATTCAGTTCCATGGTATTTCTAAGTGTTTTGGAAAAATGAGTAAAGCAGAGCAGGGTAATCAGGAGTCCTGAGGAAGACAAAGGAGCCATACTGCAGGATTAAATAGGGTAGTCAGGGAGGGCTTCCCAGAGAAAGTGAGATATTACTAGAGCCTTGGAGGAGATAAGGAGTGAACCATGTGGCTATCTGGAGCAGAGGGAACAGCTAAAGCATGGGCTCTAAGGCAGGCACTTGCCTGGCATGTTCAAGAAACAGCAAAGAGTGAGCAAGAGGGAAGTCATAGAAGATGAGATCAGAAAGCACAATGGGGCCAGGAGCCCTGAAGGTTGCAGCCCCTGTAAGAACTGCAGCTTTTATCCTGGGTGAAATAGGCCGTCATCATAGAATTTAGAGCAGAGAAATAACAGTACATCAAATTGTTGACACGTTTTAGGAATTTTCACCCTGTGAATTCACTTTCCTATATTGTATTTTGGAACTAAAATGCAGAAGTACCCTGAGCTCCTCATTGTTTCCAAAACCAAATAAACCAAATAATAAGACTTGATTGTCTCCTAAAGGAATAAAAAGAATAGAACAGAAAACTACGACTGTGAGCCAAGTCCATGAAACCAATCTCAGTGACAGCAGCAAGCTCGGGAAATGCAGACTGCACCCCCTGAACGTGTTCTTCGTGCTTTGGGGAAGGCTGTCAGATGGGCTGAAGCGACCTTGCTCCAAGACCCCTTGGGGTTTATAATTAGACCTGACTTGATTTGTGCAGGCCCAGAAATACGTACTGGGACTTCCCAAACTCGTACCTGATGTTGCTTACTGATAAGAAACCTCCCTGTTCTGTTCCTTTGATAATAGGAAACCCCCATCTCTAGGTGCTTTAATCTCTGGTTGGAAGAATTGTCCTTTATCGCTTTATCGTATCGGAAAAGTTCAAGGGGAGAAAGATTCCAGCTCTTGTGAATACCTGCATTGGATGGATCCAACCCAAGAGCCAGTCCACCAAAATTGTAATGTTTGAGTCCAGTCATTAAATTACAGTAGTTCCTTCTCAGATTGGTCCCAACATTAGATTCTCCATGATGGGAACAACCCAAGTGGTATCCTAAAGAAATAAATAAACCTCCAGAAAGTCACTTTACAGCCCTCAAACTACTTCATTCTCAATTCAGGGCTAGAAAAAAAATCCAACACAAACTTCTTTTACGTGCAAAGGAAGCAAAACCTGCCATTAAAAGCAGATAAAAAATAATAATAATAAAAGTACCATTTGGAAAGAGGTAGAAGAGAGATTGCCCAATACTTGGAATATACTTTGAGACTGAGTCCCATCATATATAGAGAAAATTGTATGCAGTCCATTCCCTGAGGCACTGTGACGAAATCCCCTGTGGAGTAAACAAAAAGAGAATAAGCATCAAGACCCAACAGGACTGACTCGACCGGAATCAGAAAAGGACTGGCAAGCTCACAGCAAAATCATAATACTGGTCACAAAATCCTCCCTAAGGCTGCCAGTTTCCAAAAGTGTAGCCAGAGCAAATCAGCATGTTGAAAGACAAGTATGAGAGACTCAAACAATGAGACTTTTTTTTTGAAGGCACATTCTAAAGCTCACCTACAGAGGTGCCGCCAATAGTGAGAAAAATGAAGGTCTTCTACAGGGAGAATAAGAAATCAAAACGTTGCAAACTCCAGGGTAATTTAACATGACACTCGTTGTCTTCCCATTTTTCTTTTCTTTTTCTTTCTTTCTTTCTTTCTTTTCTTTTTTTTTTTTTCTTCTTTTTTTTTTTTAAGAAGCATTGAACTAGGCCCCTGTTAGCTAAAGATTTACAAACCCAGGCCAAATTCCAACAGTCTCAACTCCTTCCAGCCAGCTCCAGGAAGCTGCTGTACAAATTTTTGGGAAAGCAGCCTAAAGAGCTGGAACCACCTGGCTTCAGGGTTACTTGAGGGCATAGAGTTTGCTTGACCTGGTTCTTTAAGTGCCATAAAATAACAACTGGCATTTACTAACCTGGGCCTTATTGTTGGATGATAAATTGCCTATTTTATTCCTGCTCTGGGTAAGGAAAGCTCCATTTTCCTCATTAATTCCTGAAATGAGAAGTGCCTCCTTACTGATTTGGTCTAAAGAGTGATAGAAGCCCTCTCTGGGTAGACAGTAAGCTTCATTCTGCTGGCAAAACTTTTCCAGGGGACTCCCCAGCCCACAGCAGGAATGTGAGAACCAAGGTTCTGGAAGCCAGCTGAGAGGCCCCAAAACCAGGGCCTGAACATCCAGAATCTCACAAATGCTACTTCCCTCACTCGCATGGGTTAGGGAGTGTCAGGCCCAGGAGGAGTCTGTACTGGCAACGACATTGCCCAGCACCCAGTGAGGGCCCTGCCATCATCTTTAGCAGAGAAGCGGTGACACTCCTCTCCTCTTGGATTTGGTAGTCGTTTTTTTGGAATCTCCCTAGAACTTTGGTGGTGTTCGAGAACTGAGTGTTTCACAAAAACCTTGCAGATTGAAAGTCTATGAACAGAAGTTGTTGATTTTGATTTGAGGCCCATGCCAAACACAGACACCCTCACAAACCAACAGGTCAACCCAGGCATAAGCACCAAACACAAACACCCGAGAGAAAGTAAGAATTTGTGATAGAAACTGCGTGCACCTCCATGCTTAACTGCAACCTCTAGCCCTGCTGGATAGATGGACATGGTTCTTACAAACAGGGCTTTAAGTGCCTTTCTGGTCATGATAAGGGTGTGGACCCTCACTCAGTTTTAATAGGACTCACTTGTCACCAAGTGCAAACTTGACCATGAGCAGAGTAAAATAAGATTGGGACAACACCTCTGGCCCTGTTCTGTGAACTCCCAGCTTCTATGTATGCATGTACGTATGTTGTTGTTTTTTCACTGATTTGGATTTTTAGCACTTAAGCCAAAGATAGGAGCTCATGTAGCCTACTGTCAGTCTGTTTTTTGAGGCAAATGGCATCCTGTTCATTTTATTTAAAATGTTGTCTTTAAAACCGAGCAGAGGAGAAAAAGGGCTGGAGAAGGAGGAGGTTGAGGGATCATCCTGAACACTTCTTAATCACAATAAGCATAATTTATTCTGTCAACATGTGACTCATAGGATTTCATAAATCATCTAATCCACCCTTCTCATTTTACATACGAGGAGATTAAGGGACAAAGAGGGGAAATAACTTGTCCAAGGTCACACAAGTTTATGAGTGTAAACATAATGTTAAAATGTATTCCCAGCTACTAATTTGTTTATTATTATTTAATTTCCTGCTCATTTTTTTTCCCGTGGGAGTTGACTAGCGTCCAACAATTTGTGTTTAAGGAGAAACCTGACATGTTATATTAAAAGAGAGGGAGAGAGAGAGAGAGAGAGAGAGAGAGAGAGAGAGAGACTCAGTTGGACCAGGCACTTCTTATCTGTCATGGCCTGAGAAAGCTGTTACACCAACCCCAAGCCCTGGTAAACAATACCACTCGTGGGTAACCAGATAGTCCTGTGGGTCACAGTTGCAAGACCCAGAATGATAACCTCACTTCCACTCTTCTTTCTTTGTTTGGGAAAGAAAATTCTGGAATCAGCTTTCCACTGTCTTACTGAGACATCATTTTTACCTACAGGGAGCTTTTGCTTTTGCAGAAATTAGACTTTTAAATTAAAAAGTCCGTTCCTAGAATATGTGATAGTAGTGTTCCAATTTCATGGAAAGAGAAGGTCTTTAGTTATCAGAATGTGTGTTTCTCTTTTTCCTTGTGATTTGATTATTGGGAAATTCAGAGGCACAATAATTATTCATGTGTAGCATGTCACTGTTATTATAGCAGTTTGTCAATATTGTGCGTAGCTGGACAAATCTTCCCTTGCATTTTCTCAATTAGTATTTTTAACATCTTTCTTTTGGTCAAATCTCTTCAACTTCCTATTCCAATTCACCAAACAGTTGCTACCTGATAGAATCTCCATCGTGTATATTTGGAATGCCTTATTTAAAATGAATTTTAAATTCTGTTTTTTGTACATATGTTGAGGAAAATTCTATATTTTGTACATAGTTGATCTGCATCAGGGTTTCTTAACCACAGCACTACTAATATTTGGGCTGGATAATTCTTTGTTGTGGGGGAATGTCCTGTGCACTGGAGGGTGTTTAGCAACATCCCTGGCCTCTACCGACTAGATGCCAGTAGCACCTCCTTTTCCCAGTTGGGACAACCAAAAGCATCACCAGACAGTCCAAGAGTCCTCTGGGGGTCAAAATCACCCTTGGTTGGGAATCACTGATGTAACTTGTTTCAGAAAGAGACCCTAGTGGAAGGTGAGCTCCATGAAATGTGTCTGTTTTGTTCACCACTGTATTATGCACACAATAGATGTTTTTAAAAAAGTGGTGATTAAATGAAAAACATGGTGTTAAAGAGAAACCTCGAATATAGAATATTTAAGCATCGATTTGCCAGCTATGCCATTTGTCTAAATCACTTTATGTCTTTGAATCTTAGGATTGTAATACTCATATATATTGCAGAAAATAATCTTTTCCTTGACTCCACTGTCTTGTGAATTTCAAACAGTCATTTGTGCAAAGATGTTTGTAACCTGTGAAATGACCTTCATACCTGAAAGATGATGAAGGACAAATGCTTTGAAGTAGATTCTGGACTCCAGAGGAAGACCCAAATCAACCTAAATGTATGGTTCTTGCTTTCCCTACCACCACAAGCTCTAAGCCAGACTCATTTGGCATTGCAGTAAGATAAAGATCAAGGAAGGAAATGGAGCTGGACTGAACAGCCCCAGAAAACCAGAGGGATGTGTCAAGCTGAGTAGTAAAACAGTGCCTGCTTATGGTTTCTTCACACAACATAGATTGTCTACATCAACCCAGGAGTTAAAGGAAAGCTGTATGTTCCTGAGCAAGAAGGCTCGGTAACAGGAATTAAGACATTTTGAAGGCTTTCCAGTGAAAGACAATGCCATCCACATTCCCACTACCTTATAGGTAAATCAATTGAAAAATTATGTGTGTGTGTGTGTGTGTACACATGTAAAAGACAAAATTTGTATTCTCATTCTCTTCCTGAAGCAGACAACTTTGCTGGAGGCCTAAGGGCGTGACTGGTCAACCTGTTGGAGAGTCCAGTATGACTTGGTAGATGTGGCACAAAGAACTGCCAGGGGTCAGGTTCTGTGTGGAAGGAGAGGAAGTGTGCAGGTCACACCTGTGTATCAGTGGTAGGAAGATCTCAGTCGTGTGTACGAGAGCTGTCTGTGTGAGGTCCATTTCATAACACATCCGGTGATCCCAGAGCTACCTGGAGTTAGATGTAACCAGCAAAAGGCTGGGGTGTCTGTAGTGCCATATTCTGAGTTCTGCAGGAGCAAGAATTGGCTGCAGGAGGATTCTTGCCCACTATATTACGAGTAACCTCTTTGGCTGTGTGTAATGGGGAGAAGGGGGGCACTTGGCTTTGGCTTTGTATGCCTTAGCTTCCTCACTCAGGAAGGGAATAATACTGCTGATCCTGTCTACCTAAGAGAACTGTTGTGGAGGGCAAATGCAATAGGAACCTAGCATTTGTTTGTTTGTTTATTTACATTTATTAATTGGTTGTTGCATTAGGGTTTTCCAAAGAAATAAAACCAACAGGATATGTGTGTGTGTGTGTGTGTGTGTGTGTGTGTGTGTGTGTTTATACATATACATATTAGTACATATCCTACTTTTTCTTTATCATTTAAATTTTTTATTTTTCTGTTTAGACATGTAATGCCTGCTTATTGTAAAAATTCAAACATTAAGTCGTGAATGTGCCACCAATTCCTACCCCTAAGGGTAACTACTGCACAGTGTTTGATGCATATATCTGTAGATTTATTTCAATGCTTATGTTACTATAAATATGAAAAGCATGAATCACCATCCAATTGCAGGTTAGCAATTGTAGTTTTCAGGATAAGATTGCCCAGGAACGGTGATGAAGGCAAGGTTTTGCAGTGGTGTCTACAAACCAACCCTAAACAGCAGCTCCGCCATGCTGGTCTATCGTCAGAGCCTGCTGATTGGCTTCTGAAGCAACGCTTCTCCACATCTTCCTCAACCCTCGCAGCCAAGGCCTGTCACGTTGATTATTATTCAGGCTTTCTAAATGAAACATAACACTCCTGCCTGCCTCAATCTCTCTCTCTCTCTCTCTCTCTCTCTCTCTCTCTCCATTTGTTGTTGTTGTTGTTGTTGTTGTTCCTCGTATGTTTTTTCTTATTCCTCTGGATTTTGTCTTGAACCAAATTCAGTTGTGCAGGAGGTCTTACTGTCATGGCAGGTAATGATTTGTACCCCAAGAGGGATTCTTTCATGTGATCAGCCAAAACAGCCAGCCACAAACATAAATAACGAGGTCAGAAAGAGAGAAACAGAGAGATGGGTGTTGCGATGGTATTTTATCTTTCTTTGTCTTATTTGTAAAACTGTGGTCATTTATCTACCACCTTCACCATTTTAGCCATGTTTTCATAGGACTGGTACCATTATTTGCTTAATATTTTTTAAATCAATTCACTATTTCAACTTAAGGTGCCTTAGAATTTTTACCATTGTCATCAATGGAAGGCCACTATCACTTGCCATAAGGCTCCCTGAACTAAAGTTTGGTGAATCAGAGAAATCAACCTAATGCACTGACTGTGCTTCATATTCTATAGATAGGAGTGTACACATTTAGAATCATAGAATCTTAGAACTGGGAGCAGAACTTAATCCAACCTCAGCCACAGAACCTGAGGGCCAGGAGAGAAAACACAGGTAGGTGGTGGGAGAACAAAGTCAGTTTTCCTGACCTCTACGCTCCAGTCCTATAAACTACCAGGTGTTGGAGTCAAGCCAACCTAGTGTTTTACTTACTCATCACTGTGTAGCAAACTACCCCAGAGCTTAGTGGCTTAAAACAGCAACCATTTTATTTCCTTATAATTCTATTGTGAGGAATGTGGGTGGTTGGTGGGAGAAAGCTACAGCCACATGTGGCATCAGCTGGGGTCATTCATTCAGCAAGAAAAGAGATGGGGTTCAGCTGGGAGGTCCAAGAAGGCTTTAGTCACATTTCTGGCACCTCACTGCTCCTACACATGGTCTCTCTCTCCCCACGTAGTTAGCTTGAGCTTCCTCACAATATGGCAGCCTTAGGATTATCAAACTTCTTACATGGCATCTTGCAGCCATGAGTGTGAGGGAACATGTGAACATGGAGACTGCAGATCTCTTAAGACCTGTATCATTCGTGTTGGTCAAAGCTAGTCACAACCAACCAAGGTTCAAGTTCAGGGAAAATCAACCCTAACTCTCAAAGGGAGTGGCAAAGAATCTGCAGCTTTCTTCAATACACCACACTTGGGTTCAAACCCCAACTCTACCATATCCCAGCTATTTTTCCTTAGACAAATTGTTTTACCTCATTCCTTTGGGAATAAAGCACATAATAATCATATTTACCCCCATTAGATCACTGTAGGGATTAAATAAGATAAGCATATAAAGTGATTAGCACAGTGCCAGGAAGAGAGTAAGTGTTCAACAAATTCTTAGCTATTTCCTTCCCTGTCCACCAAGAGCTGATTTTCCTCCAATGTTGTGAAGTTCAGTAACTTCAGTGTTGAGAACCGTGATCCTGGGATGGAATATTCAAGCATAACAGAAACATTATCTACCAAAATGTTAAGCAAAAGGGAAAAATCTTCAGTTATAAGTCTTCCAGCCATCCCATACTAAACCTGTGTTCAAGCCAACACAGAGGCTATGAATTGAAAGGTTTTCCTTCAAAAGCTGACCTTCAAACATTCCAAAGGCCTATATAAGAAAACAGAACAATGGAGCTAAGCCACAATTGTTTTGAGTCTGATCTCCAAATGAGAATTTCATTGATTGGTATGTTTATTCCAGTTTCTAAATCTGCCTTGTATCTTAAACAGAATGAACACCGAAGATATTCCCCTGCTTATATTCAAAGCCCAATAATTTTACTAAATGGGGCTATTTACTAATAGAAGAATACTGGAAATTTTTGCTTGGTAAAGAAATGTTTCCTGTACACTAGGACAGTAGTTCTCAACTGGGGATGATTTTGACCCCCCTACTAAGGGGACGTTTGCCAATGTCTGGAGGCAATTTTGGTTGTCCCAACTGGGAGAGGGAGTGGCATTACTGTATCTGGCGAGTAAAGGCCAGAGATGCTGCTAAACATCCTACAGTGCACAGAATAGCTCCCCACAATAGAGGAGCCTATGGCCCTAAATGTCCGTGGTGCTTAGGTTGAGAAACCCTGTTCTAGGATGTCACTGCAATGCAGTTTGCTTTAGGAATGGATATAAAATTGTATGGGGACACGCTCACTTGAATCCCCTCTAGCCATTTAGTGACTGAGGACCAAGGGACTTAATTCTTTTGCTATGAGGTAAAATCCACTGTACAGACTCAGAAGCATGTGGCCAAGGGGCAGGAGGTATACTGCTGCAGCGGTGCTTCTCCCTAACACATACTCCCAAAGTGTTCTTTTCAACAGTTTTAAGGTGCGTGTAAGAAGAGGATGAAAAGATGTAAGAGGAAACGGTGTGCAAACAAACCCAGGCAACAAGTTGAGAAGGTGACCAAAGGTGGCATCATTTTTACTTACTACCTCCACCCAGCCCCACTCTGTTCCCAAACATGATCTCTTCCATCCTAGAACCTGAGCATACTTCTGTTGACACCCAGTGAAAAGTGTCAGAATGTAAGTTCCTTGTTTATCTCTGTACCCTCCAGCACCTACAAGATCCTGGCAGGAAATGGCTGCTTATTGGTTGTTGAATGAATGAATGAAAAATTTTTAAAAAGAACAATGAATTAGTCACTCAGCCAAATAAGCAAGCCAGCAATGTATTAATTTTTGTTGTAATAAACCAGCACTTCCACTTTTTTTGACAGTGACTAAAGCAAAGGTATAGAGTTAAGATTTGAAATTCTGAAAAAGACCAAGTATAATTTGAAAATATCTTCATGTGAAAATCTGGGGGAAAAACTCAACTTTTTTAAAAAGTGAGTGAGGAAACACCTTTCAGCAATGACCATGAATGCACTACTGATACATGTGACAACATGGAAAAAATCTCATGGTGAACAAACGGATCCAGACACAGAAGCAAACATATCATACGGTTCCATTTGTGAAGCAGGGTTTCTCCACCTTGGTGTCAGTGATTTGGGGCCAGGCAATTCTCTGTTGTAGGGACTGTGCTGTGCCTTGTAGGGTGCTTAGCAGCATCCGTGAGCTGAACCGATGTCAGTAGCACCCACTCCCCAGTTCTGACAACCAACGATGTCACCAGATCTTGTCAAATTCCCTGAGAGGAGGATCACCCCTCCTTGAAGATCCTGGCACCAAGTAGTCTATGGTGTTAGAAGAGTGGGTGGTGCCAGGGTGGGGGTGATTTTCAGGGGTGCTAGTAATATTTTTTTATCTTAGTGCTGGCTAATTTTGTGTTTTCACTTTGTTAAAAATAACTGAGCTGAACACTTATGTTTTATGCACTTTTCTGTATGTAAAATGTTTACCTGGAAAAGAATGAACAAGGCTATAAGAACAGAGAAAAGAAATTTCAACTGCTGATAGGGCAAAGGGTTCGGTCTGATGGAAGAATCTGTACAACACTCCAACATTTTCCAACAATATAGGTTTATTTCCCACCATGGGTTGCTATTTCCAAAGTTGAAGTAAGCTTTTACAAAATATAACTTGGACAAGAAATTCCCCAGCTCATCTTTAGAGGCAGAAAGCTGGTGGAAAAATAAAAACATATGACCTAGAGAGTTGTGGGGCCAGCACATGCTCTGGGCAGTCCCTAAGCTGGGTACACAGCCTCTGAGGTGGAGCTTCACACACATTTACTGATTACATTGTTGAAATTATCATGAAAGGGTTCCGTTTGTCAAAGGTCCCTTCCTTGCTAGGATAACTGTCAGCTTCTTGGGCTGCTATTGTCCCACTTGTTCTCACAGTGAGTCATTGCTGTGACTAAAATAAAATCCTTTGAAATGTCTCTCTTGATACACTGGGACCCTTTCAACTTGTCAGGGCCCAGAAATCCTATTGAAATGACCTCTGAGGGCCTTGTCAGACCCTTTTCTTATTCAGGAATTTTGGTTTATCTAATATTGTTTTAAATAAATAGACCAATGGCTAGAGCTTGGAAACATTTTTGCTCTTTAGGGATTATCTTTGCAAACGTGGTAATTTTAATTTAACTTGTCTGACATCGAAGGCATTCTATTTAAACATCTCTGCTAAGGGAAAAACAAAGACCAGAGAGACAGAATGAATGAAAAATTTCTGCTTAAATGCTTTGTAATATGCTCTGGATACTCTTTTTCTGAAATACCCTAAGGGGAATTCTCACTTTCCCACCCTTTATTTTATCCATTGGCAAACTAGGTTCTGTAATTCAGTGCCTGAACCAGAATTTCACAGAACTCAAGGACATAACACAAGCACAAATGTACAAACCAAGCATTCTTTGAAGGTTAAGATTTCTAGTGAGATAAAGAAAAGCCACAGTATGAGCTATTCTTGCAGGGAAAGAAACTAGACTATGCGCCCTCTGGGTTCATTATATTTAATTTCCCCTAGGTTCTTAGCTGTATTTCCGGAAAAGAACCATCTATGTGGCCAATGTCCTTGCTTACAAGAGATGGCACAAAATCTACTGATCTTTTGTTCTCTTGAGGCACACGGTTGCTTCCCTTCTTTAAAGACATACAAGATCCAAATGTATGGAACTAGTGAGAAGTGGGTGGAAATAATCATGCCCCAAAGTTTCCCATCTAGAAGAGAAAATATGAAATTTCCTGACTTAACATAAAATTGTGGCCTGTTAACATTGGAAAGATGATGGAAATGTGTCCCAATACAACTCCTTTTGCGTCAAAAGATGTATCGAACTACTAAAATGGCAGTTATTATTTTATCAGCTAGCATGGGTGTGCAAATTACTGTCAGAGGGCCAAATCCAGCCATATTCATTTATTTATGTATTGTTTGTGGCTGCTTTCAAGATACAATGTCACAGTTGAGTAGTTGTGACAGAAACTGCAGGGACACAAAGCCAAAAATATTTACCATCTGCCCTTCACAGAAAAATATTTGCCAACCATGTGCTGTCTAAAAAATTTTCTCTCTCAATTGTACTAATTTTTAATTGTCAGAATTATATTGTCCTCATTTTTAGTTTTATTCTTAAAGAGTAAAACCCTTGAGCTATATCTGTCTATAAGGTTCCTATGTAATACATTTGTGGCAACGTTTTTGTCCCTTCTCAGCACCTCCAATCTCCTTCCCTCCCTCCCACTCTCATGATCTCTCTCTTGCTCTTACCCTTGCTCCCATCCCTCTGCATTTTCTCTCTCTCCTCTTTCTTTCTTTCTTTCCAGCTGTCCTACTCTTTGCTACCCACCTCTCTATAGAAAGAGAAAGGGTTTGGGGTAAGACAGAGAAACCAAACAGACATAAAGACATGGTAACATCATAATACATCAGTATGTTTCTGTAAAAGATGATCCTTATTGCTCATGGATATATTTGTCCTAAGAGATGCTTTAGTCTAAAAACTCTGAAGGACACAAATCAAAACCTCTCAAGAATCTTCAGTTTTCACAAACCCATTATAGCTTGAGACCACCCCAGAGGTTAGACTATGTCCCCAAACTCTTCTGTCCATGGACCATTTTCTGGCCCCCCTTTTCCCCTTGGGATGCTAGCAGGGTTTGTATTTGGAGGTCAAGATAACACATTCTTCCTATCAACTGTCTTGAATTTCCTCTGCCCTGACCACCAGCTTCTCAAGGGATATAGATCCTTTACAGGGCATGGTGCACCTTCACGGGGTTAGAACAAGCTGTTCAGAATGAGTGACAATGGAATACCTACCTTAGATATGCTTTCTGCTGAACTATGCAAGGAATGGGAGGCTCATACACATGGTTATCATACAGAAAACATGTTCTAGATTGGAACCATGTGTGCAGGGGCCTAATACGTGAGGCAACTAAGACTGTGATGGTGCTAGACAACTACCATTAAAATCCTGCAAACCTCTCACCCATTTTTATGAGGAAAGGCTCAATGCAAACAATCTATTTCTTTGAGACCTGTCATACAATGGATAGCTGTTTGAGCAGCATATAAAGAAATGGCCTCTACTCTGATACTGAAGTCTTCTTCTAGAACCATACTTAGTACTAACCTCCTCCAGTGTCCTCCAGTGAACCACCTCTTTCCGGTTCACCAAGAACCTTAAACAGAGTCACTCTTCTTGTGCCTTTGTCAATAATTATTTGAACCTACTTTTCTTTGAGGACTTATCACAACTGTGCTATAATCACAGATTTACAACCCCTTTCACCAGCAAGATGGGGAGTTCCTTGAGGACGACCACTTCTTCAACTTCATGTGTCACCTCACCTCACACCGCACCTGATACGCACCCAGGTCAGTCTTGAATGGATGCATCAATTAGTTCATTAATCAGAGAAAGAGGAAAGGCTGTCCTTTGTTTTGTGGACTGGGGGTGGGGCTTATAGTGACGTGATCAACTAACTTGGAGAATTTCTCACAGTGAGGCAGTAAAGATGGAGACCATTCTGTCAGCCTGAGGGGCAGTGTTGGCAGAAGCACCACGCACAGCTATTCAGAATTTTGCTTGTGTGGCAATGGTTTGGGGCCAAACTGCTGCACTTGTTGCAGACTCAGCCCCATAAATGGACATTTTCTGGACCAAAGCTCCCTGCTCAGATCTTTTCCGCCACTCAGACTACATTTGTCCCAATCATGTTACTCTGTGGGTTAAAGAAAATGCAAGACCTTGGGGAAGATAAAAGGGACATCTTTAGGCAAGATGGTTCACATGTCAGCCTCACAACTGCCATGAGGGCTATGTGATCATTTTCAGTGCCTGCTAGGCTCTTCCTTTCCCGCTGTGAATACCAAAACTCACATCGAGTTATGTTGGTATAGTGGCAGTGATCTTTAAAGAAAATTTTAGTTTCAAACGAACACATGGGAGAAAACATTCTTTCCTTTTGGAGCCTAGCCCCTTCTCCTCAGTCCAGTGGCAGCATGACTGAGCCACACTCGTTCCCATCTGTTTTGCAGCTGCCAAGTCAAAGAAAATGGCTGGGATACTTGCTAGCATTGGGGCTACACCAGGCCTGAGTTGCTTATACATTGCTTTTGGCACTCATTTCTCTAAACACTCAGGCTGTTTTCGAGTAAGCCCCTGAGATTTCTTTTTTCAAAGAAAAACATTCTCTACATTCCCATCTTCATTTGGGCATAAAGATGGGAACGTTCCCTTTGTCTTGAGCCTAGTGTTTTTGTTCAATTTAACAGATGTCTACAGGGAACCTACCACATGACCAGACACTGCCCTATATATTGTAGGAAGTCTAATGGTGAATACAGTATAATCCTTGCCTTCAAGGATCTCATGACCTATCAAAGGGGACATACCAGTGAACAGCTCATTATAACAAAATATAATAAGTATCTATAATCCATAAGTACTCAAGTGCTGTAGGAGATAGAATAATTAATTCTATTTGGGGGTGACAGAGAAGGCTGAACTCAAGTTGGGGTTTTACGGAATAAGTAGACGTTTGCCAAGTAAAGACAACAACAACAACAACAACAACAACAATACTACTAATAATATATTTATGTATTTTATTCAGTAATTTATAATAATGTATATCTATATCCTATACCATTTATTGAGCACATATTATGTGGCAGACGTTCTGCTGAAGGATTTATATATTTTATCTTATTTATTTTTCACAGTAATCATTATAATAATAGCCAACATATTTCTAATACTTGCTATGTAACAGGCACTGATCTAAGCACTTTATATAGAGACATAGAAGAAATGGGATGGCATCTTTGGACTTTTCTTCATAATTCTGTGGTCATTACTCAGAATCAACAAGAAGAAAATATTAAACTTTTTTCCAGTGGTTCTAATATTTTACTATGTCTAAAGCATGTTTAATATATGGAAGAGGAAAAATAATGAAAAGGAAGGAAGGAAGGAAGGGAGGGAGGGAGGGAGGGAGGGAGGGAGGGAGGGAGGGAGGAAGGAAGGGAGGAAATGAGGAAAGGAGAGGAGAGAAGGGAAGGAGGCAAGGAGGGAGGAAAAGGAAAGGAAACAGAAGAGAATGGGAAGGAAAGAGGGAGAGAGAGCGGACGGAGAGGACAGGAGAGAAAAGAAAAGAAAAAGAAAAGGATGTCCTCTTTCTGGCCCTTGGTAAAGATCTATAATGAGCTTTTTCATGATCTTTATCCAAACTACCTAGACTCCTACTGGGGAGAGTCTGCTAGCATCAAGCCGTGTTTATGCTTTGCTAAAGCCAACCATCTTTGATTCCCATCTGAAATAGGGCTTTGGAGCCAACATTGTTTTATAGCTGATCTCCAAGACAGTCAGTGACTTGGCTTTGGACTTAATTGTCCTTGGTATATTGGTGATTTTCACCATGAAATCTAAGAAGTCTGTATTTGTGCTGACACAAATTGGGAGGATTGACTGGACTAATGAAACAATGAGGAAAAATTTTCACATGATGACACGTATTTATTTCTAGTATATACACTATTCTTCCTAGTTTTCTCTCTTCATTTAACTCCAGAGTAAAAAACGAAGTGAAATGAGTCTGCCCTCACGCTACAGAAATGGGACAATTCCATGGAGACAATAATCACTCAACTGATTGTTTGATGTCATATTTCTGTCACTTCCTTTGTCCCAACTTGGGAACCACTAAGTTAGATATCTGAATGTCCAGTGACCAACCTAAGCCAACAGGGCACTCTTCAGAGAAACCCCATAGCACCTTCATAAAAGCCCCATAAAATTTAATTAAAGTCCTCACAGGTGATACCCACTGGAAAAACTCGTCTCCAAAACGTTGCTTTTGTCCCTGTGCTTGCCAGCGGGTCTCTGGAGAAGCTGCAATCTACTAGATGGAAAACTCCTGAGTTATTTTCAAAAGACTGTGAAATGAAGTCAGAAATGTTCATAGTGTCCATAGCCATGAAAATAGGCCTCGTATGACAGTCCTGGGTCCAGAGACCCGCAACAGAGACCACGTCATTCTGTAAAGGAAGTCAGTGTTTTGCTGGTTTGGTTGAATAAGAGATATCAGTACAGGCACACCTCATTTCATTGTGCTTTGCTTTATTGTGCTTCATAGATGTTGACTTTTTAACAAATTGAAGGCTAGACCCTCCACCAGCAAAACGATGACAACTCACTTTATTGTGATACTCGCTTGATTGTGGTGGCCTGAAACTGAACCCGCACTGTCTCCGAGGTGCGCCTGCATACAGATACGCCCACTTCTGTTTTCATTAGAGAATCTTTCCCTGTCTCTACATAGAGAAGGGGAAAAAAGAACAGGAAGAAAATATTTCCAAAGAGCAAAGCGAATGTCATTTTTAAAACTTGTTTTGTTTCTTTTTGGTTATCCTCTATGCAACAACACTACGTGTATTTCTTTTTGATTTTTAATACCACGCTTTATTACCATTCCGTCTCTATTTTACAGTATTTTGACATACATCGTTTTAAATCTCAGATTAATTTAAGGGTCCCAAGAATGTTGAGGATGCTTCAGTGTCCACAACAAACAGCTTGGGTAAATCCTTGGCCTCCCCGTGACACGAACAGCTCTGTGGTTCCCTGGGAAGCAAAGTGCATCGTTGAGAAAGACAGGCAATAGCTTCAGGAGCAAGTCTTCCCAATATTAATTGAGGTTCTTAAATGTGAGCTCTCATTGCAGGCTCCAGACTTGCCCCAGAATGAAATTACATTGAACATTAAACATGTTCCAGAGTTCACCTTCCACTTTAAAGAAGAGGAAGAAAATTGTTTGGGCAATGCAGATGTCTATTAGTATACGCATCAAGAATAATAAAAGCAGGTCTTTAAAAAAAAAAAGCCTTAAAAAAAAGATGTAGAAAACAGCTCCCAGAGAAGTAATTTTTCAATTTCCTTGATTTGTTTAGCGGGAAATTGCCCTCCAATTTATTATAATTTGAAAAGACAATGAATTCTTCATTTGGAATTAATATAAAAATGACTAAAATGCGTCTTGCTTGTCTCAGAATTTACAACCTGTTTGGATAAAGCATTTTGAGTCATGGATCACTGTTAAAACCCAAGACTTAATGCTTTCCATATGGTTTTCCCTAAATGATAATTATAGCTCATTCTGAACTACAAATTATGTACACTAAAAATGTTAATTTAATTTAGGGTTACTGACTACATGTTTTTTTCCTAAAAGCAGGTGTAATAGGAATTACATTGTCTGAATATTGTCAGTAATGCTAGACATGATAAATTGGTATAACCAGATTATTCCTGAATTTGACTTTATTTGGTGAATTCTGCTTGCAAATGTTCAGCCTGGTATGCATTCTCCATGATTTATCCTGAACAGATAAAACATTAATGAGGAAAATCAAAACAAATGCCTATCCTGGACTCTCCAATATGCCTGTTTGAAATAGTCTATCTAGGAGAGAAGATGAGAGTATAAAGCTGAAAACCAGTCTCCATGAAACTTCTTGGAATTTCATGATCAATCAGCATTAAGTCAGAAACATTAATAAGTATTGAAGTTCAAATTAACTGCAACCTCTGACTGAAAAGTACTTACTTATAACCTTTCAGTTAGTTTCTATAATGAAATATGGCAATGAATTAGCCATGATAGCCCAGAGAAAGGTGCTTGATAAGAAAAAAAACTGCTCATGTTTAAAAGCCAAATTCTTGTGTTTGTTTTAGTGAATCCTTCTCTTCTTTCTCCCACTCCCCACAACTGCCTTTTCATAGAGTTGTCACTGCTTCAAATAGAAGGAAATGTTTGGAAGAACTTCAATTAGTCTTAAAATTTGCAAGGTGTCAGGAATCTTAGAAATTGTTAGAGTCCAGAGGCTCTAAAAAATCAGTATTCAAAAGAGAGGCAGAGTGTACAATGGTTAGGGGCTGGGGTTCAGCAGCCAGACTGCTTGGGCTAAAACGTGACTCCCCAAATTTATTATACCTGAGACCTTGAAAAAGTCATTTAATCGGTGTGAACCTCAGTTTCTTCATCTTTCAAATGGGTATAATAATAATAACATTTATGTTATAGGTAGATATTATTATAACCAAAAAAGCTTATCATAAAAATCTGATACCTAGAAATAATCTCTAAATGCTTACTACCTTATCGTAGAAAAATTTAGGGTACACTTTTAAAATGTAGATCTCTGGGTCCCCACCTTGAGAGAGTTCAATTCCTTAAATGTTAATCGGGGTCCAGGTATCTGCATTTTGACAAACATTCAAGGTTCTCCTGGGCCATATTTCAAGAAACACTGATTTGGTCCAACCTCCTTGTTTGGAAGACGAGAAAAATCAGTCCCAGAGGGTGAAATATCTTTGTCAAGGTCACACAGCCAGTTAGTGACCTGCCTGATAGAGATCTCAGGTCGTTCAGCTTCCGTTCTAACGTGCTCTCCAGCATAGCCACCTCCATTTATTGAACTCTTAAAATGAGGTTGTTAACCAGAAATGTACATGAGAAACACCCAAAAAGCCTTTTCTTTCTTTTTGTAAAGATTTTTTATTAAAATATAGCTAGCATACAATATTATATTAGTTTCATAACTATGAACACCGTAGTTATTCAACATTTACATAGCTAAAGAAGTGATCACCACGGTAAGTCCAGCAACCACCTAACACCATACCACGCTATCACAATATTACTGACTATATTCCCTACGCTGTACATTACATCCGCATGACTTATTTGTTTTATACCTGGAAATTTGGACCATTTATTGGCCTTTACTTTATCCCTCCTTTAAAATTTTTTCAATTATAGTTGATATTCAGTATTATTTTATATTAATTTCAGGTGTACAGCATAGTGGTTAGACATTTATGTAATTTAAGAAGTGACCCCCTGACTAGTCTAGTACCCACCAGGCATTATGCTTGGTGGGTAAAGAGCCTTTTCAAATACTCAGGCCCAAGGCCCAGCGCAGACTTGCTCAATTTGATACCAGGTAGCAGATCTCAGACCTGAACCCAACAAGCCCTGATTATTCCAGAATACCAGGTGGTAACCTTGTATTAGCTTCTCATGCTTACCTCAGGCTAGAGCTCAGAGGACGTAATTTAACTCATATTTGAGTCATTTTTCCTTCCTAATCCCACTGGTGGATCAGGGTATTACTCATATAATAGAAATACAAATTATTAAATGTAAACATATTTTCAGTTTATTTCCTTTCCCCTCCCACTATGGAAATTTCTGGCATTGACCACTGCCCGGACAAAGCATTTTGTCATTCATACTCAGTCCCCTAGGGCCTTTATTTTACAGATTGTGATAATCCATGATTCTCAACTGGGGTTGCGTTTGCCACGCAGGGGACATTTGGCAATGTCTGAAAACAATTGGGTTGTCACAACTGGGGAGCAGTGCTACTGGCATCTACCAAGTTTCCCCGAAAATGAGACCTAGCCCGACCATCAGCTCTAATGCATCTTTTGGAACAAAAATTAATAGAAGACCCGGTCTTATTTTACTATAATATAAGACCAGGTATAATAATATAATATAATATAATATAATATAATATAATATAATATAATATAATATAATATAATATAATACCGGGTCTTCTATTAATTTTTGCTCCAAAAGACACATTAGAGCTGATGGTCCAGCTAGGTCTTATTTTCGGGGAAACACGGTAGTAGGTGGAGGCCAGGGGTGCTGCTAAACATCCTACAGTACACAGGACAGCTGCCCAAAACAAAGAATTATATGACCCCAAATGTCATTAGTCTCAAGGTAGGTGTATAAATCATAAGCTAATCACTGGGAAGTAAGACTCAGAATGCAGATCTGTTTCAGAGAGCTCTGAGAGACACATATAGAGGGGGAGGAAATGTGGAAAAGAAACAAGTGAAGGAAGAGAAGAGTGAGCCGACCACTTGAGAGGATCAAAGAGAGTCTGAGGGAGACATAGAGAGTGGGCGACAGCGTCAATGTGTGAGGGAGTAAGCAACTGAGAGGAAAGGAGCTTCGGGGCTAGGCATTGAATCCTGTTTAATGTGTCTTAAAAATGCAAATAAGGTTAGAACGACTTGTACTTCGGGATCTTTACATGTGATACTGAACCAAGACGAGGCCTATGGAGTGCTGGCTTATATTCTGGTGACAGAACAGTCCTTAGAATTAGATCTCCTTTCTAAAGAGGGTAAAAATCATCTCAAAGTGTCAAAATAATTTTGCTTTTTCCTTCTTTAAGCCTAGGTCAGCATCATATCCATAAACCACATACAGCCCATCTGCTGTGAGGAGAAGCAGCACGGAGGTAGAAGCCAATTCAAAGACCCAGAATGGCCGTCATATCAGGTTTCAGCTTGCCTTGGCCCCTTATTTGGTCACTAACTGGCTACAGTGAAAACCAAATAACCATATAATTGGTAGGTAAAACCTTTAGGCTGATGAGGACAGAACTTTCTAGAAATGGGGACTGTGGGAAAGAACATCCCCTGTTGTAGATTGTTACAGTAATGGCTGCATGGGATTCATGCCTCCCTGTCCGTGTACCTCTACAAGATGATATTGGCACTCTTCCCAACAAAAGTGGGGTCTGTTGCTTCAACCCTACAATCTGTGCTGGCCTGGTGACGTGTTTTGACCAATAGAATGGGGCAGAAGTGATGTTGTAGGAGTTCTGAGATCTGGGACATAAGAAGCCTTGGGGCTGCAGCTCTCCCATGCTTATAACCCTGAGACGTCCATGCTGTGAAGAAACCCCATCCAGCTATGGAGGGATGGGAGGTGAGCAGTGGAGAGCTGAGGCACCCTGCCCATCAACAGCTGGCACCAACTGCTAGTCAGGAAAATGAAGTCATTTGGAACTTCCAGCCCCAGTCAAGTTGTCAGATAACTGCAGCCGCACAAGTGATCCCAGGCAAGACCAGCAAAAGAAACCCCTAGATTGCTAACCCTCCAAATTGGGAGAAATAAAAAATCATTGCTGTTCAGGGCTGGTTTGTTTCTCAGAAATAGGTACCTAAATATTTCTCCAAAGTTCCCAGGATCAAATTGCTTTAGACAAGGGTGGCTTACACCACAGACCAGGGCAGCTGTATCCACCTCATCATGTTTCCCCTTCTCCTGAGCCCACAGCCGCTCCCAGGCTGGCACTAAGCAAAAGTATGTTTATGCCTTTTCTTTCTACCTTCTTGTCAGGCATTCTTCTTTCCTCTTCTAGGAGCCTCTGTCCTCGCACAGACAGTCCCACGATGCCAGGGGCAGCTTGTCACCACGAGCTTTCTACCAGACAGAGTTCCATGCTCCAGGAGGGCCTCCTCCACCTTCCTGCCCACAAAACTGTCCTTCCCTAAATCCCCTGCTCCCACCTCTCCATCCCAGGGGAAATTGTCCAGATCCATTGATGTCTTAAGGTGTGAATGACTGATGAAATGTTTTCACAATGTTTATTAATAATGATATTAGAATTCTATGTGCCCCAGGCATGCACTACCTCTAACTTCACACAGGTGAGGTAAGGGAGACACAAGGGGGAAAAGAATCAGAGGGGTGTGGTGACCTTTCCAAGGTCATGGAACAAATAAAGGTAGAGCTTGAATCTCTCAGACTCTAAAGAGAGCTCTTTTCCAGTATTTAACATTGCCTGCCTCTAGGTGTGACCTCAAATACTTAATTTCTAGGAGCCTCTGTGTCAAGAAAAGGAAGCAGATAGTAGGAAAATGTTTAGTCATTCAGTAGGTGGCCGTTGGGTGCTCATCGTCCATAAAGCACTGTCCAAGCCCCTGGAGGAGCTACATATAAGAACCACTGAAGATTTATGAGCAAGGGAGTGCGTGACATGATATTTTCTCCCTGGAAGATCACTCTCTCAGTAACCGTGCAGAATAAATTAGGATATTGTGTGAGCAGCTAGGGGACTCCTCCAGTGTACCAGGTAAGAATAGGAAGGCCTGAACTAAGGTAGGTTAGAAAGTTGAGAAGATGCTTAGAGATAATCCATAGAATTGTAGTTACATCTTGAGAGATGGGATTTAAAGCCTCTCTTTTTGAGGACATATGGTAATAAGACTCCGTTATATGTTAGCAAAAGAGTGGATTTGGATCCCAGTTCTATGTTTAATAGCTGTACACATTTGGGCAAGATACTGTGCCTTATAAATCTCAGTTTCCTCATGTGGAAAGTGGAGATAATAAGCAGAGCAATAAACAGAGCTCAGAGGACTGTAGTGAGTATGACGACCATCACGCAAGCAAAGCACCGAGCATTGTACCTGGAATATTATTAGGTTGGTGCAAAAGTAATTGCGATTTACAAGGTTAAAAATAATAGCAAAAACCACAATTGCTTTTGCACCAACCTAATATAGAAGCCCAGTGTGTGGTAGTTATCTTTTTTTATTCTTGGTTTGCTTGTGTTTGAGTGTTTTTCCACTTACAAGCTTTTCCTTTGTGTCAATGGGCCTCTTTCCTTTGTCTCCATTTGTGGGGTGACATTGGGGTGTGTTTGAATGATTGGTCAAGCATTGTCGTGTCTTTGAGAAAACTGTACAAATACCACCATGGATGTTCCAAACTTGTATACATTTTACCTATTAGTTTGGCTATTTTAAGGTGTTTCTCATTGAGTATCCAGGACTACCCAAGGGTCTGTATGACACATATTGTGATTTAAGGGACTCAATTATGTAAGAAACTTGGAACTTCTCTAGATCCAAAAATTTGCCTCAAAGAATTTGCCTGTTTAATGGGAAAGGTAGCAAGAGCGTTCTTAACAAACTGCAAATGCCTCTGAAATATCAAAGTTCTGCCTCGTGTTTGAATTGAATCATATGTCAAGAAAAACACATTGCATTCCTTTGCCATAAGACAAATGCCATATGTTAAGTTTATTTTTAAATGGTGGGTAAGAACAGGGAGACCATGTCCCAGTCTGAGAAAATATTGATGCGGGGGTGATGGCAAGGCAGGTTATGGTTTAATTCATACCTGTGGATTAAAGAATGAAAAATGAACCCACATCCACAGCCTGACATCTGTGTAAATTGTGCATAGGGACGGAGGCCTGTCTACCTTCCTTAATGTTCTCAGGATAAAGTAAATACTGAAGGGCTTGACGTCTTTCCTAAGCCTAACAGAGCTGGCACAGCTGGCTCCCAGATGCACTGTTGGATGGATGGAAGGTCTTAGGGGCCGGGGAAAGAGAGCAGATGCCTTGGAGTTTAGGGGACTTAGGAGAAACAGTGGAAAATTCCTGCTTTTACCCAGGATTACTCTTATGCACAATTGCAAACGGATAATGTTTGAGTTTGGGGTGTCCCTTCACCCGTCCCATTTCTGGCCGTTTTCCCAGCCAACTCTGTGTTCTATATCCCATCCTCCTCTCGGTGTTCACAGTCTCACTTGATAAGAACAGTAAGGGCAGTTTGGAAGGATCTCTTAAACCTCAGAATGCCTTACCCCTCAGCTCTTCCTCGTCTCATATGTATCCTACCTCGGCGAGGAGATTTGATAGCTTGTGTGTTCTAGCAAGCAATTGGAAATGTTTTAAATGTCCAGCAGGAGGTGAAATAAGGCATGGTATTTTTATATTGGTTCTGAGGTTTCTCATTTGTAAAATGGGACCGATATTGGCTTATTAATTGATGGAGTTCTATGAGGATTAAATAAGAGCAAGTAGTCAGCAGTTCATAAATTACAGCTATTATTGTATTGTTATTACTACATGGAATACTATTTCAAAAGGAATGACCTATGTTCTTCTATAACAACTGATATTAATGGCAAAGAAAGAAGTGCAAAACAATAAGCACAGTATACCATGTATAGTCTTATTTTCATATTCACAACATCATCAATTACCTACAAAGGACACACTTGTCCAGATGTCAGCTCTCATTTTGACAGACCTTCAGACATACAGTGGAACTAGAAAATAAAAATGTGCAGAAATAGCACATATATACATTATATATAATATATATATTAAACCTCACAAAACCACCTATACAGTTTCTCTGGATATATGTGTGTATATAAAAACAGAAATATATCAGAAAAAATACAGATCAAACTCATAAAGAAGAGAAGTGGGTAAAGTTTTGGGGTTTTTGTGTCTGTTTGATTTCGAAAAATTGAGGTTGTTTGGGTGGGAGTTGTAGGAAGGAACAATTTGAGTCTTATCGCTAATGTTTTAATTTTGTGTAGTAATAAATACGTACATGTTATTCATGCCATTAAAAAAATAATTTAAAGTAGAAAGAGTAATCCGTACCCAGTACTCACTTTTAACCAAGTCACATGTTTTTTTCTTGAGCAGGCATGACCGGAATCTTTCAACCTCAGAATAGGAGCCCCTCAGGGACCATCTAGAACAGGTGCCTCATCTCCAACTGAGGAAACCAAGGGTTTCAGATGGGAAGTGACTTGCTCAAAGTCACATAGCAGAGGCAGGTGGGAGAGAGGGAGGGAGCGAGTAGCCAGTGTTGGAGTGGGGAGGAGTTGTTGGGAAGAACCTGGTGAAGTTGCAAACAAGCTGAGGTTAAGGGGTTGTGGAAATTGGAGGAAGATGGGATGAGTTCGAAGGATGTTAGGAAGTTTTGTAGCATAGATCCACAAAAAGAGGAATTCATCATGCAAGTTCCTCAGGATCTTAGCCATCTTTACTCTTCGCTTTCATGCCTTTGTTTCTCAGGCAAAGGTGAAAATGATACGGTATGTGGTGGTCATATAAAACCCAGAATTGAAACCACTTCCCTTCCCATATGATGAAAAAAGGATTTCATAACAGCCCCAATGCCCAACCAAGAAAACACTTGCCTGGCTTTTGATTCACATCTCAATGAGCCTCTAAGACTTTCAGTGGTATTAGAAAGCAAAAATATGCAGAAACAGCACATTGTGTCAAATCATCATGACTTGAAAGATAAAACACAAGCATGCACCCGCGCACATACACACACACCAGGGAAAGGAAAAAAAAGACACATGTCCTTGGTTTGTGCTGGCAGAGTACCAGATGGGGGGTTTAGGGACTTACTACATTTGGTGCCCGTTGAAAGAAAGTTTAAGGGTTTCCTGCTTTGTTGTAAGCACCCACCGCGAATCTTGGTTTATCTGCCCTTGGCTTCGTCAGCCCGATGAATGGGTTATTTATGCTGCGTTTTCCAGACAGATCAGAATATGCACTGACATTCATTTGCCAAAGATTACCTGGGTGGCACCTTCTTTTCAGAATGGAAATGATTCTCCTGAATCCCGCACACGTTGTACAAAGAATAAACAACTTTGTTGAAATCATCTACATGACCTGGAATGCTAAAAGCCTTTGGTTTGCTTGCTAGAGCACCAAAATATGAAAAATATTTAATCTTTAAAAATACACAATGGTATCATAATTTTGCTGCAGGTTCAAAGAAAGCACAGTATAACTCAGTATATTTAAGATGTAATGTCATTGTATATTTTCAAAATGCAAACAGAGAGTTTGATAAATAGCTAAAGAGCATCAGACCATATCTTATCCTTATAAAAGTGTCTCCCGTGAATGTCAACTGTATCTCTCAGAACATTCTCAGTATGCTCCAGAGCTAAATGTGTAGACAACTACTCTATAGAAATGTACATGCCTACCTGGTGTGTGGTCTATGTCAACTCAAAGGGAGGGTAATATAAACTATGGGTGTCCAGCCTTCTGCTTTTGAACAAGGAAAAAAATCTAGAGGTTTATAGTTTTCTCTTATATACCTAGGGTTTTAAAGTATCTTTTTGATAAAATACTTCTCTATTTTTAAAATAATCAAACCAGATTATTTTAGTATATCTTTATCTGTTTTAATCTGTGTTTGATGTTTAGTTGTGTATTTAAAACTATATTAGTTTTATATCATAAACTGCTATTTGTTCTTGTAAAAAAGAATTTGTATAGTGTGTTTTTAATGCAGCTACCAGTAACAAAGACATAAATATGGGGACTTATTTCTGGAAACAAGCAGCAGAGCAGCACTATCCAAGAGAACGTTCTGTGGGGATGGAAATGTTCTGTTATCTGTGTTGTCCAATTTGGTAGCTGCTAGCTGCCACAGGTGGCCATTGAGCACTGAAAATGCAGCTAGTGGGGCTAAGGAACTGAATTTTTTTATTTTATGTAATTTTGATTAATTGAAATTAAAATGTCCACAAGGGGCTCTGGGCTCCCACAGTAGACAGCAGAGAAGCAATGGGTTAGTATTGAGAAGACTCATGCTCTTTTATCTTCATATTCCCCTGTTTGTGGCTTCCACTCTCAAGGTCTCCTCATGGTCCAAGATGGCTGCTGGAGCCACACCATGAATCCACATTCCAGGCATCAGAAAGGAACATGGACAAAAGGATTAGCTAATCCATTCCCTTTTAAGGAGCCTTCCTTAGTGTCCTACACAATCCTTCTAACTTGTAGCTTGCCCAGAACTTAGTCACGTGACAACACTGAGCCACAAGGAGTCTGGGAATGTTCTGTTTTGTTTTTTGACTTGAAAGGGGATTTGAGGGCAGGTAGTTGGCAGTCCCTGATGCAAAAATATGTGTAAAGTCCACCATTCCCATCCACTCTTTCATCCTCAACTCAAATTCATTTTCAGTCCTCAAAGATAACTGCCATTAATAACACCTTGTATAACCATTTAGCAAATTCATTTGTATGCAAATGTATTTTGTTTTTTACATTTTTCTCTTTTTATGTGTTCGTCTGCAAATTATATTTTGCGGTTTTACAACATATTGGATAGCTTTCAGTGCTAGTGATAGCATGTATAGAGGTGCATCATTCCACTACATCCAATTTACAGTAAGTTCTGTGAGGGCAAGAGGTGTGCCTACCATGTTCTTCTTTGGGCCCTACACATAGTAGACACTAAAAAACTTCAGCAGCACAGTGTCTTCTTTTGGGATATACCATGATGTAGTTAATCCATTCTTTCATCCTATCCCCCAAATAACAAAGCTCCCAACAAGAAAAAACAACTTTATTTTGCTCTCTGAGACATTTGGATAGTTAACTAAATTAGCTACAGCATTACCAATCCAATTTCTTAATTGCCTTCTCAATCAACTGCAAAATTGATTGTCTCCATTCTGTTGTGATTTGATTCAGTTGTTATCACAACTCAAAAATGTGTGTGTGTGTGTGTGTCTGTTACTCCAGCCACGCAGGTATGCGTGAACTTGAGTACCAGCTAAGGGGAAAGTCAAACTAGCTAAAAATTTCTCTTAGGAAGGAAAAGAAATCACCTCTTTGTGTTTTCAGACATTCTGTTAGTAGATACATGCTACCACTGAAGAAAAATGGTTACGGATGCAGCTTAGAACTGGAGTGCCATCAATGGCTGTTCTGGAAGGCTCTAATTATCCCCAGCTATGCCAATCCCTGGGGACTTTGTGTGGAAAGTGTAGGTGAAGAAACAGACACAGTCTGACAAACAGAAAGGAAGCAACAGCTTTGGAATCAAACCAAACGGTTTGACTCTTAGCTCAGCCCCTTCCTAATTGTGTGACACCAAGTAAGTTACGAAATGTCCCTGAGGCCTGGTTTCTTTATCATTAAGGGGCAGTAGTGTCCCTTGCCTCCTAGTATTGTTGTGTGAATTAAATAGATAGATCTCGAACTATCATACATTGCCTGGCACATAGCAGCACTCACCCAGTCAGAGCTGTATATGTGGAAAATAGTCATGTGTTTCCAGGATGTTGGAATGATGGTCCTAAAAGCCAGTGGGTCAATGTCAGGCGGGAGACCTTTATAACCGTGACTTGGGCGTCAGTGTTGGATAACTCACACTGTTATAGGGCCTGAAATGGGGCACATTTCCGTTTCTCTGTAAAGGCATCCTCACCAAAATATCATCCAAACATACTTGGGTGGTTCCCTCCTGACAGATTTGGTCACTGTTGGTATCTGAAGGAGGTAGAGAACGGTACAATAGAACAAATAAGCCCTCTAGACTAGAAGAAGCTCAACATCCCAGACTCCAATTGAGAAATATTTCTAAACCAGGGTTTTCCATTGACCATTTCTACCAGAGATACTTAGGGCTGCTAGTTAAAAATGCAAATTTCTGGGGCCCAACTAAATATGAAGAATCAATGTCTGTGGGGGCTCTCCCTAATAAGACAAGTGTCCATTGGATACCCTATAAAATCTTTACAACATTATTGATTATATTCCCCAAACTGTCTCTCATATCCCCATGGCAATCTGTGGTTACCGATTGTGCTTTCTAATCCCCTCACCTTCTCCCTCATCCCCACCCCCTTTCCATCTAGCAACCCTCAGTTTTTCCTCTATATCTCTGAGACTGTTTCTTTAGTTTGTTCATTTATTCTATTCTTTAGATTCCACATATAAGTAAGATCATATGGTATTTGTTTTTCTCCATCTGACTTATTTCACTTAGCAAAATGTTCTCTAGGTCCATCCATATTGCTGCAAATAGTAAGATTTCATTCTTCTTTATGGTCGAGTAACACTCCATTGTATAAGTGTACCACAATTTGAATAATAATGAATGTCAACTATAATTTTATATATGTGTGTGTGTGTGTGTGTGTGCATGCACGCGCATATATATACACACACATATTCACAGGATGTGGAGTACAACATAAGGAATAGAGACAGTGGGAATGTAACGGCTGTATGTGATGTCAGAGGGATAGTAGATTGGGGGAAGGAGGGCTATCACTTTGTGAGTGGTGTAAATGTCTAACTATTACATTGTTTTATACACCTTAAACTAATAATAATTATTATTATTGTCATAATAATAATAAAGGAATAATATCTCTTGTAGAGAGTAAACAAAGTTAAGCAACTCAAAAAAATAATCTATGGGAGCTGGATGCATGGTTCTCCAGTTTAACAAGCTTACTTGGTGATTTTTGTGCACAGGAAAATATAAAAACTGTTGTCCAAAAGGGACTTAAGTTGAATAATAACTAAATTGAATAACTGAATACCTATTAGAACCTAGCTCGTTGAAGTGACGGAACTGACTGACACTAGAATACAAAGATGAGAATACAAAGATGTCTGTCTCTCGAGGACATGTAAACAAACCAGTGTGATGAGCACAGGATAGAGCTAAGTAGGAGGTCCAGAGAAATAGCAGAGAGGAAGGAGTGATTAACTCTGTCAGGCATTGCTAGAGAAGGCTTAAAAAAAAGGTGATATCTGAGCTGGGCTTTGAAGGATGAATAGGAGTTTACCAAGTTGCCAAGATGGCACAATACAAATTCTAGGGTAGTACCTCTCAGGATTTACTGCATATATGAATCACTTGAGGATCCTGTTAAAATGCAAGTTCCGTTTCAATGAATCTGGGGTGATGCACCCAGGTGATGCTGATGGTTCATGGATCGTGCAAAGCTCTAGAGATAGAAATGGCATTGGTCATAATGCATCAGCAAGGCTTCTATTCTGTATATAGTGAGACATGAATTACACAGTATGTTGATATGTCTTAGCTCCTCTTTTATGGTGAACAAGCTGACCTCCTTCCTTTCTTTAACTTTACCCTTCTTTCTTTAAGTTTAGCCACAGATTTACATTTTTTTCATTTATTCTGTCCCCAAGTTAAGGAATGAGAGAACATACTTTCTCCCATACAAGGTCTCAGTGCTCCTCAGATCTCTCCTTTAGGGTAAATCTTAGTGAAGTTTCCAGAGATTGACTCTTTTCTTGTTATCTTTATATTCTAAGAAATTATCTCCTGTAATTATAGCTCTAAGCTTAACCTCTCTCGGGCGCCACACTATCCTGCCAACTGGAGGCGGAGTGTGGAATGGTGGTTATGAGCCCAAAATTTAGAGGCATACAATCTTAGATTAAAATCCTAGCTCAGGCACTAACTGTGTGACCTTATGCAAATTATTTAACTTCTCTGAGCCTCGGTATCTTCACATGTAAAATAGGGATAATAAGACTACCTATCTCATAGTTTTCTGAAAGAATTAAATAAGCAAAGGGCATAGTACCTCACTCATGCTCATTATTAAAAAAAATGTAGCTACAAAATCATCATAATCACTGCCCTACTACAATAACCCCTACTTCACCTCCATTTCAGTTCCACTCCCTTTCTGACCCAAATGTCCAGCTCGCATGCTTGAGCACCCTGTACCCGTGCACTTTCACCATTGCGTCTCTTACCCATGTGGTACTACCCTGTTTTTTTGTTTTCTGTTTTGTCTGAAGCCAACTCCTGCTTGTGTATTTCTTCTAAAGGTCTCAATCTTCTTTGCACAGAAAAACAAATACACCCACACACACCACATGTTTGCTATCTCACCATGTTTCCTTAGAAGCCTTGAGGACAATCAAAACAGATAGGGAAAAGAAAGCCTAGGGAGAAAATGTACTTGGAAGGACTTGCCAAGCAAATGTGCAGTTATGACAACCCATGTACACACCAGTATATTGAGATTTTTCTCTTTGGGGTTTGGCTTTCTTCACTAGTGATCATATCTAATCTGCCTCACGTATTTGTAACTACTGTTCTGTGTCCTGTAGTGCCATTGCATATTGCTATCACAACAGCCATTCCAACCTATTGAAAGGATTGCCACTTATTTTTGGATGGACTGAGGATGCAACGCTTGTCTCCTGAAACGCTTAAGTAATTAACCACTTTACTCCAAAATCAGTTAATACCTTCAACTCTTACCTGTGCAAGTGTCCGGATTCATCAAATCTGAAGATTCAGTGCAGCATCCATGTCAGAAGCAGGGTGTTTGTTTTGTATTATTGTCCTTTGTCCTGGAATAGACTAGTAGGAGTAGGTAATGGATGATGCAGATAGGAAGGAAACATGCCCTCCAAACTACCTCTCTTGCTCATATTGATCTAGGGGAGCTGAACTTTATTTTCTAGGCTGGTTCTTTTCAAAAACTTGTGATGATTTATTGATTCATTCATTCAAAAATATTTCTTGAGTGCCTTGTAAGCCTGAGAATAGGATCCACTATGTATATGCTAATCCCAGTGCAGCTCCCATATTTCTCTGTGGCAAAAATTCAGAGTGGCATCTAGCTGGAAAGAGGAGGGCTGGGGCACTTTCCATGAAGGAGGCTGTTTCTCCTTTAATTACTTATTTATTTGAGGTGGTTTAGGGTGAAGGTCCTACTCTGAGGATTTGAAAATGTGCTGAAGCCACGCTTTGGCCCTGCTATTAAATGTTAAACACAACAAATATGATGCACCCTTGCATGGTGGGAGAAAGAGAAACTACCTGAGGAACCAAACAAAAAGTTGGATAAACATGGCAGGAAGTGCTGTGAAGGAGATGCATAAAGTAACATAATCCAGATTGACAAGGGAGACCAGGGGAGGGGACATTTAAGAAGGAATTTGAAAATGAGGAGTCAGGAACACAAAGAACAAAGGACCAGGTGTGTCAGTAGGTAGAGCAGTGCCTGGGCAATGGCAGTGCAGTGTGGGAAACCAGGGACCAGTAGCCCTAGGTGAGGTTGGAGAGGAGGCCGAGTCACGTCCCACAGACCGCATGCTGAGGGGTTTGTGTTCTATACCTCGTGCAACGGAAAGTCACTAAAAGGTTTAAAGACCAGAACCCCACCCCTCCTTTTTTTGATTCAATGAAATCTTCTTTGGGAGACCATATTTAAAATGGCTAAAGCAGATCTTCTTTGATTGAAGTGAGCCTGGGGATCCAGAGCCTTCCTGAGAAGACTTCTCTTCTGGAACTACTCCCAAGGCACCTCCCTGGAACCTTAGCTTTGCAGGATACAGTGAAGTCACGATTATAGGCCAAGGGGGGCCATTACCCATTGATACTGAAGGCTGGGATTGATATTAAAGGCTAGGAATGATTTCAACTAGAAAGTCGTGAAATAACTGGTGTCAGAGCCTGGAGCCTAATTGTTCTGGAGAAAATGGATTTGAAATGATGCAGGACAGGACTGTTATGTGGTTTCTGTTAGCATTATTCCACATCCAGGATTTAAGACAATGGACAATTGGAATTAGGCAAGATGGGTGTCACCAAAGCTCTAAGATGTTGGCTATGGGTCCAGATTGGTTAAGAAAGAAGAAAATAGCAGAGAATTGGAGGGGTAAAGTAGGTTAAGGAAATCAAGCCCACCAGGAGGTCAAAGTGAATATTAGCTGGACAAGAGCAAGGAAGAAGAAGAGGAAGAAGAAGGACGAGGAGGAGGAGGAGGAGGAAGAGGAGGAGAAGAAAGAATCGGGGGTTTATTGAGTAGAGATGTTTGGGGTGGCAAGATCCAAAGTGCAGCCTGTGAGTAACTAGGGAAGATGATGTTCAAGGTTGCTGGAGCGTAGGAGAACCAAGGACTATGGGGTCATTGGATGTTTGTGCAACTGTGCTGCTGAAATCATATAGGTGATGGTAGGAACGATGGAGAGGAAAGTTGCAGGCTGGGTATGGGTGAGAGTTTATCAATAGCTGATGGTGGGAAGAGTGGGAAGAGGGTGAGATGACTGACTTATGTGGTCTTAAAAGCAAAAGTTACTGTGTTTGAATTCAGTTAACATTTCAGACATCCAAAAGAGTATACAGAAAATATAAATATCCTTGTATGAGTATCTCCCGTGTTTCCCGAAAATAAGACCTAGCCAGACAATCAGCTTTAATGCGTCTTTTGGAGCAAAAATTAATATAAGACCCAGTCTTATGTAATTAGGCATATTTATTTTACTATAAGACCGGGTCTTATGTAATATAATATAATATAATTCTGGGTCTTATGTTAATTTTTGCTCCAAAAGACACATTAGAGCTGATTGTCCGACTAGGTCTTATTTGCGGGTAAACATGGTATCACTCAGCTTAAAACAAACCTCTAGAACACTATTGCAGCTGCCTATGTAAATCCTCATAGATTCCTCCCGCCATCTTCCTCCCACCAAAATAATTACTGTTCTAAATATGATGTTTATCATTGCCAGGCATTGCTTTATATTTTTTGCACACATACATATATCCTTAGACAAAGTTTCGTTTTCCACGTTTTTAAACTTTATGTAAATGATATACTATATATTTTTCTACAGTTTGCTTTTATTAATTCAACACTAAATTGTGATATTCATCCAAGTTGAGGTATATAAATATATATGTATACCTGTACACACACACACACACACACACACACACACACACCTACTTCAAGTTCATTCATGTACAACTGCTGCATAGTTTCTCACTGCATGAATACACAATTTATTTATCTTCCTTTTTCGTGATGAACATTAAGTTGTTTCCAATTTCGGTCATTTCAAGCAGTGCTCCACTGAACATTTTTGTACATATCTTTGTTCATCTGGGTGAGAGCTGCTCCGCACTCACCTAACAAAGTGTTGGATCCTTGGGTAAGGCTTGTTTAACTCGACTAGATACTGCCAAGTTGCTCTCCAATGTGGTGATAAACATTTATACCCCATCCAGGAGTCTAAGTTTCCATTACTCCATATTATTATCCCTACTTGATATTGTCCAGCTTCTTAATTGGGTGTGAGATGGTATTTACTAAGGTTTTGGCATGTATTTCCTTAATTAGTTGAGTATCTTCTATATTCATGTTTCCTGGTCTGTGGATTGCCTTAATGTATCATGTTCCCATTTTCTTTAATTTGGATTCTTTATTTCTCTATTGATATGTGTGTGTATATATATATGTATATGTATTATTTCTTTATATATTCTAGATACTAATCCTGAGAGGTATGTGCATTTAAAAACTGTTGTGTGTTTTTCATATTGCTTTTGCTGTCGTTTGGTGAACCTAAGTTCTTAATTTTAACATAGACAAATGTATCCACCTTTTCTGTGCCATATTTTAAGAAATTCTCCAAGGAAAAGTTCTAGAATGAATGTGATCTGGAAGCATCCATAATAAGTGAGGGGAAACCTGACTCTTACTTTTTGTCCTGAGTTATAGAAAGTAAGGAAGAGTAGTGGCCTCTACTTGAAAAAGAAACCTCTATTATTAAGGTATGAGAAGTTTCTAGGAAAAAGACTATAACATATAGTAATATTTCATGTCAAATAATAGGATTCTAAGAAGTTAAGTAGAAAGGGGTTAGTGGTGGACACGTAGGACAAAGAAACCGAAAGAGAAGGGACGAGTTGGTGGAGGTGGAGAAGAAAAAGAAATGGATGGAGAGGGCTTGCCTCTGATCCAGAGGCCGCGGATCCCAGGAATACAGGAGGCATAAGGAAGAGGGGCCCCTGTGGATCTGTCCAACCCCAGGGCTCTTCTCACTTCACTGAGCACATGAATCACCGGGGGATCTGGTTAAAATTCACATCCTAGCTCAGCAGGTCTGGGGCCCAAGGTACTACCTTCCTAATGAGCTCCCACGTGATGCTGACGTATGGAGCAGCAAGATAGCACAACACTCTTTGCAGTCAAAACTTTAACAGCCTTTCTCAAGATAAAGTAAATGGTCTCAGAGAGAGTATTCACAAAACAAGAGATCTACAAAAATTGTGTTTGACCCAGAGTATTTCTATTGTTCCTTCCGAATATTGCTTCTCCTTAACAACCCCCCGCCCCCCTCCCCTGACAATTTCCAGATCATGAAACTCAAGAACTAGAATAACAAAGTAGGGGACCACTGCTCAGATATGAGAGACCTGGGTTAACTTTCCAGCCCAGAGTGGTTCCTGGGCCGCTTGATGTGAACTAGGCTGATCTGCCCAGGGCTTTGGTGGCTGAGGAAGCTGGGCCACCTCAGGCGGATAATACACAAGTCTCTTAAAAGGAAATGTGAGAAAAATGACTTATACGCAAGATTCGGCTCCAACAGGGAGGGAGAAAGGGATAATCTGACTCGCCAAGGAAGCTGGACAGGCCACAGAGTTAATTATATCCAGAGTTGTTGTAGAACAGACAAATAAGACACTGCAGGAATCAGATTGAACAGTGATTTGAACAGGTATCAGCTGGTTCAAGCACCTGGAATAGCTGAACTGGGATTCTTATTCTCAAAAGATGTTACATAAATGGCTCCGCTATCACCACCAAAAGAAAAAAAATTAAAACAAAACTGAGAACAATAATAATCTTTCAGAGTTTATTTTTCCAAACATGTAATTATTATGAGCCACTAGTTTGTTTCTAAACAATCATTGGTTATGAAATAGGTTGTATCCATTGGATATACTAATGCATAAATTTAGCTTTAGAAGTAAACTGACTTCAAGGCTTCAAAGCAATGAACGAAATTCAAGTACTCATTGAGTTTGTCATTTACTAGCTCTATAATCTAGGGCAAAGTCACTTCACTTCTCTGGATCTCAATTTCTTCATACATACAATGAGGAAAATAATATTAATACTGTTTAAGACACAACTCATGATTTCCCTTTCATTTGGCTATTTTTAGCTTGCTTCAATGGAAATTTCTGTAGAAGAGTTCTTCTGTAAAACTATGAGTAGGAGCTCCCATGTGTTCAGCAAATGCCTGGGTCCTCTAGTCTGACAATCTGGGGAACCAGAGAACAAAGGAACTATCTCTGGAAGGAGCAGAGGGAATATTCTGGCTTAAACTAGACGATTGTAGATCTTTTGGTTTATGGATACTCTGTCCAATGCCATTTTAGTTTATCTTGATAAATGCCACCAACCCAAGGACTCCTAGAACATTGTTGGAGCTCAAATTGACATGGTTTTAAGGTGATTTTGTTTTCCTACATGAAATTCACTTATTATTACTCTGAATGGAACTCAGTCAACTAACTTATTTTCTTGTGCTCACTGAAGAGGCATCTTTCTATTTGTAGGATATTTATTGCTTTAGGCATGAATTCTATTCTCTTAGATATATCCTATTTTGGTTGTTCCCATTTATTTATCTTTTAAAAATAATATTTGGTAGTATTTATCACATTAGTAGAAAATGAAGATCAAAAGACTTGAACATTGTTTTAAATTCAGTACTAGGTTTTTTAAACCAAACCTTGATGACAGGAGCATCTGGTTTCTTCCTCTTGGTTGCCTCTTGTGCAAAAAGGGAAACCAAGACAAATCCTAGGAAAACTCTGAACCTCATAGCATAGAAGAGTTTATCATCTTGCAGGATCCTTCAAGGGTGTCAGAACTTTGAGATGAGGACAGGAATCTGAGTGACCTCAAAAATACTCTGTTTTTAGGAAGACAGTTGGATTCAACTGGGAGGAAAAGGCTGAGTTTTGGAACAATGCAGGTAGACCCTCTCTCTTGCTACCAGTGAAATTTCAGAACTGGTCTTTGCAAAGGAGGAGAAATAAAAGGGGGAGGGAAGGAAATTCTCTCAACAATAACCACAAGTGCTGAAATGCTGGGCTGCTATTATAGCTCAAGATGTCCAGCTGGAAATATTTGAGAGGATTTTGATACCCAGTGGAAAATTCTGGAAGGGGTTCTGGGGTTAGAGGTCATGTATGTAGCCTTAAAGGCTATGTATGACAGAGCTGTTTTTCTATCAGCACTTGACAGGTGAGTCATGGACATCACATCTGACTCCTCGGGGGAGCTGACAAAATGTCAAGGCTCTATGCCCAGCTTAGTTTAGCCGTCAGTCACTTTAGGCCCTTGTACAAACAGTTACTAGTCTCTAGGCCCTTCCTTTCCATTCAGCCTTTGTAAAGTTAAACAAAGTCACTGACCATCACAAAGAAAATATTCAAAGCATTGTATGGAAAAAAAAGGGGGTGCAAAATGAAACTGTTTACTTTGCTGTGTTTGGATTATATACAAATATTCACACCTGTGCTGGGCCTCTGGCTGATGAAGAACCCAGCCAACTATTTGACACAAACACATTTTCATACTTTTCATAACTCTAAATCATTTTAGTACATATTGCCATGACTGAAAATTAAAACACAAGAAAGAGAAAAAGAAAAGTATGCTGTAGGTGATTAACTACAGGATGGAAATTACTAAATTAGTTGAACTTCACAACCAATCTTGAAATATTTTATTTCTACATTCAACAATCTTGCTGCAGGTGGAATATCTTTAAAGTAACATTTGAAGAATTGATGGTGCTGATGGATTGTTCCAACACATACAGTGAAAAAGTAGTGAACGCATTTCATCACAATATTCATGCCAAGTGTTAAAACTGGAATAAAAGTCAAAGTCAGGAAAACTAACATGATCGATTTAGTATAAAATGTGGTCAGACCAGCCTCACAAAGAGTAATTTCTTATTTTTAACTATGGTCAGCCCAGTAGCATGGTAACTCCATGGTACCCAAATATTGATTGAGTTTCCAACACTCGGAAGTCTGCTGAATACATAGAGACAGCTCCTATCAACAAATAAACGAGCCCTTTGCTGCTCCACTCTGTGCGGTTAAGTGTATCTTCTTAAAAGATCTTCAAAGGTAATTACCTGGCTATTTTTAGAGTCATCGAGGGCACTGTTTCCTTGCTCAATTCCCTCACGGATTTGTGTAGAGTTATTTGCTGGATTTGGATTTCCTGGAATTCGGGGTTGGCTTAGGAACTGGTTAGTTTGCTCAGAGGTGCCAACTGGTAGCCAGATACTACAGCAAACACAGCCAGCGAGGTTCCTGGTGTGATGGTGGAGCCCCTTGGGTGATGCTTGTGTTCTCATGGCTGACTTGCCTACAGATGCCCTGGCAACTGTAATATGTGGTGAATGCTGAAAAAAATAAATGGAGAACCATTTTCTTAGACGAAGTTGGGTGGATTTGTATTAAACTTTTAGACTGAAAACTAGACCCCTGGGTTTCCCTTCTCCCTGTAGACACTGGTTATTTTTTCCAGTCACAAAGCCATTTTGTGGTCACTCCCGAAGAGTATTTTAGATGAACATTCATGGAACAAGGACTATATACTGAAGGAGAGATGAGTCCACAGTCAGAAATGAATGAAGCAAGAATCCTGGCCTAAAGGAGGTTTTCTTCTATCAGGGAGATGAACCAACACATAAAGATTTTTAGCATGAGAAAGAACTACGGAAGTCCTAAAATGGGTGAGGTTTTTTCTTTGAGGCTAGTAGAGAATGAAGTTGATTCAGAAGAGATGTTAATCTAGGGCAGGGTTTCTCAACCTTGGCACTATTGACATTTTGGGCCAGATAATTCTTTGTTGGGGAGTTGTCCTGTGCTTCGTAAGATGCTGAGCTGCCTCCGTGGCCACTATTCACAGAGAGCTATTCACCAGTTGTGACCATCAAGCATCTCCAGATATTGCCAAATGTCCCCTGAAGGCAAAAGGGAAAAAAAATCACCCCTAGTTGAGAAGCACTGGTCTAAGGCATTGTTACTCAAATTTGGACCAAGGGCCCTCTGATAGGGTATATTTAAGCTGAAACCTTAAGTCCCTGTCTTGACTACTCAATTGGTCTCTATCATGTTACTGTATTTTAATCCACTGCATAAGCTTTAAAAAAGCAGGGACTTTGGGTATCTTGTTCACTGCTCTATGTTTAGCACCTAGGATAATGCCTGGCACATAGTAGGCTCTCAATAAACATTGATTGACTCATATGTGCAAAGGACCTAGTACCGTGCCAGACACTCAATAAGTGCTCAATAAATGGCAGTCATAATTATTATTTATAACTGCATTTCTTTGAGCTGGCACAAGATTTTGATTCAGAAAGTCCTACCACGTTATGAAGGAGATGGTAGAGACTTCGTGTGGGAGATGCCATGACTGGTGAGATTGGTTATTGATTAGAGGTCAGGTAGGCACCAGAAAAAGCTTTTTTTGAAATTGCTAATATTTCTAGTATCAAATTTAATGCTACCTATTCTGTCTTCTCTAATGCTAATAAAACATGATTACTTATAATTTTAAAATGAATTCTATCATAGACACAGACGAGAGATAGAAATTTCGCCTTCTTGATTTCTCTCTCTTCATCTACCTTTTTTTCTGCTTTACTGATCTTGGGTGACTGAAAATTGGCTCACGTTACTTGCTTCTAGCAGCCTAAACTAACCTCATTGATTTTGCTTCCATCTCACCTCGGGGCAAAGAACAGAGCCATAAATTTGAGCTTACGCCAATACCAAGAATTTTTTTCCCCCGAAGGTTATGTTCAAAATCATAGCACACATAGGAGCCACACACATTCTCACAAAATGCATCATGGATTTGGGCAGCAGCTGTTTGGTATTAAGTATTTTCTGTTTTGGCTTTTTCTTTCTTCCTTCTTTCCTTCCTTCCTTCCTTCCTTCCTTCCTTCCTTCCTTCCTTCCTTCCTTCCTTCTTTCCTTCCTTCCTTCCTTCTTTCCTTCCTTCCTTTCTTTGTTTCTTTCAACAACTGTGTTATAACTGAAGAGGATAGAGCAGACATTACCATTATTATAGCCACCACTGAATGTGTGGTCTACATATTGCTGTTTTATAGCCTCTTCACTGTGTAGCTAAAGAGGATGGTTGAGTGAACTGCATTCTCAGATCGACCATTTGTTTCTAAAACTCACAATTTTTACAGCCAGAGTCAGAAAGCTTTAAGGAATAGAAACCTGTTCTCTTTGCATCTTCTGTGGTTCAAGCCACCACATGCCATGCACAGATCTTTTTCAGCAAAGAGACATGGACCAAAAAAAAAAAAAAAAAAAGCAATTAACAACAATAATATCAATAGTTCTTATTTACTGAGCACATACTATATGCAAGACTCTGAGCTACAGGCATTACATATGTGATCTCATAGTCAAAGCTTCTTGTTCTATTCTCTGGTAGAAGTCTTAGACCTAGAATTATTCAAGGTTCTCAGCCTAGAAGTGTATTTTGTATAAAGAACCACCTCACACAATGTGTGTGAAGTGTATGTGACACATAACCTCCCCCAAGATGTAGCATGAATTGGAAAGATACACAGATTCAAAAAAGATTGTGTTAGAAAGACAAATGCCATATAATCTCACATATATGTGGAATCTAAAAAAACAAACAAAAAAACACAAAACCCACCAAACTCATAGATACAGAGAACAAATTGGTGGTTGCCAGAGGCATGCAGTGGGGGCAGGTGAAATGGTTGAAGGGAATCAAAAAGTACAAACTTCTTATAAAATAAATAAGTCCTGGGGATGTAATGTACAATTTAGTGACTATAGTTAATAATACTGTATTGTATATTTGAAAGCTGCTAAGAGAGTATATCTCTAAAATTTTTATCACAAGAAAAAAAATTCTGTAATTACGTATGATGACGTATGTTAACCAGACTTACTATGCTGATCATTTTGCAATATATACAAATATCAAATCATTATGTTGTACACCTGAAACTAATATAATATTGTATGTCAATTATACCTCATAAAAAAGGAAAAGAATAATAATAAAACGTTGTAATAGGCAAAAGTTATACATTTACTTCAGCATTATTTACTGCAGTATGAACAAAAAATCATAAATGACCTTCAAATAAGTGACTGGTTGGCGAAATTATGGCATATTCATATTTGAAATACCATGCAGTTATTAAAACTTACATCAATCAATATTAATTGACACAAAAACATGTTTACTGAAACATACATACACACCCACATCATTCCTATTTATGGAAATTTATGCACATACAGGTATAGTCAAAAGGATGCTAAGTTATTTTTACTTTCCTCTTTGTAGTTTTTTACAATTTTGGTAAGTTTTTTTCTAATGAATGTATGGTTTTTTCAATAGATTTTATTTTTTAGAGCAGTTTTAGGTTCACAGCAAAATTTAGCTGTGAGCTCCCATATACTTCCTTCCCCCTTCTACACACACACAGATACATACACACAGGCACACACACACACACACACACACACACACACACACACACGTGCAGCTTCCCCCCATTATCAACATCCTGTACCAGAGTGGTGCATTTGTTGCAATTGATTAACCAACATTGACACATGATTATCACCTCAACGTCATAATATACACTAGAGTTCACTCTTGGTGTACATTCTATGGGTGTGTATGATCTTTTAAAAGTGGTAAAAGTATTTTAAAGGTTTTAAAGAATGGATTAATGAAATATTTTGAGTTATGATAGCATCTCATCTCTACCTACCCCAATCTTCTTGGAATCCCTAAATGAGGCTGAAACATTAGAAGAGAAAGTGTAGGTTTAACTCATCATAGCAATATTTTATTTGTACTCATATTTCTTAATCCCTTCCCCCTTTTTTCACACACTCCCCCAAACGCCCTCCCATCTGGCAACCATCAAAATGTTTTCTGTATCTATGAGTTTGTTTCTGTTTTATTTGTTAATTTTGTTCTTTAGATTCCACATGTATGCAAAATCACATTGCATCTGTCTTTCTCTGTCTGACACCACTCAGCATAATACCCTCCAGGTCCATCCCTGCCTCCACAAATGGCAAGAACCCATTCCCTTCCCTGGTGGAGCAATATTGCATTTTATATATGTACCACCTCCTTTTATACATTCTTCCATCAGCAGACACCAGGCTGCCCACTGTAAACAATGCTGCAATGAACATATGGATGCATATATCTCCTTGAAGTAGCGTTTCGGGTTTCTTCAGATAAATACTCTGCAGTGGGATTACTGAGTCCTCCTTTGCCTCTTTCTATCGCCTTTGTTTTAAAGTCTATTTTGTCTGGTATAAATATTGCTACCCCAGTTTTTTTCATTTTTCTCATTTCCATGTTCATGAAATATCTTTTTCCATCTCTTTACTTTCAGTCTGTGTGTGTCTTTCAATCTGAAGTGAGTCTCTTGTAGGCAGCATATGTAAGGGTTTTGTTTCCTTACCTATGTTTTTGATTGGAGCATGTAATCTACTTACATTGAAACTAATTGTTGATAAATATGTAGTTATTGCCATTTTATTCATACTTTTTATATATTTTTTCCATCGTAAATAAGTCCTTTTAACATTTATTGTCATACTGGCTTAGTGTGATGAATATCTTTAGCTTTTTCTTGTCTGGGAAGCTCTTTATCTCCCCTTCAATTTTAAATCATAGCCTTGCCAGGTAGAGTAGTCTTGATTCTAAGTCTTTACTTTTCATGACTTTGAATATTTTGTGCCAAACTCTTCTGGCTTGCAAAGTTTCTGTTGAAAAATGTGAATGTTGTTACACTTGATGTTGTCCCAGAGGTGAATACACCCAATGGAAGCAGTAAAAAGAATCCAAAAACTATCCTCGTATTTTTGGATTCTTTTTGCTGTTCCCATTTGGTGTATTCTGCTACCATACCTTCCAAATTGCTGATTCAATCTTCTGCTTCATCTAGTCTGCTGGTGATTCCTTCTAGTGTGTTTTTAATTTCAGTTACTGTATTCTTCACTTCTGAGTGGTTCTTTTTTATGGTTTCTAGGTCCTTTTTTAATGCTTGCTATCTCTCTACTGAAGTTCACACTAAGTTCCTTGAGAATCCTTATAACCATTGCTTTGAACTCTGTTTCTGATAGATTGCTTGCCTCCATTTTGTTTAGTTCTGTTTTCTGGAGTTTTCTCCTGTTCTTTCATTTGGGACATATTCCTTTGTTTCCTCATTTTGGCTGCCTCCCTGTGTTTGTTTCTATGTATTAGGTAGATCTGTGTCTCCCAGTCTTGGCCTGGAGACCTCATGTAGTAGGTGCCCTATGGGGCCCTGGTACAGTCTCCTTGGTCACCTGTGCTGGTTGCTCCAGAAGTGTCCTTTGTGTGGGTTGTGTGTGCCCTCCTGTTATAGTTGAGCCTTGATTGCTGTTGGCATGTCAGTGGGTGGTATTGACCCACTTCCACAGCTTATAGTCTGCTATGCAGGGGGCTTACGCCACTGAGTGGAATTCACCCCAATTGGTCCTGGAGCCTGTTGAGGCTGCCTTTTGGGTGTGCTGCTTGTGGGGCTATTTGGGTGGTGCTCTGCTGTGGTCTGAAGCCAACCTCCAAGTATTGATTCTAGGGCCTCCTGGGAGGGGCTCTGGTACAGGCCCATGTCAGCCATTGTCTGTAACCAGCTGGAAACTACCTGGTGGGAGCTACAAAGCAATCCATGGTTGGTCGCTGCCTGTGCTGGACCTGGAGGGCATTGGAGAGGCCATGCTGTGAACCAAGAACAGCTGCCACCAGTACCATGTCTGGGGTAGCTCTGCAAAAAGCCAGAACATTTTGAGGTTTGCTGCCAGCTGCCAGCTTCCATAAGTTTCAGCCTCTGATAAAGCCTTGTGTGGTGTGTATTTGGGTGTGGTGGGGTCTAGTGAGTCTCCAGGCTGGAGCTGGTGGAGCTCACCACAACAATTCAGATTGAGATTCGGCCATGGGCATGGCAGGAGGGCTCAACACAGGAAAGATGGCACCTGCCTGCCAGTTGCAAGGGAGGATAACCCCACACAGAGAAAAAAAATGGCACTGTCCTCCAGCCCTCACCCAACAGCCATACACCTCAGTCTGCCCCCTGTATGTTTCCAACACCTCCCCCCCAGTCACTGTCCCTTCACCAGAACCCCGGGTGAGTGCCTGCGAGTGAGTGAGTCTCTCTCACAGAGAGAGTGCATGGGCTATTTAAGAGGACATCCGGGTTTCCTACAGCCTTCTGTCCCACCTGGATGGTTGGAATCCCTACAGTTTTTTTCTCACAGCAAGATGTTGTGGGGGCTCCTGTACTCTGGCTGGGGAGACTGGTGTGGGTCTGAGGTCCTCATTCCCCCATTCTGTGGGAGTGAGGACTCTGTGGCTGAGACATCTTTCTAGATTTTCAACTGCCATGTGGAGGTTTGGGATCATCTCATGTCATGTTTCCACTCCTCCTACCAGTCTCTATATTGCTTCTTATTTTTATCCTTAGTTATAAAACTTCTGTTCAGCTAGACTTCAGGTGGTTCTCCAGTTTGATTGTTCTGTAATTTAGTGGTAATTTTTATGTGTTCGTGGAATGAGGCAAGCACAGCATTTGTGTATTCTGCCATCTTGGATCTTCTCAGAATATTTGTGTTCTTAAGGCTGACTTTGACCACACTTCACCTTGTCATCCAGATTTGGTTTCTTCCTTTACAGTGGTTCTCCACTGAAAATCAAATTTAATTTCTCCTTTCTTCCCTATTATACCACCACCTTCCAAATGTCCACCATCTTTATTTTCATTTGAAATTACAACAAAAATAATTGTTCATTGTGCACTGGTTAAAATTATAAACCAACTTCCATTTATGATAAGATTCTCTAATCTTCTGACTACAGGATAGTACCTAGGTATTGATCACAGAGAACTCTGATTTCTCTGTAATAGCTCTGATTTCATGCTTTTGCTGGGAAGAAGAACAACAGAGTGGAAAGGGTATGGGTTTATATCCTGCCTCTTCATCTCAATAGCTTTGTTTCCTTGGATAAGTTATTGGGACTCTCTGAATATCAGTTTACTTATTTGTAGGTGGGTAAAAATAATTCTGTGGGATTGTGAGGGTTACATTAAATGTATATCTGGAAACTTCTGTTTTAATTATCTTTCTACCAAGGCGTTTTCACCAAAACGGTAAAGGAGGATTCCATTTTTCAGTTTTGCATTGCAGTAAGAAAAGAGCAAATGGCCAAAAGCTTCAGCCCTTCTTGGAAAATATTTATTTAAAACTTTTTAAAAGTCAGGGCTGTGTTTTAAAGAAGGTCTGGGAGGTCTTGATGATTTAGTCTGATGAGAGACACCTGGTTCCAAATTTTTACATAGGAGGCAACTTTAAAAACAAAAAGGCATACCACCTGCTGATTTCTTTATTGAGAAATCAAGAATTATGTAACTCAAAATCATAAACAATCCACATACAAAATGAGAAGGCAGAGAAGGGGCAAGTTTAATCAAGTTTATGAGCATTTTGAGACCTGTAACTACAAAACAATCACAGGTGAAGAAATCTTCAGTTATATGGCTGCTGTATGCCAAGTCAAGCCTCAGGATAAACATGAGGTGATATGATTGTTTTATTTAGCTCTAGCATGAGAGAGCAAAAGGACAATGCCATGGGAAGTCTAGAGTAAAAATACTTTGATTATTCGACAATTTCATTTATGGAAAATTATCTCAGGTCATTAATTTAGTGACCATGTTGCAGAAAGAAATACAGAGAACAATAATATATTGGGAGTTGATGATGTAATGATATGAACTGTTGGCTGTCTTTCACTGATAGGGAAGGCAGGTGTATAAACATCAGTGTACCGAACTCAATGTGGGGTATGTTTTCTTTTAAAGGATCTCATTTGGCATCAGAGCTTCTTTCCCTTGACCAGGCGTCAGCAATCTTTTTCTGTAAAGGGCCAGAGAGTAAATGTTTTCGGCTTTGCAAGACATACAGTCTCTGTTGAAATTACTCAATTCTGCTATTATAATATGAATGCAACTATAAACAATTTATAAGCATGCCTTTCAATAAAACTTACTTATAACGATTGGTTGTTGGCCATTCTTGGTCTGTGGTCCATAGTCTGCTGACCCCTGCTTTAGACCAACAGACTCTATTTTGGTCACCCCAGGCCGCAAACAACTCATATTACCAGGTGACATCATATTCTACATGTTCAAAAAGAATTTAGTTGGGCTTTTCAATAAAATGTATTTGTGTTGTGTATTTTAAATTTGTGATTTAGTCCAGGAAACATTCCTACCATTAAAATATCATACTGAGATTATATCTTCTCTTCTTACATTTTTTTCTCTTGAGTAATTTTCAGGACATTGCTGTAAACTACCTAGTTCAACTTGTATCTCTAGTTTTAATTCCATCTTTCAACAAATTCTCCAAGCACCAATAAACATTCATCCTTCATACAATAGAAGCCCCTGTTTGTTTGTTTGTTTTTTCAAACACATTGGATGAGCAAAGACAATTGTATTTAAGACTGTGTCTTATCAATACACACTTCAGAATCCCTTGTTATATGTTCAGTGAATATTAGATGAATACTGAAGTGAACAAGTGAAAATGGAAAGAAGGAAGGAAGAAAGGCGGGAGGGAGTACTGAAGGAAGGTGGAAGGGACAGAAGAAGAAAGTTATTGCGCGTCACTGAGTCAATGAGTTAATGTGTTTGCCAGGTCAATATCAATATACCTCGTTCATTTGTAAGCAAGTTTATAGGCAAGGGCTTCCTGAATAAATGTATTTAAAATGTGTTTCAAAGATTCATCAATAAGCAGAGAGTAGTCCTTCATTCATTTACTCAGCACATATTTATTAAGGAGTGTCCTTGTACCATGATTTGGGGATACAGTAATGAATTAACAAAACAAAAATCCCTGCCTTCATGGAGCTTATATTCTATTGGCAGGGGCAGACAATAAACAAACAAGTCAATATATAATAAGATGTCAAGTGATAGGCTTCCAGGCTCACTCTACAACCACTAGCACTCGTCATTGCCTCACCCTCAGCAATTTTTGCTAGAGAGCTGATCAAAATCTATGAGTCAGTCCCTCAGTTTCCCTCCTGCAGAATAGATCTGCAACATGGTCACAGGGAAAAGGTGGGATCATAGGAGCAATGAGAACTGAGATATATTCCCAGGCACTGCAAAGAGCTCTTGCATGGGGCTGGAGGGAAGGAGGTGCTTCCTTTGAGTGATTTGAACTTTCCCATGCTGGTAGCTGGCAGGAAACTGTAAAATGTTGATGGCAGCTTCAGTAACTAGAGCCAGTGGGCTCTCCTTGACAACTTGAAGTCCGTGCCATCTAAGGGCCATATCAATAACAACACCATAAATATGGCTGGTGCCCATAGCAGTGACAGTCCTGGGAACATCTGCTTTTTCTCTCTCAAAGCCCCATGCTATGTCCTGAAGCCTCGGCTCCTGAGGGGATAAACAGAAATGGGGATTAGCAGCCAACACTGAGAGAAACAACCAAGGACGTTTGCTGCGGAAGCAGCCAGACCAGCAGCTGCTTGTCCAGACAAAGCCCGCCTCTGCTACAGAATCTCCAAGGAAAACTAACCAGTGTCAGGAGGTTAGGCGGGAGGAGTCCTAAGGAATAGACCTCATCCCAAGCCCTATCACGGGGAAGGGACAGCAGGCTTGTCACCCCAGAAAAGCTGACATAGTTCCAGGAGTTGAGAACTCTTTCAGGGATGCCTCTAAAGCATCAGATATTTGTGAGTTGTCTAATATATGCCCACAAAAGGGGGTTGTGAAAGGAGTCAAGGCCCACACAGCTATGTCCTATTCAGAGAAGACACAGTGCAGGGGAGCAATCACGGGCCATGTCATTCCCTGGTAATAAATATATTGTGCCCCTACACAGAGCTCTGTGCTTTCCAGAATACTCTCAATTTAAAAAAGAAAAAAGTTGTTTTTGGTGGTTTACTATATGCCAAATGATTGCTAAGTAGTTTATATCTATTATGTCATTTAATCCACTTGGCCACTCTATAAGAGAGTTATCATTAAAGCCATTTTTCAGATGAGAAAAC